>NC_089580.1:134600971-135200971 GCF_019320115.1 Miscanthus floridulus | reverse complement strand
ATCTCCCTCAGATCCACCCAACTCTGAATGGCATTGGATGGTAGGTGCTCCAGCCAAGCTCATGCCGAATCGGCCAAGAATAGCCAGAGATTGCAAATAATGAAATCGTCATCACTCACACCACCGGCCTGACATGCAAGCCGATAGTCTTCAAGCCAAAGCCTAGGATTTGTTTCGCCAGAATATTTAGGGATGTTGGTAGGCGGTCGATACCTTAGGGGGAACACAGTGTTGAGGATGTGTCGACCGAAGGCCTAAGGACCTGGCAGGCCGAGGCTCAGGCTTCGGTCCTCATTGTTGTCATAGCATCTGCCACATCGGGGATGGTAGCCATGGCGTGCTGCTTCTCCATCGTCGCCATGGGCGCGTTTTTGAGAGTCGATGATGCTACGTACGTCACGGCCATGGCCAAGGCGTTGATGCACTAGGACGGCGGAGGGCTGCCTACCGCATGGCAGTGTTTGGTGAATGGACACGTCCTTGGTGGGACGCACTAAGGGCGTGTGCTAGCTAGTGTCGAGTTTGCGTCATCGAGACAATGAACTTTCCGCCTGCTGCGCCGCCGCACGCTCGAGCAACGTGCGAATTTCTCGGCGGGTGCGGCGATCCTCAGACATCGTGGCCTCTGGAAGGCCATGCAGCAAGGCGGTTGCTACAGCGATGTTCTAGCTTGTTCGGGCAAAGTGAGGAAGGGTCCCATTGTCGGTGAGGATCCTTTGGTGTACGGTGCGGGCCGTGGCGTGCGCGCGCCCCCCGTCTTTGTGGCGTTCAATCTCGCGATTGATCTCCGCGTACTCCCAGACGAGCCCTTGCCCGACCTCATCGATTTCTTGCTGATAGGCCCTCAGCTGCTCCATCCTTAGGTGAGATGGGGCTGTCGTCTCTTCCCCGGATCTGCCATCAGGGTTGTTTGTCGGGGTAACATCTTCCCCGGAGATACTTTCAACGTGCCCATCAGGGGTCTGTGCCATGAAGCATTCCCAGGAAGGGTGGTGGCTCCCCCTACTGGAGTCCGAGCTAGAGAGCAATCCTGGCTCCTCATTGAGGAGCCCGTAGAGAGTCTCCATATCATGCTCAATCACCCCCACAAACTCGATGTCCGTGGGTGATTGAACCACACGTAGTGCCAAAAGGTGGCCAACGGTCGCCGCAACATTGCAGAGACCGAACGGAAACGCTGTCGAGGCGCTTCGTACGGGGCCTTTCGAAAATAGGGCGATGTTGCGTGAGGCCTCCCTTGATGATCAGGGTCCAAGGGAGTTGTCGGGCAGGCCCTCAAGCCTTAGATGGCTGAGGTTGATGGAAGAGAGAGACTGGGCGGCCGTGTGAGTCAGCGCCATCTCTCCTCCTAGTGTGACGATGAAATCTAGGTCGCCGAAACGCATGTGTGCGCCTGGGGCCTAGCTGATTGCGTGGGTGGCCATTCGAGGCCTGATTTGGAACACGCAAGGCCCCTACCTGGTGCGCCAACTGTCGGTGTTTTGTACAAGCACCAGCAAGTAAATTTATAGTAATGCGCGTTAGGTCTGGATGGTGCGCTAAAGGACACAAGATTTATACTGGTTCAGGCCGAATGTCCCTACGTCTAGTTTGTTGATGCTCATGTTATTAGCACTGTGAATGGTTCATAGTAGGGGGTACAAACAATCGAGAGAGGGACTGGTCCCAAGTCTCTGATGGAAGGGTTGAAAGGAGGCCAAGAGCTTGATCGCAGCTTGACTGTGTGAGTGTTGTGTACTATCCTATCCCTAATTCGTCCCCTTGATGGAGGAAGCGCATCCCCTTTTATAGATGAAGAGGCTGGCTTTACAAGGGTGAGGGCTTTAGGATGCGTACTCTACCTAGTCTTGTGGCTCACATCTACCTAGCCTGGTTCTTCATTTTGATGAGTGCGAAGGAAGATAAGCGCCTACAATACTGTCGATGCCTCTGTAGAATGTCAGGTTGGTTATAGAATGCTGCCCTGCGTAGGGTATGGGCTGTAGTACAGTGGTTTTGACTTATGAGCCTCCCCTAGCCTTGCTCCGCATGCCTTCTGGTTCCTATGAGTCTTCGTCAGAGGGACGCAGGGTCGGGATCTAGAGCAGCGCCGTGGCTAAGGTCTTCTGACTTGGTGGACCTAAGGGGTCGGGAAACGGGCACAGCTCCCTTGGGTCCATAGCATGGTGATAGAATATCTATCGTTTGTGGAGATAGCAAATCCTTTTCTAGAGCATAGCGGTTGTCATATATCTTCATTGGGTTCCGTGTCCTAGAGCTGAAGGTGGCACCTACAACTCTACAGGGCGAGGAGCACGCACCTAAAATACCTTTTGGGCTCTGCGGTGCCCAGAACGGTCTAAAGCGCCTGTCCCGTCATTCCCTGGCAGTACTTTTCCTACCAGGGCGTAGGGTATGGTCCTTAGAGCCATGGTTGACCCAAACGTCTTATCTTGCCCTATACCCATCACCATGAGGGAACGAGGAGAAGTTGCCAGGTAAGATGAAATCAATCTTTAGGTATCGAGCAGGGCGAGGCTCGTTCCTGGCCATCGAGTGAAGTAGAGGCCAATTCTTATCTCTTGGTCGAGACTGAGCCCGCCCCTCCGGGGTCGGGCAAGGCGGAGTCTATCCCTCAGCCCTCGAGCGAAACCGAGCCCGCCCCAAAGGCATCGGGCGAGACAGAGACTAGCCCTGAGCCCTCGAGCAAGGTAGAGCTATCTCAAAGGCATCGGGCGAGGCGGAGTCTATCCCTTAGCCCTCGGGCGAGACCGAGCTTGCCCCAAAGGTGTCGGGCGAGGCGGAACCAAACTCCTGTCCTTCGAGTAAGAGACATTATGGTGCCCTTATTTGTCCAGAAGTTTTTAACGCTCGGTGGTTATTGGTTCCACCTTCTGGGGTACCCCAGTATTAGGTCCCCGACAAGGCTTGAAAGACGTGTTTGAGAAGGATAAGCTTTGTAGCTCTTGTCAAGCCGGCAAACAAGTTGGAAACACCAATCCTAAGAAAAGCATAATGAGCACTAGTAAAGCATTTGAGTTATTACACATGGATTTGTTTGGGCCAACACAATACACTAGCATTGGTGGTAACAAATATGGCTTTATGATAGTGGATGATTACACTAGATACATATGGGTATTCTTTCTAGAGGATAAAAGTGATGTGTTTGCAACATTCAAATCATTTGTCAAGGGCATTCACAATGAGTTTGAAACAATCATCAAGAGAGTGAGAAGTGACAATGGTAGTGAGTTCAAGAATACTAAAATTGATGAGTTGTGTGATGAATTTGGAATTAGACATCAATTCTTGGCCAAATACACTCCACAATCAAATGGTCTTGTTGAGAGGAAGAATAGAACACTCATTGATATAGCAAGGTCTATGCTTAGTGAATACAATATGAGTCTATCCTTTTGGGCTAAAGCTATCAACATGGCTTGCTATTGTAGCAACCGTCTCTATTGTCATCCATTAAAAGAGAAGACACCATATGAGCTCTTGAATGGTAGAAAGCCCAACATTGCATATTTTTGGGTCTTTGGTTGCAAATGCTATATCTTGAAGAAAGGCACTAGATTGGGCAAGTTTGACAAGAAATGTGATGAAGGATTTCTACTTGGATACTCCACTACAAGCAAAGCATATAGAGTTTGGAATTTGAATAGTGGTACTCTTGAGGAAGTTCATGTTGTTGAATTTGATGAAACCAAGGGTTCACAAGAAGAGAATAAGAACTTGGAAGATGTTAGAGGCATTCAACTTTCAAATGCCATGAAGAATATGGATGTTGGTGAATTGAGGCATAGGCAAGTGAATGATGATGAAGATGATCAAGTGCAAGTGCTCTCTAACTCAAATGTGCAAGATGATATAAATCAAGCTAGTACAAGTGACTCTCATGATAATGAACAAGATCAAGTGTCTAGTGCATCATCTCAACCCAATGATCAAGCAAGTGCAAGCAATCAAGTTCCTATCCTCCAACAAACCAATATTGCAAGGGATCATCCATTGGACACTATCATTAATGATATTTCAAGAGGTGTGTAAACTAGATCAAGATTGGCTTTATTTTGTGAGTATTTCTCATTTATGTCATCCATTGAACCAAAGAAGATAGATGAAGCATTGAAGGATGTTGATTGGGTGAATGCTATGCATGAAGAATTGAATAACTTCATAAGAAATCAAGTATGAGAATTGGTAGAGAGACCAAAGGGACACAATGTGATTGGAACCAAATGGGTCTTTAGAAATAAGCAAGATCAAGATGGGATAGTAGTAAGGAACAAAGCAAGATTGGTAGCACAAGGATATACACAAGTTGAATGTCTTGACTTTGGAGAAACATATGCTCCGATTGCTAGATTGGAAGTAATTAGAATCTTATTAGCCTATGCTTATGCCCACAACATCAAGCTCTATTAAATGGATGTCAAGAGTGCATTTCTCAGTGGTTACATCAATGAAGAAGTATATGTTGAGCAACCTCCCGGTTTTGAAGATAACAAGAAGCCCGACCATGTGTACAAGTTGAAGAAGGCATTGTATGGCTTGAAGCAAGCACCTAGAGCATGGTATGAGAGATTGAGGGACTTCCTACTCTATAAAGGGTTCATGATGGGTAAGGTTGACACCACTCTTTTCATCAAGAAAATTGACAAAGACTTATTTGTGTTGCAAATCTATGTTTATGATATCATATTTGGATCAACCAATCAAGACTTTTGTGAAGAGTTTGAAAAGATGATGGCTAATGAGTTTGAAATGTCCATGATTGTAGAGTTAAGTTACTTCCTTGGTCTTCAAATCAAGCAATTGAAGAATGGCACATTTGTGAGTCAAGGCAAGTACATCAAAGACATGCTCAAGAAGTTTGGCATGAGTGATAGCAAAGCCATTAGTACACCAATGGGAACAAATGGCAACTTGGATAGTGATGCAAGTGGCAATATGGTGGATCAAAAATTGTATCGGTCTATGATTGGAAGCCTACTCTATGTGACCGCATCAAGGCCGGATGTCATATTGAGTGTATGCATGTGTGCAAGATTTCAAGCCTCACCAAGAGAAAGACATTTGAAGGCTACAAAGAGAATATTGAGGTACTTGAAGCACACATAAAATATTGGTTTGTGGTATCCCAAAGGAGCAAAGTTAGAGATAGTTGGTTACTCCGACTTGGATTATGCGGGATGAAAGGTTGAAAGGAAGAGCACCTCGGGCACATGTCAATTGTTGGGAAGATCACTTGTTTCATGGTCATCAAAGAAGCAAAATAGTGTTGCATTATCAACCGCCGAAGCCAAATACATATCCATCGGTAGTTGTTGTGGACAAATACTTTGGATGAAGACCACCTTAAATGACTTTGGAATCAAGTTCAAGAAAGTGCCATTGCAATTTGACAATGAGAGTGCAATTAAGTTAACCAACAATCTGGTTTAACATGCAAGAACAAAGCACATTGATGTCTGCCACCATTTCATAAGAGATCACCAACAAAAAGGGGACATTTGTATTGAGAGTGTAGGCACCGAAGATCAACTTATCGATATATTCACCAAGCCATTAGACGAGAAAAGGTTTTGCAAGCTAAGAAATGAGTTGAACATATTGGATTTCTCAAATATGTGTTGATGCACCTCCCCACTTATATGACATGCCTCTCCTTCGAGCAATCCAAGGTAAAAGTTGATTGGCATGGCATACATCCTTTCTAAGGATATGTTTAGTGCATCTAGTCATTTTCACATTTAATAGGCTCATTCATGAAAATCAAATGATTTTGATGTTTGTATGGTACCAGTATTGCTTCTATGCTTAATTTGGTCCAGTGGTAGCATATGACATATTTGTGGGCTTGTAAACCTAGTGTTTGATCTAGAAAATGAGCTATAAGTGTTTAACTCAACATGGTACAAGATAACCCTTATTTGAAGGTGTGAAGAAGCTTGTCCTTGGATCAAACCAAGTTAAATATCTTTGGCAAGTGATCTAGATTGGACCAAATTTAGGAAAATAATCCTCACCCCATTGATTGACATTGATAATCTCAACCTATTTAAAATTAAAACTTTGAGGTCATTGATGACAAAGGGGGAGAAATAGTGTACAAAGATAGTGAAAGGATAAGAAAAGGGGAGAAATTGAGAAATTGACATAGGGGGAGAGATATGACAAAGTAAGGGATCAATTAAGACAAAGTAGTAAGGGATCAATTAAAATTTTGAGCACACAAGTAGGGGGAGCAAGATCATAAACTTGGTGGATGCATTTGATTGTCCATTTCACATGTTTGCTTGCATAGCATAAGTTTTTAATTTCAATATTTATGCTTGCATGGTATATGCTAGTTATAGGATTGAATGATGAAATGATAAACTAGCATGCATAGGTTAAGAAACTAGACTTATGTTGATTTTATGGAAACTAGACCCTTGCTTCTAATGTTGATCTCATGGGGTATTCTAGTTTTTGTGTATGTCTAGTTACTAATGGTTTTAAGGATGGTATATTGGTGCACTCCGATTGGTATCATGCTTCAAAGGTCCATCTCTTATACCTTAGCATTATTTGGTAGACATTGTCTCCTATATTTCCTATCTAAGCATATGTGCAAGCTACAATCCAAACTCTTAGCACATATGTAGGGGGAGCAATTGCTACCATTTGAGATTCATGAAACTTGTCCATATCCTTTTACACATGGTAAATATGCTTGGGCAAGCAACATGGATTCAATTAAAATTCAATTCATATTTTTGTAAAAGGGTTGTCATCAATTACCAAAAAGGGGGAGATTAAAAGCTCTAGTTTGGTTTTGGTGAATTGATGAAACCCTAAGTGCTAACCTAGTTTATCAAAGTGATTATGAGATAGGTATCACTACTCCAAGTGATGAAGCAATGGTAAAAATCATGATGATGGTGATGGCATGATGATGATCAAATACTTGCACTTGGAAAAGAAGAAAGAGAAAATACAAAAAGCTCAAGGCAAAGGTGAAATTGATAGGAACTTTTCGGTTTAGTGATCGACACACTTAGCGAGTGTGATAACATTTAGGATCGATAGCCATACTATTAAGAGGGGTGAAACTCGTATCGAAATGCGGTTATCAAAGTGCCACTAGATCTTCTAACTCATTGCATATGCTTTTAGGATCTAGTGGAGTGCTAACACCCTTGAAAACATTTGTGAAAATACACTAACACATGTGCACAAGGTGACACACTTGGTGGTTGGCACATTGGAGCAAGGACAAAGAAGATAGAGTTGAAAAGGAGTTAGTCGCGTTGGTCATGGGGTGACCGGACTCATCCAACATGTGTACCGGACGTGTCTGGTACTGTCTCAGGCGGCAGTGTTCCTGACAAGACCGGACGCGTCTGATATCGATACTGGACATGTTCGGTATTCTGGCCAGGCGAGGGCAGAGTTGCTGAGGTGACCAGACTCTAGCTCAGTGGAGCGACCGGACGTTGATGAGTTACTGTTCAGTGTCAGGTCAAAGTGATATAGCCTGAAACAGGATTGCAGAGAGCGAACGAACGCATCCGGTGTGAACCAGCAAGTCTCAGGTTTTCAGCGTAATAATTGATCAAACGCTAGGAGTGTCTAGTCTGGTGTGATCGGACGCATCTGGCCAGCCCAGAGTAGCTCTGGGAGCTCTTTGGACTCGATCGGACGCTGTGTCTCCCGTGTCCAGTCGTTTTCTAATAGTACATCCGATCATGCAGTATTATTGTGCGCAGAGATAGCCATTGGGTGCCAATGGCTAAACAATTTGAAAGGGACACATGGCGGTCAGGCTGCGACCAGACATGTCCGATCACCACACCGGACGCGTTCGATGCACACAACCTGAGCGTTCGGTCGTCCCGTAGTCAGCCCAATAATTGAGCCAATGGCTCTATTGTTTGGGGTATCTATAAATATCATTTGGCCAGCTCTAGCTCACTCTCTTGGCCATTTGCATTGACATAGCAACCTTGTGAGCTTAGTCAAAGCCCTCCCACTCATCTCCATCTTTGATTCATCATCTTTGTGATATTGGGAGAGAATCCAAGTGCATTGCTTTAGTGTTTGCATCTAGAGGCACTTGGTATTCATGTTTTGCTGCGGGTTTGGCTTGATACTCTTGGTGGTTGCCACCACCTAGATGGCTTGGAGCAGCGAGGATCATCAAGTGGAGGTTGGTGATTATTGCTGGCTCCGATCATGGTGATTGTGAGGGGTTCTTGACCTTTCCCCAGCGAAGAGCCAAAATGTACTCTAGTAAATTGCTCGTGGCTTTTGTGATCCTAATATTATGTTGGTGTGCGGCACCCTATTGAGGGTTTGGTGTGTAATGCCAATTAGCGCGTGAACCTCCAAGTGAGTGAATCACCATAACGGGGACTAGCTTGTCGACAATCAAGTGAACCTCGAAGGAAAAATCATTGTCTTGATTGTCTCCTTGGTATTCACTCATTGGTTACTTACCATGGCGGTATACCTCTCTACCACTCTCTTGTATTTCATTATTCATTCACTTGGATAGAGCTAGTGGTAGTTAAGACTAGATAGTGTATTATTTAATTGTATTACTTGCACTAGGTTGATCACCTAGGTGTATATTAGTGACATAGCTTTGTTGTGATATACTAGAGATCATAGAAAATAGAATTGGTTAGGTGCCTTACAACCCCAAGTATAGTGCTAGTGCAAAATTTGCTTCGCCATCTTATTGACTAATTATTTGTCTTAGTGTTGTTGTAGAAATTTTTAATAGGCTATTCACCCCCCTCTCGCTATTAGGACCTTTCAAGTGGTATCAGAGCCGTGGTCACCGTGATTTGAGGCTTAATAACCTTCGGTGTAAAAATGGCTCAAATCAACAACACCAAGAAGCCACCCCAATTTGATGGCTCAAACTATCCCTATTGGAAGGTTAAGATAACATATATTAAGTCAATCAATAGGAAAGTTTGGAAGATGGTGGAGACCAAGATTGAGATAGAGGATCTAGAAAACCCCACCACCGTCAAAGAAGTGCTTCTCCAAAACAATGACATTGCTCTTAGTGCCATTCATGATGCTATTGATGAGAGAACATTTGATCAAATCAAGAACATTGAGATGGCTCATGAAGCATGGAAGAAGTTGGAGGAATCATTTGAGGGCACTCAAACCATGAAGAGTGCCAAGGCATATATCCTCAAGGAGAAGTTTGCTAGTTTCAAGATGAAGGAGGATGAGAGTGTGCTGAAGATGTTCCATAGGTTACAAGTGCTTGTTAATAATCTCAAAGCACTTGGTGAGAAGGTGGAGGGCAAGGACTTCTCCCATAAGTTCTTGAGATGCTTACCCTCAAGATTTGGCACATTAGTCACTATTCTAGTGATGAGTGGTTTGGACACCATGACACCAATTCTAGTGTTGAGAGATATAATGACCGATGATACATATAGAGATGATGATGAAAAGAAAGAAAAGAAGGATAAGAAAGATGAGATGAAGGATGAGAAGAAGAAGAGTGTGGCATTCAAGGCCACATCATCCAAGGGCAAGGCTAAGCAAAAATCATCAAGGGAAGATTAAGACCTGAGCTTTGATTAGATGGATGATGAGAAGATGACCCTCTTTGTCAAGAGATTTGGCAAGTTCATGATAAAGAAGGGCTATCGTGCTAGAAGAAAGAAGCCTTCATCCAAGAAAAAGGAAGAATCAAGAAGGTGCTTCAATTGCAGAAGCAAAGATCATCTTGTTGCTCAATGCCCATACAATAGTGACAATGATGACAACAAGAAGAACAAGAAGAAGCACAAGAAGGAAAAGAAAGAGAAGGACAAGATGATCTTCAAGAAGAAGAAAAAGGGGGTTCATATGTGGTCACTTGGGATAGTGATGCTTCCTCAAGTGATGATGATGATAGTGATGATGACAAGACCACCAAGATGAAGGCACTTGCAAGCATTGCTATCAATGAGAAGCCTTCTCTCTTCGACACTCCATCATGCTTCATTAAGAGAAGGGAATGCAAAAGCTTACGTAAGGAACTAAAAGCCTTTAAGCAAGCCTTTGGTGAGCTCAATGCATCTCATGAGAGGCTAGAGGAAGCCCATGAGAAGCTTGGCAAGGCTCATAAGAAGCTTGAAAAAGCTCATTCCACTTTGCTTGATGAGCAAAATGAGAAGAAGCATGTTGAGACATGTAATGTTGGGTTAACTTGTGACCTAATTGATGAATCATTATATACGCCTATCATTATTGCTCCCACTAACCCTTCTTGTAGCACTTCCACTTCTACCTCATCTAATAGTGATGGTTTCACATGTAATGCCTCACTAATGGTTGAGAATGAGACCCTCAAGAAGAAGGTCAATGAGCTCACTCACACCTTGGCTAAGGCCTATGGTGGTGAGGACCGCTTGCTTATGTGCTTGGGTAGCCAAAAAGCTTCTCTCAACAAAGAGGGATTAGGCTATAACCCCAAGAAAGGCAAGGCGGCCTTTGCACCTCACAAGACTAGTTTTGTGAAGAATAATGGTCGGTTTTGCACTAGTTGCAAGCAAGTTGGTCATAAAGAGCATGAGTGCAAGAACAAGAGCAAAAGTGCTATTGTATCCTCAATTAAGATTAATTCTTTCTATGTGCTTACTAAGGGTACAAATGGTGTGAAAGCTAAGTTCACTGGTCGCATCGCTGAATAGTCATATGCCCCCATGGATGACCTTGCCAGCCTGCGGGCAACCTATTCATTCATGCGCAAGGTGTGCGACACCGCCGAAGTCGGCCGACGCATACCACTATGCTGGGTGTTGCAGCGTTAAGGTTTATAGGAGTGCCACTACTATGACAATGACTATCATGCCCTACTCACCACCGGGCTATCTAGCGTGGGCAACCTAGAGACCTGCTTCCTCACCGGATTGTGTCCTGTCTTCATGGAAGCCCATAGGTCATTGATGCCACCAATTGAATGGCTTGAGCACTCCGCCAAGTCAGGCCAAAACTTGGTATGTATGTCTTCGCCCTCATGCTCTACAGGTCCAATACCGGTGGCGGTAATGATGACATTGCTCGTCACCTATTGAGGGAGCTCAAAAGTGCTAATGAAGTAGGGTCGGCTGCACTACCATGGAAGAACCAGACCTATATGCGGAGCCACAAAGACATGTACTGGCAGTTGCAGGACATGGTTCCACAGGATGTAGAGCCCATTCTTCCCCCTGTTCTTCCCCAGAACGGGCATTGCACATGCGGCGGCTATGGTGAGCCCGTTAGATTTGAAGAATGGGACTTGTGGGCTAGGTTCTGTAGTGAGGAGTGTATGATCTCACGGGAGTGCTATAAGTTATTCACATTAGTGTGGTAGATTAATTCAGAATTAGTGCATGTTAAGTTATGTTAAACATCTATGTATATATATCTGGTTGGTGACTTTATTTTAATTTGGCAACAACATCAACTATATATGTATCTCATTATTCAAAGTCTACTGGTGCTGGTCGTATTTTTTCCATATGAGCATGCACCCCTGCACGCGTAAGAAAGTTGGGCCTCTGTATATTTGAACACGGCGGATAGTATCCTCCGTAGTTTTTCCTCTTTTTCCAGTGATGCTTGTTACTGTGTCATTTACAATTTTAAGTTTGACTAACTTTATAGGAAATAGTAACAACATCTATGACATAAAAGATCACACCAATTTGAACATAATCTTATCTAATTCGTATGAATGCATTCACATGAGTACAATCCAAAACATCACAAAAGATCTCACTAAATCATGCAAATAGAACAACATTTTATACCAAACCTAACAATGAGCTTAATCAAGAATTTTGATCCATGAAGTGCCGCCCTATGTATACATAAATCATGTCTATTCATGACATACAGAAGGCCTGCCCTATGTATTCATAAATCCTGGCCTAGCTCCCATTGTTTGATTCCACCTTGCATTGCGCAAAAAACCCTCGCCTCACCTCGCAAAGTCCCAAACTCTACCTCCCCGTTGCTTGCCACTAAGGCCATGCCCATGAAGCGCTACTCGATGATGGGTCGCTCAGCTTCGGTCCCTGCTTCCTCCAGTGTACTGGCTCTCCCCACTTCGGAGGAGGTAGAGCTGATGGTGCGCCCTGCTTCGGTGACAACGGAGGCGGCGTTGATGTCCAGTCGTGGGAGGCCAGTGTTCCCATCACGCTGCCGCCCACCATCTACTAGACTGACATTGCTCTCCCCGTTGCCCTCGATGATGACGCTGGCGCCAGTGGCACTGGTGGTTCCCTCACCACCGCCACTCCCGGGGCGCTCCACTTCACCATCGTCGTAGGCTACATGGACTCCTCCATTCTTGCTGGCCCACATCATGAGCGGGTCTCATGTATCCTCACGCTCCCGCTCGGCATCCACTGAGGACATGTCCTAGCGCTCTATGAGCTGCATTACGATAGACTCGGAGGACGATCGTTGGCACTTCTACACAACTCCCATCCCCGAGAGCGTGCACCCCAAGGTTGGACATAGTCCATCGTCAGGGAGCATGTCCTCGCTTGGGCCAATCACCGCCCACATGGGACGTACGCCCAACATCTCGCGCTGGCGGCGAACCAAGACTAGATCAGCGATGGGGACAGCCACCGGTGATTCCGTGCCATGCGGCGTCAGTTAGATTGGTTAATCGTTTGCCTTCTAAATCTGATTGATGTCCCCCTTATCATCTAGCCTTGAACTTGTCTTGCATTGTGAAGTGATTCCTCCATCACGGTGGTGCCCCCCATCATGGGGCTTCCCACTGGTGGTGCTAGAGAGTCATCCCATCGCCATTCACTGCTACCGAGCTTGTCTGTCCCCGCACAGCCCCCTGGTTCTAAAGTGGGCGAATCTTCAGGCGACAAAAAATATCGTAAGTTATTGAAGCATTACCATGAGGTCCGAGCATTGTTGTGTGCATCCAGGTTGTACATCGACATGCTGCTCGGTGATTTGGTGGCCTCATGCCCCGCACTTGTCATGGCCCAGCTAGAAGCCGCCCAGGCACGAGAAGACAAGGCAGTTGTGTGTCTGAAGCTATTTGTCAAGCGGCTACCATAGCACTGGCTGCTGCCCAGCTTTAGTTTAGCGAGGTGGTGAACATCCGAGTGGTGGAGCAGGGTTTTCCCAATGAGATCAATGATCTCATCGAGAGCCTCTGGCCAGCCGCCAATGACATCTTTGCAAAGCTGAATGTGGAGCAGATCCTACGTGCCTGCCCTGACCCTTGATCTATAGGACGTATCAGTAGTACTAGTAGTCATGACTAGGTTTGATCTATGGGACGCCCTTGCAAATTTGTGAACTCTTATTTGCATGTCTGTGTGAACTTTTGATGCACTTTGTATTAGGTGGGTTAAACTCTATTGAGCATGGTCCAGCCCCTGTTGGTTGCTTTTCACTACGTAATTCTTTCTACAGAGTTTATATGAGCAAGTCTCATTTTTCCTCATTTTCCTGTGATGCTTGTTACTGTGTCATTTACAATTTTAAGTTTGGACCCTATTTTTAAATGTAGGTCGGTGCGCAGGATTGTCCAACCGCTGAGAAACAACATGGGCCAGACTTTAGTGCACCATGCAACATGACATACATCAAATGGACTTTGTTTACTCCTCTGCTAATTTTCCAAGAACAAGGGAGCATAGGGAAGGTAGTAAGGTCTACTTATGAACTCTGGCAGGATGCTACGTCTACCATACAAACAGATATGGACTAATAACAAAACTAATTGGCTAATTATTAGAAACTCTTAGAGATTGCCTTCTTTATTCCTTCCAATACTTTATTAGGAGCTATAAAACTTCATGTTTTTGGGAAGAAAATATTGGGTACTTTTGGAGATGCTCTAAGCACCCAATCTTGAAGAATGAGCACCAAGCAAACTTGAAGCACCCCCAATCAAGTATGGAGCCCCAGAACAAGAGAGAACCAAATGATTATAGATCTTCTATTAACACAAGATCTACAAGAAGATCTGCAATCATCATGGTCAAGCTCCTATTCAATGGCAACACCTCACAAAGGATGAAGAAGGAGCACCTCACAAAACTTGCACCAGCATATCAGTGAGGTGCTTTATATTCCATAATCTTGCTACCTTTGTGGATTGAGGGATGCAGATCTGCATTTTGATGCTCAAATGCAACAAGATTATGGAATCAAAAGCACCCAATCTTGAAAACCTTCTCCAAACACTAGCATCCCTATGAGGTGCTTTATCTCCATCTTGAACCTCTAGCGGGCTCTAGGCCATGACAGGTGCAAGGAGGAAGACAAAGCACCTCTAGGTGATGAAGAAAAATGATTGCCTCATGAGTGTGTGGATTCAAGAGTGTGTGGATTGAGCCCAATAGGTGCATCCAGACCCAGGTTAAATAGGCCAGCCAAAGATGGAAAAGTGCAAGTAATGGTGATGCAAGTAGTTGGGAATTAACTCACGGTGACTTTACCGCCTATATACCAAATCTGACCGAGCCGATAGATCAAATCTGACTAAGCCAGACACATCTCACTCTTCACTTTATAGTCTACCCCTCAACTATTGTGGCTGCTTGGATTAGAATCAAATAAGTACATAAAAGACCTATCATAACTGCACCAGGCATCCAAGTCTCAAGCGTGTCAGAAGCTTTTTTCTCGATTCACTTCTTGTGTCTAGCTTTCCTGCCGCATTCGCTTCACTCTAATATTTTACTGCACTCGTAAGAAAGTCTGATGCATCACATTTCATCTCGTTGGACACTATATAGTATAGAGCTATGAGTAAAACTATTGCCTATGGAGTGCACTCGATCAATTTGTATCAGTTGTAGTAGTAGTCATGAGTGGCTTTGATCTGTGTTCAACCCAACTCATCTTATTTTTGTGTATTTGCTAAGATTTGTTGAACTTACAAGAACCATGCATCAAAGATTATTTTTATTCAGAATTTTTATACTTCATAGGATCACACAAGGTCCAGCCATCTAAAATCTTGACTACCCAGACGACGTGCTCCTGCATTCCCGCGTAGGCGTGCGCGTGGGTGGCGTCAGCAGCCTGTTATAGCAGGGGACGTCGCCTTCTGGCCCATCGCATTAACATGATGGGGCGAAGCCCCACCGCCCACCCACGCAAATGTCTTAGTTATGGGATAGTTGACGGTCCCCAAACTATAGCAGCAGAGACAAGGGGTGAGAGGGAAGGTTATACACCTACTGCCTTCTCTCTCCAGAGCTCCAAAAACTTAATTTGCTAAACATTCATGAGTGCCTTTGATCTTTGTTAAAGCCAACTCGTGTCTTTGATAAAATTTGTTGAACTTGAAAGAACCATGTAGTGAGTAGTACTTCTAAATAAGTCTCGCATCGATCTAATGCAGAACGGGGAGCCAAAGCTGTTGACTTTTACTACAAAGGTAAGAAAGTTTGGCCGCTGCGTATTTGATCTTGTAGGACAATAGAATATCATAGCAATTAGTCTACCCCTCGACTATCATGATTGCTTGGATTGGAGTGAAATAAGTACAGAAAAGACCTATCACAACCGCACCAGGCATTCAAGTCTCAAGCGTGTCATGGTGGTCAAAAGCACTTTTTCTTGATTCACTTCTTGTGTCCAGCTTTCCTACAACATTCGCTTCATTCTCATATTTTACTACGCTTGCACGAAAGTCTAAATGCAACACATTTGATCTCGTTGGACACTATACAGTATAGAGCTCCTCCGTTAGGCATTACATCGACGCGAGACTTGATTGGATGAATTATGTTATGCATGTTTACCATACTACAGATCAGAAAGAGTACTAGAAAGAAACCTGTAGGCAAAACCAACCAACAGGGGTTAGAAACTGGCTACCAATTGACCAAAGGACCTGATCTACACCATGCTCAATAGAGTTTAACCCACCTAATACAAAGTTCAACAAAAGTAAACACAGGCATGCAAATTAGACTTCACAAATCAAAACCTCTATACATTTGAATGTGTCTAACATAAAATGCAAGGGAAGATACATAATAAGGAAGAGTAACAACATAACGAAAGAGTAACAACATGTACTCCATCTGTACTCCCAACATAAGAAAGATACATCAAATGCAACATGAGATACATCAAATGGAACTTTATTTACTCCTCTACTTGTCATCGGTATCACTGTCCTTGTCCTCGTTGTTGGTATCAACATCGTTGTCATCCTCCTCTATAGCCATGAGGCCCTTTTGCTCGTCAATAGTGATGCGGTTGGCCACCTGCTTAGCATCAGCATGAACCAGGTTGCACTAGTGCTTCTCGGTGTTGTGGGCGGTGCTGATTCCCTATGTCATGACGCTAGTGTCGAAGCCATCTATCTGGATCCAGTAGCAGGCGAGGATGTACTCCACATTATCTGTGCGATTCTTGTTCAGGTTGGCTGGCAGTTCCTCTAGGACATCAGTGAGTTGGTGAAAAATGAAGACATAACTGCTCACCTTTTCCTCCCAAGGCAGGTTGAGGGTGCCTAGACTGATGTTCTGTAGCACATGCCTAATCTTCAAGAAAGCCTTACTCATGATGCCAATGGCCCAATCATCTCTATCTTCAAAGGAATCCACCAGAGCTTCATCTTGATTCACCACGGGCACGGTGTCATCCTCCTTCACCATGGGCACGATGTCATCCTCCTTCACCATGGGCTTGGCATCACCCCCCCCTTCTATGCGTGCTTCGCAAAAGTCTCACCCTTCACCATGGTGGTGGCTAAGAGTGAAGTAGGTTTGGAGAAGGCAACCGCACATTCCTGGCGATTTTAGATCTATAGTGGGAATGGGAAGGCTCGGATAAGGAAGGAAAACAAGCGGAGTTGCGGAAGAGATCGCGGCGGTTAATATATCACTACTATAGAGGAGCCATTGGTGTTTTTTGGGGGAACAAAGAGGAGCCATTGTTGTTGAAATGTTACTGCACACGCAAGAAAGTCCGACCTCTGTAGATTTGAACGCGTCTGACACACTGTACAGACCTTAGCTTACATTACAAATAAGTTAAATTTGCTGCAAAATAATGACAACATCCATCCAAGAGGAAATTAACATGTCCATAGACAATCAAACAACATTGATCCATTTAAACATGTCTTGATAGAGAGATACATCAAATGCAGCTTTATTTACTACTTTGCTAATGACTCCAACTCCTAGAACAAGGGAACATAGGGAAGATAGTAAGGTCTGCCGATGATTTCTGGCAGGATGTCATGTCTACCATATGAATTGTAATGTGTAGGGATGACATGAACTTTTCTATTGTCCATGATATATGTGATGACAGCTCTTTCCACCCCAACCCCAACAAAGAAAACCAAATTCCATTCTAGGTGAACTATAACCGCTGTGTAGCATGACTCAAAATCAAAGTAACCCATTTGTTTCTTAGTCTTTCCAAACAACTTACGCGTGCTGATAGTATGCTTGGACATATTGCGACCACCAATAGTACATTGACACAAGTGACCCTGAGCCTAATGGATGGAGCGTGAAAAACCATGCGAACTATTAGGAATTTTCCTCTATGCCTTTCCCTCCATATCCACAGCAAGTGTATGATGGTAACCCTCGTAGAACCCAATATAGTGCAGACAACCGTTAAGAAACACAGTTGCCGATTTTGAAAATGTCCACTCAGCCTGCTCACCCCATTTAGATTCCTTAAAGATCCATGCTATAGTTTTAGATGAGTAGATGTCCACACCCACACACTGACCATCCTCCTCTATATATTCAAACACATGGAAGTGTGAGGAGGCTATCGGATCGAACCCCAATCGGGCCTCACCTACTGAATGGATTCTAGGCGATAGTACCTTCAACACCTAGGTTGCCGGATTGCAGATGACTTAGCGGTATCCATCAGACCCAAGGCACCAGCATAGGATGAGGCCATTGTAGCAATTTGAGATAGCTATATTGTTCATGGTGAAGGGCAAGAAGGACAAGGAGAGGTAAACACCGATGATGCTAGTGAGGTTTCTTTGTAGATTCCACCATAGAAGAAGTCGGCCAAGTCTGGGGCATCAACTTATGGTTGTCCGAGATGAGGCATTTCCAGGAGCGACAAACACATTTGTAGTAGAACAAGGAGCGAGTGGGGAGGCGGTGGATGATCTCGATAAAGACATTGTCCATGAGGCTAGCCAGTGCGTTCCTCTTGTTGGGGCCTCCTCCATTTCATCAATGTGAATGCAGTAGAATGAGAGCTTGCTCAGTAATGAGATCATTGAGGAGGAAAATAATCCAACAAAGATCCATCAGTGAAGTCCACATCTCATACCGAAGTGCAACTTTAACAACCATTAACAATTTTTATGGTACGACCTCATCTAAATTTATAGTAGCACCACATAGATATATATAACTCAAACTAGAGTAGCAATTAATGGAGATGTAACCATTACAATTCCAGCTAAATCAAATCTAACAATAACACTTACAATCAGTACACGAGCTCAGAGCTTCTTCCATAGGAGACAAACAAAGATTAAGAGGACTACAATTACAATAGTTTTGAAGGACGAAGAGGGTGGAGCAGCTATTGGGTTTTGAAGATAGAAGTCATCATCATGAGCTAAGGCTGGATTTAAGTTGGTTCTTGACTTGAAGGCAGCAATTCCTTCTTCATAGGAGTTGTACTTTTTATAGCAAGCACCACAAAACCTATGAACTTGTCTAAGACAGTCATGCCAGTTGTAGTAAACTCCTGGCTCATGGCCATCGAACATAACATAGCAGGGATGACTCATCTCAAATCTGCACAACCCGAACAGGCTGCCTCAATTTTCACAAGTAGAATGTCAGTGAACAAGTGGTAGTGATCATTATTGGCATCAGTAGCAACATGTGCAGCTTAGATATTAATTAGTGGCCTTAGTCATGTGAATGATGGACACAAAGCATTGATTTGCTTTCGATGCCTTCATCTTGTTTGGAACAAAATGGATAACTTGGTTGTCAACAAGGAGAAGACACAGAAAGCAAACATATGAGCTGCATCCTAATATATCCAATAGCAATATAGACATCATTGGCACAGAAATATGGCCTCAGATATGTTACAAGTTCAAAATACCATAAGGACTCACTGGTGGCACTAGAGCATACGAAACAGAAATGTAGAATCAAGCAAGCACTAGACAGAAAAAAATAGTTTAAGGCAGTAGCGAAGGGCATGTTTGTTTGCCTAGATAGATCTACAAGTGACACGCACCGACAGAAAACCAACCAGTGCCACATCCTAGTTCCTTTCATCATCATTGGCCTAACCAGATCTAAAACACTACAATGTTTCTTATATACCTCATGTTCAAGCAAGGACCAAAATAGTGAAGCAAATAGGAAAAGGCAAGAAAGGAGACCTGCGGATCGGATATGTCGCCTCTGCCGTGGAACACGATGGACACAGACGCCAATGCCACCGTGCTCCACTAGGAAGACCCGCCACCTAGCCTCCAAAAGGACGCCTGAGCCACCATAGCACACTGAGCATCCTCAATTACCACCGCCACCACCGTCGCAAGTCTAATGGGCACATATTTGTTTCCACTTGCAGGGGATATGGATATATCCAATATATAAGTCAACCTATCCACATAGAGAACTTATACTACTCCAAAGACTTGTCAACACAACTAGGTGTCTAGCGCAATGGTGAAGATAGTCTATTCCATGCTCTGGGTCCCGGGTTCGACTCCTAGATCTCATAGTTTTTTTGAGTTTGAATTTATTAAACCCTGGCGGTAACAAGTGACATGCAAGCCATCGGGTTCCACAGGCCGGATGGAGATGGAGAAAGGTCCCATAGGTACATGTGATACGTAAGTCGTCAGGTCCCAAAGGTCGGATGGTCCTACAGGTACACGTGACACGCAAACCGTCGGGTCCCACAGGTCAGATGGAGATGGAGAAAGGTGCCGTCGAGTTCCACAGGTTAGATGGAGATCGAGAAAGGTGCCGTTGGGTCCCACAAGTCAGATGGAGAAGGGTCCACAAGCACAAGTAACATGCAAGCCGTCAGGTCTCACAGGTTGAATGGAGATGAAGAAAGGCCCCACAGGTTTGGGTTCCACAGGTCGAATGGAGAAGGGTCCCCTAGGTACACATCACATGGAGAAAGGATCGAGCGAAGACTTATTTGATGAAATGCAACCATCACGGATGAGTAACTGTAGGTCCCATAGGTACACATCGGATTTAGAAGGTACCGTGTGGAGATCTATGATGAAGCATCATCATTACTGATCGAATATTGTTTGTCACAGATCAGTAATTAGTTCAATGATGAAGGCCTGTTCATCATAGTTCTAAATAAGATCATCATAGATGAGCAGGAACAGTCGCGCAAGTGATCTATGATGAAACCTTATGCTATTCTATGATGTTTTTGTGACGATACCTGATTTCATCATAGATAAGGGGGGTTCGAGGTTCATCACCGATGATCTATGATGAATCCAAAAATTTCGTCATAAAAAGCGGTTTTTATGACAATTTTGGATTCATCGTTAAGATTTTCATCATAGAAGTGGATATTTCTAGCAGTGTCGGCACCATCCCACAGCGTCGTCGGGAGAAGAACACTGGCTTCCAGCGGAGGAGGCTACAATGGGAGGGGGCCGATCATCCCGTGTCATTTTGAGAACCACCCCTACGCATACGAGCCACCACTTTTGTGTCGCTATGGCTTGAAGACGCCTCGGTGGATTTCGTGGAGTGATGGAAACCCAGAACTTCAATACCACAGATGCTATAGGGCAAATAATGTAACTCGATTTCTTTCTTATTCATTCTATTTTCGCAATGCAAATGCTGAAATTCTGTTGTACTTATGGTAATTTGGTTTTTTCTAGCCCAACTTAGATTACGGGTTCTTTAAGTGGCACGATCCCCCATATGGAAAATTTCTGAGGACTTTGATTTTGGATTTATGTAACAAGATTTGGGAGCTGAAGGTGAAGGCCAATGTTACAACAAATGAAGAACATCTACAGGAGGAGGAAGAGATTATGCCACAGATTGAAGAAATGGCCAGGGCTCCAACGAAGACGATGGAAGATTTTGTACCTTTGAGAAAGAAATGTGCTTACTGTTCTTGTTTCACCTATTTTGTACTTACCTTATTTTTAGGTATGTTCATTGGTAAGTTGCTTAGTTCACCATAGTAGATTCAAGTATCAATTTATGTATTGGACTGAAATCTGTCACTTTTGTACAACCATTGTTGAACTAAATGCAAGGTGATTAACCAGGTATTCAATTTATTGAACTGTAAATGATAGTAGATCCAAGTATCAATTGATGTGTCGGACTGAAATCTATCACTTTTGTACAACTATTGTGGAACTAAATGCAAGGTGATTAACCAGGTGTTCAATTTATTGAACTATAAATGATAGTAGATCCAAGTATCAATTGATGTGTTGGAGGCATCCTACTTCCCTAGAAACTAGACCCTAGTACAGGGCAACCAATTTATTGAACTGTATATACACTCTCCTATGGTCCTACCACACCTTCCTCCCATCCATTTCCCACTCTGCTCCCTTGCTCTGCTTCACCCTGCTAGCATCGGACGAAAGGCAGCCTCTTGTGTGCTTGTTGCTCCTTCACCTCCACCCTCACCAGCGCACAAAATTTTAGCGTGCCGTCCCTGCTTCTCTGCTCCATCCGGATCTAAGGTAACTGCATTGGATCTACTCCTTCACCAGATTCTATATTCCTTTGTATTGCTCTCTCGTGCTCTCTAGTCCTTCACCACCAACCTAGCTACAACAATTTTGTTGGATCTATAGATGAAAATGCATCTTCTTGTTCTAGATTTTGTGGCCTTGTATATCCGTGGAGTGCAGCTTGTGAGCCTTACTGTCCTTATTACCGGTTCACCGAATCAGTGCTTTGTGAACAAAGTTAATGAGCTAAATGAAAGTGTACCAATGGATGTGGACAGAGTTGTAGTGGTCAAGGCTCAGGATGACATGGAGATTGACAACTATCCCATGGAGGTCAACAACGATCTGTAGGATCTTATGGAGATTCACAATGAACCCATGGAGGTCGACTAGGATCTGCATGGAGAATGATTAATTATGCAACCAATGATGTACATATGAAGGCCTTTTAACTTTTGCATAGTATCAGCCTAATTAGTATCTGCATTTTAGCTTTCGGCATGCTTGTTAGCTTGGTAGTGTCCATCTACTTATTCGGTATGAATGTATGGAACTCAAGTTAGATTCCTTTCAATCCAAGAGTACTAGCATTGTGCTTTCCTTATGTTTTCTAAGTGTGTGTTTTGGCTTTCTTTCAATGTAATTTTGTGCGCCTTATTATTCACCATCGAACTCAAGTTGGCTTCCTTTTAATCTAAGTGCTGGAATTGTGCTTTTCTTAGTTTTCTAAGTGCGCAGTTTTGCTTTGTTTCAATGTGAAATATTAAGATTGTGTGCCTTAGTGTTCATCATCATATCATACGGAGGTCTCCAGGTGGTAATAGGACATAGCCACCGATGATGGTACTGTGCATTCACCGCTGCTTAGTTGCAAAATTTCCAATCCCGCATTTGAACCCTCCTGCGCGGAACTAATGAAAGTTCAATTCCCGTGTGCCGTAAAAGTAACATAGAGAGAAAGCAACCCCTACTTCAACATCCCCCCTAACCCCTCCGCCCTACACCCCCACCCTACCGTTGCCCACCCTCCCCCCACACACATAGCTTTTTTTCCTCATTGCTGTTGTTCGTCATCGTCGCTCCTGCTCATCAGCACTACTCAGCTCTTGCTCCGCGTTGGTGTACATCATCGGATTGCCCGCACAGATCCACCGGTGAACGAGCTGTTGCTGTCATCGGTGTTGCCACTCGTGTTCACCGCTACCAGATCCAAAGGCAAGTGTAATAAGGCCTTACTTGCATCGCCGTCCCTTCTCCTCGAAACTCATCTCCTTACTAATGTTTATTGATACAATTCCATGGCAGGGCGGCCTCATCTCTTTGGCTAGTGGTGTCCTTCTAGATGAAGGAGGCTCCCAATATGAGGAACGCAGTGGATAGCCTCTCAGATGATGTGCTTGCCGACATCTTTTGCTACCTCCCCGCCCAGTCCTTGTGCTGCTGCAAGTGTGTTTGTCGCTCCTGGAATTGCATCATCTCTGACTCCTATCATCGTAAGAAGCTTTCACAGACTGTCGTCGGCTTCTTCTATGGTAGCTGATGGAAGGACAATCGCCACTTCACCAGCTTCACCGGTGAACAGCCCTCCTTGTCCTTCTTGCTTTTCCCCTTCAAAAAGTCCTAGTCTCAGATTGTTGCAGCGGCCACGTCCTTTGCAGGTGTGCTGGGCCTAATGGATTATGGCGCTATATTGTCTGTAATCCAGCGACCCACAAATGGCATGTACTGCCACGTAGCATCCGTTCTATTGGTTGGGCTCGCTTACGTTTTGACCCAACGTCCTTGCACTTCCATGTGATTGAATTCATTGAGGTGGAGGGTGCGTGCGTAGGTGTGGAGATCTATTCATCAAAAACTGTAGCATGGATCTTTAAGGAATCTGAATGAGGCTAGGGTAGTATTGTTCTATGTTCAAAGTCGAGAAGTTTTTCTTAATGGTTTTATGCACATGGTTGAGTACTCTATGATAGTTGCTGTGGATATGGAGGGTAAGACATGGAGGACAATTTGTAAACCAGGTGGTGCTGAAATGTCCATCCATCAAGCTCAGGGTCACCTGTGTGTGTGTTGTGCTGATTTTCGCAATAGGTCTTGGCTTTTAGTGTGGATACTTGAAGACTATGGTACTGATAACTGGAGTTTGAAGCTTGTTGTCGACAGGGAGGAACTGTTTGGACACATGAATATTAAAGTTGGTTCTAAGCATTATGATGAGAAGTATAGAGTGATTATAGTTCACCCAGAATGGAATTTTATTTTCCTTGTTGGGAAGGATAGAACATTGATTGCATATGACATGGACTGCAGAAAGGTTCATGTCCTCTATGCCTATGTCATCCGCTTTTGTAGATCAAGAGGACATTTCTATATGAACAGGCCTTACTATCTTCCTTATGTTTCCTTTTTCATGGAGTCATTAGCAGAGCAATAAAGGTGTATTTCCTGCATTTTGTCGTCACGACAGTCTTTGTTTAGATAGGGAGTTATTTTCATTCTATCTATGTATAGGCTAATTTTTGCTTGTTAACTAAAGGAATGGTATGCTCAATATTATTAATTCTGCTGCTTTGTTCAGGTTATGGATCAGAGATGAATAAGAGGGGTTCCATGGTGCATTGGCTACCAATCCAAAGGATGAACTATTTATATTCATTTTACCTTGCAAGCAGGAGTGCCACATAGAAGGAGCACAGCTACGTCATTTCGTTATGTAAGTCTGTATACATCAGTACCTTTAGTATACTCCATGTACCGCTTGTGTTAGGACATCAGTTGAGAAAGATGTTATGGTTGCGTCCATTGTCATTATAAAAAGTACTCTTGTTTATGAACATGATTTATGGATGTAATGATTATATATTTGTATGCTTTGTGTTCATGAAGCTATTAAGGGCCCAGCTGAATTAGTAACTATTGTGAAACTAGACAAAATTTTGTCACCGTCGAATGTAAGCGTTGTTCATTGTTTTGTTATCACCACCGTGGCTATGCGTATGATGTGGCAGGGGGTCAAAAGTATATCACCGCCGAATTCTTTAGTAACCCGACACCGACTAAACAATCATCAAAGGCGGATCATGGTGCAAGGCAACGGTGACCATGACCTTTGTACTGACGGATCATACGTTGAAGCGATGGTGGTGTTAACCTCTACACAAGGGTCTCGGCCGACGAAGTGACAGTGAACCCGCACCGCTGACAGTCGGGTCGAAGTACAAGGTGACGGTGCTGATGACCACTACATAGGCGATTGATGTGCCTACACGACGATTTTGATAGCCTCAACATAGGCGGATCATTTGCCAATGCGACGGAAGTAATGACCTAATCACAGACGTATCATAAGCCAATATGGCGGTATTAGTGTACACCGCAGTCAGTATGGTCCCAGATGCCGACGGTGAAGGCTATGACCATCACTGCCGACAGCTTACTGCCGATGCCACAATTGGACTGCAATGGGGGTTACGACGTGGCTATGAAAGGTCCGAGTGTAGTAGTGGAGGCATGTTGCCAGTGTATGTTTCGAGTGTTTCAGAGGTATATTTCATCTGTGTTTTCCGGACTCATGTTGCAAGTGTGTTTATCTGGATGTTGCATATGTTTCACACATACGTTGCATGTGTTTTATTTGGATGTTGCGTATGGTTGCAATGGTTTTCAAGTGTATTTCATATTTTTTTCAAGTGTTTCAGAAGCATATTTCAAGTGTTTCAATTGTCTTCAGACGTATGTTGCAACTGTTGTTTTTCGATGTTTCAAAAGTAGATCGGGTGTTGCATCTCTCCTCTCCGCCTTCTGCTGCATCGTCTCCCCCAGAGCCGGTAGGGCATCCATACGACTTCACGGCCGGGTCTTTCCGATTCGGTGGCGCCGCGCGCCCTTCCCCACTTGTTGCTCGGGCTGCGCGGGCCCCGCGTGCAGCGCAAAACGGGCGCGGCGCTGCACGGTGCGGCAGGGTCGCCTGAGATGGCATGCTGACGTTGTTTCTGTACGCGGGTGCTGTTTTTGGAGGTGCGTCCGGACGTCCAGGCGCTAAGCCTAACCGTTTCTAGATGGGATAGTTTCACGAAAGTAATATGCTAATCTCACCCATCATCTGGAATCTATCTCTGCTGAAGATCTTGAATTCTTGCTGCTGGTTGGGTCACTGCAGTTACAAACTAATCTTGTCACCCCGTGACACTCGCAGCTCCTTACTGAACTTTTACATCAGTCTGCTCAGCAGTATCATGAGAATGCATTCCTTGTGTCAGTACGCTGCCACTGCCTACCCGAATTCTAGGTCAGTAAAAAACAGCAGTAAAAGCTATGGGCGCTAATGAGCTACTTAGATCAGTTAGAGCGGCAAGAAGCAAACAAAATTGAGGAGATTAATATCAAACTTGAAAGCATTCACTGAACTCTATAAACTTGAGAAATGCAATGCTGAGCAAAACTGGAAATCTTTCATTGAATGAATCATCTCAGGTTCAGCAGTTTAAGATCATGAGATGCTTATTACTCTCTGTAAATAAGCTGAAAAACAAAACAAAAAAAGACTAATAAAAAGAAGAACTTTAGAAAATGTAGGTGAAATCTTGATGAACCCATGAAGACTAGCAATCATGGTTCATTTCACCCAAGCAAGATCACTTGTAACTTGAAGCTCCAAAGAATCAATTGAATCTGAATCTGTAGTTCTGTAGTCTGTACATACCACATCCATCCTTTCCCTGAAAATCGAAACTCGAACCAACCATACCTCAATCCTCAACTCCTGGAGCTGGCAGATTGAGATCAAGAAATCCATCAGAGACCAGAGGTTGCTCATCGTCACCAATGCCATCGTCTTCGACAGCATGTGCGCGCTCATAGAGCTCACCGGCGATTGAGTGTGACCGCTTGTGTCCACCGAGCGCCTGCCCCGAGCCAAACACCCTGAAACAGATGGGGCACTCGAATTTGATCGGCCTGTACGGTTTCGCCTTCAAGGCCACCACCGCAGTGGGAGCGATGTCAGCGCCGTAGTTCGGGTCCGGCGACGCCGTGCTAAACGAGGAGGTGTTGGTCTCGACGCTTGGCTCCGGTTGGTGGTCGATGACGGCCTTGGTGATGCTGCAGTTACTGTTGATCCGCTTGTGGCTGGCGCGGTGGCCGCCGAGTGCTTGGTACGACTGGAACGCCCGCCCGCACCCAGGGCACTCGTACCGGCCCCGCTTCTCGTCGCCGACGAGGCTGCGATTAGGCTTCCTCTTGTTGATCTTGGTGCCGATGGAGGCGTCGTCGTTGGAGTCGGCGTCGTGGTGGTGGTACTGGTAGTCTCGCCTGGTGGTGCTGTCCTCTTCCGGCGAGTACTCAGCGCCCGTAGCCGTGGAGCACCGCCGCCGGTGGTCTATGATGTCGCGCGACAGCATGATGAGGCAGAGCGCGACGTCCTCCGGCTCCTTGTCGAAGGCAGGCGGCGGCGACGGCGCAGGGGCCGGCACGCGCATGGAGCGCCGCCTCCGCCTCGGCGGTGGCATCAGGCCGGAAGCCGGCTCCGTCGGGATCATCAGCACAGCGTCCTCCTGCTCCCGATCCCGCTCCCGCTGCAGCTCCAGCTCCACGCCACCGCCTCGCGCACGGCGGCGCTCGTGGTCCACCTCCGACGACGCGCACGGCAAGAGCAGCTCACCGCTGCCACCGCCGTCGCAGTCGTTGAGGCTCGAGAGGCGCCGCGTCTTCTTCGGGTTCTCCCTCAGCCCGTAGCCCCTGGCGCCCATAGCCGTCACGCAATCAAAGCCTCGCCGCTGCTGGTGCTCCTCGCCGCCGTCGTCGTCACCGTCGTCGTCGTCGAGTGCCGTTTCCACCTCGGCCAGGGAATGCGAGCGCATGTGGCCGCCCAGCGAGCGGCCGCAGGGGAAGCCCTTCCGGCACACCTTGCAGCTGTGCCGAGTGGCGCTGCTAGTAAGCACAGCCACATCCCCAATGGTATGCATGGTTGAGAATGGATAGATCAAGCTAAGGTAAAGAAAGCAGATTAATTTGATCTCATCGGCAACGGATCAAGATCGATCAGCCAAGAAAGCTAGCTGCAAGTAGGCAAGGACGGAAGTGGGTGGGAGGAGAGAAGAGGTCAAGTGAAGAAGAAGAGATCGGAGGCGGCCGGGATCCATGCAATGCAGCCCCCGCGCGCGAATGATCGATGAGCTAGAGCTTGCGAGAGGAAGCTGCTGGGTGTGTGACGGACGAGCAGTTAAAGTAGCAGTAGATGGGAGGAGGGGAGGAAGGCAGCTGAAGGGAGGAGGAGGTCATGCTGCATTGGTTGGGCAGGAGAATTCTCAGCTGGGCATGCAACCAAGCAAGCAAAATTAGCAAACGAACTGGAGAGAGAAAACGAATCACCTCATGTGCTGGGTTTTTTAAGCTTTTTTAAGCCTCTCATCTTAGTACGTATCTTATTCATGCACGAAAACACGTTCACGCTACCCATGCACACCACACTCACATCATCAGTTATACACAGATCAGAAGACCGCGTCCCCAAATGCCTGTCCTAATTCTTTGCGGCTCCACGCTAGAGAGACTATGCAGGAAGACGAGGAAAAATCCCCGAGATGAGGCCCCTGACAAACGAACCCACCTCCTCTATGTAGCTGGCAATGCAATGCAAGCTAACGGATGAGGACGACAGGACGGACAGAGTGGTGTGTCTGGCCTGGGACGCCAACTGGCTTCTTCGCCAACCGTCGGGCCAATTTCCCAATGAGCCCAGTCAGACATCATGGCCACCATCGTGTCCATGAAATTAATTCATAGCCGATTTCATGCAGGTCTCACAATTTGAAGCTCAAAACATCTCCCACCCAGTGTTAGATATTGTTAGATATTATGGGCTTGGCCCATTTATTTAATATCTCTATTAAACTCTATGGTCCGTACATGTACATTAATGGTTTTGTACCATATGGGAATTTAATCGAGAGACGACTCTACTTAAATACTTGATCATTGATCGATCTATTTGAGAAGTAAAAGTGGGTCACCTGGATGCCACACGCGCGCGCGCGCGCCGCCGCCGCCCGGCCCGGCCCGAGCCCGTGCGCGTGGCGAGGCAGGCGGGCGGGCGAGGCCTTTATTTTTGAAACTGACGAATTGATTGGAATTGATTGGAGGAGTTTCTGGTAACTCCTGGTTCTCCGTCTCCGTCTCTTCCACCGCAGAAGGGAGGTGTGACCCCTCGGTGCCGTTGGCTTCTCTGGTAACTCCCGTGACTCCTGGTTCTCCGTCTCCGTCTCTTCCACCGCAGAAGGGAGGTGTGACCCCTCGGTGCCGTCGGCTTCTCGTCTTCTGGCCTCTGCCTATAAATCAAATCCTCCCCTCTCGGTTAGTTTCTCTTGGCGGAGAACACCACTTTCCAGCAGCGCAAGTTCTTCCCGTTCCACCTCCGGCGAGCACCAGAGATGGAAGAGTAGGCCTCCGGAACGCGTCTCCGTCGTGGGCTTCACCTGCTCGGGTGAAGACGGGCGATTACGTTTTTGGGGAGTGTCGGTGGTGGCACGACTACTCGCTGGTGAACCTGTAGCGGTGCTTCTTCACGGCGTCCTTTTCTGCACTGCATCGAGCGGGACGACTACAACAGCAAAGCACCACCATGGCTTTTCCTGGTGCGAGCGGCTCCGCCGCAGGGTATAATCTCCTTCACCCTCTTCTGAGTTTCATTATCAATATCATGATGTTCCTAGGCAATACTGCTTTCATGTTCAACATGCTCTGTTTGATTGATTTGGATGATTATGCTAGTACTGGTTTTCTGGTTCCTTTTAATTTTGTGATTATCATGATCTTGATATTTGAGAACACACCTTTTATATTTGTGATCATGTCTGTGATGTGTCAGCTATGTAAAACAATGTTTCACATATATTTCGGCTCTATAATTTGTCTTATCATCATGTTAACATTTGTCATGAAGTGTTTCTGTCTTGTTATTCATGACTTCACTCTCCTTTTTATTGCGTTATTTTTATGGATTAAAATAAATATGAAAATACCTTATTATTCAACACCCAGCGCAGCTTGAAGACCCAAACATCTTACAGAACTTATACCATCTTTTTTTTCTTTTCACATCACATCGTCACACTATAAAAAAACGTATTTTTAGATAGAAACTCCCCTCTACAATACCCATTTGAACTAGACTTCATCTAAGCCTTCCATAGATGTAAGATTTCTAAGATTTTAACACTCGAGAAGTTATGATTTTATCGGCTCCGTTCGGCTTGCTGAATTTTGACTGAAACTAGCTGAAAAACATTATTCTGACTGAATTATTGTTAGAGAAAAACACTGTTCCGACTAAAAAAAGAAACCGAACAAGCTGGTTTCTGGGTAAGCCGAACGAGCCTCTGTTTGTTTAAGTCACGTTATTTTACATCTGCCGATTTACGTACAATCTTGCATCATCATTAATAAAATTCTAACCCCTCAGGTTGTCCATACGTGTACAATCTTATATTATTCAAGTCATATTTCGTCATGTTTACATCACTGCATGGTCATGGATTCTAAGGTCCAAAAAAATATGAAATCACCGTGTAGGGCATCGCCTAGTCCGCAGTCCCACTTTAATTTTTTTTTGCACCTAGAATAAAGTGACATCAGTTCCACTAGGCTAGTGCCACTTTGAAAGGTCTTAATGGTTAAAGGGGTTGAATAGCCTATTAAAAATTCTACAACGACACTTAAGCTAAATGGTTAGACAATTAAACGGCGAAGCAAGTGTTGCGCTAGTCTACTAAAATACAAGCCTTCTATCGACGATTCGAGTTGCTATGATCTCTAATTCACACAAGAAACTAAATCATTACTCTCTAAGTTAGTGAGCTCTCAACAGTGACGAAGTCAGAAAAAAATTTAGGAGGGGCTGAACAAAAGAATAGATGTTTTTTATCTTCTCTTAACCTTAGCCCCTCCTACCTAATATATGTATGCATAAAATTTTAAGGAAGAACTTAGGAAAACTCCACGTGCTCAGGATGGGTAGGGGGGCTGAAGCCCCCCTAGCCCCACCGCTGGCTACGTCCCTGGCTCTCAAAGACTAACTAAAGAGCTTCACTAACCACTAGACAAAGACACATGCTAGCTCTCAAAACTAATTACACTAAAGAGCAGTGTTCGTCTAAACGGCCTAAACAGCATAAACGGTCAGTAAATGGTAAATGGTGTTAAACTGTTTTATTTAGGGGATAAACAGAAATTAAACGGTTGACTGTTTAAACGGTCAAAAAACGGAAAAAACGGCCTAAACGGAACAGAGATAAACAGCATTAAACAGGCTAAACAGCTATTTAAATGGTTGTTTAGACGAACGCGAGGTAAATCTAGTTCAGTTTTATATGGATAAATTTGTATACTTAAGTTTATTATATTTATAAATTTGTACACTTGATATGTTACATGCATAAATATCTATATTTGGTTCTTTTCACATGCATAAATATATATACATACCAAAATAATTGATTTTTACTCGGATAAATATATATAAATGCTAGAATACTTGATTTTTTACATGCACATATATAATTATATGTATTTTTTTTTAAAAGTATAAAACCGTTTAGACCATTTAACTTCGTTTAAACACCGTATAAACATCCTAAACGCTAAATGAAGGGTGACCGTGTAAAGACCGTTTACCGTTTAGGAAAACATTGCTAAAGAGTTTATCTACATTAGGAATGTAAATACAAGAGATGTAGTGAAGTTATGCCGCTGTGGCAAGATATGATCAATCAATCACAATGAATACCAATGAAATCCTCGGAGATAAGATAACACAATAATTTTTCATCGAGGTTCACTTGCTTGCTGGTAAGCTAGTTTCTGTTGTGGCGATTCACTCACTTGTAGGTTCACGCGCTAATAGGCATCACACACCTAACCCGTATTCGGGTGCCGCACAACCAACACAAGATGAGGATCCATAAGCCACGTGCAATCCACTAGAGTACCTTTTGGCTCTCCACTGGGAACAGGTCAAGAACCCCTTACAATCACCACGATCGGAGACGGAAGCAAGCACCACCCTCCGCTCAACGATCCTCGCTGCACCAAGCCGTCTAGGTGACGACAAACACCAAGAGTAACAAGCAAATCCCGTAGCGGAACGCAATCTCCAAGTGCCTCTAGATACAATCACTTAAAGCAATGCACTTGGATGCTCTTAAATCTCACAAGATGATGATCCAATCAAGCAAGGTGGGTTAGAGAGTGTTGGCTATTCTCACTAGGATGTATATGCACTACAAATGGTCAAGAGGGTGAGCAAGAGCTGACCATGGGGCTTAAATAGGAGCCCAAAAAATAGAGTCGTTGGGCTCAATAGGCAGCTCACTACGCGACGACCGAACGTGCCGGTTGGGTTGACCGGACGCGTGACGCCTAACGTCCGGTCGCGCGATCGCTGCCACGTGTTCCCTCCTTCCAACGAGAGCCGCTGATCTCCAACGGTTGAGTCCAGCTACGCAAACACTTAAGTAGAGACCAGACGCACCCGTGACACAACCTAACGCGCCAGAGCCACGTCCGATCATGTGCATGCCTGAGCGCCAAGTCAATGACCGGACGCAACGCTGCCACCACCTGACTCTACACCACCGTGCGTCCGATCAGAACCAGTAAGGGTCCAGAAACGATTTTTGTTGATCGGACGTGTCCGATCAGGAGCGATCAGACTCGCCCAGCGTCCGCTCTTCGTTAGCCTCGCAACACACCGCTACGTCAGCGTACGTCAGCAGGGACCAGACGCACCCCCTACGCATCTGGTCGAAGGACTGAGGCCACGCCGCACTGCGCTCCACTGACCGGACGCGCCTGCCTGAGTCCGATCACTGCCAAGATAGTGTCCGATCAGCTCGAGACAGCATCTCCAAATCTCAAACTTCACCACCCTTGATCAAATGTGCTAACCACCAAGTGTATCACCTTGTGCACGTGTGTTATCATATTTTCACAAACATTTTTGAGGGTGTTAGCACTCACTAGAATCTAAATACATATGCAATGAGTTAGAACATGTAGTGGCACTTTGATAACCGCATTTCACAACGAGTTTCACCCCTCTTAATAGTACGGCTATCTATCTTAAATGTGATCACACCCACTAGGTGTCTTGATCACCAAAAACAAAAGCTCCTATTAATTATACCTTTGTCTTGAGCTTTTTGTTTTTCTCTTTCTTCTTTTCCAAGCTCGAGCACTTGATCATCACCATGGCCATCACCACCATCATGATCTTCTTCATTTGCTCCACCACTCGGAATGTGCTACCCTATCTCATGATCACTTAGAGCAATGGGTTAGCACTTAGGGTTTCATCAATTCACCAAAATCAAACTAGAGCTTTCACACTTCTTCATATAGTTTTGTAAATTCTTTAATATTTTGTAGATCTAATAAATAATTCATTATCCTATTTTTGCATTTAAAGAAAATTTTGATGATATATATGAATTGACATATCAAGAATTCAATTAATTTTTCCATTGCATTTGAAATAATTTTCGTAAACACGTGCGTGTTGCACGAGCATATTTGCTAGTCTAGATAAAGAAACATGCATGGCAAAACTTGCAAGATGTGCTTCCTGTTGCGATAAAAGGGTAGCAATTTTCACAATGCACAATTAATCTCTCATCATATGATGAACAATGAGGAGAACATCTACCATCAGAACAACATCAGAAATTTAACAAACCACATGCACAATTGACATAATGATTTACGTGGAAAACCTCCGCAAAGTGAGGAGTAAAAATCATGGGACCAACTGGCCCACTCCAAGTTTTCATGGGTACAATGTGCCTTCTCTAAAGCATCTAGAGGATTACAACAACAATAAAATATTCGTCAAGTTGCAAACTTGGCATCTACTACAACCATAACCTTCTAACAAGAGAAGTGACAATACCAAACAGAGAAAGCCACATATTTTGTCCCCTTTGGTAATTAGTTTACATACCAAACAGAGAAGTCATAACTCGGTAATCAGTTCATATGTCACCACAAAATACAGCTCCATTGTGCATGGCTTTTGGTAGACATTTAAACCCACGAGTCCCCTAACCACTGACCAGGTTTCAGCTTAATCGGACACCGTTTCACCACCCAAATCAATCATTTACCAAAACTGCTTTGTCCTGAATTACTGTAACTGGAACTAATAAAACCCCTATCAAATATGATGCTCTACTCAACCAATCCTCAAATCAATTGAATAGATTGAAGTACTCTAAGGTAGCATTTGGTTGAGAGGCGAAATGGAATAGGATGGTCCTGACTCTATTTTCTGGAATAGGATGGTTCCTATTTCTGTTTGGTTAGTGGAATGGGATGATTCATGTTTTCTATTTGGTTGGGAGGATAAAGTGAGATGGAGTGATCCTGTCTCATATTTGAATGAAGGGATAGAGATAGGATATCTCCATATGATCACCTCCCTCATAATGTAGCTATACTTGCCACCTTTTATATTGAGGACATACTATTAATAAATAGAATGGCTTACCATTGCTATTGCATTCCGTAACTACTCTATCTCACCATTGCATTGACTAATTCAAAATTAAATTATCTCTTAGCATCACACACATGTATTGCCATCTGAAATCAGCATAGATATATCTAAAAAAATACATTACCATCTAAAATCACCACAAATATATCTAAAAAAGATAAATGCATATGTAACATTCAAGTGCACAGTTTGCCATAAAGGTCTTAACTCACATATATTAGCAAGTGCCAAGACTACAGGTCATGCCAAGTTCTTGGACACAATAGAAGTTCAAGGCTTATACATAACAGTTCTAAGCCTTACAAATAGTATAAGTTTTGACCTACCACATAATATACAAACACATGATAGTTAATTCAAGGCTAGTCACAATATATAGTTCGAGCCTTGGAATTAGTTAACCATAGCTAATTGTCTCATGTGGTGCAAGCAAAAGAAGCATTGAATTCCTTATTTCACTATCCTGAGAACCTTGCAAGCAAAAGAACCATTGAAGCCCCTATTTCACTATCCTAGGAACCTCTCAGAGACAAACATAGCCACCCACATCAACTTGTGGTCAAAAGGAAGGTTGTAGAATGCGTGTCCCATGTCTTTGTTGGCCACCAAATACTCGTAGTACAGATTTAACTGGGCGGCATCGAAACCTGGAAGGTTAATCAACATGTTGAATAGATCATCTGGTAAATAATTGGTGGGCTGTGGTGGGGGTGCAACATAGGCCTTCTCTATAGCTTCAGCAAGTCTGTCACCAACACAACTGATTACAGCAATCTTAGCTTTCTTTGGCTCGCTTGCTGATGAGGTAGCCCCTTGATTAGAAGGAGAGGGAGTGGCCTCACTCTCACCATTTGCATTCAACTCACTCATTTTCAGTGTTAGCTTCTTCAGTACCTAATGCAGAATTTGAGTCCTTGGCAAACTTTTCTGTTGCCATACTTTTTCCAAAGATTGTTCGCATCTCACCATAGTTTGGAAGGAGCCTGTTCAAGAATTCAGCATCAGCCTTATGATCCTACAATGGATAAATGGAAGTTTAGTTAGAAGCAAACAATTAGAACTTAACATGCTGGTTAAGTTTTTTGCAATTATACCTTAACATAGTCATTGTAGTGCTCCTCATCAAGAGTTATAATGAAGTTGTCCTCATCCCAACCAGTAGCACTCACTTTTCTAAGCTTGGTCATCTTTGCAAACTTCCTTTGTTGTGTCTTCAAATGATTTTTAACTTGCTCTCCAGTCTTCATGGTCCTAAACTTTTTATTGACAGCTTTAGCACAAGTGTTCAAATGGACTTTTCTTAAAGCCAGAACATGTCTTTGTGCCACTAGCCATCAGATTGGCTAGGTGAGTCAGCACAAAAGTGGTCTCTGGTGTTGTCCATACAGAATGTCCATTTGTTCCCCCAACTTCCTTGTTTAGGTCTGCCATGACCTATCATAAACAAAACCAGGAAACACAAATGCCACAAAAATTGTGGCTAAGAATAAGCTTATTTTCATGGACAAATACCTGCCAGATTTAAACTACCATTAATATCTCACACAGTCATGCAACATGTGTTCCAACCAATGCTTTAAGAAAAAACAAAGGGTAATTCAAAAGGGCACAACCCAACAAAAGCTCAACTTCACAATGGGGCAAGCCGAAAGTAATTTTGCATTGCCAAATGTGTTTGCATGGATATGTGCTATGCATAAAGCAAGGGGCTCAGATAAGCATAGCATACAACCACCAAACCTACAACTTGGCTCTACACAGAGTAGGCAAATGCCTCACTTGGCATCTAAGACAAGTTCCTTCAAATTCCTCAGAAACCACACAAAACTCTTCCAAAAACTAGCATGGTCAAGAAACAGTATATAAGCTGATAAGTGATATCGGTAATTCAAATACTTGCAAAGGAAACGATATTGCTAATTCACACAGACAAGCACACAAAGCAGTGCTTATTAGCCTGTAGAAATATATTGAACCTATCACTATATCGTGTAATTGCGCACCTTGCAAGGAAGAAAATAGAGCCAGAAATAATTAATAAATAACTTCTCAAGTTGCATGTTTCAACATAAATTACTTCTCAAGTTGCATGTTTCAACTAATAAATTTCAGCAAGGCATATGTCATACAAATTCCAACGAGCTGTACATACATTTCAGCAAGCCATATGTCCATACAAATTAAATTCAGCAAGCCATATGTTCATACAAATTAAATTCAGCACGACTGATCCACAATTGTTTGTCTAAATATATAAAAATACATAGAGATACTATATATTAATTTGCATAATGGTTTTGATGGTCTACCCATATCGACGAAACATGGTCAGCAGTCTACCTAGGGGTATGCCCAAGGTAGTGGATTATCGGCAGACAGATGCGCAAGTTACAAACAAGATGGTGACGCAAGACAGACATGAGGTTTTATCCAGGTTCGGCCGCCGTGAAGGCATAATACCTACGTCCTGTGTCTGATTGTATTGCTGTATGTCAATAAGAGATGTTTTTTTAGAGGGGTCCCTTGCCCGGCTTATATAGTCTAAGGAGCAGGGTTATAGATCTAGAAACTAATCCTAACCGGTTACAATTGCCATAGGTGGCTAGATAAGGATTCCTATTCTAACCGACCAGGATCTTGCTTGATTTCCAAGTCTGTCTTGACTCCTTGCGCGGGACTCCGAGCAGATCGGCCGAGCCACGCGTCGTCTTCTAGTGGACCGAACCCCCTGGACTAGGCCGGCCCAAGCCTAGCCGTAAGGGTATAGGGGTTAATACCCCCATAGCTAGTCCCCGAGCACCATGTATTATGTTGTGACACGTCGTTTGATCTTCTTCGGCTAATGCAGTCTGTCTTCATGTCATCTCCAACTGGTTGAAACATCGACCAAGCAAATATGCTAGTATTCTGGTCCGCACAGAGAGCAGTAAACCACGATTATAGCCGAAAATTCTGGTTATCTGAAGAATGCATGGCGCTCTAAAGAAAAAAGAAAAAGATTTCTTTCTTGATCAAGTGTGCCCACTTGTATTTCTGAAAAGAAATGTAAGTGACCCTTGTACAGTAGTTGTTATGGCCAACAGTCAGAGCGTAGGGGTCGATAAAATAAACACATTCACCGCAAGGTGAAGTGTGTCCACTTAGTCCCCGAGCCTAGTAGTAGGTGACGCAGGCATGTGGTGCCAGGGTCTAAAAAGAATTCTCAATTAAGTTAAAAATCCAATCATCATATAAGCGATACGAGATGCACCGGTAGGTGCATCGTACCGATGTAGTCCCCAAGCTTGCTGGAAGGCGAGGTATCAGCCTTGTAGCAAGGTCTAAATAAATGCCTCTCAACTGTATGTGAGTACAAATCACATGTAGCCAAGGAGAGCTGTCTCCGAGCAATGTTCGGAGAGTGGTCGGGGCAGTCCCCGAGCATGTGAGTGGTCGAAACAGTCCCCGAGCACGATAGTGGTCTGGACAATCCCCGTGCACGATGGTGGTCTAGACAGTCCTCGAGCACGACGGTGGTCTAGACAATCCCCGAGCACAACGGTGGTCTGGACAGTCCTAGAGCACAATGGTGGTCTGAACAGTCCCTGAGCACGAGAAGTGCAGCGAAAAACCATATGCCACTTGTACTATTATCTTTTGTATTTATTTAATTACTTGCCCTATCAAGTCCAATCTGACATGTCTGGTCAAAAAAGTAGACGGGTATAGCACGTCATACTGCCTTCTTGTCCTTTCAAGCAAACAGTTGTGTGGCACCTGTAAGTAGGTGCGTCAACATGGGCCCTCTCACACTGGCAATGAAGAGGCACATACACTAGCAATGAAGCGGCGCATATATTGGCATAGATCTCAAGGCTATGAAAACAACCGTCTACGACGCGTGCATACATCTCCCAAGAATCTCAGACAGACGAAACAGCATAACTCTTGGGTTAAATATAGTATAGGATAGATAAGTTACTTTTTACTGAACCCCATTGCCATTCATAGCCGCAGCCATCTTCTTCCTCTTGCCAACCCTAATACCTCTGAAATCACCACCAATCAGTCCTCCGCCAGTTCCTCATTCATCAGCAAGGCCAGATTCATGGCGAAAAGTGACATGCAGAAGAAAGCAGGAGTCATGGCAAAGGAGTGGTGGAAATCGAGAAGCAACGAGCAGACCATTGAAGACCTCGTCACCATGGGGGTACTCCACAACAAGGAGCTCATAGGATGGCATGCGTCGCAGGGCGAGGGGTACCCCGATCCACAACCAGGTGAGATCATGGTGTTCGAAGACTTCTTTAAGTGGGGATTTGGGGTTCCTATTCATCCATTTCTTCAAGGGCTCTGTCTTTACTACGAGATTGGGATTTGTAATCTGCATCCCAACTCGGTCCTCCTTGTCGACACTTTCATTCATCTTTGCGAAGCATATGGCGGTTTCTAGCCCCATTTTGATTTTTTCCGCCATCTTTTCTATCTGCGGAAGAAAGGAAGCGGCGGCTCGAAGATTGCCAGAGGTGTGTACCTCAACCTCTATGACGGCATGAAAGCCCAGTACCTGCACTGCCCATGGAACACGTCGCTTGATGACTGGTACAAGAAATGGTTCTACATTCGAGAAGAGACAAACACGATCACGCTGTGTGACATGGGGTACATTCTGGAGAAGAGGATAAGCTGGTTAGAGAAGCCCGAGCACCTTGAACAGATTCCAAAAATATTTGTGATGATCTCATGGAAAAAACTAGATGGTCCGAGCATGGTCGGGAGCTTCATCAACCGACGGATCTAGCCCTGCCAGAGGAGGGTACATCCTGGCTACGAGTATCAAGGTAGCGCGGACCCGATGAGAACGAGGCAGGGGGTGCTTGACAAAAACAAAGTGAGAGCCAGAATTGGAGAGTTATTTAACTTAGCTGATCCAAATTATGTTAGATTGAGTGACATCGAGCACGCTTTCAAGCTCGCCCGACCTCCCCCAAAGGTAACTCATCTTGCCTTGTACCCATAGTCTTATATTATGGTAGAAACTTACTATGTTCACTCCCATTTGTTTCCTAGATTAATGGTCAGGATAGAGCGACAGTGTTTGTGTCGCCACCCCCTAGAGTAGATTGGCCGCAAGGAGCTGACCCAACCACCCAGACCAACATTGGGATCGAGGACGTCGACTGGGCGGTGCTCGGAGCTGGAGAGGAGGCAGTAGCCAAAGCTGCTGGTAAACGACCGGTGGCCAGCAAACGTCGTCGAGCAATTTTTACTGTGTCGGACGATGACACAAAGGAGGGAGAGGATGCAGACACCTATCAACTCATCCCTCAAAAGAGGAGGAGGCAACTAGAGTCGATGGAGCAAGGTGGCTCCTCCGTGCCAGTGGGACCTACATCGCTGACCACTGCAGCGTGAAGGACAAGTGGCGGAGAGGTCGAGCACCAAGGCCCAGCGACAGTGCTAGATGTAGAGGGAGACCAGAAGTCACCCGCACAGCACGTGGAGCAAGTGCGGCCGAAGAGACGCGCCTTCGCCACATCATTCCGTGCTTTCAACATGTAAGTATTGGTAACCTTAATGTAAGCTAGCAATTTGCATTGAATATGATTGCCTTCTGAACTTATCTCGGATGTACTAGCTCGGCGTCCACCGAAAGTCCAGACTAGCTAGCCAAAAGCGGCGTGGCTCCACCATTAATTTTAGAGCAGACTACCAAGCAGCCAGCCATCGAGGAACCCATAGCAAAAGATCCGTCGGGGCCTTAGCAAACAAACAGTCAGACAATGGTCCCCGAGCAGGGGGTCGAGGGAAGAGCCGAGCCGAGCATGAGTGCTTCGAGTGCTAAACCTGCTGAGGGCAGCACCTTAGCATCGAGGGTAACAGAATAGACCGAGGAGTAGCGGCTGGAGGTGAGAGCATAGAGCACGTTAGTCGATGCTATAGCCCATGGGAAGGCCATAGTGATCGCAAAAGCTGCTAACGCTGGACCAGCACCGAGATCCAAAGAAGAGCCCAAAGAGGATGAAGTGGAGGAGGTCCTAGGCCATCCGCAAGACAAGCGACAACATGTGTATATGTCGTGTCGGTGGAAGGACGAATGGGTTGTCCGTGAGGAAATCCCGGAGGTCAAAGAGACCAAAAAAGTTGAACGGGCGGTGAAACGACTGGTGACGGAAGTGTAGGTAGGCTTCGCTTCACCCCCTGATCTCGCTATCTAGTCATAGTTGTCTCACTTAGCAATCTACACACAGGACTTAATGAAGACCACAAGATACTGCAAGAAATGTTTCGACCAAATCGAGGGGATCACTGCAAGCAACAATGAGCTGACGGCTGAGGTTGAACGCTTGCGCCATCGACTTGAAGCCACCAACTATGAAAGGACAGTGCAAGAGTCCTAGAACCAGGACCTGGTCATCCAGCTCAGTAATAAAGAGCAGGAAAGAACAAGTAAGTAGCCACTTTATCACAATGAATACTGACAAGTGTTGTTGCGTTGTTGATAGTAACAGCTGTAGTGCAGGCTTAGAAGCTAAAGTGGTCCGTCTCTGAGAGGAGAACAGTCGTGCGGTCGTGGAGTGTGATCGCCTGAAAGAGGACAATAGAAAACTAGCGCACGACCAGTCACAACTCTGGGACCACACGACCAAGATGACAGAGGAGCTGAAAAGTAAGTTTTTCAAACCCCTTTGCTCATTTTTGTTGCCTACCGTAGCTTGGCATAATATGGTGTCTTAACAGCTTGTACGGTTTGCAGTTATAAAAATCAATTCAAAGAAGCATCTAGAGGTCGTGATAAAAGACTATGATGACTGGCAGGCGTAGTGCCTAGAGATCACCAAGGATCGTGACACTTGGAAAAGCCGGCGCCAGGAGGTGGCAACGGGCATTTTACCGGTCCTTAACCTCATCGATCCAGTGCTAACAGAGGACGTGCCAAGGACGCCGCAGCTGGGATTGATCGAGAGATGCCGAAAGGCATGGGGATGGTTCCAAGAGTTCATGAAAGAGGCAGGTGAGTACACAGGCGTACATGTGCTAAGCATGGTACGTGCTCACTACCCCTTGATCGATCTCAAGCGCCTGGAGGTTGGATACCCGAAGGAGGTAGATCCAGACAAGGCCGAGGAGCTATGGATGGCCCAGCTGAACTTGTCGGTGAAAATAATTGGCGACATTAACCTGTGTGGAGGTGCGATGCCATCCATATAGGGAACGCCATCAACAAGTTAGCTGGAAATGCCTTTATTTTCAAGCCAACCGGCAAAGCCTGCGGTCTCGACCAGCTAGGCGTCGGCGGGGCCATCTTCTTTAGCTCGACCAGTGCAAGAGTCCTTGAGACTTGAGCACGATGTCAGGCCTAGCGAGCAGTAGGTGCCGCGTGCCCCGACTAGCCATTAGTGTAGGCTATAGCTGTAGAAGAAGATGTAGTTGTGTTATTGTAAACTTGGACCTTTTCAGGCAAGCTTGTAATAACGTAACTGTATAACAACATGAGCTTGTTTGTTTTGTAGAAAACATTTTTAAGCCCAGACATCATACCAATGTAACTAAGTTAGAACATGTTGACGTTCTATTTAGTTGTACCAGTTTAGTTGACATGTCATCCTAAAAGGTTTGTATGGCCCTGGTTTGTCTTGCGGTCGGAGTGTTTGTGCACATGTAGAAACACACAAGTCAAACCAAAGAGCACCTGCCGATCACCCATAGCGTAGAGAGCAGATCCCATGCACATGTTGAGAGAAATCGGAGACACGGCCTGCTCCAAAAATCTGATAAGGATTGGTGGTCGATTTTAACTAGTAGAGTTAGAATATCAATAGACTTCGAAATGACACATTAGAGTAGTCGGAGAAATCATAATAGCTTTATTAAATCGAAAGTACAAGAGGAGTACATATCTTAGTAGTTAAGCATAGAAACGCCTAAGCTTGTCGATGTGCCATGAATTGGGTACGTCTGTACCGTCTAGGTGAGCTAACCTGTAAGACGTTGGTCATGTAACCTCCTTGATCATGAAGGGCCCTTCCCATGGGGTTGCGAGTTTGTGGACGCCAGCCTGATTTGTCTTCCACTTTAGGACCAAGTCCCCAACCACGAAGAACTGCTCCTTGACGTTCTTGTTGTAGTACCCATGCAAAACAGCAAGGTATTTGGCTGTATGTACACAAGAATCGAGCTGCTTCTCTTCTGCACTATTCACTTCTAGCTCCCGTACTTCATTGGCCTTGTCTTCGTCGAAGTTCTCTACCCATGCTGATCTGAAGGCTATATCTGCTGGAAGCACTGCCTCAGCACTATAAACCATAAAGTATGGTGATATGCCGGTATTGCGACTGGGCTAGGTTCTGAGACCCCAGACCATGGCCGGTAACTCTTTGAGCCATCTTCTGAGAGCTTTATCATTTTCCCTATACATCCTCTTTTTAAGTGCGTCCAAGATCATACCATTTGCCTGCTCGACCTATCCATTAGCTCTAGGGTGCACCACCGAGACGTATTTTACTATTAAGCTCCTTTCATCGCAGAAGTCCCAAAAAGCGTTCCTGGTGAACTGAGTACCAAGATCAGTGATGATGCTGTTGGGTATGCCGAAGCGGTGGATGACCTGGTCAATGAACGTGACAGCCTTTTCTAAAGATGCCTGTACCAGAGGCATGTACTCTATCCACTTGGAAAATTTGTCGATCAGCACAAAGACACATGTAAATTTCCCAGGAGCCAGTTTGAAGGGCCCAATCATATCTAGTCCCTAGCATGCAAAGGACCAAGAGGCTGGTATTATCTGAATCTCGTGTGCTGGTACGTGGATTCTCTTGGCGAAGAACTGACAACCCTCACAATGGCGGACTAGCTTCTCTGCATCGGCTACGGCTGACGGCCAATAGAACCCTGCTCAGAAAGCCTTGCCAACCAGCGTTCTCAAGGCCACGTGGTTGCTATAGGAGCTAGAGTGGATTTGGTCCAGGAGATGTTCGCCATCCTCCTGGGTTATACACTTCATCAAGATTTCCTCCTTTGCGTTCTTGCGCCACAATTTGCCATCAACGAGCAGATACTACTTACTGCGATGCATCAAGCGTTTGTTTTCTGTCCGATCGATGTAACTGCTACCATCCATCAGGTACTTGATGAAAGGTACTCTCCAGTCAGGCTCCTTAGTGGTCGGAGGTGGTTCGGTGATGTTTGATGCCGGAACTATAGCCACCAATAGCTGGTCTAGAGGCTTGTCGACTGTGGGATCTTCCTCTTCGATGGAAGGCGTGAGCAGGTCTTGAACAAATATGCCATGTGGGACTTTGGCTCAGGATGATCCTAACTTTGACAACGCATCTGCTGCTTGATTTTTGTCCTAGACCACATGTGTGTACTCGATGCCATAGAACTTGCCTTCCAGCTTTCTGGTCGATTTGCAGTATGCATCCATCTTTTCACTGGTCGTATCCCAGTCTTTGTTGAGTTGGTTGATGACCAGAGCCGAGTCTCCATAGACATAGAGACGTTTGACACCGAGCTCAACCGTAATGCACAAACCATGTAGGCATGCTTCATACTTGGCGGCGTTATTGGACGCCAGGAAATAAATCCTGAGGACGTACCGGAGCTGCTCCTTGGATGGTGACATGAAAAGGACTCCTGCTCCTGCCCCGTCGATGTTGAGAGAGCCGTTGAAGTACATCTTCCAATACTCCCGTTGAAGTACATCTTCCAATACTCGTCGGGCCCCTAAGAGGCAGGTGTGCTTAAGTCTGTCCACTCGACGATGAAATCGATAAGTGCCTGAGACTTGATTATAGTACGACTTGCAAATTCCAAGGAGAAAGGGCATAGCTCCATTGCCCATTTGACGATGCGCCTGTTCGCATCCTTGTTGCGAATGATGTCTCCTAGAAAGTACTCGGTCATGACCACCACACGATATCCATCGAAGTAGTGTTTCAACTTTCGGGATGTAATCAGTATGGCGTAGATCAGTTTCTGAATCTATGGGTACCTGGTCTTGGATTCATTGAGTACCTCACTGATGAAATAGATTGGTCACTGTACCTTGTAGACGTGGCTGGGCTCGTCGCGCTCGACCACCATGGCAGTGAAGACCACCCGATTAGTTGCCGCAATGTAAAGCAGGAGGGTTTCGTCTTCTCTAGGAGCAGTGAGGACTGGAGGTGATGTAAGGAATTGCTTTAGCTGTGTAAAAGCAACGTCTGTCTCCTCCGACCACTCAAACTTCTTGGTTGCTTTGAGCAGCTTGAAAAACAGAGTCCCTTTTCGCCTAATCTTGATATAAAACGACTGAGGGCAGCCATGCATCCGGTGAGCTTCTAAACATCCTTCACCTTTTTAGGTGGCTTCATGTCCAAGACAACTTTTACCTTCTCTGGGTTAGGGCGTATGCCATCGTGACTAACGATGTTGCCGAGCAATATACCAGATGGAACACCAAAGATACACTTCTTTGGGTTTAATTTCCATTGGAATGTGTTAAGAGCTGTAAAGGTACATTCGAGGTTGTCAACAAGGGTGTATGCTTCCTTGGTTTTAACAACTACATCGTCAACATAAGCCTCAATGAGGTCATCTTTTATCTCGTCATTGAGGCAGGCCTATATGGTGCGTTGGTAGGTAGCCCCGGTGTTCTTGAGCCCAAACGACATGGTCGTGTAGCAGTAAGCGCCGAAAGGCATGATGAAGGATGTCTTAATCTGGTCGTCCTTTTTGAGAGCGATCTGGTGATAACCAGAGTAGCAATCAAGAAAGGATAGTAACTTGCAACTGGCAGTTGAATCTATGACCTTGTCTATGCGAGGTAAGCCAAAAGGGTCTTTAGGGCAGTGTTTGTTGAGATCAGTGTAATCAACGCACATTCTCCATTCATTATTCTTTTTGCGTACAAGAACTAGGTTGGCTAACCACTCCGAATGATACACTTCTTTGATAAATCTGGCTGCCAAAAGCCATGTAACTTCTACCCTAATAGCCTCCTTTTTGTTGTGAGCGAACCGTCGTAGCTTCTGCTTGATAGGTTTGGCCTTGCCATCGACATTTAAGGAGTACTCGATCAAGTTCCGAGGTACACTAGGCATGTCAGCGGGTTTCCATGCGAACACACTCACATTGCTCCTCAAGAACCTGACGAGCGTGTCTTCCTATTTAGGATCCAGGTTGGCCCCGATAAGGACCGTTTTGCTAGGATCACCGTCGACCAGCTGGATCGCTTTGTGCTCTTTGGACTTGACGTTCTTGCGTGGGGCCTCGAGCTCTGGGATCTCCAGGTGGTCGGTTGGCATCTTCTTGGCGTCGAGTATGGTCTCAGCCATGCGAATAGAGAGGTCATGAGCCTCTGCTATTTTGAAGCTGTCATCCTCGCAAGTGTAAGCTACGTACATGTTGCCCCTGAGAGTTAGAACCCCCTTCTCAGTAGGCATCTTGAGCACCAAATACCTATAGTGAGGTATGGCCATGAACTTGGTGAGCGCTAGTCGACCAAGGATAGCATGGTAGGTGTCTTCGAAGTCAGCGACCACAAAGTTGACGTAGTCGGTGCGGAAGTGGTCTGGGGTACCAAATTGCACAGGTAGCATGATCTGCCCGAGAGGTGTAGAGCTCTGTCCGAGGAGAACACCCTAGAACTGTGCCTCGTATGGCTTGAGATCAGCCTGGGTTATCTTCAGAGCTAGCAAACTATTCTTGAACAGTATATCGATGGAACTGCCGTCGTCAACCAGCACTCTGTCAAACTAAACTTTGTTGATACATGGATCGAGAACTATGGGAAAATGCCCTGGCTCAGGTATAGCAGCCCATTGGTCCTTTCTACTAAAGGAGATCTCACGGTGAGACCAAGGAGGAAGCCGCGGATCGGCGATGAGGTTGTCGACATTGGCCACGTTCAAGCAAGCGCGGGCGAGCAGCTTGCGTTCTCATTTGGTCTCAATGGACACTTTGCCCCCAATGATGGTGTGGATGTGATCGGTTGGCTTGACGTACTTGTGATGGGGATCTGCGTCTTCATCATCGTTGTCTTCGTTGCGCTATTCCCCTGCGTCGTTAGGCTTGTCGGACGTATCCAGAGCCTGTTGATGCGTGTAGATAGACTTGAGAACACGACAATTCTCCATGGTATGGTTTGACTTGGAATGGAGCTGGTAGGGTCCTTTCAATGCTTTGGCGTAGTTGTCTTCATAGTTGCGACGTCCGTCACCTTTTTTAACGGTGTTGACCTCACCGTCATCTTCCCGAGCATGCTTGCCCCTGTAATCGTCGAGGCGATTACGCCGCTGATTACGCTGGTTGTGGTGGTCACGGGAATCGTTGCGCTGGTTGCGGTGATCAAAATTGTCATTCCGACCATAGTTGTCGCGGTAGTCGTCGGGTGTGGGGGTGGTCAGAGCGTGGAACCCTTGCTGCTTCTTCGATAATTATCTTTTTAGCATCATCGGCATCCGCATATTTTTTAGCAGTGGCTAGGAGCGCTGTGACTGATTCAGGTCTCTTGCGGAGGAGCTTGTCCCATAGGGCATCATGGAAGCGGAGACCAGTGATGAAAGCCTCGATTGCCTCATTGTCGGAGATTGATGGGACCTTGATGCGCATCTCCGAAAAGCATCAGACGTACTCACGCAGTGGCTCATCTTTGCGATCTCGAATCCACTGTAGATCATATTTGTTGCCGGGTTGCTCACAAGTAGCAATGAAGTTGTCGATGAAATCTTGCTTGAGCTCCTGCCAAGAATCAAAGTAGTTCACCGGCAAGCTGGCCAGCCATTGGTGGCCTGCGTGGCTGACGGCAACTGGGGAGTAATTAGACATGACGTGCTCGTCAGCCATGGCTGATCTACATGTGGTTTCGTAGATCATGACCCATAATTCGGGGTTCTCCTTGTTGTCGTACTTCTAAAGTTTTTTGAGCTTGAAGTTCTTGGGCCATATGACTTGGCGAAGGTGTGGAGTAAACTGCTTCAAACCTAGAGGGCCGTGGGCAGTATCATATTCTATACGGCGATAGCTTTCATGGGATGCACGATCGTTGGCTCTTTGGTTGATGCGATCGCATAGATCGTGTTCTTCGAGGTAATGGCGGAGATCGTTATTGCCATCACGGCGATCCCAGTTGCCACCCTGGTTAACCCTGCGACTGCGGTTATCACGGCGATTGTCGCGGTTGTCTCAGCGGTTGTCGTCCCAGTAGTTGCGGCGGTTGTCGTCCTGACCACCATCATGGCCATCATTTCTGCCTTGACGGTTGTCTGATGGGCCGTTGTTGTGCGAGCCATGTTGGTTGGGTGGCTGTGAGCGACTTGAGTACTGGCAGCTGTGGCTTGATTCAACTGAGACGGATGGAGCTCGAGCTTGATTTATAATTTCTATGGTCTGGGCCATAGCAGCCGTCAGGTAAGCTTGTATATCATCACGAACTGCCTGGGTTTCTGGGGTATTGGGTAGTCGTTGCATCATTGCCATAGCAACAACTATGTTGGTGCTTGGAGTCCTGAAGACCTGCTTGTCCCCCACCCTGTCAAAGGCATTGTTAAGGTTGCGTGGCTAGACCCTTATGCATCGTGCCTCCTCTTCTGCTTCAGCTTTGATTTGTCAGCGATTAAACTAGTCAATATTGCGTGCTTCGCGTGCTAGCCTTTCTTGTTCTATTTCGCCAACTGCCGATGGTTCATCATTACTGACAACATTGATCAAGTCCCCTCGCCTTGGTGGAAAGGATGGGAATCGTGGGAACCCCAGGGCATGGTCTGGGATATCTAGATCATATTCAATGCCTTCATCGTCATGATGCCGAAGCTCGGTGTGGACGGAGGCATTAGATGCGATGCCGGACGAGGAGCATGAGCCACCCTCTTGAACTGTGTGGATGGATCCTTCTTGATAATCCTCAATCCGGACCATGTTAATGAAGTTGCACAGGCCATAGGGCTGGGCCTGGTAGTTCTCCATTGAGGCTTCGTACTCAGAGAGCCAAAGACCCATCGCGGGGGCTGGCTGGTGACGAATGGAGTGCCCTTTAGGAGTAGATGTGACCACGAGATCCATACCGAGTCGTGCAGGACGACTAGCCCGAGCTGGTCGGGTAGATCTGTTGTGGGTAGTGGTTACCTGCTCATTAGGTTGACTTTGAATCGAACTTACCAGAGCTAGGGTTTCAGCAAGTTTGGTGCCGACCCGATCGATGGAGTTGAGCAGGTTGGTGTTGTCGATCTACCTTCCTTTGTAGCGAGGAAGCGAACGATGAGTTGTCGGCGTGGCTGAAGATGATGCTGACGTGGCCGGAGCCAGATCCACTGTGGTCGGAGCCATAGCCGATGCAGGTGAAGCAGTGGTCGACGCAGATTGAATCCGCGCCTCCTCCGTGGTCATGGCGATAGAGTCGTCGGAGCCAGTGGTCCAAGTGATCTGACCGATGGTGAACGTGAGGTCGTTCGGCGTAGCCATGGAACCGGGGATGATGACCATCTTGTTCGTCTGGAGAGCAGTACGCACACCCCCTACCTGGCGCGCCACTATCGATGAAATATGTTCGGCAGTCTACCTAGGGGTATGCCCAAGGTAGTAGATTGTCGGCAGACAGATGCGCAATCTACAAACAAGATGGTGATGCAAGACAGACACGAGGTTTTATCTAGGTTCGGCCACCGTGAAGGCGTAATACCTACGTCCTGCGTCTGATTGTATTGTTGTATGTCAATGAGAGATGTTTTTTTAGAGGGGTCCCCTGCCCGGCTTATATAGCCTGGGGAGTAGGGTTACAGATCTGGAAACTAATCCTAACCGGTTATAATTGCCATAGGTGGCCAGATAAGGATTCCTATTCTAACCGACCAGGATCTTGCTTGATCTCTAAGTCTGTCTTGACTCCTTGCGCGGGACTCCGGGCAGATCGGCCGAGCCACGCGTCGTCTTCTAGTGGATCGGACCCCCTGGACTAGGCCGGCCCAAGCCTAGCCATAAGGGTATAGGGGTTAATACCCCCACAACCCACATCTGATCCACAATTGTTTGTCTAAATTTAACGGATGAAGCATTCTCACTTGCTTGTCCAGTATTCGATGTAGCATGGGTTTGCATTGGCCAATTCGAATCTTGAATGATGAACTCATCAATCCCATCTGCTATGACAAAATTATGGACTATGCAGCAAGCTACAACAATATCTACTTGAGTTTGGAAAGGGAAGAATGGAGTTGCATCATCAAGAATTTTGAATCTCCTCTTAAGTGAACCAAATGCACGCGCTACAGTCACACGAAGAGATGAGTGCCTAAGGTTGAATAACTCCTTCTCATTTTGGACCGGATTATTCCCCCACTCATTCAACTGGTACCTAACTCCACGGAAAGGAGGCAAGAATCCCGGTTTGGCTCCATAACCGGCATCAACAAGATAGAATTTGCCTAGCATATTATAGAAAAGGAGATCACATTTCAAGTTATCAAAAATTGGCATAACGAAATTAAGTTAGTGATTTTTTTGTTACCTTGTGGAACATGAAGGCCATTAGGGCATTCTAAAGCATCTCGCAAAACTAATGCATCATGTGTTGTGCCTTCCCAACTAGCCAAGACATAAGTAAAACGTAGATCAAAATCTACGGCTGCCATTACATTTTGAGTTGCAAAGGACTTTCTACCATGAAACGAATGCTCCAAATCTTTAGGAACAGATGCTCTTACGTGTGTACCATCAATAGCTCCAATACAATCCTAGTTTATGTTCATCAAAGTAAAAATTAATTAGGGGCCAACACAAGGTTACATAATTTAAATGTGAAATAAAGGTAGGGATAAACCTCACACCTCAAAATAAGGATCCCATTGATAGTTTCCGGCAATTTTGGACGGAGTTTGCAATGATGGGGGCCTAATAAATTCTGTTCGTAGCTCTCCAATGGCATGAAGGACATTGTTGAAATAGCAGCTTACTGTTTCTCCTGACCTTTTATAATTAGTACCAACTAACCTATTTCTAAGGTTGTGCCCTACTGTATTTAGAAACATAGCCACCTGTTGCTCAACACACATATGAGTGGTATCTTGAAGCAACCCTCGATCTCTAAAAAGGTTACAAAATCGATAGAAACATGCTCTATTAAGTCTAAGCATGTTTACACAAGTTGTATCATTCTTCCAAATGCAAGTGTCTAGGTATTCTTGTCTAATTCTATCCCTTTCCTCAATTGGCGCATAAGTAATACCAATTCTACTAGTACGTCTTTTTCTTTTTCTAGACTGAATAACCGTGGCCACATGAACAAGAACATATATGCAGTAGCTGAACAAATTGGAACCTTGGTTCTCTAATCCATCTACAATGCAACAATCAAAGAAAGAAAAACAATATTGTCATGTCATGCTCAAACACAGATCAGAAACATGAGGCAACTTAACATCTGGGAACACCAGAGTCAATACCAATGAGCCATTGCCACTGTGGCAGACTGGCAGATGTGTTGCCATTCAGTACATAAAAAGTGGTAAATAGTTAAATAATCTGTGGGCATAGCGCATACTACGTTAACCTAGATACTACTTCGGTCTGATAACTGATAGAGAGTGTTTTGTTTGTCACTAATAAATTTACTGGTACTTGTCGTTATATTTTTTTCTTTTCAATGTCATACTGAATATGATGAGTAACATATACTTGTAACCAAAACTTTTTCTTTGGATTTTACCAGAACTATATACCAAATAGAAAAATTGCAAATATTTCTTAAGCATCCACAGGACGCTAGGAGCACAAATGCATGAATAGCCTAAATCCATAAACAAATGTTGGACTAAACATCGTCATACAAAGGGTACATCCTTGCATGGCGATAGTACAAATCCAGGCAAACTGAATTCAGCGGCTTAGTGCAAACAGATACATGTACTCAGGGGCATGCAGCAACACTCATCTACTTACTAGCGCTACAACGTAGGGAAAAAATTCGCATTGGACTTTGCTGATTTTTTACCATGTGCAGAAGCAAACATGTCTCAAGCATAAATCACATCATACTTGTTGAACTACTGGAGGCAACAAAAAAATCTGCTAATAGAGATCACAAATCTTGGGCAAATCAATTGTGTTAGGGTTTGTATACCTTGGGCAAATCACAAATCTGCTAATGGAGAAGGAGGACGAAGCTGTCGGACATGTGCTGCACCGCCGTCGCCGACCACAGGCCGTGCCGCCGCTGCCGACCACATCCCATGCCGCCGCTGCGAGGGCCCGTGCCGCACCGCCGCCGCGGGGGCCAATGCTGCGTCGCCGCCCGTGGGGGCCGGTGCCGCACCGCCGCCGCACCGCCGCCAAGCACTGTGGCCCTGTGTCCCGCACTGGTGAAGGATGCGCCGCCACCGAGCTCTCGCTCGCTCGTGCCTTTTTTCGAGAAAGAACCAAGTGAGGTTGTCGGTGAGAGGTGAAAAGAAACGAGAAGAAAGCAGGGACCGCCCCTGTCCGTGTAAAAAAGTGGGATGGGAGTTAAGGAATCTGAGGGGAATATGCTTAGGTGGGATGTCCTTGTCCTTGGGCTGACTCCCATCCAAATAGCCCAAATCCCAGGTCCATCCCATCCCGCCCCTACAAATCCCTTCAACCAAACACATTTGAACCTCTAATCACAAGCTTGAAGATGAATGGTTCATAGCCACCAAATCTGAACATATTTGTTCCTCCTTTTTCTTCCTCTCTTCTCTCTCATGTTGTGTATGTGTTCTGCTTTCTCACACTCTCCAAGCGCAGCGGAAAGTGAAAAGGAGGCTAGGTTTTTTTTGTGTGTTTCTCACCACTTCTCAAGAAACAATCTCAACCATTGATTCCAATCGAAATCAATGGTGCATAAGCACTGGGGGTATGAGCCGTCTTGGCGGGGCTCCAAATCATCCTCCATGCGGAGGGATAGCCCAGCACTTCATGTCCTCACACTATTGCAACTAGGCCTAGCACCATAACTAGTGTGCCCCTCCCCCTAAATATGACCCACAAAAAAAGTTTTGGGTCAGCATTTGTTATTAGAAATCCACTTCATTTTGCGCAAGTCATATAGTCTAGCAAATGATCGCATCACCTGTAATTATCAACCACACAAAGACCTGTTTGAACTACCCCTTCTCATACCAACCATTAAAAAGATCATAGATGTCAATTGAAGTTCTTAAACCTAATACAATATAAATTGCTCTCAATTTACCCAAATCAAAGAAGAGGTGCTTAATGGGTTTTACTTTATAACACAAGAAGCTTGAACAACCCCATTTTTTAAAAAAAAATGGTGTTTCAAAGTGTCTATATATGGATTTAACTGCGAATGGACCATTATTTTTTAATATCCAAAAGAAATTACCCTGCCCATCATGTATGTGACATCCCATATTTTCTAGAATTTTTATAATGACAAAAATCCCAAAGTTTTAAAAGCTTTTGTGTAATTGTGTGTTGCATGTAATAATTAGGTCAAACCTACACCAAACCCTTATCCTTCTTACCCCACCTTCAAAAATCCTTAACTCTTTCTCTTAACCCTTCAAAATAACTAATCCAATTTTATGCAATTATATAGTTTTTTTCTCTACCATCTACAACACACAGACATATTTACTAGTAGTAATATAAAAATATCATTTTTTTTGCTTAGTAAACGAACGAGCCAGAGCGAAAACCGATAAAAACCATATACTAAGCGAGCGAGGGCTAAAATATTGACAGTACGAATATGTCTGGGATTGTGATTACATGCTGAGTGATTGTGGGATTAGCGCGAGTGGGTGGTGAACTGGTGATGTGATGCCCGCAGTGAATCCGGAGTTCCAGCCCTACTGGCTACCTCTCCCGTTCCAGGACAAAACGCGGTCTTGGCTCAGCAGCCGAGACGAGGAGCCTTTGCCTACCTTTGCTCCCTCGCTTTCCATCCTGCTGCGCGGCCGCGGCGCAGGTGCGGTTGGCCATCACAGGCCAGCCCGCAGACGGACCCTCCTCCTCTGGCCCTGCCTCCGCCTCTTCTTCCTCTTCCCTTTGACCCACCACCGCCCCCCAGCCCCCTCTTGGGCTCTTCCCTTCCCCCACTGTCACCGCTCCTCGTCTTCGCCGCCCTCCTCCACTTTGCTTCTTGTTCTTCTTCTTCTCCCTTGTTGATGCTCGTGGTCTCCTATGATCCGCCCTCCGCCGCGGGTTTCTTGATCCGTTCCCGGCCCAAGGAAGCGTACCCCGGCCAACGCTCCTGACAGATTCGCCCGGCCACCGCCCCCTCTATTCCGTCCTCCCCGTCCGCGGTAAGAAACCAATCGGTTCCTCATTCCTCGTGGCGTGCCGCTTCTTTCCTTCTGTATTTGTAAGTATTTATACAGCGCTGATTGACGCCTTGACGGTAGGAAAGCCCTATTCTTGGTAGGCAGGTGTTTAGGCCCTCTGCAGCAGCATAGCATCTGGTCCGTCCCTGGAGATGTCCGGCGTCCAGGAGCAGTTCGAGATCAAGTTCCGGCTGCCGGACGGCACCGACATCGGGCCCAGGCGCTTCCCGCCGGCGTCCACCGTCGCCACGCTCAAGGAGACCATTATCGCCCAGTGGCCCAAAGGTGAGTCCCCGCACGCACGCACGCACGCGCTTTCCTTCCCGCTGTCGCGGTTGCAGCGCAGCGGTAGGCGCGAGAGAAAAAGAAGGTTGGTTCTTAGCACCGGCGAGTGGCGCTGGAGCTGTGCGATTGGTATTGGCGCGGCCGTCGCTTTCTTGGGTCGGATTCTGCCCCTGGAACGCCCACCATCTAGTTTGGAATCTTGAGGTGTACTGCACCGTGGCGTCGCCGTCATGGCCAATCCGTCAGTTTCAAGGATAAATAATTGAGCCTTGTGTCTCCACGAAACCAAAAGTAATCTGTTGAGCTTCCTGCCAATCATATTTGGCCGGGGCTATTACTGCTGGAACTTATGGTGCTTATGTTCAATTAATTTACTGGGCTTGCTCATATCCAAATAATAAATCTTCTGTACCTTTTCTGCTATATGTGTGGTAAGGTGGAGTGGTCGATCCAAATTAACTTTTGAGAGACAGCAATAGGAATTTAACAAAAATGGAGAATGTTAGTGCTGCAGAGCAGCTAGGGAAGTAGAGGAGACCTTACAGTTTAAGTAAACAGCAGTTCTATCTTTCCTTGGAGCAGCGGAGGAAGTACACATCCTTTAAGTGAGAGTCGTGTTATGGTTGCCTGTAATGCTCTTCTGTGTCACTCTAGCGCCTACAGTTTGGACATGAGATCTGTCGTACTGAATATGCTTAAAACAAAATAAGTTTGTAATAACCTGATACGGATTGAACTTCATGTGCGGTAAACTGCTTGCAGTGAAGAAAAAGGGCATATAAATGTCATGGACTTTACTACCTTTGTAGCGCATATGCACCATTCTTTCTTATGAAATATCACATTCGAATGAGGGTGGTTGTAACCTCAGCATTGAACACAGAACGAGACCACATTAGAAGGATAGTGTTAGGCCAATTTGTTTGATGGCAACTTCTGTCCAAGTGCTCTTGTTTTGTTTTGAAGAAATAAACAGCCAGTGGCCCTTCAGGGCCAGGGCCAGGTTTGTGGTTGCCTGATTCGGCAATTAGAACTTTTCTGGATCAGTAATGAGAGGTGCTTCTGTCTCCACGGGCACAAATCTTCTGATGATTTGACAAGGTGCTTCAGTCTACCCGGGCACAAATTTTCTGATGATTTGAGATCAAGCTGATTAAGGAGTAAGGACCAACTGCTACACCAGTGTTAGAAGGATAATCATGATAAGAAAGGGTAGTCAAAAGTGCTAGAGATCTCATGCTCATACCGCTGAGTATTGCAGTAATGCTCCACTTATATACATCCTACACCAACTTAAGAACTGTATATATGTAAATCACTCCCTGCAAATGCTTGGCTTCTGTTTCCACTAGAAGGCCAGGATGCATTAGCGACAAAGTTACTTTTGTGTTCCCTATTAGCAGAGTGAAAAAAAAAAGCTTAAGCGCTTAGACTACTTATTATGTGTGGTCCGACTTATGTACTTCCACTTGCAGTATCTAAAGCAGCAAATGCAGCAACAAGAGCAAGTTCTGCTATTTGATTCTAGAGTTAACAAATATGTTCTTCATAACTATTCAACTGAAATGTCTGGTATGGCTTGTTACAAGATCATAAATATATGAAGTCAACTAGATAAAATTTGTAGTGCATAATGCAAATATGCTTAAATTGAGCACGCTGTGCTTGTCTTAATCACATAATGTTCAACAGCTGAGTATACATCATAATTTCAGATGTAACGGGTTTGATTAATGTCACATGATCTGTTCTATGTAAGCGATAAGCCTGTTTTGTAGGCCATTTTTTAACAGGTGATATCTGATTGATGCTGCTAGAACTGGTGGTAAACTAGCTTATTCTGTAGTGAAATTTGACTAGAATGCTTTGATGCCAATACTCAGAGGAAACTATCATGACTTAGTTCTTTTTCTCAGGAAATTGAGAAGAAGTGGTTAGTCTTGAATTTAAATCTTTATTCTTCTCATTATTAGTGTTGAATATTGTGCCATCTTGCTGTAGCAATTTGCAATTGTAAAACTGGCGTATTGTCAGTTTGTGTTCAGCTTAAACATATCCATTTGTTCAATAAACACGGTTGTTAGTTCATCATTATTGACGATTTGACGTACATATCCTTGGAGGTCTCCACTTTTTGCCTGCTAACTAGATATTAGATACATGTTTATGCTTTTGAAATGTCTGACATAACCTCTCTCCATTTAAATGAATTATCCACAGCTGTTTCCTTATCCCATAGAGGGTAGGGGTAATGGAATGTGGCATCTTGTTACATGGTGAGGAAGAGTGAAGTGGCAAAAGTAGAACTTGTGAGGTTTCATGGTTCTAGTTGAATAATGGCATATAACAAAGGGATCACGCTACCAATCTGGTAAAACTCACGAGTCAGCCGTGAATCTCGGGGACAATTTCCCAGTGTCATCCTATCCTTCTTATATTGCATCATTTTTTATCCTTTTGTCTTGTTGGATTTCTTCATTTCCTTTAACCGTTTCAACTTGAATATACTAAATATAGTGCTGTGTTTCTGTACACCACCAAACTGCATCTCAGTTTCCTTCAGTATTTCTTTTTATCTTATTATTCTAAGATAAGCTTGTTTTAGTGTCCTTACTGTTCCTATTTAGTGTCCTTACTGTTCCTTCTCAACAGATAAGGAGAAAGGTCCTAGGACTGTGAATGATCTCAAGCTTATTAATGCTGGGAAGATACTGGAGAACAACAAAACCCTATCAGAATGCAAAAGCCCGATTTGCGACTTCTCTGGGATGACAACGATGCATGTCATCGTCCGTGCACCTACTTCAAGCAAACAGTCTGGTAATTGTTTTACCTTTGCAAGGAATATAGCATCTTCCTGTCACATCCTTGAATATAATTTGTATTTGATCTGCTGATAACAGATAAAAGAGCAGCAAAGAAAGCGAAAGATTTCAGGTGTGGTTGTGCCATTATGTGACAGCATTGTGAATAGTAGCCAAGAGAATGTGGCTATGCCAGTTTCCTCCCCCCACCCCCCCCCCCCCCCCCCCCCCCCCCCCCCACACACACACACACACACACTTTTTCTGCTCTTGCTAGAGTGTTGTATTATGTTTGAGGCGCTTTCTCCTTTTATTTCATTTTGAAGTATCACGGGCAAGCTTCAGGAGCTGTTAAGTGCCCTTTAATCATGAGATTGCATCAAGCACAAAATTTGAAGGCAGCTGGCTGCTAATTGCCCTTAATCTTGAGCTATGCCAAGCACACACTTTGAAGGCAGTCATTAGTGTCTAAACTACGATGTCCGTCTTATCCAATCTTCCATGGTTTCACGTTCTCTTCTATATTTATGCTACTCCGGGTGACGAGTTTAATATATGCCTTCCATGCTAGATGAACTTTTCGGAATGGCATTCTAACTGATCAATTTCTATTATGTACCACTAAATGGTAACTGATCTGCCATATATTAGTTTGCTGGCTATATGGTTTTGAGTCACAATGATATGTTTTGTAACTGTTGTTCATACATGAAATTAGCAGTCCTTCATTGCCTGTTGATCTCAGTTTGCATCATTTACCATGAGGTTGTATTGACCCAAGTTGCATCAAAATATATCAGGTGACCAATAAAAGAATGGAACAAGTCTCTCACGCTTGCCTCTGATTTTGACACTCCTCAAGTGCTGCCTAAGTCTGACGTCTCAACTATCAATGCTGTTTTGTTTTTGGCCTTGGGCTCAAATTTTGTGGTTTTGGAGTGACATGGCAGTGTTTTTCGTTCTATGTTGGGTTTTTTCATTTGCCAACTAGGCCATGAATGGCAGCTGGGCCTAGGTTAACGCATCTAGGCCCCTTTGTGGAGATCATAGGTGTTATTGTGTAGCTTACATGTGTTTTGGAGAGAATAATGCAATTGAGATAGTCACATTGAGAATGGTCACAGAAGGACATGCCTGGTGTAAGCGGTAGAGTCTTACCGTCTGTGACCGGAAGATCCCGGGTTCGAGTCACAGTCTCCTTGCATTGAACAGGCGAGGGTAAGGCTCGCCACTGACACCATTCCCTAAACCTCGCATGGAGCGGGAGCTCTCTGCACTGGGTACGCCCTTTATATTGAGAATGGTCACAAGTGACTTGGCCTTAAGATTTGATGATTGATTATTGGGTAAAGGACGAGAAGACAAAATACACTTTAAGAGCGAATGTAAGCTGTGGACTGTGGTCATTGGGACATTCGTTAAGTAGTGTGTAACAAGTCTTTGTTTTTCTTTAGCCTTGCTGTTGGGAGTGGGGGGTTGGTTTACAAGACGATTAATTTGAGAGAGTCAAAGTGAGAGCATTGCGTCTTATGACACGGCTAACTCTTAGTCAAGTTGAAGGTAGAAAGTGGCCTTGTTAGTTTCAAAGATCTCGAAGGTGTTAACTTGAGAGAGTCAAAGCGAGAGCATTGTGTTCCATGATCTAACTCTTGATAAAGTTGAAGGTAGAAAGTGGCCTCATTGAGTTGGTTTCAAGGATCTCAAAGCAATTGGATTGTTCGAGATCGAACTTGAAATAGGCTAAAAAGCAGCACTGATTCCATGCGGATCGTCTAGTAATGCTACTGACTTGTCTAATAGAGCAGTGGGCGTTGTATGATCAGACGGATGACTTTATGACCTCGACGAATCATATCTAGTGAAGCCAATCTAGACTTAGTGATTGATGAGTACATAACCGACCAGGGAGCATGAGCGTAACTACTACTAAGTCCCTGCATGACTGCCCTCACTAAGAGGGCGAGTCAGGGGGTTGTACCTGACAAAATGGGCCTATGACCAATTAGGAGCGCCTACCCCCCTCCAATTAACAACCAAATAGATTTGGGGCCAAGTGTCGTACCAACCCCTGACCTCGAGGTAGGACACTTGTCGACCTTGTGTATGCCTGTACCACTTGGAGCCTCACGAAGGGCCCACCCGAGTGGTGGTATAATCGGACGGGCATGTATTCTTTCACTGCAGTCAAAGATGTCAGTCGAATAATACCCACGATAGGAAAGCCACGCTGTTAGGTACCAAAGGTGTGGCACGTAATGCAAGGTGCATCATGTCTTGCCCTGTGGAAACCTTGTGCGAAATAGGGAGATGAGATAGGCCTTGCATGCCGTTGTGGCGGTCTCGTTCCACAAACTATGACATAGGCACGATCAGTCGCAATTGTTGCTTCCTCAATCTCCATGACCACGACGGGATGGCAATAGTGACCAAGATGAGACACGATGACGATAGCCTGAAAGCGACCGAGATGAGACAAGATGAGGCAACCCAAGGGAGTCCTTGACCGACATGTAGGACCCCAAGTCTCCTGTTGTAACCTTGCCCTCTTGGCTATATAAGGGGTGGTAGGAGCTCCCTTTATTTTTCAAAGCCTTTGCAGCCCTCACGATCTTTAGTAGTCCTTGGACACCTCGTACCACCCTCGAAAACCTCAAATTCTCTCATTCGTTTGTAGCCCATACTGCAAGCTAGAGCTCAGGAAGACAATACACACCTAACAAGATGTAGGCCCACTGACAATGACTAGTTGACAAGCTCACTGTGGTGCGTCGTATGATAGACAAGGGATTCTGTGACTTTGGCGAATCATCCGATGAGAATCCAACTTGACTTAGTGACTTGTTATTAGTAAGGTATTGGAGTACTGTCGGAGATGCTCTTAGCCCAGAGTGCTATCGGTGTTCTTACTTCGGTTTTCTTGAGGAGAAGCTTCAAGACTTTATACTCTTGATGTTTGCCAACATTTAGACGACCTAGTGAAGAACTTGGTGGGCTTCCTATGTGAAACTATTGTGAGGAGGCTTTAAAAAGTTTGTACTTGGTATTGAAACCCACCTTCCTTGAGTGGCGGGTTTTCACTAGTAGAGCGGAGTGTAACAAAGTCTCCAAGGTGCTCTAATCTGGATTAGAGGTTTGTGTAAACAACTTGAGACCACTAGAAAAATCTTGTTGTCTCTTTGTCTTACTCTTTCTTACTCGCTTTACTTTCATTGTTTACAAGTCTCTTGTGTGACAACTAGGATGGTACATTGTACTTAGTACCGGGTGGTGGCCATAAGGCGCATGACGTAGCGTGAGGCGCTTTGTGGCCAGGGGGCTTGGGTGGGCACAGAAGGGGGTGGCGCGTTAGGTGGCACGGTGGACGTGTTGGGCGGGTGGGGTGGAGAGGCATGCAATGTCTAGGAAGGAACTCGAGCGGACGACGATGCTTGGGGGAGGCCCAGTGTGGGCGACTTAGTTGGCATGCCGACAAGGTGGGTAGCATTGACGAATGGGGGAATCGGGAGGAGGAAGATACATTAATGTGTGGCAGTCCAATGGAGCCTATAATTCTCAATTATTTTTATCATCCCACCAAACAAAAAAGGGGAATGAATTCATTCCTCTCAACCAAATGCAGAATGAAACTAGAGACGAAATCATCCTTTCCTAGCATGTCCCCAGATCAAACACTTGTTTGTTGAATAAGATTAAAGCTTGCATTGTAACTGGCCTTTTATACACCGGATAAAATTACAATGCAATCGTAAGTGAATGCATAAAATTTGAAGATAACTAGGGTACGTATGTAAACCAAAACCACCGTTCACAAAAGTCAATAGTCTGCTACGATGTCCGGCAGCGTGTATACTGCACTACGGCGTACTGCTACAAGTATATAGCGTGCAATGCATGTGCTGCTTTTTTGTTTGTCACTAGAAAACGCAGAAATAAAGACTTGCAAAAGGGAACACAAAACAAGGTGGAGGGCGCACGCCGCTCGCCGCGAGAGCAGACGGAGCCGGCGCGACTGGACCAACTCACCCGCCCGAGCGCATCGGCGCAGATCCCGGCCGCCCAGCGCGAGATCCGACGGCGCCGCGCTCGCAGAGCACACGCGCCCCACCCCTTCCCTTCGGGACCTTCCTTTCCATTCCCTATCGTCTTCCTCCACGGAGTGCTCGTTGGCCCCTGAACCTCCCAGAACCTCCTCCTCCTTGTTTCCACTCTCCACCCTCCACGCCGCCACCGATTTATAAACGCTTTGCCCCGCCCCGCCCCGCTCCGCCGCGCCCTTCTGTTCCATACCATTACCATTCTTCTGATAAACCATCCAATCCAGAGTTCCATTCCAGTCTGAATTGCTCCTCCTAGCTTCTGATAAACCATCGCGACTGTGCCGCCGCCGCCACCGCAGCGCCCCACCATGGCCGCCGCACCGCCGCTATCCGCCGACGTACTCTCCTTCCTTCCCTCCGCCACCGCCCCCGCCGCGGCCGCGGCCGCGCCGACGCCGGTCGTAGCCGCGGCGTGGGGCGCGGCGAGGGCGGGTGCTGTGAGGGGTAAGGCGGCGCTAAGGACGACGAGAGGAGGAAGGGGCGGGGTGCTGGCTCCGGTGGTCGGGGGGAGGCCCCGCCGGACGCCGCTTTCCGTGCGCTGCAACGCCACCAGCCGGGACGGCAGGGTACGGACCCGTTTTCATTGCCTTCCTTTTCAGTCCGGTTTTGCGCACTTCTTTTTCTTTCTTTTCATTTTATAAAAAACAGAAAAATACTGGCTTGTTCGGTTTTCAATTTCTATGTCACAGTCGTTGTATTATGTAATACATCAATCGATGCATTTATTTATGTCTCATTTTTCATTAAAGAAAAGTAATTTTCATAGCATTTACACTACTTATTATACTCGTTTCAATAGGCAGGAGATTGTATAGTTTTCATATATATATATGTCTAACTCGTCGTCATCTATTGTGCTGCCAGATTACACAACAAGAGTTCACTGAGATGGCGTGGCAATCAATTGTCTCATCCCCTGAGGTGGCAAAGGAGAGTAAACACCAGATTGTGGAGACCGAACATCTCATGAAATCCCTGCTGGAGCAACGGAATGGCCTTGCCCGCCGCATCTTTTCTAAGGCGGGAGTTGATAATACAAGGCTTCTCGATGCCACGGAGAAGTTCATCCAGAGGCAGCCTAAGGTGCTTCATCCTCAACACACTTTGATTCTGTTGATACCCAGATGCAGCTTGCCTTCCCGAGTGCATCTTACTATGAACTAGGACTAATATGTCAGAAGACTGAAAATGCATTTTTTTTCCACTGCAATAAACTCAACATTCTTCAACATCTTTCTATATGTTGCTTTTCAATGAAACAAAAAATATATCTTCCAGTCTTTGTTTTCTTATCTTCTGTTCAATGATTCAGGTATTAGGTGAAGAACCTGGATCCATGTTGGGGCGTGACTTGGAAGCTCTGATACAAAGAGCAAGGGACTTTAAGAAAGAGTACGGCGATTCATATGTCTCAGTTGAACATCTAGTCCTTGGCTTTGCCGAAGATAAGCGGTTTGGGAAACAGCTGTTCAAGGATTTTCAGGTTACTGTGAAGACCTTGAAATCAGCCATTGAATCTATCAGAGGGAAGCAAAATGTAATTGATCAAGGTACGAGCTATCTTTTCTTTTTTTCCCCTAGTTTTGGAAAGATTGCAATACTGACATTAAGATGCTTGCAACTTTTATCCTTTTCCTCTGTCTGTGCGCCCCAATATAATTGCATGATGTAACCTATTTTCCCGTAAATTGCACAAAGAAAATTTTCATGCATAATACGTAGATATGAAAATTTTCACCTTGAACTCCTGTTTCCCTCTGATACAATAGATCTTCACACGAAAAACTAAAATTATGTATTTTCAATAGATCCTGAGGGCAAGTACGAAGCTTTGGAGAAGTATGGAAAGGATCTGACAGCTATGGCACGTCAAGGGAAGCTTGATCCAGTTATTGGAAGAGATGATGAGATTCGAAGATGTATACAGATTTTATCACGAAGAACAAAGAACAATCCAGTTCTGATTGGTGAACCTGGTGTAGGAAAAACGGCTATAGCTGAAGGGTTGGTAAAGAGTGCTTTTTGCACAACATATCACTGATTATCGAAATAGGTCCCTGAACTTGATTTTGTTTCTTGTTTAGGCTAGCTCAGAGGATTGTTCAAGGAGATGTCCCACAAGCTCTGACAAACCGTCGAGTAAGTTATTCATTCATGTATTATGTATTTATGTTTTTCAGGGTCTAGCGGATTTAGGATTCTTTGCTAAATTATTGAAGAATTTGTTCCACATGTATCATGATATTTGTCATAGTTCTAGAGTACATGCCATGTTGGCCCTCAATAGACGCTTATATAAGTTAAAATCTTCAGTTGTCCTTGAGCAATTTTTTTATGTTGCAACTTATATTGCAACTTATATTAATGTTAGAAGGGCGGGCCTGGTGCAAGTGGTAGAGTCTTACCGCCTGTGACCGGAAGGTCCCGGGTTCGAGTCGCGGTCTCCTCGCATTGCACAGGCGAGGGTAAGGCTTGTCACTGACACCCTTCCCCAGACCCCGCACAGAGCGGGAGCTCTCTGCACTGGGTACGCCCAACTTATATTAATGTTAAAGTAGTTCATCTGAACATAGATTTTGAAAATTAGTTCTTCCACCTGTTCTATTTCTTTGTCCTTTAAGTTGTATAAGTATTTTGGTAATGTTTGATGTCCATTAGTATACTCTGTAGTTGACGTTCAGATATGTAGTTGACTTTCAGATATAGATTGGAATATCTGGACATAGCTAACTCTTTGATATGATATATCGTTTTTTATGATATGTCTATAGATGATTTTAGTCAGTTTCCAAAGTATTGAATTATTACTAACCAGTTAGATGCTGGTTTAGAGATTTTTTTTTTGCTTTACTGCATTGTCTAACAATATTGGAAGCATTATTTAAATTGTAACCACTGTGCCTTGGCTTTTTTTTTTTAAACATAATGGCAGGAGCTCTGCCTTTCAATTAAGAAGAATAGAATTGGCCTAGTTTATAAGGGAAACCAGGCCTTATTGGCTTCTTTGGATACTTTTTTCACATTTTTACAGGTCATTTTTTAACTCTCTATTCTACTGTTTCTTTTAAACAGCTAATCACACTTGATATGGGTGCATTAATTGCTGGTGCAAAATATCGTGGAGAGTTTGAGGATAGACTCAAGGCTGTTCTCAAAGAAGTTACGGATTCTGATGGGCAGACCATTCTTTTCATTGATGAGATTCACACAGTTGTTGGAGCAGGTAACTATGCAGGATGCTCTGTTGTTTCCCTGACTATTAGATGTTTTCAGCCTTGCCATTAATTTATTTTAGTTCAAACTGTTTTATTTGGTAATACTTCATTTCTTGAAAAATTGCGTGCATGTGGAAGTTCCTTTGATGATCTTGTATGGGCCCCACTATTGGAAACCATCTCTGGTCTTAGTTAAACCTGGACTATAGCCATATAGTTTGCATAAGCCCATGTATATCTCACACTAACTGTAGAACTTGTGGTGATTCCACTTTGGCCTGGCATTTGAGCCTCTTATAACACTTCAGGGTGAGAGACTACATATTTTGCTTTTTTAGTTTTGTTATTCAAGATTAGATTCAAACATGGTTCTCTATATTTTACTTATAGGTTGCACTGGGTGGATAAAAGAAGCATATTCAATGCAAAGTCGTGTCACTCACTTAATGTTTCCCCCTGTTTTGTCTGCTGTTTTATGATGAAAATAAAATTGATGCTTGAGGCCAAACCTTGTAGAAGCCCGATGAATTCATGGCAGATCTTAATATGAAATTGCCTGTCAAAGTTTGGTGTGAATTTTACTACCATTGTCATGAACAATAGAAGACCTGTCTCCGCTGTTAGGAAATTTATGAATGTATGAATGTTCATGTTATTCCAGGTGCCACTAATGGTGCAATGGATGCTGGTAATCTTCTCAAACCAATGCTTGGGAGAGGAGAGCTACGGTGTATTGGTGCAACAACCCTTGATGAATACCGCAAATATATTGAGAAAGATCCAGCACTAGAGCGGCGCTTCCAACAAGTTTATGTTGATCAGCCTTCAGTTGAAGATACAATTTCAATACTCCGAGGACTAAGAGAGAGATATGAATTGCACCATGGTGTACGAATATCTGACAGTGCCCTTGTGGCTGCAGCTGTTCTTTCAGACCGTTATATCAGTGGACGATTCTTGCCTGACAAAGGTGGTTTATTTGACTCATTACCATTCTTATTCTTAATTGAAGCTACTAACCTGCTAGATGATGAGGAGATATTATTACAGCCACTACTGTAAGATCTTATATGGTCTTTCTAATGAGAGGTTATGCTTTGTTGCAGCAATTGATCTGGTTGATGAATCAGCTGCCAAGTTAAAAATGGAGATTACATCAAAACCTACTGCTTTGGATGAGATTGATCGTGCTGTCCTGAAGCTTGAAATGGAGCGTCTCTCACTTACAAATGATACAGACAAAGCATCAAAGGACAGATTATCCCGTCTTGAAGCAGAATTATCACTCTTGAAGGATAAACAACGCCAATTGACTGAGCAGTGGGAGCATGAGAAATCAGTGATGACTAAAATTCAATCTATCAAAGAAGAGGTAAGGTTTACCTTTCCACAATGACTATGAATATATCGACAGAGTTGGTTCAGACAATTGACTTAAATTTACCTGTTGCAACAGATTGACAGGGTAAATGTGGAGATACAGCAGGCAGAACGTGAGTACGATCTTAATCGCGCTGCTGAACTGAAATATGGCAGTCTGAATGCCTTGCAGCGCCAGCTTCAGATGACAGAGAAGGAGCTTGATGAATATCAGAGTTCTGGGAAATCCATGCTAAGGGAAGAGGTGACCCAAGATGATATTGCAGAAATAGTGAGCAGGTGGACGGGCATTCCAGTTTCCAAACTAAAGCAATCTGACAGGGAGAAGTTGCTGTATCTGGAGGAAGAGCTGCACAAGCGAGTTGTCGGTCAGGATCCTGCTGTAAAAGCAGTTGCAGAGGCTATTCAGAGATCCAGAGCTGGATTATCTGACCCAAACCGTCCTATCGCCAGTTTCATGTTCATGGGACCTACAGGAGTTGGCAAAACAGAGTTAGCGAAAGCCCTTGCTGCTTTTATGTTCAACACTGAGGAAGCTGTTGTCAGGATTGACATGAGCGAGTACATGGAGAAGCATTCAGTCTCAAGATTGATTGGTGCTCCACCAGGTTATGTTGGGTATGAAGAGGGCGGTCAACTAACAGAGGCTGTTCGTCGTAGGCCATATTCTGTTGTCTTGTTTGATGAGATTGAGAAAGCTCATTCAGATGTCTTTAATGTCTTCCTTCAAATATTGGACGATGGTAGGGTTACTGACTCTCAAGGCCGGAAAGTGAGCTTCACCAACACCATAATTATCATGACATCCAACGTTGGGTCACAGTATATACTAAACATGGATGAAGAAGTTGGATCATCTGATTCAGCCTATGAGAACATAAAGAGGAGGGTGATGGATGCTGCAAGATCTGTATTCCGTCCAGAGTTCATGAATCGTGTAGATGAGTATATTGTTTTCAAGCCTCTCTCGAGAGAACAGATCAACAGCATTGTCAAATTACAGGTAACACTTTGCAGCATTTTGCATTCACAAACTATCAGTATGACATGAGATGTCAGTTATGAATTATGATCTTTATTCAGCATGCCACCTATCATACACTGACATATTTGTTCTTGTACGATCCTGCGACGCAGCTTGCAAGAGTACAGAAGAGGATCACAGACCACAAAATCAAGCTCGAAGTCTCACCTGGTGCCATTGAATTCTTGGGAAGCCTGGGGTATGACCCGAACTATGGTGCGAGGCCAGTGAAGAGAGTGATTCAACAGTATGTGGAGAACGAACTCGCAAAGGGCATCCTCAGAGGGGATTTCAAGGACGAGGACAGCATCTTTGTGGACACGCAGGTTACGGTGCCCTCCAATGGCCAGCTTCCGCAGCAAAAGCTAGTTTTCCGGAAAGTGGGTGAGCAATCGAAGTCCGTTGCTGAAGGCGAGAAGTTCTTGCCGGCTGTCTGATGCAGTACGGTTGCAGTTTTACAGATCGTGAGCAATAAAATGTACATGTAAGGGTGACAATAAACTGGTAGAGTATTACTTTTGGCTTAGAAGAGCATTACAGCCAGAATTTGTTCTACGATACACATAGCTCAAGTTTACAGCGAGCAGCGAATTTTGTTTTGTTTCCGCCATTTTTCGTTTCAGTGGAATTGTGTTCAGAAGTCTCCTGCCCTCATCAGTGAGGTGGGACTCCAATTTACTACTTTCGATTCCGATTTCCCCCGACGACTGATAAATGCCATTGCTATTACATTTCCTGACAGGTTAAACAAACTATCAAGAAACAAGTATCTAATTGGAATCCCCTTGGCAATTCATGTGAGAGCCTTGTTTGCACCTCTTGTATAAATCATAATCATGGTCAAAGATGACTCACTTGTAGGAGTAGTTGAGATGTCAGGCCAATCCTCACGGGTGCATGTACTTGTGATATTGGTCACGTTGCCCCGGCGGCTATCCAATTTTGCTTGAGCATGTAGGTAGCTTCTTGTTGGTCGGTAATAGATAAAAGAAACAAAGCAAGTGTTTTAATTAAGCTAAGGATCAACAATGCAGTCAACTACTGAGAAAATTAAGTAACTGCAAGCGATTCCTATACATGTTAATTAAAATGAAGATAAAGCATCTCGACAACTTGTATGTGTCCTTGAGGTAAGCTTTAACCGTGTGTTTGGTTGGTGGGACGGTAGGAATGGGACGAGGTGATCTCCGATTTAATGTTAACGGATGGAATGGAACCATCCCAAAAGAGAATATATACCTCTAGATGTGGGGAGAGTCCTTCCTTTCAAATCTTGCGAACACCCCTTGGACACAACGCGGGGTGAGGAAGAAGAGGTTAGGAGAGGAAAGCAAAGCACACGTCGGTGGTGAGGAAGAAGAGGCTACGGGAGCAGATGAGATGCTCGTGGAGGAGGAGGAAGAAGAGGTTGAAAAAGGAAGCCTCTACATGCACGCGGAGTGGTTGATGGCCAGGCCAGCGAGGAGGAAGAGGCACGTCGGCAAGCCACGCTTGCCAGAGCATGGGTGAGCTGCACGGGTGAGCGCGTAGGCCGCGATTAGGGATACGGCGTCCAGCTGCACTGACGAGGAGGAATACACATGTGGGCTTGGAGACCCAGTGGGACGAGGGCCACTCAGGGAAAGGTGGATGCTCATATTTACCATCATTATAACGTGAGTGGTATAAAAAATACCATGTCAATGACTCATATGTTAGTGACACAGTGTAAGATGCCATCCGTAATAACGGTAAATATGTAAATGCCCCCCACGAGTTGGCAGCGCTGCGGGCTGAAGTGCTTATCGATGGAGAGAAAGGGGAGTGGCACGATGGCCATTTGTTTTTTTTTTGTCGGTGTTGAAATCATCGATGGGAAGATAAGATAAAAGTAACAGGCTAACATATGCATGGGTCCTATTTGTTAGCAATACTCATATCGCATTTAATGATCTCAAACCAAATACAAAAGGAATCATACTAATTCTCCCAAGCAAACACTGAAATAGGACAAAAATCGAGAATGGGTCATTCCCATTTTTAATTGTCTCCAAACCGGCCAGACACATGCTAACTTGCTAAGTGTCATATAGTGCTAATAATGCTCAATCTGAGTATGTGCTACAGAGCGAAGAGCATGTGTGGCACTTAAAAACAACATGCAGCTTCCTTCTCACTTCCCCAACCTCTGCCATCCCTTTCATCTACTGGCAATTTAGCTATTCCTCAGTTTATTCGACAAGACCAAAGTTTGGAGGTGTATGAGAATTTACCCAAGCATGGGTACCCTCACTAATAAAATTGCGGTAATGCTACAGGACATACGTCCGGAATCTTAGAAAAAAATCAGACGCTCTGCTCCACGCTCGTTCCAGCACAGCGACCGGCCCAACAGGCCCATCTAGGCTCTCTCATCTATCTATTCCATGTACACTACAACAGTCGACAGAAACCCCAACTCCTCGCTTCGTTCGTCGCAGCTCACCGCGTTGTCCGCCCGCTCCAAGCCGCCTCGCGGCGGTGCCCCCATCCCGCATCGAGCCACGCCATGTCTGCCGCCGCACTATGCTCCATCCCCCATCGCGCCCACTCCACCTCGTCGCGTCGTGCCCAATCCCCACCCCTGCGCGCCATGCCCCATCCCTCGCGCGCGTCGAGGTGCTGCCGACGCCGCCGTTCCCCACCATGAGGTCGTGGCTACTGTCGACACCGGCGCCGCCGCGACGCTCGACCTCCGCTCGCGACATCACGAGATCCGGAGTGGGCTTTTCCAGCTGCACCCCACGCTCCCTTCCTCTCCTCTGATGTTGCAAGCGTATGTTTCAAGTGTTTCAAGTGTTTCATATGCATGTTACAAGTGTTTCATGTGGATGTTACATATGTTGCAATGGCTATACACGTATGTTGCAAGCGTTTGTTCTAAATATTTCAGTTGTTTCAGATGATGTTGCACGTGTTTTATCTGGGTGTTGCATATGTTTCACACTTATGTTGCGAGTGTTTCATCCCGATGTTGCATATGTTTTCACACTTATGTTGCAAGTGTCTTCATCTAGATGTTGCATATGTTTTGCAATGGCTACACACATGTTTCTCTCGTGTTTCAGACGTATGTTGCAAGTGTTTCAACTGTTTCGAACGTATGTTGCAAATGTTTCCTCTAGATGTTGCAAAAATAAATCTGGTGTTGCACATATTGTAGTGGACCCCATCTGCAGCAGCTGCCTGCTACAACTGCTGAGCCCACCTGCATGTGCGTGGGTGTGGAGGGTCCACGAGCGGTAGCACGGGAAACCGTGCGGATGTAGATTGAGACAAAGCGAGCATGGGACACGGAGCGGCGTGGGACACAAAGCGGGCACGGGACACATAGCGGTGCGGGACCCCACGTAAAGCAGGCATGCGGCGCGGGTGTTCGGACGCTAGCCTCCGTCTGGACGTCCGGGCGTGCTAGCCTTTCCCGTAAAATTGATACTTTATTATTCTCTCTCCTATTGAAACACCGAGCCCTCGTGGCCTCGTTTAAGATAGATGTCACATCCTTATGTTGAAACTCGCATTACACCAAAGTTTATTTACAATTGCTAATGTAGGTTGTGCTTGTTGCATTGAGCAAAAACATGTACAACACTGTTTTTCACATAGTAAGTATGCAAAATTAAGTTGCATATAAACATATATATATATAACGCGGAAAGCATTAGCATTTTATTACACAAACATCACAAACACGGACACATACAAATAAGGGTACACAAATGCTACCACGACCAGTGAGTGTACGTGCGACCGGAGGCAATAATGGATCGGAGCTAGTAGAGTTTGCTTACGTGCGCACGCACTCTACTTGGCAGCCGCGTCAAGGCCGAGGAACGGGCGCTCGCCGTTGAAGTTGCCGGGAGGGTCGTAGCTGCAGACGATGAAGACGCCGCGGTTGGCGGCGCAGACGACGCGCGCGCAGCCGATGCGGGTGGACTCGCGCCACACCACCTGCGTGTAGTGCCCGCACACCTTGCCGGGGTCGCAGCTGTTGCTGCTCAGGTGGTAGTTCTTCTTCTCGTCCACCCACGACTTGACCGCGTCGGCGGCGCTCCACGCCCGCCCCGCGGAGCCCCAGAAGATGTTCTCCCCGAACGGCCCGCCGGAGTGCACCAGCTTGCAGTCGCCGGCGCGCTTCGCGGCGTAGTCCTGCGCGTACTTGCCCACCTTGGCGTCCCACGCCACCGGACCCACGCCGTCCGCGGCGCGCGCGCGGTTGTGCAGGTCCACGAAGTCCTGCGGCGTGTTCTGCGCTGAGGTGGTGGTGCTTGCGATGGCCATTATCGCCATGGCCACTGGGAAGGCAGCTATTAGACTACTACGCTTCAGAAACGCCATGTTTGCTAGCTTCTCGATCGATCTTTTGGGATGAGAGAAAGCTAACTCGAGTCGCGGGGTTTTTATAGCCAGTGATGAGTGTGGAAGGAGTCTATATATGGTTAGGTTATTCAGTTCGCAGACCGTCCCTTGTGTTCTGATGTATAAGCTTATTGCGTCAGCCGATGCCGATTATTCCATACAAGTTATATGGTATAGGTGAGCGTGATGTGCAGTGTGCGACTGTGCGTGTTATTTTTTGAGATAGATAGACATTGGTGAAGTAGTGTAGACTAGTAGTAGTTGATCTTTAAAATAACTTACTTTTTAAGGACAAGTGTTGCAAGCGGAAGTTTCCTTTCACATCAGTATTGATATTACATAGCCTTATTGCAGACGGTTTGATAGTAAACAAAGTTCTACATGCATATGACACGACTCAGTGTACACGCAATATATATATATATATATATAGACACACACCGTATTTCTTATTTGAACAACCCTAACTGCTTGTCCTCTCACCATCAAGGGGCTGCTAAGGCATACTGAAAAGGACGTTGACACAAAAAAAGAGAAGGTGCTTGGAATGTGCCACGACAATTATTTGTTGAAGATAACTCCAAGCTTAGCTAAACTCGAGAATAAACAAAGTTTAAGTTGGATAAAGCAGTTGGTCTAGGTACGGACACTGCTTAATGAACCTATGCACAAGCACAATATGGTACAACTAGCGCCCGAACGTCCGGCGGCAACCTTCTCCTGGTGGCACCGGGGTGGTGGTGGTGGTGGTGCGATGAATGTCGCAGCCACGATGTGCGAGGCATAGTGGGGCCCGGAGGGGAATGCGGCGCGGCGTGGTGGGGGACGGGGCACGGCGGGGCGACGGGGATAGGGGCGCGGCAGGGGACCACCAGTAGTGAGGCAGAGTGGGGCGGGCGGATGACGCGGTGATACCGCGATGGGCGAGATGAGTGGAGAAATTTTTGGCGCAAGATGTAGTAGAGAGTGGAGAGATTGGGGAGACGTAGAGGTGAGTAGGCCTATTGGGCTGGTCCGCTGTGCAGGCCTAGGAAGCCGCGTCCGGATAGATGGACGCCGAGTCTAAGCATTATCGCTTCTAGAAATGTTAGCATTTATACAAGTTTGTGGACCCGAGAACTTATATATCGTGCGCTGGAGGCTATATTTGGCTTATCAAACTGGTCTAGGATAATCACAATTCACGAGTCATTAGTTTGTCTTTTGTTGGTAGTTTTTTTCTAGGGCACACGAGACATTTGTTGCTATCAAATGGGGCTTAGGTTATTAGTTACAAGTAAAGAAGGAAATGTTCCACTTCCTCCGTGATTTTATTTGCAGTGGTGTAACTCTTCTTTGAAACCACAAGTCAATCAATAGGAGACATGAACACAACAGTGGTGATCTCTTAGTTTATCTTCAAAGTCAAAATGCGATAAGTCATCTAGGAACTATTGCGGTGTTTAGACTTTAGAGTAAACGAAGAGGTGGTAGAAATTAAAATTTGCTACTCTCGAGGAATAAATTTGTTTAAAGGAAAACCAGAGCGGATAGGACTGTAGAATAGAAGGGACAAATAGCACGATGCTGAACCTTTGATATGAGCCTCGAAAGCGTTTGTTTATATTACTAGCGGTTTTGATCACAAGCAATCCTAGAGATACGATGGAACCATATGGGGACATGATGATCAATAAATCCAACTAAATTCTATCCGACCTGGGGCATTTCTTTCTTCCATGTTGTTATGCACAAGCTGCATAGACCAATTTTAAAAGAAACGATGCCCAAAGTAGAATGAAGTAACGCTCAGAAGCCAAAGCAAGTTTTACAGCCCCCCCCCCCCCCCCCCCCCCCCCCCAAAAATAAATAAATAAATAAATAAATAATAAAAGGAAGTTGCAAACTGGCACGGGCAGCATCAGCCAGCAGCCCATAAGAAAGAAATCCGAGGTCCATGGTAGCCCAATTAAAGTTCTTTCACCTGCCACGCACACCTTCCATCCTTCGCCTAAGCTGATGTTCAGAAGTTGATGCTACAAAAGTATGGACCCCCTGCAGCTCAATCAGTGCTGTAACCAATCCACAAAACTAACCTGAGACTTTGTATATGATACCACTGTGACCACAATCACAGGTTCAGAGCACAACAGGCTGTACTGGATACAAGAAAAGTCTGTACATTTCAAGGTACATGCATTACACATACCGGTAACAAATGCAGTATGCAGGTACACTGCAGATATACCTGTAATGAGGCATTCATAAATACAGGCACAGCAAACACGATACAACAACCTCTTCTTTTTCTACTGCTACAAGCAACTACGAGAATCTGTCAACCCCCACCCCCAAAGAGAAAGGCAGCTAGGAGAACACTGGTACTACAGTTACAGTTAAGTACAACGGCGATGACAGGGCACGTCCTTATCGCTGCTCACGCCCTAGTCAAAAGCACAGGATTTTGACACAGCAACCTGTTACAAAAAGGACCCAGTTCAGCATAACTTAGTATCATGGGAAAGAAAAATTTCATTATTGGAAAATTTTCATACAGGGAAAAGAACAAATGCATGTTCCAATTGGCCACTTGCTAAACTATATTTATCATTGCCAATAAGGTTTTTGACCTGCAATGAAGTTACAACTATTTCTCTTGATTCCACAGGTTAATTTCTCTAAGTAGTCGACTTGTTACGCCACTTATCATCCACTTAAAAATATTGAGCAAAGAATAAATTCAGTTCTCTAATGCATGAACAATCACAAGTTCACAATAAGCAGCATGGTATTGCAATGAACCACTTAAATCATCATATTCCATGAAAGCATAACACAAACTGACAAATGCTTTGGTAATAATGACCATGTTCTTTATATAATCAGGATATCAAATTTAATATATATTTGAGGCATCTGGTGTGACCTATGGAGAAAAAGAGAGAGATCTTCTACTTCTACCATACAACAGTAAGCTGGTAGATTGTTAACCCAATACCAAGCTGTAAAATTCACAAAAGAAAGACCGGAGTATAACAAGAGGAACTAAAGATTGTTAACTGAATACCAGAAATTAACAACAGGGGATCAAATCATAACACAAACACCTACTGTTGATCTACCTTTTTCATATGATTACCGGCTAGTTTATCAGGGGCTACCAGTAAAACTGAAATGGATGGTTTACTGAATAAAAGCATTGGTTGTCAATAATCTCCTAAGGGAAATTTCGGAATTGAAAGTTTGAATTATCTTTTTTTTTTTTGCTAATGCACGAATGTTACAGTTGTCTGCCGTTCAAAGCAAGCACTCTGTCACGCATGGCAATAATTTCAGCATGAACTCAGATGCTTTAATCAGTATACTCAGGATGAATATATTGACTCATTAGTTCAATCTACTAAACCTTGAGCATATAAGTACAACACTATAGGCATATGCAAGTTTTTTGTGTTTATTTTGCTTGAAGGTGATCTGTGTTTGCCAACAAGCAATGCTTAATTGAAATAAATATCCTCACAGTATTTTAGGCTCTATTATCCAGATTAACTAAAACTGACACCAAGTGGGAGAGAACAACATGTGTTAACTATAAGACAGCAACCAAAAAAACAAAACATGCCCAAAATCCTCAGAAATTACTTAAGTTTATAAAAAAGGCTTTTTAGGTTCTAACTGTCAAAATTAACTACAACTGACACCAAGTGGGAGCGAATTACAATGACTCGCCATAGACTACAACTGAAAAAAGGAAACATGAACGTGTTAAAGGAAAGAAAGCATAAGTATGCAAATACCTAATTCAAGTCTTGATCACTCTTTGTCCTCAGAATCGGAGATGGGTATCAGAGTGCATGAACCAAGGATGTGTCCATTAAGGCATACATAGTACTCAACAGAACCATCTTCTGCACCCAATCTCACGGCAGCACTACTTGGGATCATGTTTGGTTGCATCAAGTTCCATAGCTTTGTTTTACAATAAGGACACATCTTATTCGGATGGAACATTGCCTGCCTCTCAATCAACACCTTCTTCATCTTTGATGCAGCAAACGACTTGAAGATACCCCGGAAGAGGCCCAAGTCACCTTCCTCACCCTGGTCAAGATGTTCGCAAGACTCTGAGACATACAACGCATCAGACCTGCACTGCGGCGCCAATAAGCTCTTCCCCAATGTCCTAGAAAAACGGGTCCTGTAGACAAAGTGCCCTGGGACTGGGTCATGGATATTACTAAACAGGTCTCCACTAGGGCACCCTGCGCAATAGATAAGAAGCTTCCCTAGGGCCTTCCAGTTGCCATCAACAATATGGCATCCATCAGAGTGCAAATCCTTCATCATCTTTGGTGCCCTGGCATTGCAGAATTCCTTCCAGAGCACCCGCTTGGCAAATTCATCAAACCACTTACATACGCTGGATAAGATAGCAATCATCTTCGGGTTCCAATTCATGTGTTTGAACACGAGATACATTGCATCCTCCCTGACATGGCCCTTAAGGCAAGCACAGCTCGCAGAGTGCGTACATCGGTACCGCTTCACCACCAATGACATTTCAGTCTCAGGCGATCAGGTCAACTGTGCCCAACTCTATATAGCCCCTTCAATCCTGCTCCTGCAGCAGTTCAGCACCACCGTTTGAGATGCTATTTATCATGGATAATGGATTAACCAAACATTGAAACTAACAATCAAAAGATAATTAAACTAGCAAGTCAACTAGTGTACCAAAATATCAATTTCGATATGTTTCAGTTTCGCTGCTGCTCGCAGGGGCGGACCCAGCGTATGACATGGTGCGCACATATAACCCGATACATTTTTTGCGGAAGAAATTGAAGTTAGTATACATAATACATGTGTATACATGTAATTGGGTCAGATCCGAATAGGAGTAGCATACATTAGATAGAGGTCGTGAGTTGGGTTTCGAACAGCAGGAAGGAAGAGAAGGGGCGAGCGTACCTGGTGGGAGCTAGTCCCCGGCGCGAAAGGGCCGAATAAGACGCGGCGCCAATCACCGGCGAAGGGGCCAACGAAGAACTGGCAAAGGGCGACGGCGCTCGCGCGCCCAGGCGTCGCCGCCAGGAAACGAAGGCCGAGAGCGAGCGAGCGAGAGAGAGAGAGAGGTGTGAACGGGACGGGGTACGAAGGACAAGGAGGGATGAACGGAACAGGCGGAAAATTTTGAGTCTGTCTAGGGAGCACTGGGCTGTTTTGAGGCCCCAAAACTTATCCAGTCATTCAACGGCTCATAGCTTTCCTCTCCATCACCGTCGAGCACCCCTCATTTTTCCTCACGCACGCGCTCCGGCGAACCCAAGCGCCGCGGTCACCTTCTTCCCATCCCTCCTCTCGTCGGAGCTCCGCTATGGTCATGTTCGCGGGCGACGCCGTGCTTCGAGCTTCGGCCATGGCGTCCCCGCATCCGGCCGCTGCTATCACCACCAGGGCCCCTAAACCGCCTGGCCACCATCCACACCGCCTAGCCTGCCTCTCCCTGGGCGGCCCCTGCTATAACCATCGGAGTTGAAAACGAAAGAGGAGGAGAGGCTCACCGGAACCCTAGCCGCCGCGCCGGAGCTGGGGAAGAAGACGAGGGGAACAGATCTAGGAGGAGGAGGGGGGGACTGGCCTACCTTGTCGGCGTCGGCGCCGCTGGAACCCGTCGCCGCCGCCAGAGGGGAGAGAGGGAGGAGCCGCGTGGGGAGGAGCACCGAGCGCGTGCGTGTCGGGGAGGAGGGAGTTGTGTGTGCTCTGGGGAGAAGGGAGTCAGGTGTTGGAGTTGGAAAAACACTCGATTGGTGTTTAACATTACTCAAAATTTTTGGCTAGGGGTGGGGAAAAATGGAGCAGCTCCTTGCCTGTTTAAGTGTTTGAGCCACCCGGTTTAAAAAACTGTTTGAGCCACGTTGCTGGGGAAGCGAGACACATTTATTTCTCATGTTTTGTGCTACACGCACTCCCTTAACACGTATCCAACACAGGCGTTTAGCGGATGCAAACATCACTTGCATAAATAAGCTGCAACCGCCGAACGTAAAGATTTGGCTATGTACAAAAGCTATTAATTTCTCGTGGTGCTTCACATGGATCCAATGTGAATGAACCATTAGGTCAGACACTAACCATAGAAGTGGGAGAGGATGGGAAAGAAATGTTCCATGGTGATAGCAAGGAGAAACTTGATGAAGAAGAGTATCATGGTGATGACAAGAAGGAAGAAGACAAAGAAGAGGCACTCAATGGCGATGGCAATGAGAAAGAAGATAATGAAGAGATGCCCCATGGTGATGGCAAGGAGGCCGGACGAGGATGAACCAGGGGCACTCCGTGGCAGTGACAAGGTAGGAGTGAATGGAGAAGGAATGCCCCATGGTGATGGCGTGGAAGATGGATGGCGCTTTCGTTCATTTACAGAGTTATACTCAGTACAAATTGAAAAAGGAAACTTGAAGAGAAAGGGAAAGAAAAAGAACAGACAAGTGTAGAGTGGAAGAAGGGAGAATGTTGTCTTCATTTTAGTTACCCATAATTTTGAGGTGTTAACTTGAGATTTAGCAATTTCCACTCATACATGTAATCGGTTTGAGGCCTAGCGACGGTGGAGGCGGCGGGGCTAGGCCAGGCCATTCGTCGGAGTTGGAGAAGAAAGTGGCGGCGGGAGGGTGGAGGGAAAGAGGGAGGCCACCTTGGTAGGGTGGTGGGCGGCGGCGGGGGCAAGAAAGCTTCCACCTCTCGCCATGGTGTCTACACTAGCATGCTCCTTGCCCCCACCGCCGCCCTACCGAGGCAGCCTCCCTGTTTCCCTCCACCCTTCCCCGACCGCTTTCATCTCCAACTCCGACAAATGCCCTGGCCTGGCCTGCCGCCTCCATCATCGCTAGGGCCCTGAATCGCCTGATAGCAGCCCCCACCGCCTGGTCTGCCTACCTCCCTAGAGCCCCTATTTTTCTAAGGTTGTCGGAGTTGGGAGAGAGAGAGAGGAGAAGCTCGTTGGAACCCTAACTTGTAGATCTAGGAGGAGGAGGAACCGCCTACCTCACCGCCGCCAGAACCCATCGTCGCCGTCGAATGGGACAGAGGGAGGAGCCGCATGGGAAGGAGAGTGTGTGCATTGAGCGCGTTGGGGAGGATCCACTGCCGAAGGGAAGAGAGGGAGGAGCCATGTGCAAGCAGGGCATGGGGCATGTGGGAGCCAGAGCATCGCTTGAGCATCACCCGAATCTTATGTGTCTGCTCTATAGGAAGAGGAGAAGGAAGGGGGACCGGCCTACCTTGTCGGGGCCGATGTCGCCGGAAACCCGCTATCGCCGTCGAAAAGGGGACAAACGGAGGAGCCACGTGGGGAGGAGCGCCGAGCGCATGCGCATCGGGGAGGAGGGCGTTGGGTGTCAGAGTTGGATAAAACACTCGATTCGTGTTTAGCATTACTCAAAATTTTGGCTAGGGGTGGGGGAAAATGGAGCAGCTCCTTGCCTATTTAAGTGTTTGAGCCACCAGTTTAAAAAAAGTGTTGGAGCCACATTGTTGGGGAAGTGAGAAACACATTTCTTTCTCATGTTTTGTGCTACACACACTCCCTTAACATGCCCTTTCAAACCTACACTATGGCGCCAATAATCTCTTCCCCAATGTCCTAGAAAAATGGGTCCTATATACAAAGTGCCCTAGGACTGGGTCATGGATATTACTAAATAGGTCTCCACTAGGTCAGACATTGACCATAGAAGTAGGAGAGGATGGCAAAGAAGTGCTCCATGGTGATAGCTTGGAAAATTTGACAAAGAAGAGTGTCATGGTGATGATAAGAAGCAAGAAGACAAAGACGAGGCACTCAATGGCGATGGCATCGAGGAAGAAGATAATGAAGAGATGCCCCATGGTGATGGCAAGGAGGACAAGGATGAACTAGGTGCATGCCATGGCAGTAACAAGGTGGGAGTGAATGGAGAAGGAATGCCCATGGTGATGGCATGGAAGATGGATGGCACTTTCGTTCACTTACAAAATTGTACTCAGTACAAATCGAAAAAGGCAACTTGAAGAGAAAGGGAAAGAAAAAATAGACTAGTGTAGAGTTAGAGAAGCGAGAATGTTGTCTTGATTTTAGTTACCCATAATGGTGTTAACTTGAGATTTTGCAATTTCCTCTCATACATGTAATCGGTTCGGGCCCCTGGCGATGGTGTAGGCGGCGGGGCTAGGTCAGGCCATTCATCGGTGTTTTAGAAGAGAGCGGCGATGGGAGGGTAGTGGGAAACAGGGAGGCCACGTAGGTAGGGTGGTGTTGACGGTCACTAACATCAATTATAAACCATCAACATAACCTACATATATACTTAATTCCATCACCAAACATAGGTATAGGGGTTTAAACTAATAAATACCATGAGTTTTGGTGAATCTGTGTTTTCAGCAGGGTTTATCCAGAAAACCAGCAAGGGGGACCTATTCGTTAAATGAAATTACGGAATTCCACCACGTAAATAGTGTGGGAAGATTTTAGAAGACTCCAGGAGGCTCTCCATCGAAGCAGACCTCGAGGGCCGCCATGTGGGGCCAACCGGTCCCACCTATAGGCCACCCAACCTGTGGGTCCCACCAGTCAGCCTTCGCTTTGAAAGTTGGTTCTCCACCGTCTCCTAGATTGCATCTACGCTGTTCTTTCAAGTTGGTTTGTTCCGAGGGCTCAGGATTGATGCTCTGGCCTATATATACCAGCCCCTACCCCCCTCCCTTAGCAGATCCCTGAAACCCTAATTCATATCATGAGGATTAGAGCCAACCATCAAGAGAAGATTAGTCCTCCATAGGATTTAGTCTTATGATTAGAAATAGTGAGATAGAGAGTAGGGGAAGAGTTTGGAGGTGCTGGCCTGTCAGTGCTCTCTCTACGGCTTGTACCTTGGTGGATTCAAGTTCTACCTGAGCTTGCTTATGAGATTTCTCTGGTAATCAACTTCTAATTCAAGTAAGCATCTTGTTTATATTGTTCATCAGGTTTATGACTCTTTTGAGTGCTTTATTCTCTACATAGGGGGAATAAAGTATTAATCATAAGCGTAAGCATGGTGCTTAGACTTGGATTAATCGTGGATGCACCCTGCATTCCGAAAGGTGGTAGATCATGTGAGTGACATAAGTTCTATATAGCCTGTACTATATAGCTTCGTTGATCCTTTGTAGTCCACCTCCCGTCTATAGACGCAAGTAGGACCCGATTACGAAGGAAAGCATCCTCTGCTGGTGTCTTTCACTAAGTAATGTCCCCAGTTGAATAATAAAAGACATAGCTTATCCAAGTCAGAACTAGAGAACCTTAGTTATCCTCTCTACGCTCCTGTTTATCCTAACCTTGTTGACACCCTTAGTTAAGTTAGACCGTAGTTAGTCTCACATATTTCCTTGTGGATACGATACTTGGAATACTTCTAGGTGAAAGCTACAGCGATATCCGTGCGCCTGTGGATTTATCTGTGTGTGTTAATTTATTCCAACAGATGGCGGGTGACAACGAGGGCAAGGAAGCTTCCATCTCTGTCTGCACCGGTGTACTCCTTGCCCCCGCCACCGCCCTACAGGGGTAGCCTCCCTATTTCCCTCCACTCTCCCACTGTCGCTTTCATCTCCAACTCTGGCAAACGGCCTGGCTTGACCCGTCGCCTCCACCATCACCAGGGCCCCGAATCGCCTGACAGCTGCCCCCACCGCCTGATCTGCCTACATCCCCATAGCCCCTCTTTTTCTAAGGTCGTCAGAGTTAGGAGAGAGAGAGGAGAAGCTCATAGGAGTTGGGAGAGAGAGGAGAAGCTCATTGGAACCCTAACTTGTAGATCTAGGAGGAGGAGGAGGAACCACCTACCTCACCGCCGCCGGAACCCCGTCACCAAAGGGGATAGAGGGAGGAGCCATGTGGGGAGGAGCGTGTGCGCATCGGGCACATTGGGGAGGAGCTACCGCGGAAGGGGAGAGAGGGAGGTGCCACGTGCGAGCAGGGCACGGGGCGCGTGGGAGCCAGGGCATCGCTTGAGCGTCACTCGAATCTTACGTGTCTGCTCTATAGGAAGAGGAGGATGAGGAGGGGGGACCGGCCAACCTTGTCGGTGCTGGCACCGCTGGAACCCGCCGCCGCCATCGGAGGGGAGGGAGAGAGGAGCTGCGTGGGGAGGAGCGCCGAGCGCGTGCACGTCGGGGAGGAGAGAGTTGCGTGCGCGTCGAGGAGGAGGGAGTCGGGTGTTGGAGTTGGATAAAACAACCGATTGGTGTTTAGCATTACTCAAAAATTTTGGCTAGGGGTGGGAAAAAAATGGAGCAGCTTCTTGCCTATTTAAGTGTTTGCACCACCTGTTTCAAAAACAGTGTTTGAGCCACGTTGTTGGGGAAGCGAGAAACACATTTATTTCTCTTGTTTCGTGCAACACGCACTCCCTTAACACGTCCCTTCAGACCTGCACTGTGGTGCCAATAAGCTCTTCCCCAATGTCCTAGAAATATGGATCCTGTAGACAAAGTGCCTTAGTATTGGATCCTGGATATTACTAAATAGGTCTCCACTAGGGCACCCTGTGCAATAGATAAGAAGCTTCCCTTGGGCCTTCCAGTTGCCATCAACAATATGGCTTCCTTCAGAGTGCAAATCCTTCATCATCTTTGGTACCCTAGCATTGCAGAATTCGTTCCAGAGCACCCTCTTGGCAAATTCATCAAACCACTTACATCCGTTGGATAAGATAGCAATCATCTTCGGGTTCCAATTCATGTGTTGGAACACGAGATACATTGCATCCTCCCTGACATGGCCCTTGAGGCAAGCACAGCTCGCAGAGTGTGTACATCGCTGCTTCACCACCAATGACATTTCAGTCTCAGGCGATCAGGTCAACTGTGCCCAACTCTATATAGCCCTTTCAATCCTTCTCCTGCAGCAGTTCAGCACCACCGTTTGAGATGCTATGTATCATGGATGATGAATTAACCAAACATTGAAACTAACAATCAAATAAAAAATAATTAAACTAGTAAGTTAACTAGTGTACCAAAATATCGATTTTGATATTGTGGGGGTACAACCCCGGATACCCACGGCAGACCACATGGGCTACTCCCCTAGGGGCGGCCTAGACCACAAGACGAAGCCTTGCGGGGCACGACTCTGCTCGGCGCCTCTCGCAAGATACCGGGAAGATATCCTGAAGATACTACGAGATCTGTTAGGATACGTATGATCCCAAGATTCCTGTAATCTGTTATTACTTTCTGGTTATCTCTCAGATCTAACCGACTTGTAACTCTACCCCGGGACTATATAAGGCGGGCAGGGACCCCCTCCAAATTCACGCAATGTCATACGATAGCTAATACAAACCAACAGACCATAAGAGTAGGGTACTACGTCATACTGACGGCCTGAACCTGTCTAACTCGTGTTTCTCTGTTGCCTTCTTGTTCTTGATCACACGCTTCTCCGTCGATCAATCTACCTTTGTGGGACACCCCTCGGAGGACTGTCGATGCTATTATGTCGACAGTTAGCGCGCCAGGTAGGGGATTGCATGTTGTTTCCTTATCGAACAAGATGGCTTTTTCCACAGGCTCTTCGTCCCTCCCACAGCCCGGCCAGATCTTCACGGTCGGATCGATCTCGTGGATCATCAACACTGACGGAGTCGGAGGGCTCCTCAAGCCAGTGCAGATCGATTCTACGCCGATCACTCCCGCACCTACGACTGTAGATCCGATCTCAGAACCACCCCCAAGGTCGCCTTCATCAACAACTCGTCGCCCGCTTCCTCGCTACCAGAGGAGGCAGATCAACAACGACGATCTAATCGCATCAATCGATCAGGTTGGTCAGAAGCTCGCTGATTGCCTCTCCATCGCCGAATCGGCTCTGGACACTTTGGTCCAGCGCCAACCACCCTCCGATCTAGATCTGCCAGAGGCTCCTCGAAAAACTCCAAGAGTTGCGGCTCTGCCCTTCGGGCTCACTAACGTCGCCGCCAACTTCCAAGACGACCTAAGGGGAAAATTCACCGACCAGGTGGGAGACATCCATCCTCTCGCCGACCAGATCACCGACCATCCTCCGCCGGTCGTCAACATGCTCCACGTTGGTCGATGCTCCAAAGCGTCCCTCTAGACCATCCTGGAGGAGAATCCAGACTCTGAGTCCCGAACTACTTCTTCCCCCTCTGTTCCATGGTGGCGCAATCTTCAATGTCAGCGTCGATAGCCCCCCTTAGAACAGTGAAACCGAGGAGGAACGCGCCGCTCGTGAGAACCGGAACGTCAACCGCGCGCAGCGCCGAGCAAAATGAGATTGTCCTTGCGAGGGCCGAGCAGCAGCTTGACTCTCAAGGAAGACCACTCCAATGCAACCTCGATGACGAGTTTGTCCATGTTGATGGCCACGATGTCTACAAGACCCCAAGCACCAACTTGGCCGTGGCTGCCAATGAGCTCGTCTGGCTCCCGTAGACACCGGAGGTTGCCAAGGTCGCCGCAATGCTTAAAGCGGCGCATTACTAGGTCATTGAGATCCGCTAGGATCAGAGACCTTCTTACTCCACAACCTCAATTCGCAGATCAGTCGCCACAAGATCCAATCGCCGCCCAAGTCGCTTCACCGACCAGCACCGCGACGACAAGCAACCCCTCTAGGGCGGAGCTAGGGGCAACCGCATTGAACATCACTGCTAACCCGACCAGTAGGTCGACCAGGACGTCCGAGTGCACCTCAACAATATCTAAGATGCACAATGACATATCGACAAATGCCGCTTCGGTTGCCATGAAGAAGAAGTACGCTGCCACCAAGAGTACGAGCAAGAGTATGGTAGCCCGGACTCAGCTCTTGAGCCATTCGCCGATGACAACACTGCAGACGATGGCACCGACAACCCCGAGGGGCCCCCAGCATTCACAAGGGTGCTCCGAACACTTCAGTGGCCCCATGGTTTCAAAATCACTAGGGTCGAGTGATGAGGACATCGCCACGCTGGACACATCGATGCCATGGTCTTCCCCAAGTTCCAATTCGTTCCCAACTCAGCTGCCACGTCGCCCTCGGATTCAGCAGACACGTCGTCACTGTTTCGGTCATAACTTCCTCATACGACATCGAAATGGGCCGTTCTTGGATGCGTTGGAAAGGGGACGATGACGCCGTCGTTTTGGATCTGGTCCCAGCTCCAGAAGGTCCGTGGATCATTCTGTGTGACCATGGCAAGGTGCTGCATCACCTATTTGGGTCAACTTGGCCATGTATCGTGTCGGGCCTTAAGCCCAAGTTGTGGGCGCCCAACCCCTGGCCGTCCCCAACCCTAGGTCGAGTCTTACACTATAAACATAGCCACCGCCGCTGCTACACAATTGGGTTTTGTTTAGAGTTTAGTTTTCCATCGAGGAACTAAATCGTTCATTGTAACTATGGTGACAAATCCTTTTACAGTGATCCAGGGCCCCCGTTCTTGATCTCCTCCACTATGTCGATTAGTCCTTTGGAACCGAGTTCTTGAATCCTTTATTGATATTCACGTCATTCATATTTGCAATTTCAGATTGCGTGTTTTACCTTCTTGCTTGTGCTCTTCGATTCGCTTGCAGGAAAAGCCTTCTTGGCGAGGTCAATCAAGTTGTGCTTGGTTGATAACTAATGGAGCAGTGGTGTAATGGTTGCAGGGTTCAAATCGTGTCTGATTTGAAGCTGGATCGCCAACGTCGAGATCTCCACAAATCGAACTTACCGGCTACCTCTCGGAAGATCGGGCCTGTACTCATCATCGAGCCCCACAAAGGAAGGATGAACCCGACATAGTGGCTATAGGTTTACGCCACTACTGTCCGCATCACTGGAGGAGACACCAGTGTCATGGCGAACTATCTTCCCATCATGCTCACGCCAGCCGCCATGAGTTGGTTTACAAGCCTTGCTCCAGACTCCATCGGATCCTGGGAAGAGCTGAAAAAGGCTCTTAGTTGCCGGATTCATAAAAGAAGTGTATCACCCTGAGTGGTTAGCAAACCCTGTTCTCGTTCGAAAAAAGAATAAAAAATAGAGAATGTGCGTTGATTACACTGATCTTAACAAACACTGCCCTAAAGACCCCTTTGGTCTGCCTCGGATAGATGGGGTTATAGACTCCACCGTTGGCTGTGAACTGCTCTCCTTCCTCGATTGTTACTCTAGCTATCACTAGATCTCCCTCAAGGAAGAAGACTAGATCAAGACGTCGTTCATCACGCCCTTCGGTGTGTACTGCTACACCACCATGTCCTTCAGACTCAACAACATCGGGCGACTTATCGAAGGGCTATCTAGATGTGCCTCGATCAACAGATCAGCCACAACATCGAAGCTTACATCAACGATGTGGTCGTCAAGTCCAAGACCGCCGATGATCTTATCACCGACCTCGAAGAAATGTTCGCCAACCTTAAAAGGTACCGATGGAAGCTGAACCATTCAAAGTACATCTTTGGAGTTCCATTCGATATACTCCTAGGCTACATTGTCAGCGCACGAGGCATTGAGCCCAACCCTAACAAAGTTTTTTCCATCACCAACATGAAATGACCAACATGCGTCAAGGATATACAGAAGCTTATATGCTGCATGGTTGCTTTAAGCCGCTTCATATCACGCATCGACAAAAAAGGGCTACCGTTCTTCAAACTTCTCAAGGCCTCTGAGCACTTTTCCTAGTCAGAGGAGGCAGACACAGCCTTCGAGCAGCTTAAGTTGTTCCTAATAAAGCCTCCAATCATGATAGCACCACGGCCAGATGAAACTCTCTAGATCTACATCGCCGCTACTTCTCGTGTCGTTAGCACAGCCATTATGGTCGAACGCGAGGAGGTCGGGCACACCTATAAGGTGCAACATCCGGTATATTTCATCAGCGAGGTTCTTAATGAGCCCAAGACTCATTATCCTCAGGTCCAAAAGCTGATATATGTCGTCCTGATTATGTCACGCAAGCTCTGCCACTACTTTGAGTATTACAAGATCGTCGTGGTCACCGAGTTCCCTTTGGGGGACATCCTCCACAACAAAGAGGCCAATGGCCATATCATCAAGTGGGCTTTTGAGCTCGGCACTTACTCCATTGAATTCAGAAGCTAGCCTACCATCAAGACTCAGGCGCTTGCTGATTTTGTCGCGCTGAGTGGACCGAGATCCAAGAGCCCATTGCCACCACCTGCCTCGAGCACTAGGTGATGTACTTCGATGGCGCCCTTAACATCAACGGTGCTAGTGTAGGTATTCTGTTAATTACGCCGACCAAGGATAAGCTCCGATACGTTCTCTGGATACACTTTTTGGCCTCCAACAATGCTGTCGAATATGAAGCATGTCTTCACAGACTCCGTATAGCCATTGAGCTCGACGTCAAACGCCTCATGGTATACTAGGACTCCGCGCTGGTCATCAACCAGCTCAACAAAGACTGGTCTTGCTCCAGCGAGAAGATGGATGCATATTGCACCGAGATCAGAAAGCTTAAAGGGAAGTTCTACGGTTTTGAGTACCACCATGTGGTACGCGATCAAAATTAGCTCGCCGATCACCTATCCAAGTTAGGCTCCTCTCGTTCCATGATTCCGCTGGGGGTCTTCATTCAAGATCTTCTGGCGCCATCCATTAAGGAAGATAAGGAAATTCAGGAAGTTCCCCCACCGAGCAGCTGGTACTTACGGTACCTTTGTCGGCTGCTGATTGGAGGGAATAGTTCATCAAGTACCTCTCCAGCGCTGAAGTACCCACCGATAAGACTAAAACCGAATGAATGCCTAATCTATCGAAGCAAGCATTACATGCTGGTGGACAGCAACTTGATGAGGAAAAGTGCCAAGGAAGGGATACTACAAAAATGCATCACCCAAAAAGATGGAGTGATGCTACTTCTCAAAATTCACTCTGGTTCCTGCGGCAACCATGCGACCTCGAGAACACTGGTTGATAAAGCTTTCCACGCTAGTTTTTATTGGCCCACGGCCATCTCTGATGCCAAAGATCTTGTCCGACATTGTGAAGGATGCCAATTTTTTGCTAAGCAAATACACATGCCGACACAAGAGCTGTAGACCATCCTAGCTTCCTAGCCCTTCGCATGCTAGGGACTAGATATGATTGGGCCTTTCAAGCCAGTGCCAGGTGGTTTTTGATACGTATACATTGTCATCGACAAGTTCTCCAAGTGGATCGAGTACAAACCGCTCATCTCGGCTACTGCAAAGAAAGCAGTCGAGCTCTTCAAAGATATCATCCACAGATTCGGTCTCCCAAATGGCATCATCATCGACCTCGGAACTACGTTTACTGGCCATCACTTTTGGGACTTCTATGAAGACCGGTGCATCTCCATCAAATATGTCTCCGTTGCCCATCCTAGAGCCAACGGCCTAGTTGAACGGGCAAACGGCATGATCCTTGATGCCCTCAAAAAGAGGCTATATCAGAAAGAAGAAAAGCATTCGGGCAGATGGCTCAAAGAGCTACCAGCTGTGGTCTGGGGACTCCGCACTCAAGCTAGTCACAGCACTGGTGTGTCTCCATATTTCTTGGTCTACGGCTCAAAGGCCATACTACCAGCGAATATTGCCTTTCGAGCACCTAGGGTGGAAAACTATGATGAAGAGCAAGCCGCAGTTGTCCAGATAGAGGACGTCAATAGGGCCAAGGAAGAACGCCTAATCACCTACGTCCGCACAGCCAAATATTTAGAAGGCTTGTGGAGGTACTACAACTGCAACATCAAAGGTCATTCATTTACTGTCGGCGACCTCGTTCTCCGTAGAAAACAAAAAACCAAAGGGATGCACAAGCTCTCCTCCCCCTGGGAAGGGTCTTACGTCATCAAAGAGGTTACCCGACTAGGGTCTTATCACCTATGTGACTTAGACGGAATTGATGTCCCCAACTCATGGCACATCAAGCACCTCATACGTTTCTATCCTTGAAACGCCCCAAATATGTACTCTCCACTTTATGATGAATAAAGTTTTGGTCTCCATAATTTGTCTCCACTTTTTCTCCATTACAGTTTAATCTCCACTTACGGTCGCCAAGCTCTACGCTACTCCATAACGAACTCCAATACGAAATCCCATAACTGCGCCGACCACGTTTCTCCAAATCTCCAACGTTTTCACCGAATGAGTTTCTCCAAATCGTTGAACATGTTTTCTCCAAATCGCTGAACATGTTTTCTCCAAATCGCCGAACACGTTCGCCGAACATGTTTTTCTCCAAATCACCAAACACGTTTTCTCCAAATCGCCAACGTATTTCGCCACATGTTTCTCCAAATCGCTGAAGATTTTTCTCTAAATCTCCAAGATATTTCATCAATCAGCGTACGTTATGTTCTATTCTCTATGGAAAAGACCTAGTCTCCGATCTCTCCCTACACACGCTACGGGCTCTGTGCTCTGCGTTATGGGTGGCCAGCTATGGTTCCTTGGTCACGCCCGTTCCTCCTACATGTGCACAGGCTCCGTGCTCGATGATATGGACAATGGGCTAGCCAAGGTCGAGAGCTCAGTAAAGAACTAATTGCTCGGACACCACTTATACTGTGTTTATCTCCAAGTTATTTCGCCAACTGCCGTGCAGCACATGTTCTGTCTTGTTCTCTATGGAGAAGACCCAGTCTCCGATCTCTCCCTACACGTGCTATGGGCTCCGCGCTCTGTGTTATGGGTGGTCAGCTATGGTTCCTTGGTCACACTTGTTCCTCCTACACGTGCACGGGCTCTGTGCTAGACGTTATGGACTATGGGCTAGCTAAGGCCAAAGAGTTCAGTAATGAACTAACTGCTCGGCTGCTACTTATACTACATATAATTGCATTGGGTTATTACTACAATGATTTTTCACCGCAAATATGAGCAAGTCACATAAACATGCACTTCATAACATTTATACAAATGCATAAATGTTTTCCACGCTCTCGCGTGCTCTAACTACCTTCTCTAGATGTTATAAATAATATTATCCGAGCAGATCACCGAGCTCCACCATCATCGTCTGTCTCACTGAATAGGTCTATGTCACTGACCGGCTTCTTCGCTATGTCCTCCACCTCATCCTTCAGCTGCTGGGTCTCCGCCTCACCCATCCCTTCGGCAAATCCGGCCCCTATTGTTTGAAGGTCAACAGATTGATAGTGGGACTGAACCACCGCAAGGGCATGCATAATGGTGTAACAATGGCCTTGCGATTGAAGCTCTTAAAGCTCTCCCATGCCACCTTGCACCTCTGGATAATAATGTTTGAGCATCGTGGCCTACCGTTGGGCTAAGGAGCCACCTCCAGGTCAACGCAGTCGAGCACCAGTTTAACTTCGGCAACTACAGCGTCGAACTTCTCCCATTAGGTCCTGGCCTCCTACACCAGCACATCAAACTATGCCTTGACCCTCCGACGGTAGTCTACAAGCATTTCAAGATTCCATTAAGCAATGAAACTACTTCAACAATAACTCTGACTAGAAAGTACTCACCTTTTAGCTCCCTAGCTAGTTTGTCTACTCGCCCGGACTCCTTCGCTTTCTCCTCTCAGAGTTGCTCGATGTCCTAGCATAGCTGGCCAAGCTCTGCATCTTGCTCTACAAGCACAACGGTCGTCAGTAATAATGATACTTTAGCAACACCAAGCAATTTCATCGATCGGACACACCTTTCTTCTGCTCGAAGACTTTCCGTAGCTGCTCCAACTGCTTGGAGGCACCCCTCAGTTGCTCGAAGATAGTGGCCAGTCGAAAGGTCCTAATGGCTAGAGGGGGGGTGAATAGCCTAATAAAAATTTCTACAACAACACTTAACAAAATGGTTAGACAATTATGAGGCAAAGCAAGTGTTGCGCTAGCCTACTCAAAATGCAAGACACCTACCACAATTCTAGTTTAGATAGTGTTGATTCACACAAGAGCTATGACACTACCCTATGTTAGTGTGCTCTCAAAGGGTAACTAAAGAGCCACACCAACCAAGCATGCAAGCTCTCACAACTAGCTACACTAAAGAGCTTGTCAACTAGTTTGCGATAAAGTAAAGAGAGTGATCAAGAGGGTTATACCACCGTGTAGATGAAAGAACCAATCAATCACAAAGATAAACAACAATGAAGACCAATCACCTCGGAATCAATGATGAACACAATGATTTTTACCGAGGTTCACTTGCTTGCCGGCAAGCTAGTCCTCGTTGTGGCAATTCACTCACTTGGAGGTTCATGTGCTAATTGGCTTCACACACCAAACCCTCAATAGGGTGCCTCACAGCCAACACAAGATGAGGATCACACAAGCCACGAGCAATCCACTAGAGTACCTTTTGGCACTCCACCGGGGAAAGGTCAAGAACCCCTCACAATCACCACTATCGCATAACCGACCAATTTATAAGAGTATAAGTACAATGGCAGCCCACAAGCAGTCGCACTGTCATACTTGAACCCATATAAACCCGGTAGTCCGTCGAGTACCACGATGGGTCTCGATAAACGATTTACAACAACCAAGATCGTACATGATTCAACATACATGCCACATTACATAAAGTTCACAGATACATTTCATCATCAGAGTATGAATAAAAGTTATTACAAACCGAGTTTGATAGATAAAGCAGAAGCAAATAAGTTTGAAAATAAAGTTTCCACCATAGTTTGATACAGTGCCAAGTAGGATCATGGTCCACAAAAGCAAAGATAGGGATTAATAAAGAAGCCTGCCCAAGGCTTACTCCTCATTCATGGTGGGATAGAAGCAACTCTTGCAATAACCATGATACACAGTGCCATCTGCAACAATGAGAAATAAAACCCTAAGTACGAGAAGGTACTCAGCTAGACTTACCCGTCGTAAACCAGAAATAGAATGACTCCAAGGATTATGCAAGGCTGTATAAGTGGAGATAACTTGACAACAATTTGCATAAAAGCAATTGACTCATTGTACAATTATGATTCCTTTATCAAGTTAATTATAACTATACATTTCTAGATTAGCAACTATCCTGTGCCAAACATGTGGTATATCATTTAAAAGCATACAATAGTAACCATAGCAGGTATTGTAATTCTATATTCATCCAAACCATCATGTTCCATAACACAATTACTATGATGTTGGGACTAGCCAAGTTTCTCACTATCCAGGAGAGACAGCGATTCAAATCGATTTCAACCAACTGGGAATTTATTCCTAACACAAACCCAGGCATACCATGCGAAGGCAGCCTTATGTCACCTTTGGTACAACTCAAGTCTACATTTTGTGGGTCCGTACTATGCTGCACAATCTGGAACACCAGATGCTAGGACGTTCAGGCCTAGCCTGCCCTTGGGCTCAGTCTGATCGTTCCCCGGAAGGAGCGCACAACAAAATGGGTCCCGGCCTGAGTTGAATTACTCGGCTTCGTGGTCGGAACAAGTTATCCGGCCAGCTAAGTGAGAGGCATGCGTTCAATCTTGTCAAAAGCGCCAACAATAGTACGGTCCTTAATTGACACAGACAGGGATAGATCCACACCCAAGACCTCCATGTCTTGTTGCTTCTCTATCGACATCTCGCCCAGTCTTGATTTTCTTTTACCCCATGGTTCTGTTCCACGATAGCAAATATAGCCAACCATGCTTTGGTATCCACCTATATCTCGCAGGTGACAGGACATCATCTGACTTCTACCGGTCTAAGCATGGCTAAGCATATATTCGATCCTAGACCTATACCGGTTAAAGGTGTAATATCTGGACAAGGAATGTACATGCACCAAGTGGTTCCATTCAACTCTTATAACCTAATGCATCAATCATAAGTACTTAAGTAAACATTTGTAAAATACTAGGAGACTTAGAATGCTCTGGGGCTTGCCTCGTAGAAAGGAAGTAGGGCAGTGGTCAGGACACTCTAGAAGCTCTTCAGGATTCTGCTCCGCGCCTTCGGGAGCTGCGGCTTGAGGATTCTCCTGCTGGTCCCCTTCCTCTGCTTCATCGAATTCCAGCAATGTTATCTCTTCCTCCGATCCTAGATGCATGAATATGGCATAAGTATTATGAATGCATATATGTTAACAAGTGCATCATGTTTATTGAGTAGGTGCATATCTCTTCTCTATTATTTAATTACTACTTCCACAATGCATCTACTATATCACAAAACAACAGCTACTTGTTTCACTCATAACTGGAGTTCTACTAATCCAAATGCAGTGATCCTTGACTTTCTGGAAAGCTTATCAAATTATCTACAACTTTGTTATTAACCATTTTTACAGCAAACATCATCCCTATCATGTAACTTATCAAACTACAGAATCTATCCAAAATCCTTCCAAATTTGCATTTTAAAGCAACCATACTTCTACTTCATGTAATCACTCAAAGTTTGACAACATAAAGCCTACCAACAGTTTAAGCATACCAAATACATTCAAGACAATATAATGGTGAATCCCAAACTATTTATTTAAATGCCTTTATTATTTTATTTAGATATTTAGGTTAAATAATAAACATATACCAGATGTACTTCATAAATTCTTAAAAAATTATAGTGCCTTACTAATGCAATCAAAGGACTACTGTAAAAGTTTTATGCCATTTTATTCAAAAAAACACTCTATACAAAAATGACAAGACAGAAAGACTTAAAGTAGCACAAATGGAAAACCCTAGTGAAAAGTGTCAAGCAACAAATTTCCTATTTTTCTTAGCATCCTTATGATACTAGGATTACCCCCCAACAAATTTCATGAATTTTGGATTCATAAATAATTTATAAAAATTCATACAAGGATTCACTATTTATAAAATAAAAATCTATAACTACAAATCTACACATGCACTGATTCTCAAATTTTTACCAGAGCTCATACATGACAAGAATAGCTTACCACAAAAATTTCATAATTTTTGGAGCGCAGGAACTGTAGATATAAAATAAACAAATTTGCATGCATTCAGAAACACATTTCAAATCTCCATTTAAATCTCCAAAAATCTCTACTGTAAATGTCGAAAATATATTTTTCCTAAATACTACACTTCCTAAGAAACACTACACAATTTATTTGACAATTTTTGAAGTTACCAAACTGGAGATCTAAAAATCACAAAACAATTCAAAAACTAGAATCAAATGACCTAGCTTTCAAATACAGAGTCGCTGACCGGTGGGACCTGTTGGTCAGAGGACCCCACATGTCATTGAATCGAAACAAGGCAGCTACGCTGCGCTACGGTGGCGCGGCCAAAGCTCGCCGACGGTGAACTTGCCGGTGGTGACATCATCACCAGATGTTCTACTCGACTTCGCGCACACACTGCTCTACTTGGTGGGACTTCTCGTCGGTGCTAGCAATGGCTGCGGTGGCCATGGCAGGGTGGAGGTGCGGGATGACGGTGAGACGCCAGTGGAAGCTACGGTGACTCAATCAAGCGCTACGCCGAGCATCACAGAGCTACGGTGGACCTAGCTAGTGCTCTATCGTGGCCTGGGGTGGTCTGGTTAGGTGGGACCATGGCGACGGAGGTGGCGGCGGAGCTCCGGTGAGCATTTGCATGGCGTTGTGGCTTACCGAGCTTGAACAACGGGCACTGGGGGACGCAGGGAGTTGCTGGGAAGACGGTGATGCAGTTGCGGTGATGGAGAAGCGGCTAGGTGTGGCTTGTGCCGTCAACGATGACGGTGGCGTTGCGGTGCCGAGGCTGCAGCTGCTGCGGCGCTGTGAACGGCGAAGGAGGAGGCGAAATGGGGAAATGAGGGCACGGTTGAGTACGGGCGGGTGCTGGAGAGGTGAAGGGGCGCTCTGGCCTAGCTCTGCCACGCGGGGTAGGGTGCCGGTGATGCGCGGCCAGCCGTGACATCCACGCGGTGCTCGGACTCTGCTCGGTGTCGGCCACTGAACCGGTGTTCAGTTCGTCAGTGAACGCGATGATTAGCCTGACAGCGAGTTTTCACGGCGACTTATCTGCTAAACCACAGCTCCAAAGTGCAAATGATCTACATGACTTGCGTAGTCCTATGTACCAGCTACAACTTTGGTTAAGGGAGCATGCTCTAATTCGCAACCAAATTCGAGTAAAATCACCCCCAATGTCGGCCTGTCAGTCTGTTAATGAACAATACTTAGAAAAATTTGTATAAGTGTTGAAATGTTGCTTTTGCTGATTCTTGTGAGACCAATTCAAGCATGTTAGAGGCTAAATCAGTCAATGACCCAAAAATAAAAGTTGTTCCTTATAGCAAATACTACAACTTTGCTTTAGTGATCTCCTCCATGCAAGGTCTCTAACACCTAGTTCAAACTTGGTCAAACATGTCACATTTAAAGAGTGGTGTGCTTCAAACCATGGCTTAATGACCTATTTACCCCTAACCATGAATATCAAAGTTGTTCATAATGATACTCTAAACATGTTTAAGTAATTTGCATGGTCATTCAATCATTTCATGTATTAGTCACTCATAGAGCTAGTTAGTGTAATCACATGAAAGCTTAAGTGTTGGTTCATGAAAGGTGACCATGAACAAAGTCCTATTTGCTAACCTAGGTGTTGCTACCTATTTGTGTGACTCACATCCACCAAGTACATGTGTACACTCATGATCATATGCATATACACATGGAGTCATGAAAAAATGAGAAAAGTTACATATGTTCAAAGAAACATGCGATAACAAGTAAATATTGCAGATGTTTCAATCCAATGTTTCAATTGTAAATGCTTGTTTATGAATGCTTGATGCTCATGCTCAGGTTATGCAAGTCAAGTTATGCAAGGCTAACACCCGAGGTGTTATAGCCCCTCCCCCTTATAAAAATCTCGTCCCGAGATTTGCAAGACCTACCATTCTTGGAAAAAGGCGGGATAAACTTCTCGTAAATAATCTTCTCTTTTCCCACGTAGCATCTTGTTCACTATGATTGTTCCACACCACCTTATAGAACTTAATAATCTTACTCTATGTTACTCTCTCCATCTCCTCTAATACTCGAATTGGCTTTTCTTCATAGGTCAAATCCGATTGAAGCTGCACGTTGGTGGGTGCAATAGCTTCTTCAGGTACTCAAAGACATTTCTTCAACTGAGAAACATGGAAGACATCAAATATTGCATTCATCTCTGGTGGAAGTTGTAACTTATACGCAACATTTCCTTTCCGTTCTAAAACTTGTATGGCCCTACATATCTTGGTGAAAGCTTCTTTTTCATCCCAAATCTTTTCACACCTTTCATGGGTGATACTCTCAAGTATACATAGTCACCCATTCAAAAGTCAGTGGTCTTCTTCTTCTGTCGGCATAACTCTTTTATCTCGATTGAGCTACCTTCATATGTTGTTGGATGATACATACTTGCTCTTCCGCTTCATTGACAAAGTCAATACCAAAGTATCTCCTTTCACTGGGCTCGATCCAGTTCAATGGAGTTCTACATTTTCTGCCATACAGTGCTTCAAATGGGCCATTTTGATACTCGCTTGATAACTGTTGTTATAGGAGAACTCAGCTAAAGGTAACCATTTCTCCCATGAACCTTTTGAAGATATAACACAAGCTCTAAGCAAATCTTCTAGGATTTGGTTCACTCGCTCTGTCTATCCTAAAGTTTGTGGATGGTATGCCGAACTTCTGATTAGTTTGGTTCCCAAAGCCTAGTGTAAGTGCTCCTAGAAACGAGCTATGAACTGTGGTCCTCGATCTGAGATTATAGTCCTGGGTACTCCATGTAGTCTCACGATCTGGGAAACATATATCTTTGTGTATTTCCCAACTATATACCATGTGTTCACAGGTATAAAGTGTGCTAACTTGGTGAGACGATCAACAATAACCCATATTGAATCGTGACTTTGTGGCATCATTGGAAGGCCTGTGATAAAGTCCATGTTGATTTCCTACTATTTCCATCCTGGAATCGGCAATGGCTAAAGTAATCTGGTAGTTTTCATATGGATGGCTTTCACTCTACTACAGTTATCACACCTAGCAACATAGGCTGCGATCTCTTTCTTCATCTTAGTCCACCAAAAATGGGTTTTCAAATCTTGATACATCTTACTACTACCCGGATGGATAGACAATTTGGACGAGTGAGCTTCATCTAAAATTTGATTCCTTAGCTCATGGTCTTTTGGTACCACAAGTCGGTCCTCAAACCATAATGCACCTCTTTCGTCCAATCTAAAATGTTTGGTTTCTTGCTCTTGCATTTTTCTCTTAATGTGACTTATTCCTACATCTGTCTGCTGTAGCTCTATGATTTTGCTCTCAAGTGAACAACTAATCATGATATTGTGTAGTACAGCAGGATGTAACAAGTTGAATCCATCTTCCAATAATGCTTCCATAGTGTTGCAATGAGACTTCCGACTAAGTGCATCAGCTACTACATTTGCTTTACCTAGATGGTAATGCACCTCTAAATTGTAGTCCTTAATCAATTCCAACCATCTTCATTGTCTCATGTTCAGCTCTGGTTGGGTAAAGATATACTTGAGACTTTTGTGGTCAGTATATATATGACATACATTGCCCAACAAATAATGTCTCTATATCTTTAATGCATGTACAACTGCTGCAAGTTCTAAATCATGTGTAGGGTAGTTGACTTCATGTTTTCTCAATTGCCGAGAAGCATATGCGATAACTCTTCCGTCTTGCATAAGCACACATCCCAAACCTATTCCTGATGCATCACAAAATACATTGAAAGGCTTTTCAATGTCTGGTTGTGCCAGCATAGGTGCTGTAGTCAACAAAGTTCTGAGGGTGTGAAAAGCTGTTTCACATTCTAGTGTCCATTTGTACTTCTCATCTTTTTGAAGTAGTCTAGTCATACGCTTAGCTATCTTTGAGAAATCTGGAATGAAACAACGATAATATCCTGCTAACCCTGGAAAACTCTGAACTTCATGAACCGAAGTTGGGGCTTTCCAATTCATGACCTCTTGTACTTTTGATGGGTCTATAGAGATTCCATCTCTTGATAAGATGTGACCTAAGAAAGGTACTTTGCTCAACCAAAATTCACATTTGCTAAACTTCGCATATAGCTTATGCTCCCTCAGTCTGGATAGGACAATCCTCAGATGCTCTTCATGATCTGACTCATTTTCTAAATAAATCAATATATCATTGATAAACACGACCACGAACTAGTCAAGTTCGGGCATGAATACCAAGTTCATCAGGTACATGAAGTAGGCTAGAGCATTTGTTAGTCCGAAAGACATAACCAAATACTCGTATAAGCCATACCTAGTAGAGAAAGCAGTTTTAGGTATATCCTCTGGCCTGATTTTTATCTGATGGTAGCCTGATCTCAAGTCAATTTTGGAGAATACCTTTGCCTTCGCTAGTTGATCGAACAAGATGTCGATGCGGGGCAATGAATATTTGTTTTTGATGGTCACAGCATTGAGTGGTCTATAATCTACACACATTCTTAGTGACTTGTCCTTCTTTTTCACAAACAAGGCTGGACATCCCCACAGAGATGAGCTAGGTTGGATAAGACCCTTGTCCAATAGATCTTGCAATTGAACCTTAAGTTCTGCTAACTCATTGGGTGGCATTCTATAGGGCCTTCTTGATATGGGTGCCGTACCTAGCACTAACTCAATTTTAAATTCCACGTCCCTATCTGGTGGTAAGCCTAGTAATTCCTCTGGAAATACATCCAGAAACTCACAAACCACTAGGATATCACAAAGTGTGGTGGTTTGGATAGCACAAGCTAAATGTTGGAGTTCGAAATTGCGGGAGAGTGGTACTAGAAAAGCATTCTCTCATGTGGGTTCTCTCAACATAATAGTGTGGGTGCTAGTGTCAATAAGAGCACCATGATACTTCATCCAATTCATGCCTAAGATTACACTTATCGATAACCCGGGCAATATTATCAAATCCGTTGTTTACTCCCTCCCTTGTATAGAGATGAGTACATTTTTGACTATCTTTTTGATAGTAACAGTACCCCCTACTGAACTTATGTTATAACCCCCTTTGCTTACTTTAATTATTTCTTGATCATGTCTAGATGCAAATGCTTGACTCATAAATGAATGAGAAGCTCCTGAATCAAATAAAACAACAGCAGGATGCTTGTTGATGAGAAACATACCAGCCGTGACAACTTCTCCAGTGGGCACTTCCTCAACAGCGGTATAATGCATGTATCCCAGACGTGCCCTTGCGTTCACCTGCCTCTAATTATTCTGATTTGGGTTGCCATTCTTCTTGGGGTGGGGGCATTCCTTGGCCCAATGACCCATTTGGCTATAGTTGAAACATGGCTGATTATTCCTAGGTCCTATGGAGCTTCCTTGACTACCAGTCCCTTTTGGTAAGGCAATAGTGAACACCTTACAGAATGGTTTCTGTGGCCTGTTATTTTAAGCTTTAGGTGGTGGAGGCCTAAACTTTGGTGTAGGTGGATGGAATTGTGGCCTAGCTGTGATAGGCGCTTTCAACTAGGAAGATCCGAAGGCACCTGCCTCATATGCCCTCTTGTGACCCTTAGCAACGGCATGCATGTTGTTGTGGTTTTCTTGGGTCAAGGCATCACTAATAAACTCATTGTACGTGGCACACCTAGAATTGGACATAGTCTTCATCAGTTTGGTACCCAGACCTCGCTTGAAACTCTCTATCTTTTTCTCTTCAGTATCCACAAAACCTGGAGCATATCTGGATAGGTTGTTGAACACGTGCATATATTCTGTGAGAGTCTTTGTTCCTTGAGTGAGCCTCATAAATTCGACCGCTTTCATGCGCATCAGGCCTGGGGGGATATGATGTCCCCTAAAAGCCAGTTTGAACTATTCCCAGGTCACTCGTGCATTAGCAGGCAAAGATGACAGGAAATGTGTCCACCAGATCCCAGCTGGTCCTTGCAGTTGATGAGAAGCATACTCAGCTTTCAGATGCTCTGTGACCCTCTGCAGACGAAATTTCTGTTCAATGGTATTAAGCCACTCGTCAACCTGTAGTGGTTCCTCAGCCACCTTGAAGATTGGAGGCTTCGTATCTAGAAATTCCTTGAATGTACTGTGCTGATTTGGCTCGGCCCCTGGTTGATGTGGGTGGCCACGAGCGGTGTTTTGCGCGATGAGACACAAAGCTTCTTCCATTGTCCTTTGGCTCCCCAAGAACTGGGTAAAGAATTCCTGAGCGGACAGCGGTGGTGGGGGTGGCAAGTCATCATGGTTGCCATCCTGGCTACCACCAGCTCTAGCACGAGTGCACGTCATCTATGAAGTTGCAACAATAAGCGATTATTGGTTGATGTCAAGAGATTGTAGATGAATTATGTACTCATGCCAAACTGAAATTACTGGAGAAAATTCTCAAAATCACAATAAAAATAGAGGCATAACAATTCATTCTCACAACATGACATCCCCAATTTGACCACTTATCGCGCTCATAACGCATGCAAATTTAAATCGTGATCACCAATAAAAGACTAGAATAGCATTGATGTTCAACCAAATGTGCGATAGTCGTGCGATTAATAATATTACATGATAGTCGGATTACCAATACCAAATTTGAACTATAGGTCCATTACATGAATAAAGGTGATACATTAGCCCTTCCACTAAGTACTAAGCGATCTAATCCTCATCATGATCACTATCTAGGTCAGACGTAGGATCATCTCCTTCCTCAGGCTCCACTTCTTCCTCTTCCTCATCCTCCTCTAGATCCATCTCTACGGCTCCAGGCGGAACATAAGGGTGGAGCTAGTTATTCAGCTAATGAACCTCATCATGTAGGTTGTCGTTGTATTCTTCTGCATTGGCCAGCTGCTGCTCCAGCTCAAACTGTTGAGCTCTCAGAACATCTTCTCTGGACCAGGCTTCATTCCTCTGGTGAGTTAACTGAGCCATCTCTACATTGAGCCTCTCAATCTTGGCATCATGCTCCCTCTGAAGCTGACGTCGGTCCTCGCGGGCATGACCAAGAGCACTAGACACATGTCTTAGGCTACCTTCTACTCCATCTAACACCTTCATCACTGCGAACATGGCGCTCATGGCAGGGTTATCACTGTTCTACCCTTCTGCTGCACCAATCTCCAAAGATCTTCCTCTTGCCTACTGCCATGAGTCAGTGGAGGGGTTGCCCCTCAGAAAGACTCCAACCAAAGTGGCTGCTAGCTCCTGAGGAAAACGATCCATGATATCTCTTAGTATCCCAAAGGCGACCCTGCCAGCTGCTTCTTCAGTAGTCCTACCTGTCGACTCATAACACCAACCTGTCCACTCAGAACCATCACCTCGGGGACGAACAACGGCCTCCATAGTAACCAAGAGACCTTCCCCCAACTGCTCATTCACCCAGAAGTAGCGGGGCTCCATTCCATCAGGATAGCCTACATAGCTGAGCACTCTCCACAAGAGTGTAGGCATCCCAAACTCTCCAAGAAACGTGTGACGTTGACGGGTATGTGGAGCAAGTTGATGGCTGGGAGCTCTACCTCCGGTGGACTTGCGAGCGGTCTGCTTTGTGCGTGCCATCTGCACCATTAACATGTACCACTTGGTGAGAGACTAGGCCATAATGGAGAAGAGTTACATATCCGAGTAAGAATTTTATAAAGGGAGGAACAATTTAATTATGGGAATGGTAATTATAATGATGCATGCTCGTTCCGTACGTCCTCACAAACTTAGGAAAAATTTGTTTCTAATGGTAGACACGGTGACATACACACGTTCTCTCATATATATCGTAACTAGTCGAGCTACACGGTTCGTTGTTAGTGTACCTGCATAAAATTTCATTTCAGCCCTAAACCCATAATGAAATATGCAGAATGTAATTGTAAATACTTCCATATATGTATACCCATACATATACTTCCGAATCAATCTACCCGACAATAATTTAAACCCACAATTAAATACGTACCATATACACATGAAAGCATGCATACATAGCCGTACCAAAGCTAACTCTCCCCGACCGCACGCTCACATCTTGTGGTCATACACTCATCATCTTACCTTGGCGTAGAGGCATTTGATCCATACATTACCACTCAAGTGAATGGCATCCATACAATAGCACGCTATATGGACGATGAATTAAAAACCCCCATGTTAATACTTAAATAGCCACCTAATAGTCCTTAATTTGGGCATAAGGAAAGTGATCATTGGCACACTTTAGATTTCAAATACCTATTATATAACTATTAGTTGCTAGAGAAGGGTTTTTGGAAAACAAAAACTTTTGTTTTAAATACACTTGTGACAATTAACGTTGAATCTTGCTCTAATGCCAGCTGTCGTAGAACCAACCAATTTATAAGAGTACAAGTACAATGGCAGCCCGCAAGTGGTCGTACTGTCATACTTGAACCCATATAAACCCGGTAGTCCGTCGAGTACCACGACGGGTCTCGATAAACGATTTACAACAACCAAGATCGTACATGATTCAACATACATGCCACATTACATAAAGTTCACAGATACATTTCATCATCAGAGTATGAATAAAAGTTATTACAAACCGAGTTTGATAGATAAAGCGGAAGCAAATAAGTTCGAAAATAAAGTTTCCACCATAGTTTGATACAGTGCCAAGTAGGATCACGGTCCACAAAAGCAAAGACAGGGATTAATAAAGAAGCCTGCCCAAGGCTTACTCCTCATCCACGGCGGGATAGAAGCAACTCTTGCAATAACCATGATACACAGTGCCATCTGCAACAATGGGAAATAAAACCCTGAGTATGAGAAGGTACTCAGCTAGACTTACCCATCGTAAACCAGAAATAGAATGACTCCAAGGATTATGCAAGGCTGTATAAGTGGAGATAACTTGACAACAATTTGCATAAAAGCAATTGACTCATTGTACAATTATGATTCCTTTATCAAGTTAATTATAACTATACATTTCTAAATTAGCAACTATCCTATGCCAAACATGTGGTATATCATTTAAAAGCATACAATAGTAACCATAGTAGGTATTGTAATTCCATATTCATCCGAACTATCATGTTCCATAACACAGTTACTACAATGTTGGGACTAGCCAAGTTTCTCACTATCCAGGAGAGACGGCGATTCGAATCGATTTCAACCAGCTGGGAATTTATTCCTAACACAAACCCAGGCATACCGCGCAAAGGCAGCCTTAGGTCACCTTTGGTACAACTCAAGTCTACATTTCATGGGTCCGTACTATGCCGCACAATCTGGAACACCAGATGCTAGGATGTTTAGGCCTAGCCTGCCCTTGGGCTCAGTCTGATCGTTCCCCGGAAGGAGCGCACAACAAAATGGGTCCTGGCCTGAGTTGAATTACTCAGCTTTGCGGTCGAAACGAGTTATCTGGCCAGCTAAGTGAGAGGCATGCATTCAATCTTTTTAGAAGCACCAACAACGGTATGGTCCTTAATCAACATAGACGGGGATAGATCCACACCCAAGACCTCCATGTCTTGTTGCTTCTCTATCGACATCCTGCCCAGTCTCAATTTTCTTTTACCCCATGGTTCTGTTCCACGATAGCAAATATAGCCAGCCGTGCTCCGGTATCCACCTATATCTCGCAGGTAATAGGACATCACCCGACTTCTACCGGTCTAAGCATGGCTAAGCATATATTCGATCCTAGACCTATACCGGTTAAAGGTGTAATATCTGGACAAGGAATGTACATGCACCAAGTGGTTCCATTCAACTCTTATAACCTAATGCATCAATCATAAGTACTTAAGTAAACATTTGTAAAATACTGGGAGACTTAGAATGCTCTAGGGCTTGCCTCGCAGAAAGAAAGTAGGGCGGTGGTCAGGACACTCCGGAAGCTCTTTAGGATTCTGCTCCACGCCTTCGGGAGCTGTGGCTTGAGGATTCTCCTGCTGGTCCCCTTCCTCTGCTTCGTCAAATTCCAGCAATGTTATCTCTTCCTCCGATCCTAGATGCATGAATATGGCATAAGTATTATGAATGCATATATGTTAACAAGTGCATCATGTTTATTGAGTAGGTGCATATCTCTTCTCGATTATTTAATTACTACTTCCACAATGCATCTACTATATCACAAAATAGCAGCTACTTGTTTCACTCATAACTAGAGTTCTACTAATCCAAATGCAGTGATCTTGGACTTTTTGGAAAGTTTATCAAATTATCTACAACTTTGTTATTAACCATTTTTACAGCAAATATCATCCCTATTATGCAACTTATCAAACTACAGAATCTATCCGGAATCCTTCCAAATTTGCATTTTAAAGCAACCATACTTCTACTTCATGTAATCACTCAAAGTTTGACAACATAAAGCCTACCAATAGTTTAAGCATACCAAATACATTCAAGACAATATAATGGTGAAGCCCAAACTATTTATTTAAATGCCTTTATTATTTTATTTAGATATTTAGGTTAAATAATAAACATATACTAGATGTACTTCATAAATTCTCAAAAATTTACAGTGCCTTACTAATGCTATCAAAGGACTACTATAAAAGTTTCATGCCATTTTATTCAATAAAACACTCTATACAAAAATGACAAGACAGAAAGGCTTAAAGTAGCACAAATGGAAAACCCTAGTGAAAAGTGTCAAGCAATAGATTTCCTATTTTTCTTAGCATCCTTATGGTACTAGGATTGCCCCCAACAAATTTCATGAATTTTGGATTCATAAATAATTTATAAAAATCCATACAAGGATTCACTATTTATAAAAGAAAAAACTATAACTATAAATCTACACATGCACTGATCCTCAAATTTTTACCAAAGCTCATACATGACAAGAATTGCTTACCACAAAAATTTCATAATTTATGGAGCACAGGACCTCTAGATATAAAATAAACAAATTTGCATGCATTCAAAAACACATTTCAAATCTCCATTTAAATCTCCAAAAATCTCTACTGTAAATGTTAAAAATATATTTTTCCTAAATACTACACTTACTAAGAAACACTACACAATTTATTTAACAATTTTTGAATCTACTAAACTGGAGATCTAAAAATCACAAAACAATTCAAAAACTGGAATCAAATGACCTAGCTTTCAAATACAAAGTCGCTGACCGGTGGGACCCATTGGTTAGAGGACCCCACATGTCATCGACTCAGAACAGGGAAGCTACGCTGCGCTACGGTGGCGTGGCCAAAGTTCACCGACGGCGAACTTACCGGCGGTGACATAATCACCAGATGTTCTACTCGACTTCGTGCACACACTGCTCTACTTGGTGGGACTTCTCGTCGGTGCTAGCAACGGTGGCGGCGGCCATGGCGGGGCGGAGGTGTGGGACGATGGTGAGACGCTGGTGGAAGCTACGGTGACTCAATCAAGCGCTACGCCGAGCATCACAGAGCTATGGCGGACCTAGCTAGCGCTCTATTGTGGCCTAGGGTGGTCTGGTTAGGTGGGACCACAGTGACGGAGGTGGCGGTGGAGCTCCGGTGAGCATTTGCACGGCGCTACGGCTTACCGAGCTTGAATAGCGGGCACTGGGGGACACAGGGAGTTGCTGGGAAGACGGTGATGCAGTTGCGGTGATGGAGAAGTGGCTAGGCGCGGCTTGTGCCGTCAACGATGATGGCGGCATTGCGGTGCCGAGGCTACAGCTGCTACGGCGCTGTGAACGGCAAAGGAGGAGGCAAAATGGGGAAATGAGGGCGCGGCTGAGTGCGGGCGGGTGCTAGAGAGGTGAAGGCGTGCTCTGGCCTAGCTCTGCCACACGGGGCAAGGCGCCGGCAACACACGGCTAGCCACGATGTCCACGCGGCGCTCGGACTCTGCTCGGTGTCGGCCACTGAACCGGTGTTCAGTTCGCCAGTGAACGCGACGATCAGCCTGACAGCGAGTTTTCACGGTGACTTATCTACTAAACCACAGCTCCAAAGTGCAAACGATCTACACGACTTGCGTAGTCCTATGTACCAGCTACAACTTTGGTTAAGGGAGCATGCTCTAATTCGCAACCGAATTCGAGTAAAATCACCCCCAATGTCGGCCTGTCAGTCTGTCAATGAACAAGACTTAGAAAAATTTGTATAAGTGTTGAAATGTTGTTTTTGCTGATTCTTGTGAGACCAATTCAAGCATGTTAGAGGCTAAATCAGTCAATGACCCAAAAATAAAAGTTGTTCCTTATAGCAAATACTACAACTTTGCTTTAGTGATCTCCTCCATGCAAGGTCTCTAATACCTAGTTCAAACTTGGTCAAACATGTCACATTTAAAGAGTGGTGTGCTTCAAACCATGGCTTAATGACCTATTTACCCCTAACCATGAATATCAAAGTTGTTCATAATGATACTCTAAATATGTTTAAGCAATTTGCAAGGTCATTCAATCATTTCATGTATTAGTCACTCATAGAGCTAGTTAGTGTAATCACATGAAAGCTTAAGTGTTGGTTCATGAAAGGTGACCATGAACAAAGTCCTATTTGCTAACCTAGGTGTTGCTACCTGTTTGTGTGACTCACATCCACCAAGTACATGTGTACACTCATGATCATATGCATATACACATGGAGTCATGAAATAATGAGAAAAGTTACATATGTTCAAAGAAACATGCGATAACAAGTAAATGTTGCAGACGTTTCAATCCAATGTTTCAATTGTAAAATGCTTGTTTATGAATGCTTGATGCTCATGCTCAAGTTATGCAAGTCAAGTTATGCAAGGCTAACACCCAAGGTGTTACAACCACGATCGGAGTCGAAGACAATCACCACCTCCACTCAACGATCCTTGCTACTCCAAGCTATCTAGGTGGCGGCAACCACCAAGAGTAACAAGCGAAATCCATAGCGAAACACGAACACCAAGTGCCTCTAGATGCAATCACTCAAGCAATGCACTTGGATCACTCCCAATCTCACTATGATGATGAATCAATGATGGAGATGAGTGGGAGGACTTTGGCTAGGCTCACAAGGTTGCTATGTCAATGAAAATGGCCAAAGATATGAGCCACAGCCAGCCATGGGGCTTAAATAGAAGCCCCCACGAAATAGAGCCATTGTACCCCTTTACTGGGCACACTGCGCTCTGACCAGATGCTCTGATCTTATTGACCAGACCCTGGACCTAGCATCCATTCCACTGATGGATGCCATGTGTCACTAGCTTCAAACGTTGTTCATCAGTTTTCAATGGCTACGAAGTTGACCGAACACGCTAGAAGAACTGACCGGACGCTGGAGCCTCAGCGTCCGATCGAGTACAGTAAGGGTCGGAAATCGGTTTTCCTCGACCGAACGCGTCCGGTCCACCTCGATCGGACATAGCCCAGCATCCGGTGGTAAACCCTAGCCTCTATACCACCAGTCAACGCAACCAGACACAGGCAGTCAGCGTCCGGTGCTTTTGGATCCAGCGTCCGGTCACTTGACCGACCCTGGCATCTCCTCCATTCTCTTCACCCTTGCTCAAGTGAGCTAACCACCAAGTGTATCACCTTGTGCACATGTGTTAGCATATTTTCACAAATATTATCAAGGGTGTTAGCACTCCACTAGATCCTAAATGCATATGCAATGAGTTAGAGCATCTAGTGGCACTTTGATAACCGTATTCTGATACGAGTTTCACTCCTCTTAATAGTATGGCTATCAAACCTAAATGTGATCACACTCTCTAAGTGTCTTGATCACCAAAACAAAATAGCTCCTATAGTTTATACCTTTGCCTTGAGCTTTTTGTTTTTCCCTTTCTTCTTCTCAATTTTAAGCCCTTGATCATCGCCATGCCATCACCATTGTTATGATATGATCTTCATTAGCTTCTCTACTTGAAGTGTGCTACCTATCTCATGATCACTTGATAAACTAGGTTAGCACTTAGGGTTTCATCAATTTACCAAAACCAAACTAGAGCTTTCAATCTCCCCCTTTTTGGTAATTGATGACAACCCTTATACAAAGATATGAATTGAAATTCAATTGAATCCATGTTGCTTGCCCAAGCATATTTACCATGTGTAAAAGGATATGGACAAGTTTCATGAACCCCAAATGGTAGCAATTGCTCCACCTACATATTTGCTAATAGTTTGGATTAAAGCTTGCACATATGTTTAGATAGGAAATATAGGAGTCAATGTCTACCAAATAATGCTAAGGTATAAGATATGGACCTTTGAAGCGTGATACCAATCGGAGTGCACCATTATACCATCCTTAGCACCATGGTTAGTTTTATACCACTTGGAAAACATTTTTCTTTTTTTTAAAAGATACCACTTGTAAAGACTTATTTGGAAATGAACATTATCTAGTGATTTCATTTCAACATTCAATCTTACAACTAACATTCATCACACAAGCATGGATGTGTAAATTTAATACTTGTGCCATGCAAGCAAACATATGAAATACACATTCAAATGCACCATACAAGTTCATGAGCTTGCTCCCCCTACTTGTGTGCTCAAAATTTTAGTTGATCCCTTTCCTTTTTCATATCTCTCCCCCTATGTCATATGTCAAGATATCTTTATGTTTCTTTCCCTTTTTCGCTATCTTTGTTTCTCTCTCTCCTCTTTGTTTCTCTCTCTCTTATCTTTGTTTTTTCTCCCCCTTTGTCATCAATGACCACAAAGGTTCTAAATAGAGATAGTATTACTTGTAGGGTCAAGATTATCAATGTCAATCAATGGGGTGAGGATCATGTTCCCAAATTTGGTTCAAACTAGAATATATGCCAAAGATATTTAACTCAGTTTGATCCAAGGACAAGCCTCTTCACACCTCCAAATAAGGGTTATCTTGTACCATGTTGAGTTAAACACTTATAGTTCATTTTCTAGATTAAATATTAGGTTTACAAGCCCACAAACATGGCATATGCTATCACTAGATCAAAACAAGCATTGAAGCAATAGTGATACCATATAAACATCAAAATTCATTTGATTTTCATGAATGAGCCTAATAAGATAGAACCACTTGCAAGGTCCTAATAAGATTGAAAATATGACTAGATGCACTAAACATGTCCTTAGCAAGGATGCATGTCATGCCAATCAACTTTTACCTTGGATTGCTCGAAGGAGAGGCATGTCACATGAGTGGGGGTGCATCAACACATATTTGAGAAATCCAATATGTTCAACTCATTCCTTAGCTTGCAAAACCTTTTCTCATCCAATGGCTTGGTGAATATATCAGCAAGTTGATCTTCGGTGCCTACACTCTCAATGCAAATGTCCCCTTTTTGTTGGTGATCTCTTATGAAATGGTGGCGGACATCAACGTGCTTTGTTCTTGCATATTGTACCGGATTGTTGGTTAACTAGATTGCACTCTCATTGTCACATAACAATGGCACTTTCTTGAACTTGATTCCAAAGTCACTCAAAGTGGCCTTCATCCAAAGTACTTGTGCACAACAACTACCGGTGGATATGTATTCAGCTTCGGTGGTTGATAATGCAACACTATTTTGCTTCTTTGATGACCATGAAACAAGTGATCTTCCCAACAATTGACATGTGCCCGATGTGCTCTTTCTTTCAACCTTGCATCCTGCATAATCCGAGTCAGAGTAACCAACTAGCTCAAACTTTGCTCCTTTGGGATACCATAAACCAACATTTGGTGTATGCTTCAAGTACCTCAATATTCTCTTTGTAGCCTTCAAATGACTTTCTCTTGGTGAGGCTTAAAATCTTGCACACATGCATATACTAAACATGACATCCGGCCTTGATGCGGTCACATAGAGTAGGCTTCCAATCATGGACCGATACAACTTTTGATCCACCATATTTCCACTTGCATCACTATCCAAGTTGCCATTGGTTCCCATTGGTGTGCTAATGACTTTGCTATCAATCATGCCAAACTTCTTAATCATGTCCTTGATGTACTTGCCTTGACTCACAAAAGTACCATTCTTCAATTGCTTGATTTGAAGACCAAGGAAGTAACTCAATTCTCCAATCATGGACATCTCAAACTCATTAGCCATCATCTTCCCAAACTCATCACAAAATTCTTGATTTGTTGATCTAAATATGATATCATCAACATAGATTTGCAACACAAACAAGTCTTTTCCAATCTTCTTGATGAAAAGAGTGGTGTCAACCTTGCCCATTGTGAACCCTTTAGAGAGTAGGAAATCCCTCAATCTCTCATACCATGCTCTAGGTTCTTGCTTCAAGTCATACAATGCTTTCTTTAACTTGTACACATAGTTGGGCTTCTTGTCATCTTCAAAACCGGGAGGTTGCTCAACATATACTTCTTCATTGATATAACCATTGAGAAATGCACTCTTGACATCCATTTGATATAGCTTGATGTTGTGGGCACAAGCATAGGCTAGCAAGATTCTTATTGCTTCCAATCTAACAACTGGGGCATATGTTTCTCCAAAGTCAAGACCTTAAACTTGTGTATAGCCTTGTGCTACCAATCTTGCTTTGTTCCTTACTACTATCCCATATTGATCTTGCTTATTTCTAAAGACCCATTTGGTTCCAATCACATTGTGTCCCTTTGGTCTTTCTACCAACTCCCATACTTGATTTCTTGTGAAGTTGTTCAATTCTTCATGCATAGCATTCACCCAATCAACATCCCTCAAAGCTTCATCTATCTTCTTCAGTTCAATGGATGACACAAATGAGAAGTGTTCACAAAATGATACCAATATTGATCTTATTTGTACACCTCTTGAAATATCACCAATGATAGTGTCTAATGGATGATCTCTTGCAATACTTGTTGGTTGGAGCAATGGAACTTGATTGCTTGCACTTGCTAGATCATTGGGTTGAGATGATGTACTAGCCACTTGATCTTGATCAATGTCATGAGAGTCACTTGCACTAGCTTGATTTGTATCATCTTGCTCATTTGAGTTAGAGAGTACTTGCACTTGATCATCTTCATCATCAATCACTTGCCTAGGCCTCAATTCACCAATATCCATGTTCTTCATGGCATTTGAAAGTTGAATGCCTCTAACATCTTCCAAGTTCTCATTCTCTTCTTGTGAACCCTTGGTTTCATCAAATTCAACATCATGAACTTCCTCAAGAGTACCACTGTCTAAATTCTAAACTCTATATGCTTTGCTTGTAGTGGAATAACCAAGTAGGAATCTTTCATCACATTTCTTGTCAAACTTGCCCAATCTTGTGCCTTTCTTCAAGATATAGCATTTGCAACCAAAGACCCGAAAATATGCAATGTTGAGCTTTCTACCATTCAAGAGCTCATATGGTGTCTTCTCTTTCAATCGGTGACAATAGAGGCGGTTGCTACAATAGCAAGCCGTGTTGATAGCTTCGGCCCAAAAAGATTGACTCACATTGTACTCACTAAGCATAGACCTTGCCACATCAATGAGTGTTCTATTCTTTCTCTCAACAAGGCCATTTGATTGAGGTGTGTACTTGGCCAAGAATTGATGTCTAATTCCGAATTCATCACATAACTCATCAATTCTAGTATTCTTGTACTCACTACCATTGTCACTTCTAACTCTCTTGATGGTTGTTTCAAACTCATTGTGAATGCCCTTGATAAATGATTTGAATGTTGCAAACACATCACTTTTGTCCACTAGAAAGAATACACATGTGTATCTAGTGTAGTCATCCACTATCACAAAGCCATATTTATTTCCACCAATGCTAGTGTATTGAGTTGGCCCAAACAAATCCATGTGCAATAACTCAAATGCTTTACTAGTGCTCATCATGCTTTTCTTAGGATGGGTGTTTCCAACTTGTTTGCTGACTTGACAAGAGCTACAAAGCTTATCCTTTTCAAACACAACATCTTTCAAGCCTTTAACTAAGTCATGCTTAATCAATCTATTCAATTGTTTTATTCCAACATGACCAAGCCTTCTATGCCATAACCAACCCATGCTAGACTTAGTGAACAAGCATGTGGACAATCTAGCTTCACTAGCAATGAAATCAACCAAGTATAGATTCTCATATCTAAAGCCTTTGAAGATCAAGTTAGAGCCATCTACACTTATAATCTCTACATCATCTACTCCAAATATGCATTTGAATCCAAGATCACATAATTGAGCCACAGATAGCAAGTTGAAATTCAAGCTCTCTACTAGAAACACATTGGATATGCTCAAGTCATTGGATATTGCAATCTTACCAAGCCCTTTGACCTTGCCTTTGCCATTGTCACCAAATGTGATACTATCATAACCATCACTGCCATTGGTGTTGATTGAGTTGAACATTCTTGCATCACCGGTCATGTGTTGAGTGCACCCACTATCAAGAACCCAATGCCTTCCTCCGGCTTTGTAATTGACCTACAAAAGAAGATCAATTCTTTTTAGGTTCCTAAACTTGCTTGGGTCCTTGAAGGTTAGTCACTAGGCTCTTTGGCACCCAAATGGCTTTCTTCTTTGAGCCCATCCATGGTTTGCCAATGAACTTAGCCTTCACACCATTTGTACCCTTAACAAGCATATAGGAAGAATTAAGCTTAATGGAGGATACATTAGCATTTTTGCTTTTGTTGGTGCATTCATGCTCTCTATGACCAACTTGCTTGCAACTAGTGCAAAACTGACCATTGTTCTTCACAAAACTTGTCTTATGAGGAGCAAAGGCCACCTTGCCTTTCTTGGGGGTATAGCCCAATCCCTCTTTGTAGAGAGAAGCTCTTTGGCTACCCAAGGCCATAAGCAAGCGGTCCTCACCACCATAAGCCTTAGCTAAGGTATGAGTGAGCTTAGTGACCTCCTTCTTGAGGTTTTCATTCTCAACCACTAGTGAGGTATCACAAGTGAGACCATCACTACTAGATGAGGTGGAAGTGGAAGTGCTACAAGAAGGGTTAGTAGAAGCAACAATGATAGGCATAGATAGTGATGTGTCAATTAAATCATAAGTTACACCTACATCATAAGTTTCAACATGCTTCTTTTTATTTTGTTCATTAAGCAAAGTGGAATGAGCTTTTTCAAGCTTTTTGTGAGCCTTGCCAAGCTTCTCATGGGCTACCTCTAGCTTCTCATGAGTTGCTTTGAGCTCATCAAGGGCTTGCTTAAGGGCTTTTACCTCCTTATTCAAGCTCTTGCATTCCCTTCTCTTAATGTCAAAGTGTTCTTTAGCATCCTCTAGCATGTCAAATAATTCATCCTTAGTTGGTTCATCATCATCATTATCACTATCATTTTCATTTTTATGTTCATTATCATCAACATGTTCTTCATCACTTTCATCATCACAAGATTGTACCTTAGTGGCCTTAGCCATGAAGCATGATGAAGATTCAAAGAGAGAAGGCTTCTCATTGATAGCAATGCTTGCAAGAACCTTCTTCTTGGTGGTCTTGTGATCATCACTATCATCATCATCATCATCACTTGAGGAGTCATCACTATCCCAAGTGACTACATATGAACCACCCTTCTTCTTCTTGAAGGCCATCTTGTCCTTCTTCTCTTTCTTTTCCTTCTTGTACTTCTTCTTGTTCTTCTTGTTGTCATCATCATTGTCACTATTGTATGGGCATTGAGCAACAAGATGATCTTTGCTTCCACACTTGAAGCACCTTCTTGACTCTTCTTTGTTCTTAGATGAAGACTTCTTTCTTCTAGCACAGTAGCCCTTCTTCACCATGAACTTGCCAAATCTCTTGACAAATAGAGCCATCTTCTCATCATCATCATCATCCCAAGATTCATCTTCTTCACTTGATGTTTCTTGCTTAGCTTTGCCCTTGGATGATGTGGCTTTGAATGCCACACTCTTCTTCTTCTCATCCTTCTTCTCATCTTTCTTCTCCTTCTTTTCTTCCTTCTCATCATCATCTCTATATGTATCATCGGTCATGATGTCTCCCAACACTTGGTTTGGTGTCATGGTGTCCAAACCACTTCTCACTAGAATGGTGACCAATGTACCAAATCTTGAAGGCAAGCATCTCAAGAACTTGTGGGAGAAGTCCTTGTCCTTCACCTCTTCTCCAAGTGCTTTGAGATCATTGATAAGCACTTGAAGCCTATGGAACATCTCCGGCACACTTTCATCCTCCTTCATCTTAAAGCTTGCAAACTTTTCTTTGAGGATGTATGCCTTTGCACCCTTCATGGCTTGAGTGCCCTCAAATGATTCTTCCAACTTCTTCCAAGCTTCATGTGCCATCTCAATATTCTTTATTTGCTGAAATGTTCTTTCATCAATTGCATCATGAATGGCACTTAGAGCAATATCATTGTTTTGAAGAAGCACTTCTTCGGCGGCGATGGGATTCTCTAGATCACCAATCTCAATTTTGGTTTCTACTACCTTCCACACCTTTCTATTGATTGACTTGATATGTGTGGTCATCTTTGACTTCCAATAAGGATAATTTGTGCCATCAAATTGGGGTGGCTTCTTGGTGTTGTTGATTTGAGCCATTTTAACACCGAAGGTTGTTAAGCCTCAAATAACGGTGACCTCGGCTCCAATACCACTTGAAAGGTCCTAATGGCTAGAGGGGGGGTGAATAGCCTAATAAAAATTTCTACAACAACACTTAACAAAATGGTTAGACAATTATGAGGTGAAGCAAGTGTTGCGCTAGCCTACTCAAAATGCAAGCCACCTACCACAATTCTAGTTTAGATAGTGTCGATTCACACAAGAGCTATGACACTACCCTATGTTAGTCAACTAGTTTGCGATAAAGTAAAGAGAGTGATCAAGAGGGTTATACCACCGTGTAGATGAAAGAACCAATCAATCACGAAGATGAACAACAATGAAGACCAATCACCTCGGAATCAATGATGAACACAATAATTTTTACCAAGGTTCACTTGCTTGCCGGCAAGGTAGTCCTCGTTGTGGCGATTCACTCACTTGGAGGTTCACGCGCTAATTGGCTTCACACACCAAACCCTCAATAGGGTGCCGCACAACCAACACAAGATGAGGATCACACAAGCCACGAGCAATCCACTAGAGTACCTTTTGGCACTCCGCTGGGGAAAGGTCAAGAACCCCTCACAATCACCACGATCGGAGCCAAAGATAATCACCACCTCCACTCAATGATCCTTGCTGCTCCAAGCTATCTAGGTGGTGGCAACCACCAAAAGTAACAAGCGAAATCCATAGTGAAACACAAACACCAAGTGCCTCTAGATGCAATCACTCAAGCAATGCACTTGGATCACTCCCAATCTCACTATGATGATGAATCAATGATGGAGATGAGTGGGAGGACTTTGGCTAGGCTCACAAGGTTGCTATGTCAATGAAAATGGCCAAAGATATGAGCCAAGATATGAGCCATAGCCAGCTATGGGGCTTAAATAGAAGCCCCCACAAAATAGAGCCGTTGTACCCCTTCACTGGGCACAATGCGCTCTGACCGGATGCTCCAATCTTATTGACCAGACCCTGGACCTAGCATCCGGTCCACTGATGGACGCCATGTGTCACCAGCTTCAAACGCTGTTCATCAGTTTTCAACGGCTACGAAGTTGACCGAACACGCCAGTAGAACTGACCGGATGCTGGAGCCTCAGCGTCTGGTCGAGTACAGTAAGGGTTGGAAATTGGTTTTCCTCGACCGAACGTGTCCGGTCCACCTCGACCGGAGATAGCCTAGCATCCGGTGGTAAACCCTAGCCTCTATACCGCCAGTCAATGCGACCGGACACAGGCAGTCAACGTTCGGTGCTTTTGGATCCAGCGTCCGGTCACTTGACCGACGCTGGCATCTCCTCCATTCTCTTCACCCTTGCTCAAGTGAGCTAACCACCAAGTGTATCACCTTGTGCACATGTGCTAGCATATTTTCACAAATATTATCAAGGGTGTTAGCACTCCACTAGATCCTAAATGCATATGCAATGAGTTAGAGCATCTAGTGGCACTTTGATAACCGTATTCCGATATGAGTTTCACTCCTCTTAATAGTACGGCTATCAAACCTAAATGTGATCACACTCTCTAAGTGTCTTGATCACCAAAAACAAAATAGCTCCTATAGTTTATACCTTTGCCTTGAGCTTTTTGTTTTTCCCTTTCTTCTTCTCAATTTTAAGCCCTTGATCATCGCCATGCCATCACCATTGTCATGCTATGATCTTCATTAGCTTCTCTACTTGAAGTGTGCTACCTATCTCATGATCACTTGATAAACTAGGTTAGCACTTAGGGTTTCATCAATTTACCAAAACCAAACTAGAGCTTTCACCAGCTGCATGGACTTGCTCTACAGCTGCTCGGACGTGGCTGCCAGCTGCTCGGATAGGATGCCCTTCTGGTATTCTAGGTCCCACGCATTGGACTCTGCAAGGTCTCGCTCATGCTGGGCCCTCTGGATGTTTCTCTTCATGAGGTTCATCGCCGCTTTGAGTTTTTGTTCTCCTCGATGAGGGGCTCCATCCTCTTTATCAGCTAGTGCCGCTACTCGATAGTCCGAGTTATCCCCTATAAATGCATAATGATAATGACGAACTCCGATCTCCAACATCAAAGACAAGCTCTCTAGATGTAGTACTGACCTCGATTTGTTTCATCACTCCGGTAAGGGCAAACTTTAGTCTCCTCATCTCCCTAGTGGTGTCCTCCTCCTCGACAACCACCACTTCGTCACCGTGCTTGCGAAGGATTTGAACAAATTGGGGTTGAGGTTCAGCACACTCGATCTCTTCCACCTCGTGCTCCTCCACCATAGCTGGAGGCACCACTTGGGGGCTTAGCATTGGATAGCGTGTTTGACCATGCCCTCTAATGGCTTAGGCAGTGCCATCTACTCTGTCGACACTGCAGGCCCCTCTACTCTAGACACCGGCGTGGCATCAGTAGCTCTAGCCTCTACCCCCAAAGATCTAGTGGTTTTTGTCGACACCATCACCAACCCGCCAGCCAACCTCTCACCACCGCCAAGTCCACCAGTAGCTGTGGTTGACTCCTCCATAGGCCATCGAGTAACTAGGGACTCCGTCATGGGGTCTACCGGCACCGTTTCTACTCCGGGACCAGCCTTTGATTGCTTGACAGTCCAAACGGGCAGGGCCAGATCCTCCACATGCTTTGCACTACATCAGATGATCTCATCAGTCACCAAAAAACCTAAGAAATGATAGCAAAGTAACTCTAAGGCAAGGATACTTACAGTTTGGTCTATCGGTACAATTTCTTGAACCAGTGATGCCTACCTGAGCACCTAGGTGCGGCCGTGGGGTCGACTTCCGTGCTTTGGGGTGGAGGTCCCGCCTCCTCCATTGTTGGCCTCTGTTCTGCCCATCGCTCTGGGACTTCCTCCGCCTGCCGCTCTGGGACTTCCTCTGCCTGCTGCTCAGGGACTCCCATTGCCTACTACGCAGAGGCTCCCATCTCCTGCTATTCAGGGACTCTCCTTGCCCACTACTCAGGGACTTCTTTGCATCTCTTTGATTGTTCCTCTACGCGCTTATTGCATGGAGGTGCTTTAGTGCTCGATGGAGCTACCACTGAAATTTCATCGTCATCCAACCACTCAAACATCATGGTCCTTTGCGTTCATGTGATCTGGTTGCCACCAAGCGAGATGTCACCCAATTTGATGGGAGCGGCAACCATCATCTTTCTCTTCTTTTGAGCCGGCTCATCTACTGCTGCCCTCTTCCCCCAGATTTTCCCTGACACCAGGGATGGACTCTCTGATGAGATGCTGATGGCTTTCTCATTAGGCTGCGGTGGTGGCTGAGAATCTACTCCCTTCAACCAATCGCTCCTCGACACGCCCAAGAAGTACACTGCTCTTTCCTATGAATGGATCTTCGCATGAGTAAATCAGTCAACTACTCAGCAATGACAAAAGATAAAAAAAACCATCAAGAATATAGAACTGAGATATTTACCTAAGGAGGTAGATTCTTGCAGTGAAAGGGCTTTGTCTGCCCTAGCAAGTTGAATGAGGCAAGTGGAGAGAATAGCTCTGTGGCCCACTCCTGCACAACATCCCTCGACAGCATCTCCGACCTCTCCTAGGTACCGTCGGTTTCCCCTTGAACTTAAAGGCGCGGTGGGCCCTCTCCTTGTAGGGCTGGATACGGCGCACTATAAAGCTTGCCACCACTAATCCATCATTGGTCTTCATGCCCTTTATTAAGCCAATGAGCTCCCTCACTTGCTCCATATCAGCGCTGCTTGGCATCTCCAACCAGCTCTTTTGGCTCTCCGTATGTGGTCGGCATTACAGCGGACTACAGGGTGGCTTTGCTTCATGTAAAACCTGATGAGGACATCACTACTTCATCGCATACAAGCCAAGAAGAGGAGGAGGTCCAGCATGGGCGTCCAATTCATCTTTTTCATGGTGGAAGCCCAGTCCAACTCAAGTTCGAGTCCGGTTCGGGCTCCAGGACCAGTCTGCCTTAAACTGGTCACCCAGGACGCATCCGGACTCCATTTTTGATGATCCATATATGGTTGGAAAGCTAATTTGATAAGGAAGCCAATCCAAGTGGTTTCACGTCAAAAGACCTTCGGAATCAACAGGAATCATCAAAACAAGTCAGCATCCAGAATCTGCCAGGGTGCTATGACACCATCTTTTGGTCCGTTGGACCGTGTATCATGTTTGAGCCCATTAGGGGGCACGTCCAGGGGGTGACGCCCAAGACTCTATAAATAGCAGCCGTTGCTCTCCTTAGGGTTTGGGTTTTGTTTAGTTCTTGATTTCCTCATTAAACAAACATCATTTTGCTGCAACTGTCGTCGCCAAGGCCGCTTGCTGTGAACCAAGGCCCCAGTTCTTGATCTTGTTCACCTATGGTGATTAGTCCTTCTGAATAAAGACTTGAACTCCTTCTTGATTTCATAAGCCTCATATTTATTTGCAATTTCAGATTCATCCTATTCTTGCTTGTGTTCTCGATTCGCTTGCAGGAAAGCCTTCTCAGCGAGGTCAATCGCGTTCGCGTGGTTGATAACCAACGGAGTAGTGGTGTAACGGTTGCAGGGGTCTGAATCAATCTTGGTTCGAAGCCTAGATCGTGAACGTCGAGTCTCCACCAATCAACGCTATCATACCTTTTAGAAGATCGGGCCTAGTCTACATCAAAACCACCTAGTGTTCCACCCCTTCGGCGATGTGCTTAGCAGAACAGTAAGGTATTCTCCCACCATTCCATCGCACAACTAAGGATACACTCCACTGACCACCTTGGAATCACCACCGCCTCTCTTCTTCAGCCAGAACAGGTGACGGAAGAGATTGAAATGTGGAAGGATTCCAAGATATGCCTCACAGAAATAGATAAAGATAGATATGTGCAATATGGTATTTGGGTGGAGGTTGCACAGGCTAATCGCCTAGAGCTCCAACAGATCCCTCAAGAATGGATAAATAGGAAATCCCAACCCACACCAGAAATAGTCCTCAAATACCACTACTTCATTAGTATGAGGCATGGGGAAGGGCTCACCAACGGCCGGCCACCATCCGGCGGTGACGCGGTCAGGTAGAACGCCCGCCTCCACCAATCTGTTGAGCTCCGCCTCTCCCATGCATGACTGCACCCACTCTTCGTCATGCCAGGTTTTAGCACTCGCCTTCTAGGGGCTTGTCTTCTTCAGTTTTGCACCTCCCTTCTTTGGCACCATCTCTCAGATCTGTCTAGGGTTTGGTGGCGAAAGTAGGAGTAGATGTGAATCTAGAAATGCAATGGTGGAGGAGGAAGATGAAATGGTAAAAGGGCAAAGGTACGAGTGCGGGGTGCGACAGCACAGTTATAAAGCACTCCCCCACCTTTTCGCATTTAAGGGTTTTTGGGAAACTGTTCCCATGATTTGTGCCTCTCCGAATTCTCTGAAGTAGTTTAATGGGCCAATACCTGGTCCTTCGCGCAACAGCAGCTCGTATCACCCATTTATCACTGCAATTGGTTATTACTCGTTGAAAATTCACTGACTTTGCTGCCATTTATTGAGGCTTAGTAACCACTACTGTATATCCATTACTTTGGTATTTTCTCCATGATTTAACTTCTCCAAGATCTCCTAAAGTCCCCAAGGCTCAGTAACCACTACTGTACAGCCATTACCTGGGGACTAGCTGCCTGCTTGGCTGTTTTTTTACTATTCTTCTACTTTGGACCCTAGCACCACATGACTATGTCATCTACTGTCACATTCGGGGACTAAGTGGACACACTTCACCTTACAGTGAATGTGTTTGCTTTTCCTAGAATACTCCGCGCATCTTGAAGCTAAAGAAGACTATCTCCTTTTCTCATGGTCGGACTCTAAGTGGGCACACTTGGTCCACTATGAAGAAATTTTTTATTCTAAACTTGAGCTCCTTACACCCTTATGGCAAGCCGCACTTGGGTTATACTGCTCATCTATGGTTCACGGTTCTCGACGATGGTTCATGCTGCTTGGCAACTACTCACAACTGCTCAGCAACTCATCGCAGTGGTTGAACCATGAGTGTGACTGTTCAGCTTTGTTTACACCTGCTCGAACAAGCTCAAGACGGCATTGCACAATAGGTACAAGGCGCTTGGGGACTAGCTATGGGGGGTATGACCCTGTATACCCACGGCAGATCACATGGGCTGTGCCCCCAGGGGCAGCCCAACCCACAAGACGAAGCCTTGCGGGGCATGACTCTGCTCGACCTCTCTCATAAGATACCGGGAAGATATCATAAAGATACTACGAGATCTGTTAGGATACGTATGATCCCAAGATTCCTATAATCTGTTATTACTTTCCGGTTATCTCTCAGATCTAACTAACTTGTAACCCTACCCCTCAAACTATATAAGGTGGGCAGGGACCCTCCAAATTCATGCAATATCATTCGATAGCTAATACAAACCAACAGACCATAGTAGTAGGGTATTACATCATACTAATGGCCTAAACCTGTCTAACTCGTATGTCTCTATTGCCTTCTTATTCTTGATCACATGCTTCTCTGCCAATCAATCTACCTTCATGGGATAACCCTCGGAGGACTATCGATGATATTCTATCAACAGATATGTTTCAGTTTCACTGCTACTCGTAGGGGCAGACCCAGCGTGTGACATGGTGAGCACATATAACTTGATACTTTTTTGTAGAAGAAATTGAAGCTAGTAGCCATAATACATGTGTATACATGTAATTGGGTCAGATCTGAATAGGAGTAGCATACATTAGATAGAGGTCATGAGCTAGGTTTCGAACAACAAGAAGGAAGAGAAGGGGCGAGCGTACCTGGTGGGCACTAATTTTTGGTGCGAAAAAGCCAAAGAAGACATGGCGCCAATCACCGGTGAAGGGGCCAATGAAGAACTACCAAAGGGCGACTGCACTCGCCCGCCTAGGCATCACTACCACAAAAGTTAGGTTGAGAACGAGCGAGCGAGAGAGAGGGGCAAACGGGACAGGCTACGAGGGACAAGGAGAGGTGAACGAAATAGGTGGAAAAGTTTTGGCTAGGAGTGAGAAAAAAATGGAGCAACTCCTTGCCTATTTAAGTGTTTGAGCCACGCCGTGTGGTAACCTAAGAAACACATTTATGGTAGGTGACTAAAATTTTGTTAAAGTGTCCATCAATAATCTAGAATGTAGAATCTACATCTAACGGCAATTGTGCTTTCTTCCTCCTCATGTCATTCATGTCCAAAGCTTTCTTCTTCCTTGCGCCATTCGTGTGTAGGCTTGCGCTCCTCCTCACCCTGCCGCTGCCCACCGCCATGCCCATGGTGTCCCCACCCCGACCTGGTCTGGCTACCTCCACCATCGTTAGAGCCCTTAAACCACTCGCCAACAGCCCCACCATCTGGCCGACCTTCCTCTCCCAAACCCCTTTCCTTTTAAGGCTGCTTGAGTTTGGAAAGATGAGAGGGAGAGCCCGTCAGAACCCTAATGAGAAGATCTAGTAGGCGAAGATGGAGGAGGAAGCCACTTACCTCATCGGAGCCATCGTCACCGCCAAAGTTGAACCTGCCACCACTGGAGCTAGACTTGGGGGCACAGGGAGGCTGTGGGGCGTGGTCGCGGGGAGGAGCTCGATGGGCACCGGAGAGGATGTACCTAGGGAGAGAGAGCATGCGATGGAGAGAACATAAGTCACACGACATTGTGTGCGGATGGGGCGCAGGGAGTTGGCTTGGGCGCTGGTGACTAACGGATAAGCCTAGGCATCGCCGCTAGGAAAGCAAGGCTGAGAGCGAGCGAGCGAGCGAGAGAGAGGGGCAAACGGGATGGGGTATAGTATGAAGGACAAGGAGAGATGAATAGAACATGCAGAAAAATTTTGGCTAGGAGTGGGGGAAAATGGAGTAGCTTGTTACCTGTTTAAGTGTTTGAGCCACATTGTGTAGGAAACAGAGAAACACATTTATGGTAGGTGACTAAAATTTTGCTTAAATGTTAGTCAATAATCGGGACCACAGGATCTACATCTAACGGCAGCTATGATTTCTTCCTCCTCCTTCTGTTTGTGTTCAGAGCTTTCTTCTCCCTTGTGCCATTCATGAGTAGGCTAGAACTCCTACTTGTTGCCACCCACCACCCCAGCTGTAGCAAGCTAGGGTTTTGCTAGAGCTCCACAATTGTGGCCCTAGCTCACCTGCGGTGCCACCTTATTCCCCTCTCCCACCCCCGCCACCATGACCATGGCACCCCTACCCCAACTAGGCCCATCCATCTCTACCACTGCTAGGGCCCCTAAACCGCCTATCGGCATCCCCACCGCATGGCCGACCTTCCTTTCCTAAGCCCCTGTCCTTTTAAGGACACCAGAGTTTGGGAAGATGAGAGGGAGACCTCATCGGAACCCTAACAAGAAGATCTAGGAGGAGGAGGAAGCCACCTACCTCATCGGAAGTGGCCATCGCCACTAGAGTTGAACCCATTGCCACCGGAGCTAGACCTGCTAAAACTCCAAGTCGGCACGGGTGGGGTGCGGGGAGGTGGTGGGGCGTGGCCATGGGGAGGAGCTTGCCGAGTGCTGGGAAGACAAAGAGAGGGTGTGTGTGTGTGGTGGGGAGGAGATAAGCCACATGATGTTGTGCACAGACGAGACGCGGGGAGTTCATTTGGGTGTGGGTGACTAATGGATAAGCCAAGGCACCACCACTAGGAAAGGAAGGTCAAGAGTGAGCTTGTGAAAGAGAGGGGAGAACTAGACAGGGTTTGAAGGACATGGAGAGATGAATGGAATAGGAGAATTTTTTTTCCTAGGAGTGGTGAAAAAATGGAGTAGCTCCTTGCCTATTTAAGTGTTTGAGCCACATTGTGTGGGAAACCGAGAAACCCATTTATGACATGTGACAAAAAATGTTTAAGCACCAGTTAATAATTTGGACCACAAGACTATATCTAACGACAGTTGTGCATTCTTCTTCCTCCTACTATTCGAGTCTAGAGCTTTCTTCTTCCTCCTATTGTTTGCGAGCAAGCTTGCGCTCCTCTTTCCCCTGCCGCCGCCCATGGTGCCACCTTCTTCTCCTCCCCCGCCCCTACATCCATGTCATGGCACCCTCACCCTGACCTATCCTAGCCACCTCCACTATCACTAGGGCCCCTAAACCGCCTGTCGGCATCCCCATCGCCTAGTTGGCTTCCTCCCCCAAACCCCTTTCCTTTTAAGGCCAATGGTGTTTAGGAAGATGAGAAGGAGAGCTCACTGAAACCCTAACGAGTAGATCCAGGAGGGGGAGGAGAAGGCGGAAGTCACCTACCTCACCAGAGCTATCACCACCACCAGAGTTGAACCCACCACCACTAGAGTTGGACTCACCAAAACCCCAAGCTAGCGTGGGTGGGGGCATAAGGAGGCGACAAGGCATGACCATAGGGAGGAGCTGATCGGGAGCCAGGGAGGATCTTGTTGGGTAGAGAGAGGGAGGGAGAGAGAGCACATCAATGGAGAGGAGATAAGTCATGAGGCATTTTGTACAGATGGGTCATGGGGAGTTGGCTTAAGCATGGGTGACTGATGGATAAGCCCATGCATCGCCACCACAAAAGAAAGGCCAAGAGAGAGAGCGAGGAAGAGGGGTGAATGTGATGGGGGATGAAGGACAAGGAGAAATTAACGAAATAGGCAAAAAAATTTTGGCTAGGAGTGGGGGAAAATGGAGCAACTCCTTGCCTATTTAAGTGTTTGAGCCACGTTGTGTGGGAAACCAAGAAACACATTTCTGGCAGGTGACTAAAATTTTGTTTTAGTGTCAATCAATAATCTAGACCATAGGATCTATATCTAATGGCAGTTGTGCTTTCTTCTTCCTCCTGCCATTCATGTCCAGAGCTTTCTTCTTCCTTGTGCCGTTCGCGAGCAGGCTTGTGCTCCTCCTCGCCCCTGTCACCACCCATCATCCCACCATAGTGATCTAGGGTTTCACCGAAGCTCCATAGCTAGGCCACATCTTCTTCCCCTCCCTCACCTTGATGTGGCCTGACTGCCTCTACCACCTCTAAGGCCCCTAAACCACCCACCGGCATCCCTACCGGTTGACCAGCCTTCCTTCCCTAAACCCCTTTCCTTTTAAGGCCACCGGAGTTTAGGAAGATGAGAGGGAGACCTTATCGTAACCCTACCAAGTAGATCTAGGAGGAGGAGGAGAAAGCCAACTACCTCACTGGAGCCGCCATCACCACTAGAGTTCAACCCACCGCCACTAGAGCTAGACCTACCGGAACCCCAAGCCGGTGCGGGTGGGGACATGGGGAGGTAGTGGGGCATAGCCATAGGGAGGAGCTTGCTAGGCGGTGGGGAGAGAGAGTGTGTGTGTGTGTGGTGGTGGGGAGGAGATAAGCCGCATGACATTATGTGTGGATGAAGCATGGGGAGTTGGCTTGGGCGTGGGTGACTAACGAATAAGCCCAGGCACCGCCACTAGGAAAGGAAGGCTGGGAGCAAGCAAGTGAGATAGAGGCGGTGGGGCGTGACCATGGGAAGGAGCTTGAGAGAGTGCTTGCAGTGGGGAGGAGATAAGCTGCATGATGTTGTGTGCGGACGGGGCGTGAGGAGTTGGCTTGGGAGCGGGTGATTGATAGATAAGCCTAGGCACCCTAGGAAAGGAAGGCTGAGTGTGAACAAGCGAGAGAGAGGGGCGAATGTGACATGGTACAAAGGACAAGGAGGCTTGAACGGAACAGGCAGAAAATTTTTGCCTAGGAGTGAGGAAAAATTAGAGCAGCTCCTTACTTGTTTAAGTGTTTGAGCCATGTTGTGTGGGAACCTGAGAAACACATTTATAGCAGGTGAGTAAAATAGTGTTTAAGTGTTAGTCAATAATCTAGACTATAGGATCTACATCTAATGACAGATGTGCTTTCTTCTTCCTCCTACCATTCACATCAAGAGCTTTCTTCTTCCTCCTATCGTTCATGAGTAGGCTTGCACTCCTCCTCCCCCATCGCCACCCATGGTGCCACCTTCTTCCCCCTCCCCTACCCCCACCGCCATGGCCATGGCACCCCCACCCCAACCTATCCCGGCCACTTCCATCGCCACTAGGGCCCCTAAACCACCTGTCGACATCCCCACCACTGGCTGGCCTTCCTCCCCCAAACTCCTTTCCTTTTAAGGCCACCGAAGTTTGGGAAGATGAGAGGGAGAGCTCACTGGAACCCTAACGAGTGTTGATGGTCACTAAACACCTATTTTTGCCATCAACAATGCAAACATTCCAAGGGAAATCAACATGAAATGCAAAAATTGGTTTATTACTAATGGAATTCCACTTGTACATGAAGTTTATTTGAATGTAGGAAAACATGTGAAAATGTGCAAAAGGGACGCACTAGTAGGCCCACCAGCAGGCAAGGACCCACATGGGCCCATAGGTGGCATCGTCCGATGCCATGTGGCATCGCTCGGCCCCACCTGGTGTCTACCATGTCACTGATCCATGTGCCCAATGATGTGGCAAGTCTAGGAGCACATCCATGCATTGGTTCAAGTCCGTTTGATCCAAGGGCCACCAACTCACCTCACATGGATTGAAGGCCCCATTGTCATACTCTCAAGCAAGTTACCAACCAAAGTAACTGACCTACTGTGCAAACAACCACCTTTGAGGATCACTCAAGGCTGTAGGATGCAATGGCGGTGCATCCCACGGTCGGTCGACGCCCTATGGCATCACCCGATGCCCAAGGCACCACCGCCGCCTTACCGACTACCTACAAGTACCCCCTAGCTCCTAGGTGCTTTAAATAAAGTGTTCATCTTAGTTGTAAGTCATCCCAAGTAGAATCATTCTCTCTAGTCCAAGTTTAGGCAATTAGTGAGAGTGAGAGTGAAGAAGTGAAGAGCTAGGAGCTTGGAGAAGTCTTCGGGAGTCTCTGTAAGCTCTTTGTAAGCTACTTTTGCTTTATATATTTCCTTTAGTACTTGTCTTATTTCTAGCATTTACTTACTTGCATTAGAGTATAGTTGTGCTATGAATATTTTGATCATATCTTGTTTAGTAGTAAGTTTCTGATATACAGGATCCTCATCACTAGTTGGTGCACTGATCTTAGTGCATGGTTAGAGTAGTATCACTTAGTGTAAGTGTGGTGCTTAGACTATAGGGTACCTTGGGTTGTGGCTAGTTGTCTAGATAGATTATGGTAGGTGGCAGGACATGACAACCATGTCCATCATCTATATTCCACCATGATAGAGCTAGTTGTTAAATCATAGGTCTCATAGTGCTTTGTGCCTAATCAACCTTGGGTGAGTTTAGGGCAGGTATGCCCCGAAGTATTATCATTGCTTATCTTGCTAGATAATTGATAAATTGAATTACAATTAAGATAGTACTTAATTTATCTTCATTTACTCTATGACCGTTGTTGTGTTTTTCTTTTATTATTTTAGTTGTTACTATTTACATTCCTCTACCCTGTTATAATTGTTCATAGTCAATTCACTAGAAATTATATAATCATTTGTCTTAGTCATACTATGCCTTCCCTGTGGAAATAAATACAATACGTGGAATACTCCCAAATGAAGTGCTACATCGATATATTTTGTGGACTTGCAAAATTAGTCCAATAGTCATAAGAAATATCAACAAGTAGATCTAGGAGGAGGTGGAGAAAGAGGAAGCCACCTACCTCATCGAAGCCGCCACCGTCGCCAGTTAAACCCACCGCAGCCAGAGCTAGACCTACCGAAGCCCCAAGCCGACGTAGGTGGGGGCATGGGGAGGCAGTGGGGCATGACCATGGGGAGGATCTCATTAGGGAGAGGGAGGGAGGGAGAGAGAGAGAGGGGGGCATGTGATGGGGAGGAGATAAGCTCCATGGTGTTTTTTTCGGATGGGGCACGAGGAGTTGGCTTGGGCATGAGTGCGGATAAGCCCAGGCATCACCGCTAGGAAAGGAAGCCCAATGTGGCAGAACCACCTAAAATAACACACTTCCAGAGGCACTTGTCTCTCTCTAGACACTAAACACCTCTAAAGTGGGTTACCTCTAGTAGTTCTATCGAGCACACCCTAAGGTAGAACTCGAACCATCCACATTTTACATCTAGGATCCAATAATGAGAACGAGTTTACAATACTTAGTCCATTTCATACAACAGGAGTTCTTAGAAATAAATTATTACAATACCAAGTTTAGAGTGTGGAATTTAAATAGCAGAATTGAAATAAACATGTAATGATAAGATACAAGGATCCATCTATGCCCACTAGAAGAATCCTCCACATAAAGCCACTCCTCAAGCTACACCTGCAATAGGGGTAAATAAACCCTGAGTACACAATGTACTCGCAAGACTTACCTGACTAGTGGGAATAATTTCCTAACTCCAAAGGATATGATAGGCTTTATGGTTTGCTAGGTTTCTTTTGTTTTGCGAAAAAACATTCTAGTAGTGAATCCTTATGTAAGTGTTTTATTAGCAATCATGATTAGTTCATTAGCTAACCATTCTATGTAAGCACCTATTCTACTTTCAAGCATGAGTTGAGCAATAAGATCCATTCATCATCTTTCATCTTCTAGTTCTTACTACAGTGCTAGACCATAGCCAAGTCATACTGTATCACCTAGCAATTCACGAACCAATGTATCCTAGTTGGGTACCCTGAAACACATGCCTCGCTTGCACCCCAGGCACAAGCAAGACCAACCCACCACTCTCCTATCAAGGGGTCCAGGTCCCCATCCAAACTTGGACTCCAAGCCCCCACACCTGAGTCCTAGACTCAGTGTGGTGCCTAGACCTTCACCATCCCTGCCTCCAATCAGTCGGTCCGGAAAGAGCCAAAACTCACGACAAGAGAGCAACGAGCCTTCCCGCTCCCATAAGCAAGTATGTGCTTAGGATAATAAGTCTATGACCTGACTACCGCCCATGACAATGGACGGTCCTTAACCGACATGGATAGGGAAACAGTGTAACCAAACCATACCCCATTGGCCATAGGATACAACCTATTACACCCACCAATACTTATACCATATCCTTGCCCGGTCTCCATTTTCCCTTTTACCATTTTATTAAGAGAGTGATAATAATAATCACCTATTGTGACTAACGGTAGGTTACTCATGCAACCGGAGATCCAAAGCATGGCAGCTACTCATCCTATACTAGTAGGACTCATAGGTAAAAGTATCTATGCATGTAGTTCCAATATAACTCCTATGACGTAAATGAACATCTCATATATATACAGTGATTATTCAAAATATGGGTTATGCATCGGGGCTTGCCTTGGGCAGGCGGGTTGTCAGCTATGTCAATTTTCAGTGGCTCTAAGGCTTTCTCCTATACAAAGACCTCCTCCTTGTACTCCTCGATCACCTCCTCATACTCCTGCTCTCCGGCGGTCACAAACTCCACCAACTCGTTCTCTATATGCATGCAATGATGATGCAACACTTAGTATTAAGGCAACAACAACTCTTAAAATAAGAATACATCTATTAAGCTATTAAGCTAACTCCAATGGCTAAGAAGCTAAACTAACTATCATTTCCACCAAAACAGGTATGGACTCATCTAACAAGTATTAACTTAGCAACTAAAATGTAGTCTTACTCTTATTAATGAATTAACTTATATTACAACAAGGAGCACCAAACTATCCTAGTGCTTAGCCTATTCTAGGGCTACAAAAATTATAGGGAGCACATAATAATACAATGAAGCTACTATAAAAACTTTAGGGTGTTTGCTATCACCAATCTACCACAAAAAATCCTACAATTATTAATCAAAATAATACTAATCATGTCAACTATTATAACACTCCTTAGCAACCACACAGATATGTATGAACTAACTATACTAACAGGTAGACAATGTTTTTGGAAACCTAAACAAATTAGTTTCACAATTTTTGGATACCTACATGATTTTGTATTAATTCCCAAAGTTCAGCTCAGAAATACAAATGAAACGCTAATTCTATTTTCCACAAAAAAGATAAACTAATTCTGGCCCAATGCGGCCTACACGAGGCATGGCCCACGCATGGATGCGGCCCATGGCAGAGAGCCGCACGCGTGGCACACTTGCAAAAGTGCCCCTAAACTATGGACAAACTAACCCGCAGTCCAGATCACTATTCCTAGAGAGAGCAGCTATGCAACAAGATCCTCGTAATCTCCCTCCTTTACAATGGCATGGTCCTCGACCATCCCCACGCACGCTGGCGCGATGAGATGTGGCACTGGCACTTGCGCCGACCACACGGGACCCACACTGACCTATCTATGAGGTTGACGCAAAGCGATGGATGGCGGTTGCACAAGCTGAGACGTCGTAGGATGACCTCTCCACGGCGGCGGGCACCCTGCGCCCAAGGCAACAACGTTCCGGTGAGTCACCACACTAGTAAGGCGATAGAGACTATGGGTAAGCAACAAAGACTTAGCACTGGCCTCACCGAAGAGATGCCTCGGCTGGAGATGACCCGAGCGAGCCTAGCCACGAGCGAGCTGTGAGGTGAACGGTGGACCGCAATGGCACGGCCGTGTGAGCGGTGAGGCGGTAGTGCTAGAGCTGCTACTAGCGAGCACATGGTGCAGAGGGGCTCAAGGCAGATCTAGTGGTGCAACCAATTTGACACAGGGCTGAGTGTGGTGGGCTGGCCATGGTGTGGGCGATGATGGTTCTTAACGGCGCGGTGGCGAGGCAAAACTCCAAAATTAGAGCTCGGCTGAGCCATAATCAAGGCAAGGTGGGGGTAGCTAGTGAGGGGGCATGAGGGCAAAGCAGTGGCATAGCGAATTAATGGATGACGTCTCCTCATGTCCAAGTGCTAGCGTAGCGTAGCAGAGGAAAGCGGACAGGGGAGGGTGGAAGACGGTGGGGACGATCAAGGCTCAGCATGCACACTTGACTGGACATCGTTGGTGTGATGGGAATGGCTCATGGCCAAGCGCTAGCTGATGGGCACACGCCCACGGCCGGCGTGGCCTACGCGCTGTAGTGCCATTAATGGCAAGGCGACGTCGGCATGGCCATGTGCGCGCCATAGTGACTGGCACCGGGCTAGGGAAGATAGTAGTGCAAAGCCATAGTGGGGGTATTGCGGATGCGATGGTGAGGCAGTAGCATCACGTAGATGTGGGGAGGCAACATCGCGCAGCAACGGTAGCAGGCGGTGGGGCGGCGTGACATGATGAGTCAGGCAGCCGTGACTCCATGTGCTAGCAGCCCAAGGTGCCTAGTGGCATAGCGTAGTGTAGTGAGCAGACGCACAACATGGTGATGGGACAGCGGCGGTAGTGGCATGGCATGGTAGACAGAAGCAGCAACAGCCACGGTGGCAGGGTGGCCGGACGCAGAGGGGACTGGCGGGGCACGACAGCTTACGGTACGACAAGCGGTGCGACCAGCGGTGCGGCCAAGCCATGGGTAGCTCTGGTCAGTTAGTGCATGGCCATGCGCATGCATGCGCACACTAAGCACCATGACATTGAGGCCGCACGGCATGGTGATCGCATCCAGTCGAGAAAAGCACCCCGAAAACACGTTGTGCACGGATTTTAAAGCACCCAAAATGACTAAACGGTTGACCCTACACCCAAATCATCTTCACTATACTCAAGGTGGTATATTGGACTACCAAACTGAGCTAAAACACAGCACCACCCTTCACCCAAATTTGCAAAATAAATTGCTAAACATGACAATGTCTAGCTGTCCGCAAGCTTAGTAAATTTTCTAAGTATTGAGTTGTATTCTATTTCAAATTGCATTTCTAAGCCATTGAAAATATTACTTAGCAATATTAATTTTTAATACCAAGTATTTCATTGTCATCTACAAGGTTCATATTTCAATCTTCATTTAAGTGTCACATAGAGGTTCTATAGTATTTTTGTTCTATAAAATTAGTTTACACCCCTACTTGTTAACTGTACAAATCATGGAGCAACTTTTGTTTTGCATTTTTTGTTGATTGTTTCAGTTACAATGCTTCATCTACACATTTCATCTCATGCATTACCACATAAATATGATGCTCATGAAGTGTTTTAGTAAATGATTTGCGGTGTAACACCGAGGGTGTTACAGCCGAGAGCGAGCGAGAGAGGGATAGGGATGAACGCGACGGGGTACAAAGGACAAGGAGAGATGAACAAAATAGGCGAAAAAAAATTTGGCCATGAGTGGGGGGAAATGGAGCAGCTCCTTACCTATTTAAGTGTTTAAGCCACATTGTGTGGGAAACCAAGAAACACATTTATGGTGGGTGACTAAAATTTTGTTTAAGTGTTAGCCAATAATCTGGACTGCAGGATCTATAGCTAACGGCAGGTGTGCTTTCTTTTTCCTCCCACCGTTCATGTCTAGAGCCTTCTTCCTTGTGTCGTTCGCGAGCAGGCTTGCGCCCCTCCTCACCCTAGCTGCCGCCCATCGCCCCACTGCAGCAAGCTAGGATTTGGTCAGAGCTCCATGGCCAAGCCACACCTTCTTACCCTCCCTCGCCCCCGCTACCATGGCTATGGCACTCCTACCCTAATCTAGCCTGGCTGCCTCCACCATCGTCAGGGCCCCTAAATCTGCCTAACTGGCCTTGCTCCCCCAAACCCCCATTCCTTTTAAGGCCACTGGAGTTTGGTAAGTGTTGGTATATTTAACGCACATAGATAAATCCGCAAGCGTATGGATACCGCTGTAGCTTTCATCCAGAGGTATTCCAAGTATTGTATCCACATGAAAACATGAGGTTAACTACGGTCCAACTTAACCCAGAGTAGCAACAAGACTTAAGAAAGTTAGGAGTGTAGAGGAGATCGCAAAGGTCTCCTAGTTCTAATCTCGATAAGCTATGTCTTCTATTGTTCGACTGAGGATATTACTAAGGGAAATACAGACAGAGTATGTTTCCTATAATAACTAAATCCTGCTAGTCCTACAAACAGGAGGTAGACTACAGAGGATTCAACAAGGCTATAAGAGTCACCTTCATGAGCTACCATCGATCTAGAATATAGGGTACATCCATGAGTTACCTGAGTCTAAGCACCATGCTTACACTACAAATAATACTTTAACCTAAGGCCAATAGATTAAAGCACTAAAAAGAGACTCATAAACTAGAAGAACAATATAAACATGTTACTTAAATCAGAAGTGGATTACTAGAGAAATCTCAGACGCAAGGTTGACTTCCACCAAGGTACAAGCCTTAGAGAGAGCACCGATAGGCCAGCGTCTCCTCCAAACTCCTCCCTCACCTTCCATCTCTCTATTTCTAAAAACTAGATCCTATGGAGGTCTAATCTTCTCTTAATAGATAGCTCTGATCCTCATGAGGAGAATATGAATTAGGGTTTTAGGATCTCCCCAGAGGGAGGGGGCAAGGGCTGGTATATATGACCCTAAGGGTCCAACGTGAGCCCTTGGATCAAACTAACTTAAACAACAACTTAGATGCATCCTCAAAGGCGATGGGAAACTGACATACAAAGCAAGCTCATAGGTGGGGCCCACAAGGGCTAGGTGGCCCCACCTATAGGCCACCCAACCCCACATGGCAGTGGGTTGAGCCTCGCTTCGGTGATTTACCTTCTGGACCCTTCTAGAGTCTTCCCATGTAGGTACCATGGTGGAATTCCGTAATTTCCTTCGACAATTAGGTCCTCCTTGGCGGTTTTCTAGATAAACCCTGCTAAAAACATAGATTCACTGAAACTTATGGAATTTATTAGTTTAAACCCCTAAACCTTCATTGGTGATTATATTTATGCCCTTATCCATATTTAATTGATGATTTATAATGGTTGTTAACTACCATCAACAATTCCCCCAAGCTTAACCTTTGCTAGTCCCTTAGCAAAACTAAACTCAGCAATGGATCAAGAGTTGCTACTATGCTTTCATGCATCAAAAGTACATAGGTGTTCAATCAAAAATTCTCCTCCGGTGTAGAATAAACTAATATGACTTTCAAACTTACCCATATTACCTTTAATCATGGGCTTCTTAGCCTTCACTTGGGTCTTGAGCAATTGAAAGACAGAATAATCAAGTCAAGCACTATGTCTCAAGTTCTTTGTTCAACCATTATTCTAGAGTTTTTATAGGTTTTCAAAATAAAACTAAGAGATTCCATTGTATGACACTCAAGTCTCTCAATATTTGTGGTATTTGTGGATCTTCACCAAGGCAATAAAGATGTTAAGCCTTTTTCTCTTCCTACCACTAAGGCTTTATGTGGAGTTCACAGGTAGGGAGAAAGCTAGGGCATACTTGCAATACATATATTGTAAAGTCAAACAATGGATCCAAAGAGAGTTAAGTCATACAATCAAATCAAGATGTGCATATGTGTGGATATATGGTGGCTAACCTAATTCTACTATGCTCCTCGAAAACATCTCTCTTTTTTAAACTTAGAAATATTTGCAAGAGAACAGGGGCTATCTTATTCATCTCTTTTTTTTAGGCGAGCATCTGAGTACCCATTGTTTTAAATATCTCGGAAACTTTTGTATCCATTTTTTCTCATCACCATTTTTTTCTTTTCTCTCTTTTTTATGAATAATTTTGGATAGCCCCTTGTCTCCTTTCTGCAATAAAACTTTGAGAGATAGCAACAAGAACTTTGGAGCACTTATTTGGTGGATAAATCTATCAAGAATATTTTTGGTGGTTTCTCCAAGTGTAGGAGTAAAATATTTTTGGGTGGATCTAGATGGAAGGCATGTTCTTGTGCCTACCCCCAGTGTAGGAGTAGTGCATATTTGGGTGGTGTGTACGTGATCTTGATTTTAAGAGCATGACAAATCTCTCATAAGGGTCAATAAAGCTTAACAAAACTCAATGCAAAAGCAAGCAGCATATACATGAAAGTTTTCCTAGCCTAAATAACATGTATGGCTCTGGTGGGATTCAAGCTTTGTCATACAGGAACTCATCATGTAACATTTTTGTGTTTTTCAAAAAGTAAATCTTCAGAACTTTAGTGTCACTAGCAACAAGATAAACAGTAGCTCAGACCTTCTCATATCATATCCGTCAATTATCTAGACTTAGATCAAGCATTGGCTACCCACGAGTTTCAAGTTTAGAGTAAATCTTTATATCAAATAAGTCGTATCCAAAACTCAGGAGAATTCAAGGCTGAAAACTAGGTACTTGAAAGGTATTACAACAAAGCATCTATTCAGCATTTCCTTTTAAAAAAATTTCTGAGTCCTCTTTATTTTATTCAACTCTTAAAAACAGAAAACTAGACATATACTTTTTATTTTGTTTTAATGATTTAAAATCACACCTTACTATTATATATATAGCTAAGATAAATTTTTATTTTGTTTTAGTTTGGTATGCATCTTTTTATGACTTTAGCAAATATGAAGCAAACTTAAAAATAGTAGAACCAAAAAGAAAAAGAAATACTTAGCTAGATACATGGAGGATGCTCCTCCCCCAAGCTGGATGTTGTCGTAGTCTTTCTTATCCGTCCAGAATTTGTGTTCCTCACGTAGCGGGTGTAGCAGCAGTTCAGAAGAATGTACTTCGGATGGATGACGTTACTCTTGATCATCTTGCAAAATACTCCAACAAGAACACCAAAACTTGTGGCACATAATAGGATAAGGGGTTAGCGGTCAACCATTTAGAGCTTTATTGTCCTTGGAGGTTTAGATAAATTTCTTAATTGACCAAGTTCTAATAGGATGTCTTTTTAATATTTTTGGATTTTCTTATTTGTAGAAAGAAATGTGTATGTATGGTATTTTTATGCCACCACAATAAATATTTCTACGGGCTTTTACACCCCATAGATTTATTCACATGGGGCTTTAAGCTTTAATGATACAATGATGTAATGTAGTAACAAAAAACTTTTTTATTTTTTTCTTTTCTGAATGCAATGCTAATGTAGAAAAATAAATATGCTAAAAGTAAAAATAATTCATGCAATGCTAAAAAGTAAATATGGATAACTACTGATGTTACCTCATGGCCAGGGTTCAGATTTTTAAGTCCTCCGGACAGAACTCGACTGAAGAAGAGTCCTTTACCTTTCTGGTGCATCGTCCGGTCTCAATGATGGAGACACAGATGGCTGCATATCTTGTGACGGTGTCTCTGATGATGATATTACCTTCTTCCGTCAAACCCATCTTGGTTTTGAGTTTTGATTTTTGGCTTAGCAGGTTCAGAACCTTCACTTGTAGAAATTAAGGGATCAATAACTCTCTCACACTCTGCTTGAAGTGTGCCCTGCTCATACAGACAAGGTAGAGATCAAGTGCATGGGCTCTGTTGGTGGGAAAACACCAACAGAATCAAAACTTAATTTATTCTTCTCTAGCCTTGGGCACACTTAACAAGATAAAGTTGATTCTATATACTGTGTTCAATTATATCATAGGTGATAAGATCCGAAGATTGAGCATGAATGTAGCATTTATGTTCATTTAACAGAAAGGGTTGAATTGCTTAACCCATAGAAGGATTGTCTATCTCTTCATAATATATCGATCTTTACATGATTATGACTATCATCTTCCAGAGATAAGAAGTGCAATGTTTTAGCTCATTTGGTTAAAACTATGATATCAAGAAAGTGGTGCTAGGAATAAGCTTAAAGAATAAGACATGTTGAGCTAACCAGGTTTGATCAGGTAAATTGTAACTCAAACATATTTTGTTTCTTATTTATGTGCCTACCAGAATCAAGGAAAAACTTTTTAAATAATGACCATTTACCTTAGGATGTTACCTTTGTCATTGAAGTGTGATGTCACCATATGACGAAGGGTAGATGACTCGTGATGGTCCTTCCCTTTAAAGTTTTCCTTGTTCGGCTAGTCTCGCAGCTTGAGCTGTTCATGAGCTTCTTGTCTCCTAGATTGCACCCTTCCTTTCTTATTCTTTTGTCATGCCATCTTTCTGTTCTTCAATATTTTTTACACCTTGTTAGACCTTTTTCCTCACTCATTGTTTTATGCCTACAAAGGATTAGTGGACAACACATACCCAAAGGAATATACAATTTTGAAACACGGGTTGTTTATCCAAAATTTTATAATTTCCCTCTATGCTAATGAAAAGATAGAGTTAGAATTATTTTAGCATAATTTTTGTTTATCATATTCTGTACAGGCATGGCTCAAGGCAAAGGTAACTTGCAGCTAAAGATAGAGCGAATGACCATGAATGAGTTGTGTCTTCTTTGCGCAACGTTATAGGAGTTCATCATGTGTCTTGCTTCGTCTCTGATTTAAATTCATCTTGTGACTTACCCAAATTGATTTGAGAGTTTTCTGTAGGGGTTAGTCCAACAAAACAACCAATATCTACTAAAGCATACTTTTGGCACAAAAATCAACCTAGACACCACGTCTAATTTGATTTAGGAAGGCATTTTAACCTAAGCACCTTGCTTAATTTAAAATCCTTTTGAATTAAAATCAGCACAACTTTTGGTTTAAACTAAGCACCATGCCTAATTTAAAAGGTATATGAAAATACTCCAAACCTTAAGTATACTATGGCAAGCAAAGGTAGCATGAAAGCATTATAGAGATTTATTTAGTTGGAGATAAAAAAAGCATGATTGTTATTGAGCATGATTTAAAGGTAGAGACAACCAAGATAAATTAGCAATATGGCATAAGATTTTTTAGAGAAGCCCATCCCCCAGGCTTAAATTTTGCAAGGCAAAGTCAAGTTTGGATAGATGTGATTCAATGTTGCATGGTGTTTGGATGGACATACCTTGAGTCATCATCGTTCATCCATTTTGCTTTAGACCTGGAATGGTTAGTGACAATAATACCCAAAGGAATATTTTCACAATTATTTTCTATGCTTATTTCACAAGGGCATCATAGCAAAAAGGGTAAAAGCTCATGTTATCTCCCGAAAGTGCTTATTTTAGGACAGAAGCTTGTCCTTGGAAAACCTTCGAATTGAGTTTCGAATTGGTGAAGTGGTTTCCCCTCCAATACCAACCTTTGGGTACTTATCTCAAGATTCATGCCTATGAGATTTGTAATATTCATGACAAATATATGCATCTACAACCATCCCTTCTAAGTCTTTATGAACAAAAAGTATAAGGGGATTGAGGATCTCGTATGTGGCAATGTTGGAAAGACCAATTGGTTCAGGAGATTTCTCATGTGAGCATGGATTTTATGAGGTGTTCTTGAAATAACTTCCATGTTTGCTGATGAAATCTTCCATTTCAATCTCTAAGGGTGTTTCTTTATGAATGTCTATAGGCAAAATATTGTCTCCATCATTCCATGCCTATGGCTTTCATTGGACATTTTATTGTCTAGGATTTCTCTTGGATTGGTAACTCTCGGGTTGATCTTATCTAAAACCTCGTCCATCCATTCAATGGCAATGGCACATAAGTTCTTAATATTGTTGCTCTTCTTGGTCTTCCTTGTGGCCTTCATGATTCCTATGCTTTGGTTGTCTTAGTGGATTTCTAGGGTCATCATGAGACTGAGGAGAAAGAGCATAAGAGGGATCATTGGGGTCAAGGACAGGTTGAAAGATGGGTTCAGATGAGACATCTAATGTGGACATAGAAGGGAAGAAGACAGGACTAGCTTCTAAATAGCTTGGCTCTCCTTCTATGGCATAACTAGACATGCCATCCTTGAATTCTTCCCAATGTCCCATATGGGAATAAGGATGTTAAGAGATCCCTTCTTGAGAGGATTTGAATTATATTTGCTCGGAGGTCTCTTATGAAGATGAGAATTTAATGTTCTCTAAAAATCAACACTAAGAAGGTGATCCTTAATTTCAATAGGAATTTCTAAAGGTGGAATTCCTTCTTCTCTTAGGGGATTTTGGGGTATTGATAGTTCAGGACTGATAGCTAAATCGTAGGATTGGGGTGGTTATGATTTGGCTATCAAAACTTCCTCTTCTTATTCAAAAGGTGATTCATTCTCTTTCTTGAGGAGTTCATTATGAATGCTAGTGCAGGGAGTGATTCCACTAATTCTATTAAGCATAGACCTTGCTTCACTAGTAGACAAAAGAAGAAAAGCTCCTCTAGAGGCTGCATCAAGGGATTCCCTAGAATCCTTGCTAAGACCCATGTAAAAATGTTGAAGAAGTACAGGGTCTTGAATGGCAAGGTCTGGGCAGCCAGAGAAGATGAGTTCATTAAAATGATCCCATGATGTACCAAGAGATTCTTCTTTTAGTTGACTAAAATTTAAAACCTCTTTCTAAATGCTAACCACTTTAGAGATGGAAAAGAAACATAAACAAAATTTATAGCATAACATTTCCCAATCTCCTTACATACTTCCTACGGTTTGACTATACCAATGTTTAGCTCTTCTCATCAAAGAGAACAGAAACAACTTCCATCTTAAGGTATTGTCAGATATGCCAGCGATATGCAAGCATGCATAGGTCTGCTCAAACTCTTGTAGGTGTGAGTATGGGTTTTCATCACCTTCTCCCGAGAAGGATTGATCCCAAATTAGTTTTTTTAACACGGGCACACCTCATAACCAGGTGTTAGGATAGGCTCTATAGATTTAAGTGGCCCAAAGCTCGCTCTCATAGGTGTAGTGTATTGATAGATAGGAGTGGAATTCATAATGGAAAAGAAAAGAAAAGAATGAAGGAATAAAAAGATAAAAGAATATGACACAAGGTTAAGCTAGGTTCGAAGTTAACTCAGCAACTATTTCCCCGGCAACAATGCTAGAAAGCTTGTTGGTATATTTAACGCACACAGATAAATCTGCAAGTGCATGGATACCATTGTAGCTTTCATCTAGAGGTATTCCAAGTATTGTATCCACAGGAAAATGTGAGGTTAACTACGGTCCAACTTAATCTAGAGTAGCAACAAGACTTAAGAAAGTCAGGAGTGTAGAGGAGATCGCTAAGGTCTTCTAGTTCTAATCTCAATAAGCTATGTCTTCTATTGTTCGACTAAGGATATTACTAAGGGAAATATAGATAGAGTATGTTTCCTATAATAACTAAATCCTACTAGTCCTACAAATGGGAGGTGGACTACAGAGGATTCAACGAGGCTATAAGAGTCACCCTCACGAGCTACCACCGATCCGGAATATAGGGTACATCCATGAGTTACCCGAGTCTAAGCACCATGCTTACACTATGATTAATACTTTAACCTAAGGCCAATAGATTAAAGCACTCAAAAGAGACTCACAAACCAGAAGAACAATATAAACATGTTACTTAAATCAGAAGTGGATTACCAGAGAAATCTCAGATGCAAGGTTGACTTCCGCCAAGGTATAAGCCATAGAGAGAGCACCGATAGGCCGACATCTCCTCCAAACTCTTCCCTCACCTTCCATCTCTCTATTTCTAAAGACTAGATCCTATGAAGGTCTAATGTTCTCTTGATAGCTAGCTCTTATCCTTATGAGGAGAATATGAATTAGGGTTTTAGGATCTCCCCTAAGGGAGGGGGTAGGGGCTGGTATATATAGCCCTAAGGGTCCAACATGAGCCCTTGGATAAAACTGACTTAAGTAACAGTTTAGATGCATCCTCGAAGGAGGTGGGGAACCGACATATGAAGCAGGTTGACAGGTGGGGCCCACAGGGGCCGGGCAGCCCCACCTACAGGCTGGCTGGCCCCACATGGAAGTGGGTTGAACCCCACTTTGGTGATTTACCTTCTAGACCCTTCTAGTGTCTTCCCACGTAGGTAACATGGTGGAATTCCATAATTTCCTTCGACGATTAGGTCCTCATTAGCGGTTTTCTAGATAAACCCTACTGAAAACATATATTTACCAAAACTCATGGAATTTATTAGTTTAAACCCCTAAACCTTCATTGGTGATTATATTTATGCCCTTATCCATGTTTAATTGATAGTTTATAATGATTGTCAACTACCAGCAACAACAAGATTAGAGGAAGAGCTCATCAAAACCATAATGAGCAGATCTAGGAGGAGGAGGAAGCCACCTACCTCACCACAGCTACCGCCACCGGACTGAGTTGAACCCACCACCATCAAAGTTGGATCCGCTGGAACCCCAAGCTGGCATGGGTGGGGCACAAGGAGGCAGTGGGGCATGGCCATAGGGAGGAGCTCATGGGCACTGGGAAGGATCTCGCTAGGGAGAGAGACAGGGGAGAGAGAGAGCATGCGGTGGGGAGGAAATAAGTCACGTGAAGTTGTGCATGGATGGGGCATAAGGAGTTGGCTTGGGCATGGGTGATTGACGGATAAGCCTAGGCATCACCGCTAGGAAAGGGAGGCTAAGAGCGAGTGAGTGAGAGAGAGGGGCAAACGGGACGAGGTATGCAGGACAAGGAGAGATGAATAGAATAAGCGGAAAACTCTATCTAGGAGTGAGGAAAAAATGGAGCAGCTCCTTGCCTCTTTAAGTATTTGACCCACGTTATGTGGGAAACTAGGAAACACATTTGTGGTAGGTAACTAAAATTTTGTTAAAGTGTCGGTCAATAATCTAGACCATAGGATCTACATCTAACGGTAGTTGTGCTTTCTTCTTCCTCCCACCGTTCGTGTCTAGAACTTTCTTCTTCCTCATGTCGTTCACGAGTAGGCTTGCACTCCTCCTCGCCCATGCCGCCGCCTACCGCCCCACCATGGCGAGCCAAGGTTTCGCTAGAGCTCCATAGTCATGGCCACAGCTGTAGAGCTCCGGCAAAACCCAAGCTCGCTCATAGTGCCAAGTTCTTCCCCTCCCCGCGCGTAGTCGCCATGGCCATGGCATCCCCACCCAGACCTAGCTTGGCTATCTCCATCACCACTAGGGCCCTTGAACCGCTTGTCAGCATCCCCACCTCCTGGTCGGCATTCCTCCCCCAAAGCCCTTTCCTTTTAAGGCCACCAGAGTTTGGGAAGATGAGAGGAAGAGCTCATCGTAACCTTAACGAGTTGATCTTAGAGGAGGAGGAAGCCACCTACCTCACCATAGCCATCGCCGCTGCCGCCAAAGTTGAACTCACCACCGCCGGAGCTAGACCCACCAGAACCCCAACTCAGCGTGGGGAGACGGTAGGGCGTAGCCATGAGGAGGAGCTTGCCGAGCGCTAGGGATGATTTTGTTGGAGAGAGAGGGAGGGAGAGGGAGAGCACACATGTAGTGGGAAGGACATAAGCCGTGCGGTGTTGTCTATGGACGGGGCGCGGGTGACTGAAGGATAAGCCTAGGCATTACCACCAAGAAAGGTCGAGAGTGAGCGAGCGAGAGAGAGAGGGGGGCAAATGCAACGAGGTACTAAGGACAAGGAGAGATGAACGGAACTGGTGGAAAAGTTTTGGGTAGGAGTGGGGAAAAAATGGAGCAACTCCTTGCCTGTTTAAGTGTTTGAGCCACATTGTGTGGGAAATGAGAAACACATTTATGGCAAGTGACTAAAATTTTGTTTAAGTGTCAGTCAATAATCTGGACTACAAGATCTACATCTAATGACAATTGTGCTTTCTTCTTCCTCCTATCGTTAGTGTCCAGATCTTTCTTCTTCCTTCGGCCATTCATGAGTAGGCTTGCGCTCCTCCTCCCCCCATGCCACCACCCATGGTGCCACCTTCTTCCCCTCTCCCACCCCCACCACCATGTCCATGGTTCCCCCACCCTGACCTAGCCCGGCCGCCTCTACCGCCACCAGAGCCCCTAAATGACCCACCAGCATCCAAATCGCTTGGCTGGCCTTCCTCCCTAAACCCCTTTCCTTTTAAGGCCGCTAGAGTTTGGTAAGATGAGAGGTAGGGCTCGCCAGAACCCTAACGAGCAGATACAAAAGGAGGAAAAGGAGAAGGAGGAGGACGAAGCCACCTACCTCACCGCAGTCACCGTCGCCGCCAGAGTTGAACCCGCCGCTGCCAGATCTAGACCCACCAGAACCCTAAGCCAACATGGGTGGGGGCACAGGGAGGCGGTGGGATGTGGCCGAGGGGACGAGCTCACTAAGCGCCAGGGAGGATCTTGTCGGGGAGAGAGATAGAGAGCATGCGATGGCAAAGAGATAATCCCCCATCATCGTCCATCGCCCTACCGAGGCATCCTCCCTCATTCCCTCCCCCTCCTATCGCTGTTTTCTTTTCCAACTCTGGCGAATGACCATGACTCCCCCGCCCTGACCTAACCCTACCGCCTCCCGCCTCTAGGGCCTTGAACTACCCAATTGCCTGGCCTACCTACCTACCTAGGGCCCCTCCTTTATCTAGGTCACCGGAGTTGGGAGAGAGAGGAGAAGCTCGGTAGACTTGGGATAGAGAGAGGAGAACTCATCGAAACCCTAACTAGTAGATCCAGGAGGAGGAGGAGGAAGTGCCAACCTTGCTGCCGTAGTTGGTGCCAGAACCCACCTCCATCATCGAATGGGATAGAGGGAAGAGCGCGTGCACATCAGGCACGTTGGGGAGGAGCCACCGCCGAATCCTGCCGCCACCACCGGTGGGAGGGAGGAGACGCATGTGAGCAGGGTGCATGGGACATGGGAGCGAGAGCATCGTCTGAGTGTCACTCAAATGTTAGGTGTTTCCTCTATAGGAAATGTGCTAAAATAATCATGAAAATGCTAGAAATCCATTAAAAGAATCAATATTTTGGGGATGAATCAAGTAAAAGAAAAATGGACAAGCTCCTTCCCTGTTTAAGTGTTTGAGCCACATTGTGGGAAAGCATGAAACACATTTATTTCTCATGTTTTGTGCGACACGCACTCACTTGACACATAATCAACGTAGGCATTCGGCGGCTACGACCATCGCTTACGTAAATAAGCCGCAACCGTCGAACATAAAGATTTAGCTATATATAAAAGCTATTAGTTTCACATCTTTTGCATTATACGCGGTGCTTCACACGCATCCAATGTGAACGTTCAACAGACACAAACATCGCTTATGGTGTAAAGACTTGTTTGGTTTCACATCGTGCAAACTTTCCTGCTAGACTTAGTATTCCCGGGCGATAGATTTTGGTTGTCTGAGGTCAGATTTGTTGCCTGGCAAAAGCTGTCTGGCTTAGGGTTCCATACAAAACAACCCCTAAATGCATCACAACCACTGGACTCTATGTAGCCTAGTTGCTCAAGTAGAGATTTTGTTATGTAGACAAGATAATTTTCAAGTGCGTCCCACGCATCTAGGGCACAACACCTACGCCCCATGTTGGCCAATCCCTCTTCGTCTAGTTGGCTCAGAGGGAGAAGGGACACATCTTGTTGGTACAAATCTCACCATAGGAAAGTGAACTGATCAAACCGACACACAGAAAACATACAACCAACAAAGAAAAAACACCATTACCCACCCCAAATGTGAATAGGAAGAACTACTAAATAGGGCAGATGCTATATTCTAGGCGCCTAAAAAATTCATTTCTTTCTAGCGATGCACTGTTCATCTTCCACCTCTTGCCATGGCGTCCGCACTGGCTTGCTCTCGCCTCCGTCGCCACCCACTGCCCCACCAAGGCAGCCTCCATCTTTCCCTCCCCCCTCCCGCTGTCGCTTTCTTCTCCAACTCCGGTGAACGATTGTGACTCCCCCACCTAGACCTAGCCCCTCCACCTCCACCATCGCCAGGGCCTCGAACTGCCCAGCCACCATCCCCACCTCCTGGCCTACCCACCTCCCCGAGGCCCCTCTTTTTTCTAAGGCCACCGGAGTTGGGAGAGAAAGAGAGGAGAAGCTTGCCAAAGTTGGGAGAGAGAGAGAGACGAGAAGCTCGGTGGAACCCTAACTTGTAGATCTAGGAGGAGGAGGAGGAACCACCTACCTCGCCATCGTCGAAGGGGACAGAGGGAGGAGCCACGTGGGGAGGAGCGCGTGCGTGTCGGGCGTGTTGGGGAGAAGCCACCGTAGGAACCCGCTGCCACCACTGGAGGGGGTAGAGGGAGGAGTCATGTGGGGAACGCTCACTTCGCCACGCGTCAATGACCGAACGTGCATACCGATCACCTTTCCTAACCAACCATGGATCAGGCTCGGGCGGTGTTCATGTCGGTGGATGCTCGAACTTCCCATGGACCGACCCTTAGCCCCCAAGGGACGATGCCACTGATCGCATGTGGCCATTACGTGGCTCGCCTCTGGATTCTCACGATCTAGGGTTAGTGCCCGAGCTATCGAGATTGTTTTTCGTCCAACTTCGGTGGACGTTGGAGTATCATGGGCGTTCCTTGAGAGTGATCAGCTAAGTCTTGGCTTTTTCTCAGGTGAGTGCTTGTTGCCTAAGGCCGTCGTGTGCCGAAGGCTGCTCAAGTTGTCGGCAAAGGCAGTTGTTCTTTGCCTCGAGCATATCGTTCTAATAGAGTAGTCGGAGGCGAGCCTCGTGGCTGGTCTCATAAGAAGCATCGGGAGTGGGTGTGTCGTCCGCTGGGGGAGTAGGACAATACAGTGCAAGTTTCTCAAGTTTCTCCCAAGGTCACTCGGGATCTTGCATGCTCATGTAGCACTTGCGTTGCTTTGAGGGCTCGACGTCCTCTTCCTTTCCCTTTTCTTCATCCGACCCCTAGTAATTGAGGAGGAACTGATCATAGTCGAAGTCATCGAGATCGACGATGGGTTGCTCACCATTTGGGTCGATGTCAACCCATTCTTCCGAAGCTTCGGCCATCACCTCATCACCATGGGTGATCATCCTGACGAATTGGGTGGCGAGATTGCGTAGACGTCCAGGAGAATCCTGATCATAGGTTTGGTTCTCCTTAGTACGAGATTTGGCGGGTTCCGCCAAGGCTTGTTAATGCCAACTTGAGTATGTTGCCACCGCATCCCTTAGTCCGGTCGAGAAATCAGAAAGAATGTGGTCGGGTAGCCACAGTAAATCTAATATAGGACCCAGTATGGATTCTCCCATATTCGGAGCGCAGCGTCGAGGTCATGTTCTCGACCAATCTTGGTGAAGATGCCACAGTCGTAGTGGTTTAGGTGTTAGGCGAGAGCGCGCAGCCCTGCGCCTACAGCTTCCTCTAGTCTGGCAAAGAATGCAAAGACCAGGGGAGGCTACTCCTTCTCCTCCACGGGTGGCTCGGGTTCTTGCAGCTACAAGTCCCCGAACCGATCGGCGATGAAGTCTAGGTTGCTGAAGGTGATCCTCCCGCTTGGCTGTATTTTCTCCACGTCATCGTCGAAGTTGAAGATGATTCCCATTTGAAACACAATATTAGTCTGTGTGCGAAAGGCCCCTACCTGGCACGCCAACTGTCAAATGATTTAGCTCCGGTAATGCCTAGCAACTGCTTCGCGTAAGAGGAATCAGACGGTAGCACACGAGACACAAGATTTATACTGGTAAAGGCCGCTGTGTAGCGTAAAACCCTAGTCCAGTCAAGGGTGTTGCTCTTCTTGTATTCGTATGCTCGGTTACAGGACAGTTGCTCCTAGCTACGTAGTAGATGGGATGAAAGGGGTTGAGATTGATCCCGATCGTGAGGTCCCTACCCTCCTTTATATAGGTTGAGGGGGTAGGGTTGCAATGAGAGCGATCGGCTAACAGATGGGATTGCTAGTTTGTTACATGGAAGGCGTAACAGATCAATTCTATCCTACTATCGATACGACGGCGCCGGATATCCTCGATACGTTGTGATCTCCAAGCTAATGGATTCATCTGGTCTTCGTGGGCTTCATCCTTCGACGTTCTCCATCCGCCAGACTAACGTCACGCCAAATATATGGTCGGTGAGGGTAACCTGGCCCATATATCCGACAAACAGCTTCTTTATATCTTATGCGCACTCTAGAGAATCATTCCTAATCTCTACCTTTGGCTAGAGAGAAATCCAGAGTAGAGGACGGTAACATTTGGAGATCTAATTAAAGAATCTGTTGGAGGGCTTTTTTTCACCAAAATCTATATTCACACCAATAAAGAATGATAAAAAGAGGCATTTTGGAGTTGCTCTTAGCTTCTCGGAATTGGGGAAGATGTTGGAGCAGGGGAAGAGATAAAATTGTAAAAGATTAAAAAAAAATCGGTGTAGGGGAGGAGACTAATTTTGCTCGGCCACATTATAGCAAAGTTGTTTTCAATAAAGTTCTGATATAAGCAAAAGAGGGGGAAAACACTAAAGATTTAAAGGCTCGCAACTTGGCGATGTAGATGTGAGCCGATACCACTTGCTATGGACCAGCTGACCAATATGCAATTGTCCAGCTAAGACTGAAGTGTACTCTACCTTGTAAAGCGAGAACAAATTTCAACATCTTTGGAGAGTAGACGGTCCAAGTAACACTTGGAAAATAAACAAAGCTCGCCCTTGAGACAAGCATGTATCAAGTTGTTGCTTTTATAGATTGTGGAACCGTCAGGGAATGGTAGCGAGTGTACAACACTACAACGTGTTGGGATGGCCCTCCATTGGGAGGTGTGTTGGATCAGAAACCAACGCCCACGATCTTCATCTAGTGTCAGTTCTGTCTCCTGGAACTGAAATCCTAGACGTTGGCTCTTGACCCGACGGTCCAAGAGGGAGGTCGTGATCCACACTTTCCTTTTGCTTTCAGCCTTGCATCCTTGTTCATGGGCGTCGAGGTCACCAAATTGCAAGCCGAGGATGACCAGCAAGATGCCAAGCCGATGGCACGCGTGTGGACTGGGGTTGCAGATGACAAGAGTATATTTGCGGGGATACTCATGCCGGCCAAGTTGGGTAGCCAGCTCACTTGCTGGTTGCTGCTATCATTCGTCACGCCTCGGCGGCCAAGCGATCAACCACTTGGCTCCCCGGCATGCCAAGTTGCTTGCTCCCATGCATCTAATAATGCCACAGCGAACAAGTGTGCGCTGCTAGTTTTCTTTCACGGGCACTGCCACTCTGCTCGTTGCAGTCCTCTTGTCCTGTGATTGCGATGTTCATAACTTATCAGCCATAGAATAGTGTTTTTCTCTCACAACAAAACAGCATTAGCTGGCTTATCAGCCGCAGAAACCATCAGCCAAACAGTTTTACTCAGAAGTTACTGCCACTACCCGCTTCTAAGGACAACAAAGTGATTGGGCTGCTTGGCACAAATATATTTGGAGAACCATGCTAAATCCAGGGAAATATTTTCAGGCTCTCCACACTCCTTGCCATTCCAAGCACTCCAGCGATAGTTAATCTACTGATACCCAACATATACTCTTGAACTTCAGTCTCAGAGCACCTCACCTGTGCAACAAAATATATGCCAGCAGCACAGAGCACACTGATGTTTTGCAATGCAACAGAGGACCCTTCCATGGAGACTTGAGGTAAACACATCTCATGGGGTGGGGTCAAAACCAAAACTTTGCAATAACATTCACACTTACAAGTTACAACAAAATCTAGGGAGAATTCAGTTACACGGATCCAACAACAGCATTGAGATTTTCCCGGACAAGGAAATCTCAGGCAAAGATTTCTCTAACAAGCCAGTCCAGGCTCGGGTACGCAAAATACAGTATCAGGAACGAGGGAAGTGCAAACAGCACAGTGATAAGGACATACAATAACAAGACTGCTGCGCTGGCAGGGATCGCATAGAGCACTATGAGGAGGAAGATGAACACCAGGGGAAACTTGGCAGTCAAGTGAACCAGGAACGACAAGGACTTGCGCAGCGAAGCTTGTACCCTCTCTGCGTTCAGCAGAGGGACCCCATGGTTGCCATGATTGGCATTGGTGGGCAACGTGTCAACCGGTGGCGGAAGGTGGCGTCTAGTGGGATTTGAATAGCCTGCATTTCGATTTGCTCTGCTGCTGCTTGAGAGCCATGGAGTCTGTTGCTCACTATGAATACCTGGGCGTGATCTGGCCCGCTCGCCATTCATCCCCTCGACCATCCAAAGGAGGAAATAGTTCTTTCGTGGGAATGTGAGGTTCCCTTTGTAAAGTATGCGAAGTGACAGGAGGTTGCACCAGGGACAGCAAATGAAGAATGGTAGCTGGATCGGCACAGTTGGAACTTTGATGACAGCCCACTGAAGTCCTAGGATGCAGTTCTTGCACATGGTGTGGCCACACCATAGCACAAAAGGCACATTCTCCACTATGTTGAAAGACTCCCAACATATTGGGCATTCCAGGCCTTCTTCCCTGCTTGTGCATGAGGATGCTTCATCGTCAGAACAAGCAGCACTCAAAGAAGTGCAATTTGGGGGACTCTTCTTCCCCAGCCCAGATGCGCAAGCGTTTGATGCAAAACCCCACATCTCAGTAAGCTATCTTGAAGACCCTGATTTCACTTGTATAAATATTTCACTTGGGGGTAGACCTGAAACAACAAGTGAACCATGTATCAGAGCTTCCACAGAGAACAACGGCAATAATAAGAAAGATACAATGTATAGCTGATGTTAGCATTTTAGAAAGAGGGGAGACAGAAATCTATAAGAACTTAGAAAGATGAATGTAAGTTGGTGGAAGATCAAATCAGATCACTGTGTAAGTATATATTAATTACCAAAGGGAGTGTGTACAAATGGGATCATTTGAAATATTAGCATTCTTCAAGAAAGAAGGCCAAATGACAAAGTGTCATACAAATACAAGAATGCACACAGCTAACTAGCGCTTTTACTCTAAACCACCCTCCTTCAAAAAGGCCAAGGGACAGAAATAACTATTCAGATATCACAAACATACAGGCATAGGAAAGCAAAGACACATAACAGAAACATATTTTAGGAGATATCAATACCAAAGAGATCAGCATAGAGTGACAATCGTAAGGGTCGTTTGAATCTATTGCTCATCACTAAGCAAGTTTTACTAAAATTAAAGCATGACTGCACAGGATCATCAACCAAACATAGTACAAAAGAAACATTGTGCTCTTCGCAGACATTAACTTAATGAACAAAGTAATGGTATACTCAAACTATATAAGACCAACAGGCTAAGATGTGGAGCCACATTTTTTCTCATGTTATTTAAAGAAAACTGAACATAATTAGCAAGTGGAAAGCATTCAAACCACATACAAGAATAAAATAATTAAAGAAGTCTTAGCCTCTTGGGAAGCTTCAAATATGTAGATATAGCTGACAATTATGTTATGTTCCATATGACAATATCACTTACCAGTGCATCCTTGTTACAAGACTTTTAGGAGTAAAAGAAAGATTGTGCAGTTGACTTAAACTCACCTAACTAGTGCATAATTCACATATGGCCAGACTGTATAGCTACACTAAAATCATTCAAAGGCAGCCCAAAAGGAACAGAGACCCAAGAAGTTCTCTAGAGAAACTGTGCATGCCAATGACATATACCTTTATCAGGTAATACTGACACTTTGTGTTAAACCTTCATTTCTGTTGGTTTTCAATTGAGTACTATATTTACGAAACAGCATTTCCAATAGGCACTTTTCGCCTACACGGCCGTTTACACACTGTGTAAACGCTACACGGTAGTTTGCCTTGTCCATTTAATCACCGTTCGTTTAATGGCCGTTTAGCCCGAATAAATAAATAAACGATAGGTGAACATTTAGTCCGTTTAAATGTTTAGGCTAACACTAGGTCAACAAAATTTGACATGTATAACAAAGGTAGATCCATTTTGTGAATGAAAAGATTTCTATCCAACTAAAAGTTCTTAAATAACAAGGTATACTTTAGGAAATTCTTCTAACAAGCCTATCATACATCATTCAACAATCCACTATTGCTATAGCATATGCATTGCTTGAACTATTAGCATGTGCTGATAAGTGGTTGATCTTATAACAAATACAAAGAACTTATGAACCTATACACAAAACTGAGTTTTTTTTTAAATGTCTGGAGTGTAGTATTGTAGTGTTTCATGTTTTTTCTCCCAAACAAAAGCACAACTAAGGGCGTACCCAGTGCAGAGAGCTCCCGCTCTGTGCGGGGTCTGGGGAAGGGTGTCAGTGGCAAGCCTTACCCTCGCCTGTGCAATGCGAGGAGACCGCGACTCGAACCCGGGACCTTCCGGTCACAGGCGGTAAGACTCTACCGCTTGCACCAGGCCCGCCCTTCAAACAAAAGCACAACACAAATTACGAAATGGAGTATGCTGTGACACACTTGAAAGTAAAAATGCTCCAAAGAAATAAATTACAGAGTGGATGCTTTTCATCTGATAAACACATAAAAGAGTCAATGGCTGCAGTTCTCTAAAATGCTTCCTGAAACGCTTTATACAAGAGATATAGGCTTTTTGAACTGTGTGAGTGCAGATATTCAGCCTGTCTACAAAATAAGATATTGCTGCAAGCAAAGCAGATTGGGGTAATACCAAACATAGTGTGTGCACAATAAGGAAAATATCAACAACCACCTACCATAGAATTTCTTTCTCTGAAGCAACCTAGTAGTAACGAAAAACAATCAAGCAGTTGAGTGTTCAAACCAGAAACCAACTTCTTTGATTACTGATAATAAGAAATAGAAAGACACATAAGTAGGATAGAGAACCAATTTTTATCCAGACCTGGACAATATGAAACCACACCCAGATATTGAACCAAGAAAGGCTGCATTGTGAAAAGTTTTGGCAGATGCTTTAGCCAGACAAAGCTTAGTTAACTGGCTAAAGTGTTATGTTTTCGAGACACTTGGTTATATTCTAATGTATATTCAATTTTTCCTTGGTACAGTATGACTGATTATTGGACAGCCATGGGGAAACATATGATGTTTAGTGAAAATAATACGAAGTCTAATTTGAAACTGAAAATTTGTTGTAGTCTAATCACAACTAGAAAAGAAATCAGTGCATAAGTTTCTAAATTGATCAAATCTTATTAACCAAACAACCTTTTGAACTCCATGCTGACAATCATAGGTCATAACACTCTAGGAGAACTAAACATGAAGTAGGTTCCTAATACAAGTGGACATTCAACCATTCCTCTCAGAAAAAAGAAACTCAGCATATGGACACTACTTAGCAGAGTGGTTGAGCCGGTTGAGGTTGAACAGGGTACTAATGTATGCTGGAGACCTTTTTCCATGGTGTCTGTACTAGATTAGCAATACATGTGTTAGCTAATTTTTATTAATTACTACAGTATAAAAAATTCGCACCAAAAGACATCTTATGCAAAAAAAGGCTTGCTTGGATGCCATCCATGCTCATGTGTGTAATCACATTCTAGCTCTGTCACCGCCATCTCATGCGCAGGTAGCCTAACAACACCTGATCGTTGCAGCATGGGCACCAAATTTTTTCTACATCTTCTTATCCACAGATCAAATCTTGATACACTCAAATTGGAGAAATCTATCAGCAGTCCACAATCAGATTCCGTTCTTGACTGGAATATCCAGCAAGTCACTGGATGGAACAGACGAATCACATTTGGCACACTACGAATTAGACGAGGCATGCATGCATGGAAGTCAATTAAGAAGGAAAGTACACAAGGACGATCATATAATTCATAAGGTTTGCTTCCAGGTTAGCATGCATGCACATCCACTCATCCACCGCGCCTAAACTGAACCGTTAATTTTGTTACCGGCTCAAGCAACAAGGAGCGAGAGCCGGGTGAACGGAGGCAGAACGTGAACCCGTTTCAGCGAGCCCCACGGCGCGGCGGCCCCGGACCTGACACCGGCGACAGCGCTGCTGCTGGCTGGAGAGGTGCTCGGCCCAATCTGCTCGTCTGAAGCAAAGCGGACCAGGGTCGCAACGGCTGTAAGGGGAAGCACTCGAATCACAGGAAAGGGAGAGGTATCAGCGTCGGAACTCACCGGCGGCGGCGGTACGGAGGGAGGGAAGGGGCGCCGCGACCGCCGTCGTCGCCGCTTGGCTCGGTGGGAGGAAACGAATTGGGGATCTGCGGTGGCGGGGGTGAGGATGGCCGGCCAGTGGAAAATGGAAGGGAGCTGGGTTTGGAGGGTTGGGCGGCCGCCATGTGGATGCGGTCCACAGGTCTGCTTCGAGGTGGGACCTACCCGTCACAGCCTCTGACGTGGGTGCTACTTTCAAAAAAAAAATGGTTTAATAAAGTCAAGCAGCCAAGAGCTCATGGAATTTTGCAGTAGTAAGGGCCGGTTTGAATGCAAAGTACTTCAAAAGCTTATACTCCCTCGTTTTAAAATAAGTGCACATCTTGTAATTTGAGGAGTCAAATAATCTTAAGTTTGACTAAATTTATATAAAAAATACTGAGATTTATAATATCAAATAAAAAATACCCTAGAATTTCTTTCTCTGAAGCAACCTAGTAATAGCGAAAAACAATCAAGCTCACACCGGAAACCAACTTCTTTGATTGATAAATAAGAAATAGAAAGACACATAAGTAGGATACAGAACCAATTTTTATATCCAGGCCTGGATAATGTGAAACCACACCCAGATATTGAGCTGAGAAAGGCTGCATTGTGAAAAGTTTTGGCAGTCGTGTTAGCCAGACAAGGCTTAGTTACTTGGCTAAACTGTTACGGTTTTGAGACACTTGGTTACATTCAGATGTTCCTTGGTACACTATAACTGATTATTGCACGGGCATGGGGAAACATATGATGTTCAGTGAAAATAATACAAACTCTAATTTGAAACTGAAAAGTTGTTGTAGCCTAATCACAGCTAGAAAAGAAATCAGTGCATATATCTGATTAACCAAACAACCTTTTGAACTCCATGCTGACAATCATAGGTCATAATAAACATTCTAGGAGAACTATTCAACTCCATGCTGACAATCATAGGTCATAAATATTCTAGGAGAACTCAACATGAAGTAGGTCATAATACATGTGGGCATTCAACCACTCCTCTCAGAAAAAAAGAAACACAGCTTATGGACACTACTTAGAAGAGTGGTTGAGGTTGAACAGGGTAATAATGTATGCTGGACATAGTTTTTCCCGGTTTCTGTACTAGATTAGCAATAGCAATTTGACCCCCCTTTTCCACTATGTGTTAGCTAATTTTATTAATTACTACTTCCTCTATTCCAAAGTATAAGACACTTTGACTTTTCTAGATACATTGCTTTTATTGTGTATCTGGATTTAGCGCATAGCAAAAGCTATGTTCTAGAAAAGCCAAAACGTCTTGTAATTTAGAATGGCGGGAGTACAGTATGAAAAATTAGCACCAAAGGACATCTTATGCAAAAGAGGCTTGCTGGATGCCATCCATGCTCATGTGTAAATCACAGTCTAGCTCTGTAACCTCCATCTAATGCGCAGGTAGCTAACAACACCTGATGGTTGCAGCATGTGCACCTAAATTTTTCTAGGTCTTCTTATCCACAGATCAATCTTGATACAATCCAATTGGGAAAAAAAATATATCCAGCGGTCCACAATCAGATTCCGTTCAGCAAGTCACCGGATGGAACAGACGAATCACATTTGGCACACTAGAATTAGACGAGGCATGCACGCATGGAAGTCAATTAAGAAGGGAAGTACACAAGGGCGATCATATAATTCATAACGTTTGCTTCCAGGTTAGCAAGCTCGCACATCCACCGCGCCTAAACTGAACCGTTAATTTTGTTACCGGCTCAAGCAACAAGGAGCGAGAAACGGGTGAACGGAGGCAGAACGTGTACCCGTTTCAGCGAGCCCCACGGCGCGGCGGCCCCGGACCTGGCACCGGCGACGGTGCCGCTACTGGCCGGAGAGGTGCTCGGCCCAATCTGCTCGTCTGAAGCAAAGCGGAGCAGGGGCGCGACGGCTGTAAGGGGAAGCACTCGAATCACAGGAAAGGGAGAGGTATCAGCGTCTGAACTCACCGGCGGCGGCGGTACGGAGGGAGGGAAGGGGCGCCGCGACCGCCGTCGTCGCCGCTTGGCTCGGTGGGAGGAAACGAATTGGGGATCTGCGGTGGCGGGGGTGAGGATGGCCGGCCAGTGGAAAATGGAAGGGAGCTGGGTTTGGAGGGTTGGGCGGCCGCCATGTGGATGCGGTCCACAGGTCTGCTTCGAGGTGGGACCTACCCGTCACAGCCTCTGACGTGGGTGCTACTTTGATTTTTTTTAGTCACCAGCTATCGTGTCTGTGCGTCCATAACAATTTCTACTAAAAACACACGAATCGTACAGTAAGATAATAATACTGTAAAAATTAAATATCAACGTTAAAGTAATATTTAATCCAAAAAACAAAGTTTATGTATTTAACAAAGTCACGGAGTGCGCGGCGTCGTAGGCTCACAAACTCTACTTTATAGACATTTCCGTAATGCGGCTAAGATAGTGTTTTATATTGGTAGGAAGAAATCTTCGATATCCATTTCTTCCATTGTAATCCATTTTATCTAGACAATGTTTAAGGTAAGGGCACAGTTACAGTTTTTAGTAGCTTTGCGATATTGTCCGAAGCTATGAGATAATTGATGTCTTGCAATGATCCTTTCATTAATTTAGTTTTCTATCTATGTTTAATTGTTTATTCAATCTATTTTATAGGCATGCCGGTAGATAATGGATGATAAAATTCAAGCATCCATAATTTATCTCTTTGACTTTGAGCATGAGTTTTGTTTTTATTTTTTAATTGATATATTGTCCTTTTATTTTTACCGTAGTGTTAGCATGGACATGCATGAAAAACGAAGATGTCTTTACACTACAGAAATCTTTCAAGAAGATCATGCATAGATTATTCTTATATTGGATATTATATATATACAATCACCTAAGTATTCTAATTAAACTACAAAATTTTAAATTAGGATATGAGGTAAGACATGCAAATAGATATTTCAAAACTACCTCTAGAGTCCAAAGAACTTCGTAAATAAATTCTTCTGGAGACAATGCAAATTCTCTCTAATCTTTCATTTGATGTAGTTAGTGTTATCATAGTACCCGCATGTATTCATAGGAAATAAATCATGGATAAAACGCGGATACTTTTTTGTGCGACATTTCAACATGGGTCCATCGTCCCACCAATATCCTTAAGACAGATCATATAAAGGATGAGTCCCTCTATAAGATTGCTCACAAGAGACTCAAACTTATATCTGATCATGCTAATGTTGAATTGATTTACATCAAAAGCATCGACAATGATAAACGGGGACATAGGTTTTAGTATGCATAGTGGAGGAAAACTCAACATTGACCTTCTCAGCAGCTTTTCTGAGCCTTTGCAGTGCTAACTTCTCCTTACTTAGATAGTCAAGAGGTGCACCATAAAATTATACACCACTCTTAGGATTGGAAGGCTGAACCATAGAAGACAGATGACATCAACTATGGTTTACGTAAGAAATGATGTCTGGTGTCTACTGTCGCGATGGACTATGGATTGGGGAACGGGGATATAGGGAAAGAATTCAAAATGAAAAGACCCAAGGACAATTTCAGTAAGAAACAATAAGCGAGGACGATGGAACACGTGAGCGTGAAGTCAAATGAAAAGAGAAAAAAGTTGTCCCTTTTGCAAATGTAAAGAGGGGAAGTAATTAAATATAGGCAGGTTTGGTAAGGTTCTTAGAAATACAAAGATGTTCCTTTTGTCTTAATTCTCTTTCCTTCTGTGTTAATTCTCTTTCCTTTTGCTCGTTGTCATATATGCTGGCGCATGCAAACATGCAATGTGTATATAGATAGCACAATAATTTTCTACTTCCTATTTTATTGTGATTCCTCTATCATACGACAGACAATATTCAATCAAGGAAAATGGGGATCGCAGGCGTGGGCAGACGGACAAACTAAAACAAATGTCGCACAAAAAAATATCTACACTTTATTCTTTTTAGTTGTAGGAGAAGCAGCCAAGAGCCCATGAAATTTTGCACTGACTAGAAATTAGTAAGGGCCAATTTTGAATGCAAAGTATTTCAAAAGCTACTGTTGTTGGGTATACTTTCTCGTCCCAAAATAAGTGCACATCTCACACCTTGAGTAGTCAAAGAATTAACTTTAAGTTTGACCAAATTTATATGAAAAATTCTAAGATTTATAAGATCAAATAATCATCATTAGATTAATCACATCGTATGTTTTCATACCAATCCTATTTAGAGATACAAATGTTACAACTTTTTTTCTATATTAATCCAGTCAAATTTAAGATTGTTTGACTCCTCAAAATGCGAGATGTGCACTTATTTTGAGAAGGAGGGAGTAGCAAATTTTGTAGTCTCTAAAACCTTGGTTTTGTTAAAACTATAGTTTTTTGGAGTTTGATTTAGAAAGAAAGTAAAAAAAAAAGACAACCCTCAAGTATAGCCTATGTACTCATAACCCTTTTACTATTATTTGGTTTGGGTTGTTTTACTCTCCTCGATTATTTCAGTTGATTCAATTTACACCTAGACAAGATTTATCTATTTTGTTTCTCCACGTTCAAGTTGAATTTTGATTTTAAATTTTATGAAGGGATATCTAGCACCATAGTTTGTGTGTTAACAAATATGTCATAATTTATATCATTATTTTGGTAGGTTAGGACTTATAATAGTAAATTAACGCTAGAAAAACAAAAATGTATTAAACATAATGATATAAAGTTCATAATGTATTTTAAAAAATAGTATATGTTGTCACAAATTGCACAAGTAAAATTTAACTTGTACGTAGAGAAATGAAAAGGACAAATCTTATCAAGGAGTAAATTGAACTGATTGAAATAGTTAAAGGGGTTAAACCAAACCAAACCAAACCAAACATTAGTTTAGGGGTTACCTGGACATAAGGCATACTTGATGATAGTAATTTAGACTCATAACTTCTTTCCACAATTTTGTATGTTTTTTGTTTGTAAAACCACAATTTTATGGTACTACATTTTTTTGATGATAGTGCCATCCAAATAGGCCCTAAACTTCTTCATCCAGTGGACTTCCTAGTGCTCATCATGGAGGTTGACATGAACGCCCTTCTCATAAGACTATTGTTATTTGTTACATGAATGTTCACGTAGATGTGGGAGTTGGAGAAATTCTACTCAACATCAATGACAAGGAGAAATTTGCATTGATACTAAGATTGAAATAGGACATATGTAAGATTCATTTATGATAAAAAAAATTGCATCTCACATTAAACAGGCTCTGCAGAGAAATAATGTCTTTTAATGCAGCTAGTGGTACAGGAGTGACTTTGTGATAAGTCTTCTCTTTTCAATAGCGTTCTGATCATTGCTTGCAGCCTTGCAATGGATTAGTTTACTCATTAAGGTAGTGTTTGGATCCAGCTACTAAAATTTAGAAGGTGTGTCGGGAGGATGTTGTATGGGGTGTTCGGATACTAATAAAAAAACAAATTACATAATCCGACAGTACTCCACGAGGCGAATTTTTAAGCCTAATTAATCCGTCATTAGCACATGTTTACTGTAGCAAAACATTATCAAATCATAGACTAATTAGGCTCAAAAGATTCGTCTCGCAAATTAGTCGCAAACTATGTAATTAGTTTCGTAATTAGTCTATATTTAATACTCCATGTATATGTCTAAACATCCGATAGGACAGCGACTAAAATTTAGGAGGGGCAACCAAACACCCCATAAGTTGTCTCTTTTCCTTAGTTATTCTTTTCTTCTATATTGCTCCTCTATTTAGTATTTTTCTTAACTCTGTTTTATCTTTGTTGCAGCAGTATCCTTGTCTGAATGTTGTCTTGAGCAATTGCTCTGTAGTACTAGTACTTTAGCTAGTAGTAGTGTGTCCGATTTCTTTTTTTACTTGTTAGTGTAGCCTTATTTTATTTTATTGTTGTTTAGTATTTGTGGTTAGCTTTTATAGATTTGGATCGTGATTGTTTTTCTTCCATGAATTTTTAAGAAAATCCCAACCGTTCCTAGGTCAACCTATCACAAATTGGTCGTGTAGCCTTGATGATTAGAAGATACGAGTGTTGGGTAGGAATTAGGATATATGCTAAGTTTTTTGCAAAGAATTTTTACTGGCTCGCATGCACTCTCTCTAGTCTCCTGTTTGATCTATAATGGCGAAGACAAACAATTTCAAGCAATCCAATGCATTGGTTCAGCATCGGTTGCCTCCGAGGGATGTGGCTACGGAGATAATTGAAATTTTGCCATTGCGAAACGTGGGTTTTGTTCGTTTGCCATCCCATAAAAGGGATTTACTTGTTTGCCATTATAAAACTGGACACACATGTTAAAATGCTCTTTTAATTTTTTTCGCCAAATTTAATCATTTTTTTCAAGGCCTCTTTTCTTTCCTGTTTTGCCCCGGCTGACCAGCTTCCCTATCCAATCCATTCGAAGTCCCGTGAGAACGAATGGAGAAGAGGGCGAATGGTGAGGGAGAGGAAGGACCGCTTCGACGACGATGACAGCGCCATGTCGGCCTCCCTGGCGGAGTGCGTCCGCCGGACGACAGCGCTCTCGGCGGCGCGCCGCGCCGTGGATGGCGAGAACCGACCGCTGCGGCACCCGATGCCGGACACCACCGCGGGCTGCTCCTGTCGCGGCCGCGGCGCTAGCGGATGATGCTACCTCCTGTGCGTCGACGAGGGTGACGGCGACCACGCCCGCCCGTGCAGGGGCAAAACGGGAAAGAAAAGAGGCCACAAAAAAAATTAAATTTGACAAAAAAAAAAACTCAAAGGGCATTCTAATAAGTGTGTTCAGTTTTATAATGGAAAACGAGCGAATCTATTTTTACGGGATGACAAACGAGCGAGCCCCAATTTGGTAATGGCAAAATTCCGATTATCTCCCCCGCAAACCCAAGTCCAGCGCTCTCTCGAGTCTCTCGACCTACCACAACACGCGATTCCCCAAGTCGAAGCAGCAGAACCAGCAGCGAGCCGCCGCCCGCCGTCGATGGCGTCCCCATCGCCGGCTTCCGCGCGTCCTCAGCGCTCGCCTGACGAGGTGGAGGACATCATCCTCCGCAAGATCCTCCTCGTCTCCCTCACGCCGCCGGCCAACCCCAGCCCCGCCGTCGCCTACCTCGAGCTCACCGCCGCCGAGCTCCTCTCCGAGTCGCGCCCTCTCCTGGCCCTGCGAGACGCCGCCGAGCGCCTCCTCATCGATCGCCTCTCGCTCCCGGACCCGCCCGCCGGGTCCCCGACCCCCTTCGCCTTCCTCGTCTCCGCCTTCCGCCGTGCCGCCGACGAGGCGCGTAAGATCTCCACCATCCGCGACGCTACTCTCCGGGCGCGCCTCGCGGCCTCCATCGCGCACCTCCGGGCCCTCATCCTCTCCTACTCGCGCATCGTCGCCGGGAACCCCGACACCTTCCCCACCCCGCCCGACGCGCAACACCCCGCCGCCGACCTCCTCGTATTCCTCCTCGCTGAGGCAGCCGACCCGCTCGACCCCACCCCGGCCCCCGGGGCGCCGCCGCCGCCAGGCTTCATTGATGAGTTCTTCGGCGGCGCGGACTACGACTCCATCGAGCCAGCCATGGGGGAGCTGTACGAACTCCTCAGGCAGAGCGTCGATAAAGTTTCGGCCCTCGGTGACTTCCAGCGCCCACTGCGGGTGCTCAGGCGGCTTGTGGGGATCCCTAATTGCGCTAAGGCCTTGGTGAACCATCCCAAGTGGATACCAAAGAATCAGATCATGCTCATTGGGGAAGGGAGGGTTATGGAGCTCTACAGTGTACTTGGGGCCTTCTTCCATGTTAGCGCAATCCGAGACCGTGAGTTTGCCAGCAAGCCTGATGTCGGGTGAGTGCTATTTATCTTGCTCTTTCTTGTTGATCGATCGTCACAGCTACCATATATGTTTGATTATACGTGCAAAACAAAGCTCGCATTTTGGATACTGTGCCCAGGTGTTGGTGGTGTTTTTTTTTCTGGCTATGACTAGTTTATCAACCCATAAAAATCTTGGAGATTGAGCTAATAGGATACAAAAGTTTGGTCAACCACCTTTTCTTACTGCTAATAGGATGCATAAGTTTCAAATTTTGAATATTGCTTTTGTGGAAAGATTTCAATTCTGAGTTTTTAAGTACGGCTTCTAAACAATCTTTTTGTTGTGCACTGCTTCAGTTAAGCTGTGAACTGTCAAGTCTGCCACTGCACTTTCGGTACTCGCATGGTAGCTTGGGGATGAGGCTAGAAACTTCTCTTTCCTAGGTCAGGAGAGTTGGACAAGAATGTTGATCTTTCTTCCTGCTACTTAGGTATTAAATTTAGCATCCATTAGTTAATTACCCCCTCCATTCCAAATTATAAGATGTTTTTGGCTTTTCTAAATACATATCTTTTGTTATGCACTTAGATATACACTATGTCTAGATAGTAAAAGCAATGTATCTAGAAAAGCCAAAACATCTTATAATTTGGAATGGAGGGAGTATTAAACTAATGGAATTTTAGATTTATATCATGTGTGTAGTTGGCCAGCTGATTTTTTTTGGCATCCTTGATGCTGGATTAGGATTTTGGAAGAGGAATTCAATCGGAAAATATCATATATAGTGTGCTTCAGCTAAGAATTGGCATGGGTCAGTTAAAAGGTTAATAATTCTTTATCTGCCAAGCCTATGAGGGCCATCTGAGGGATGTGGCAAACATTGTATGGCATATAAGGAACTTCCCTATTGATTAATGTTAGCAATCGCGAGATTGAATCTTTCAATGTTCAATGGAACTCTCCATGTTCTTCTTTGGATTCATTAACAAAATTTGTTCTTTCTCATGGGCATGTGAGGTTACTTTTTTGCTAAAAGGCATAATTTGGATCTTCAGGATCTAGCTTTTAATTTACCATGTCTTTGGGTGTTTGATACCCTATCTTTTGACTACTGCAAGACTATGTGTTCCAATCCAGGCCCACTACTTACTTTTTGTGCAGATAATCATATAGCTCTATGTTTTTCTTTGATTATTTAAACTTTTGGTCAGGCAACAATGTTTCTCAGAGGCATCTTCACGTCGGCCAGCTGACTTGTTGTCATCTTTCACAACAATCAAGACTGTTATGAATGGCTTGTATGATGGCCTTAAGGATGTCCTTCTAATCCTCCTAAAAAATTTGGACACTCGAGAAAAGGTTCTTGAGTATATAGCAGAAGTGATAAATAAAAATGCATCCAGATCTGGCATGCAGGTAATCAAATAAATTTAACTGAGCATAACCATGATGAGTGGTTCTATTAGACTAAGTTTCTCTATTTGCACCATGTTTTCCTTTAAATCACATTTTATGGTACATATTTAACACAATGTTTGCAAGGTCAGATTTCATTCACTTTAGTGTGTTGAAATATTTAGCATCGCGTGCCAATTTGTGGGTTTATTTATGTACCGCAGTATGTGGCAATGTGGAATCTAGTGAACTTTTACCTGATTTCAGTATGATTTTACTGTTATAGCTCCATTAAGTGTTTTGAAATATTTAGTACTACATGCCAATTTGTGGGTTTATTTATGTACCACAGTATGTGGCAATGTGGAATCTAGTGAACTTTTGCCGGTTTTCAGTATGATTTTACTGTTATAACTCCATTAAGGATGCTTTCACAACAACAACAACAACAAAGCCTTTAAGTCTCAAACAAGTTGGGATAGGCTAGAGTTGAAACCCAGCAGAAGCAATCAAGGTTCATGCACGTGAATAGCTGTCTTCCAAGCACTCCTATCTAAGGCTAAGTCTTTGGATATATTCCATCCTTTCAAGTCTCCTTTTATTGCCTCTACCCAAGTCAACTTCGGTCTTCCTCTGCCGCTCTTCATGTTACTATCCTGGCTTAGGATTCCACTACGCACCGGTGCCTCTGGAGGTCTTCGTTGGACATGTCCAAACCATCTCAACCGGTGTTGGACAAGCTTTTCTTCAATTGGTGCTACCCCTAATCTATCTCGTATATCATCGTTCCGAACTCGATTCTTTCTTGTATGACCGTAAATCCAATGCAACATACGCATTTCCGCGACACTTATCTGTTGAACATGTCGTCTTTTCGTAGGCCAACATTCTACACCATACAACATAGCAGGTCTAATCGCCGTCCTATAAAACTTGCCTTTTAGCTTCTGTGGTACCCTTTTGTCACATAGGACACCAGATGCTTGCCGCCACTTCATCCACCCTGCTTTGATTCTATGGCTAACATCTTCATCAATATCCTCGTCTCTCTGTAGCATTGATCCTAAATATCGAAAGGTATCTTTCCTAGGCACTACTTGACTTTCCAAACTAATATCTTCCTCCTCCCGAGTAGTAGTGCCGAAGTCACATCTCATATACTCAGTTTTAGTTCTACTGAGTCTAAAACCTTTGGACTCCAAAGTCTCCTGCCATAACTCTAGTTTCTGATTCACTCTTGTCCGGCTTTCATCAACTAGCACTACATCGTCCGCGAAAAGCATACACCAAGGGATGTCCCCTTGTATGTCCCTTGTGACCTCATCCATCACTAAGGCAAACAAATAAGGGTTCAAAGCAATGATTACAGATCGGACGACTAATCACGATTAATCGTGATTAGTCGTCCTTATCGTAAAAAGGTGCTCGATAAGGGTCATCGATTAGTTTGGACCGATTAGAAACCTTATCGTCCGATAAGTTGCGACTAATGACGATTAGTCGTCCGATCCGACACACATGACGACTAGTTGGGCCAGTATATTCAGCTAAAGAATTTGGCCCAGCTAAAGAATTCGGCCCACCTAATAGCTGGCCCATTAGGGTAAGATAAGAGTGAGTGTCTGAGTGACGACTGACGAGTGAAGGAGCTGGCTGCAGCCGCCGCACACGGCACATTTCTCTCTCGCTCTGGCTCTGCTCTCTCTCGCAGCTCCGTCCGCAGCGGCGCAGCTCCGTCCGCGGCCTGCAGCTCCCTCGCCGGCGCAGCTCCGTCCGCGGCCTGCAGCTCCCTCGCCGGCGCTGCTCCGTCCGCGGCCTGCAGCTCCATCCGCAGCGGCGCAGCTCCGTCCGCCGGCGCAGCTCGTCCACGGCCTGCAGCTCTGTCTGCAGCGGCGCAGCTCCGTCCGCCGGCGTAGCTCCGTCCGCGGCGTGCAGCTCCGTCCGCAGCGGCGCAGCTCCGTCCGCCGGCGCAGCTCGTCCGCCGGCGCAGCTCCGTCGGTCAAGCGCCAGGGTGCGGACGATCTATGAGAGCAAGCTCCTGGAGCACGACCCCGAGCGCCACCTGGCCTGTCTCCTCCCCTGTCTCGCGCGGACGGCATTCACGAACAAGGACTGCGGCAAGGGCGAGCGCGAGGCACAGTGGGCGGTAGAGCAGAGGGCACTCCACGGCCTGAACCAGCTCGCCACCTCCTCCTCCTCCGACCTTCTAGTCTGCAGCTCCGTCCGCGCCTCTCGCCGGCGTCCGCAGCATCAAGATGAGCCACCACTCTGCCTCCTCTGCCATGTTTACATATATTTACATCATATATATATATATATAGTATATACATGGTCGATCAGGCCATCTAGGCACAAGGACGACTAAATGTCCGACTAGCCGATTAGACCGATTAGGACCGACTAATCGTCCCTTATCGACGACTAATCGTCCCTTATCGACTTATCGGTGGTCATACGACTAGCCTCGATAATACGATCTGAAAACATTGGTTCAAAGCTGACCCTTGATGTAGTCCTATCCTAATCGGGAAGTCATCCGTGTCTCCATCACTTGTTCGAACTCTAGTCACAACATTGTTGTACATGTTCTTAATGAGCCCGACGTACTTCGTTGGGACTTTATGTTTGTCCAAAGCCCACCACATAACATTCATTGGTATTTTAACATAAGCCTTCTCCAAGTCAATAAAAACCATGTGTAGGTCCTTCTTCTTCTCCCTATACCGCTCCATAACTTGTCTTATTAGGAAAATGGCTTCCATGGTTGACCTTCCGAGCATGAAACCAAATTGGTTCATAGAGACCCGAGTTATTGCTCTCAAGCGATGCTCGATAACTCTCTCCCATAGCTTCATAGTATGGCTCATCAACTTAATTCCCCGGTAATTAGTAAAACTTTGAATATCCCCTTTATTCTTGTAGATCGGTACCAATATACTTCTCCACTCATCACGCATCGAAAAATATGGTTGAACAGCTTGGTTAGCCATACTATAGCTATGTCCCCGAGGCATCTCCACACCTCGATTGGGATACTATCCGGTCCCATCGTTTTACCTCCTTTCATCCTTTTCAACGCCTCTCTAACCTCAGATTCTTGGATTCTCCGCACAAAACGCCTATTGGTGTCATCAAAAGAGTCATCCAACTGAAAGGTTGTGTCCATATTCTCACCATTGAACAATTTGTCAAAATACTCTTGCCATCGATGTCGGATCTCATCCTCCTTCACCAAGAGATGCTCCCTTTCATCCTTAATGCACTTAACTTGGTTGAAGTCCCTTGTCTTTCTCTCACGAACCCTAGCCATCCTATAAATGTCCTTCTCTCCTTCCTTCGTACTCAAATGTTGGTAAAGATCCTCGTACGCTCTACCCTTTGCCACACTTACAGCTCATTTTGAAGTCTTCTTTGCCACCTTGTACTTTTCTATGTTGTCCACACTCCTGTCATGATTAAGGATGCTTTCAATTAACCACTAAATCCAGAGTAGAAATTATAAAACTTTGCAAGAGTCAGTTTAGTTCCAAACAGAGCCTAAGTGGAGGAAAAGAATTTTTCATTCATTGCCTGTACTTTGAACATGAAAATAACATTGACATTGTGCAATCTTAAACTTGTTGATTTTTTTGTAGCATTTTTACACTAACATGGAGAAAATAGTGCATCTATGTGTTTGGATCTTCAAATAGTTGCAATGTATGTAAATCGTGTAATAGATGGCGACCTATGTGGCATATTGTCCTTTGTTGAACGAATAAACTTTACTTGAAATCGTAAAATGCTTGTTGGTATTACATTCTTTAGTGAACTCATCCTGTGTCATGCAACAGGTAGACCCATTAAAATGCGCGAGTTCAGGTATGTTTGTGAATCTTAGCGCTGTGATGCTCCGTCTATGCGAGCCTTTTCTGGACAACATGGAATCAAAGAAGGATAAGATTGATGTCAAGTACCTCTTCTGTAACAATAGAATCGATTTCAAGTGAGTTTTCAGGATAATGTGCCTGAAATGTCTGATGTGCAATTCTGAGTATTATCATGTTCTAAATTATTTCACTGATACATTGCATTTGAATATAGGGATTTGACAGCTATAAATGCGTCTTCAGAAGAAGTCTCATCTTGGATAGAGAGTATAAACAATGAGCATGCTCAAAATAATGCCAGTGGAGAGGCTCGATTTGTGGAATCACAGGAAGCCACAAGCTCTGGCAAAAATAGCACAGCCTCACAACTTAGGTGCTCAAAGAAGGAGAATTTCTCATTTATTTGTGAATGTTTCTTCATGACCTCAAGGGTACTTAATCTCGGGTTGATGAAAGCTATATCAGACTACAAACATATTTCTCAGGTCTGGAGATATCTTTCTTTATTTCACATATGTTTCTTGTTTTATTTACATTTATGTTTTTTTCGTTATCTTCCTTTAAACAGCATGTTCTGGTATTCCGTCTTTCTGAAAAGTGAAAACATAGGGCACATATCGGATGCCCTTGTCCATAAATGAGTGCACATTTCATATTCCAGTGCAAAAAACCCTAAATGCACCCCTCTAAATATCCAGTTTTTTTTTTTACTTTGCACTGGTTACCTGAACACGTTCAATCATAAGTGGTAGCATAGTCATTTTGAATGTCACCCTGTTTATGTGCAAATTAAAATGCGCTATATAATATCGGATGGACAGTATATTTGTTGATCCATGCAACACTACCTGATAAATTCCTAGTTTTGTTAGGACGAAGACATAGTGCAAACTTTATGTATTGAACCCTCTACTGAACACATACCATGTATATTACAAATTCAGCAACTTGCAAGGTTTGAAGATGATTTGGAATCAAACAGAGCAGTGAGAGATCAAGGAGGGGGGTCACTGCAGCTTGAGCAAGATATAACTCGCTTGGAGAAGATTGTCGAGATTTTATCACAGGACAAATTCTGTTATGAAGCTCAGATACTACGAGTATGCTCATAAACTGAAATCTGTTTATTCTATGTTATATTCATCTCACTGCCTATTAATGTGAATCTTCTTTGACCAAATTTTGGGACTGTACGGCCTATTTCTGGTTGTTTTCCTGTTATATCATAGAATGGATGGTGAGCATTCAATGGTTTTGCACCTTTTTTTCTCTCTGTAATTGCTATATACATACCTCTCTTGATCAAGCTCATTGTCCCTGCAAAGAAATTTTATTCTATAGTTTCTTGTTCATTATATTTGTGCCATTTTTCCTGCAGTGCTAGTTCATGTCATATAAAATGATGCTTTTGTGCTAGTTCCTGATTTCATACACTTGCAAGGTGTCAATAGATCCCTTGTGGGGTGTTTCGTTAGGATTTTTTGTCAGAAGTTCTGAAAATCTCCTTTGGATATCCTGGTTTATGGACAGCGAAGTGTCTTTACTTTTGCAGCTTTAATTGTTCTTAATTTAAAACTGCATGATTTACTATTGAATCTCTTTTGTCAGGATGGTGCATTCCTTCAACGAGCATTATCTTTCTACAGATTAATGATACTGTGGTCAGTTAACCTAGTTGGCGGATTTAAGATGCCTTTGCCATCACAATGCCCCAAGGAGTTTGCTTGCATTCCAGAACATTTTCTTGACGATGCAATGGATTTACTTGTTCTAACCTCTAGAATTCCAAAGGCTTTGGAAAGCTTTGTATTGGTGAGTATCCTCCTTATCCATTAAACAAAAGGGGCCTCATTGAGTTATGCCGCTTTCAGCGCGTTCCTGAGCGGCCCCGGCCTTTAGTGCCTTTTCTGAGCCCCTTGTAGAGGTCTTCTTAGGGCCTGTTTGGCAGGGCTCCTCCCTGGCTCCGGCTCCGGCTCCTCCAGAGGAGCCCTACCAAACGTTTTGTAGGAGTCGTTTTTCAGTGAAAAACAGAGGCTCCTCCAAAACGGCTCCGGCTCCTCCGGAGGAGCCCTGCCAAACACCCCCTTAATGCAATGCCTCAGGGGATGTCTTTTCCGGTTTTCCCCTATGGGTCAAATTTGTTTTTTCTTCAGTTTTGTCTGATTTTGTGATTGCCGGACCTTGGCCATATAGCTGCTTATGATTTTTGAATTTTGATTTTTTCTTCTTTGACAGGATGACTTTCTCAGCTTCATCATTATGTTCATGGGAAGCACCTCTTACATTAAGAATCCTTACCTAAGAGCAAAGATGGTTGAAGTTTTGAATTGCTGGATGCCGCAAAGAAGGTTCATAATTTTATGCACTCCATTATGACTGTAAGGTTTTGTACTGAAAGTTCCTATGTCATTTGCGCAGTGGCTTGAATTCTACAGCATCGTTGTTTGAGGGGCATCAATTGTGTCTTGACTATCTTGTTAAAAATCTTCTAAAGCTTTATGTGGATATTGAATTCACTGGCTCCCATACACAAGTGAGTGGCATGATCAGTTTGACAGTTTCCATCAACTAATCTGTGCCTTACGCTAATCACTTCAGATCGTGTCAGAATTGTGCAATTTATTGTCTTATTGTTTTCTATTTCTGCAGTTTTTTGACAAGTTTAACATTCGACATAATATTGCTGAGCTTCTGGAGTATTTATGGGATGTCCCCAGTCACCGAAATGCATGGAGACAAGTGAGTGAATATTCCTGGACAACATTTTTTCTGCACTCACTTTTTACTGATACATTTTCCACATTTTCTGTGACAGATAGCTAAAGAGGAGGAGAAGGGTGTATACTTAAATTTTCTTAACTTTCTCATCAATGATAGCATCTATCTTCTTGATGAGAGCTTGAACAAAATTCTTGAACTGAAAGAAATAGAGGCTGAAATGGCTAACACTGTTGAGTGGGAGCGCAGACCTGCTCAAGAAAGAGAGGAGCGGCTGCGTGTATTTCATCAGTGGGAAAATGTTAGTCTTGTTTAACAGTGTTTACAATTCATGTATCTACTTCAATTGTCTTTTTCTGAATGACTTTTTGATCTATGTATTTTCACTTTCCAGATTGTTCGATTTGACATGAGGCTAGCCAATGAGGATGTTGGGATGCTTGCATTCACCTCGGAACAAATTCCAGCACCTTTCCTTCTCCCTGAAATGGTAAGCTTATTATATATTCGTTCCAGTTAATATGTCATGATGCCCTGTGTTATCTAAACTTTATTATTATAACATTGCCAAAGCTATTTGGATTTTCATACTAAATAATTATTATTTCTCACTAACACAAAATATTACTTGTGATAGCCAAATGGGAATCATTGTTAGACTGTCCCTTTTATGTAAATATTTTGATAATCCCTTATTCTTATTCAGGTGGAAAGGGTTGCGAGTATGCTTAATTACTTCCTCTTGCAACTTGCTGGTCCCCAGAGGAAATCTTTGACTGTAAAGGATCCGGAGAAGTACGAGTTCAAGCCGAAGCAGCTATTGAAACAGGTTCCGTGGATGGAGCGATTTACTCTTCAGTCACTTCTTTCTTTTACATCTATATTGTGGGATAGTTCTCTCCGTTTTCTTTACTTGTCTTTCCATTGTAGATTGCCACCATCTATGTCCATATCTCAAGGGGCGACAAGGAATCTGTCTTCCCAGCTGCAATCTCGAAAGATGGCAGAGCATACAATGATCAAGTAATTTCTTCTTTGTTTATCCAATTAGAAATTGCTCCTGTTGTAGTCTGACCATTGTCTATCCATTGCAGTTGTTTGGTAGTGCAGCTAATATTCTGTGGAAGATTGGGGGTGATCCCAAAATCATACAGGAGTTTATGCAACTTGCTGGTAGGGCAAAAGCTGCTGCTTCTGAAGCTATGGATGCTGAGGCAATCCTTGGGGACATACCAGATGAATTCCTCGATCCAATCCAGGTACTATATATTGCTATTTCCTACAAATACCATCATTTTCTTCTTCCTCAGACGAATTTGTAAGGTGAAACGTAATTGAAGGTATCTGGAAGTCTTGCACTTCATTGTTTTCGGATGATTAGTTTTTTTCTCCATAACTCTGCCTGTTTTCTTTCTTCCATTCCATTTCGCATGGCTGGATTCAATGGGATTGATCTTTGAGTTAGCTTTTTTATATCAACTCTAGTATAGTCAATAATGCATATGCTGGTATCAGGATGATCTGGCCCAACCATTCACCTCAAGGCTACAAGCTTGGTGTCTCTGTTGTCTTTCCTGTCTTGGTAGAGCTGACTAAAGGACCACCTCAAGACTGTTGAGCGATTTGAAAAACATTTTTATCCTAGTCTAACTAGGCCGCGATGTATTGTATGGGTCTTTCTGGGTGAGCAAGGGACCTAAAGGCTGATGAGAAGCTCCTGAGTTGGAACCCTAGAACACACTTGTTCCCACTCGTAACCATATTTTTTACCCAGACCATTTGATATCTTAGCACCAGATCTCCACACTTGTTGGAGAGTTTGTCATGATGTGTGCTGCCCATAAAACCTTCTCGTTTAATCTGCTACTTCTTGTTGACCTGTGACTTTACCTTGCAGTATACTCTAATGAAAGATCCTGTGACACTGCCATCATCGAAGGTCACAGTAGATCGGCCCGTAATTATCAGGCATCTGCTGAGTGATTCTGTAAGTACTGTGATGTCCCTCAACTATTGATACAAACTTTCATTCAGTGCTATGCTGTGGTATTTAGCCAGTGTGGTATATAAAATTTCGCAGACAGATCCGTTTAACCGCTCCCACCTCACTCAAGACATGCTGATACCAAACACGGAGCTCAAGTTGCAGATTGAGGAATTTGTCCGGTCCCAGCAGTCGAGAAAGCAAAGTGCTGCGGTGTCAGAGATTGGCGAAGCAGATGGTGCTGATGATATGGTCGAATGAATTGTGCCAGGAGCAGGGGATGGGCATTTTTTTGTGGGGAAAGAGGAATGGTTAATTTATACGAAATTTATGGGTCCATCGGTCCGTATAAAGCTGGTTTCCCTGCTTGTGTCCCCATTGTCTCGATTCTTTGTAAATGTTGTAAGTGCACACTTGAAATCTCTAAGTTTATCGATACAAATCTAATTATAGAGGAAGCCTAGTCTCCCAAGTTGTACGGCGTCAGCCCCTCATAAACAGTCTGTGTTACCATATTCCCACTACAACATTTTTTTTGGGGCACGGTATTCCCACTATGACTTGATGTATGTTGGGCTGAGATGCGTTGTCTTCGCCTTGTTGGTTTTCTGCGGCATGGCACGATGAAAGTTTCCATGTGTGGGCCCCGCTGTCAGCTCCCCAGGAAGCTGGGGAATTTTTTTAAATAATATATATATTTTTTAAAAAAGGGTAATTGCAGAACTAGGAGCTACGAGTTGTCATTGAGAAATTGCGGATACAGGAGCATGTCGGCTATTTAATACTCCTATTTTAAATTATAAGTTTTCTGTCTTTTTTAAGTGTATGATTTTTACTATATACTTAGATATATAATACATCTTATATGTCTAAATAATTTATAATTTAAAACGGAGGAAGTATATGGACCTAAATATCATATTGCCTCCTTCCTCTTTTCATGGCCAAGCTCCGCGCTACTAGTCTGTGAAGAAAAAGGAAGTTGGAGGCGGGACGCGCCAACGACGACAGGTAACTATAAGGGCACTTAAACTCAAAATGAGTCTTCGATAGTAGTGTTTGGTCTTGGCCTCCTTCAGAGTATGTATACATGAGACTCATTTTTGGTGTCAGGAGATGCATAATCTAAATCTGAGTATCCTTTCTTCTGGAGACCCATTTACATAAATATTTCTCTTTTAAGTTTTGTTGTTGAAGAAGACAAAAAAAATGAGTATTGAACATTTTGTCTGTAGCGCTATCAAACATAGAATGAGTCTTGTATTTTGGATACCGTGGTTGGAGATAGTCTCATGCTACTGCCAGGTCAGCGGCAGCGCGGCGGCTGCGACCGGAGGTACTTACGAGATTGATAACCGGAGGCACTTACGAGATTGACAACTTGGGCTTTCTCTGTCCCTCTCCATTCCAAATTCATTCACTACCACAAAATAAAATATTATTGAAGACAGAAATCCTCAAGGAAACCATAAAAACCGTCAATCAAGTAAATAAAGGAAAATTCAAAATATCTTGAAGGCTAGCCATCACAAATGATTTTTTTTTTAGATTTGGCGGCCAAAGAAACAAAGATAAGGTCAGTTTTTTTTAACAACGTCTAACACCTACATGGATATATATTATTGAGGGCCAACCCTATAGATATATGCTGATGATCCATCCCATATTGAGGGCCAATAACCCCAAGGATATATGCTTATGCTCCCCAAGGATATGTATAGCGACAAAAAAGAAATAGTCACATGCTTGCAGCAGCCAGGAATCAAATTCATGACCTAAGGTTTCGTGTGTAACTCGCTAACCACTGCACCACAAAGTCTTTCATTACTAAGTAAATGTTTTATCCTTTTCTATTTACTTTATCGGATCTTGTAATGAATATTTAAGACCCTAAACAATTTTAAATGAAAAAAGTTTAAACTGGAAAGTTTTATATATTGTGGAGGCACTGCCACTTTGGTTTAGGCTTTACCTCTATCCGATGTTATTTGGAAAATTCAAAAGAATTGAAATTCGAAATTCTATCTCCTGCTTTGGTTGCGGACTGTGGCAATAGGATTGGAGGTTCGCCATTGGACTTGATGCAAAAATAGTCTCCTAAGACTATCTCCAACAGAGAGAACCTAAACATGAGACCCATTCTATGGTTTGACTCACGCACAGTAAAAGGTTACTCACCCAAAACTTTGCCTTCTCCAACAACGGACGCAAAAGCACAGCCCCCGATTTGGCAGCCTCCATGGACCCATATCGCCCGATTTGCCACGGGTCTGCGCCGCCGCTGCTAGGGGCCGCGTCGCTCCCAGCTCCTCAGCACCGCATCGCCACACTGCCTCCACCACACCACTCCACGCCCTCTCTCCCGCACTGCAGCGCCGCCGCGAGCCACAGCCCGAGCTCCGCGGCCATGGCTGCTCCTGGTTCGAGCACGTCGATCTCCACACACACCTCCATACTCCTCCCTGTTGCCTGATTTGGCACCGCAAGGACGTGCCGCGGCCGCCAGACTACTCGTTGGCTTCGATCCGCAGTTGTAGCCCCATGTTCCCGACCTCGCTAGAGCTCCCAAACGCCATGGCTGAGTCGCTCACCTTCACTGCCCTGATCTCCCTCCTTGTTGCCTCCCCTCCGTCGACACTCGCATCGGCGAGTTCGCCATGGACTGCGGCACCGCTTCCACCGCTCCCCGTCGAAAGCCGGCCGCCGGAGAGCCATTTCCGGCGAGCGCCAGATGGCTTCTACCGGCTCTGCGCCTCTTCTCCTGCCACGCCCTAGCCCCGCGCCTCCTATGGGCCCACCATGTCGACGGCGCCAGAGATTTGGGTTGCGACGGAGAGGGGACGCTTCTTTGGGTTGCCTCTCTACTCGTACGCACAATAGGTGCTTTCTTTGCTTACTCTATTGGAGAGCGTTTATTTTGGGTTTAGGTAGCCTCGTGCCAACGCTGTTGGACCGGGTTGTAGCTCGCACTATTAGGCTGTCGAGTGTCTGCTTTCCATAAGTCTTCTCTCCCGCTTTTTCTTGGATTCCTGCAGTGTGTGGTAGTCTTACATACATACTTTGTCAGGTTTTCCACTGAGAGCAGCCCCAACACACCACCCTGTCCATATGCCCCAAGCTCCACATCAGCACCGAACTTCCATGTCATTCAGGATGGTGGCTCTGCAGGGGTATAGAGTAGCTTTCAGATAGGCACCTAGAGCTTCATCTGACACGGTGCAGAAGCACTCAATCGAGCATGCGTTGGTAGGGAAGTAAGGCCTGGTTCACTTTGCAAATTTTTTTAACCCGTTGAATAGTACTATTTTTGTCTTATTTGGCAAATATTGTCCAATCGTGGACCAACTAGGCTCAAAAGATTCATCTCGTGATTTCCAACTAAACTGTGTAATTAATTATTTTTTTACCTACATTTAATACTCCATGCAAGCGGCTAAAAATTGATGTGATGGAGAGAGTGTGAAAAAACTTAGAATTTGAATGGCATCTAAACAAGGCCTAAGGCAAACTCCCAATTTTGGCACTATGCAAAAAGAAGATTTACCGTTACATCAAACTTGTGGTACATGTATGGAGTATTAAATGTAGATGAAATCAAAAAAACTAATTGTACAGTTTGGTTGAACTTTGCGAGACGAATCTTTTGAGCCTAATTAGTCAATGTTTGGACAATAATTCATAAATACAAACAAAATTGCTACAGTGTTTACCGTCACATCAAACACTGTGCAAATGCCGAATCCGGCCAGAACTAAACACGCCCTAAAGCTCAACACAACACTTTATGGTAGGGGACCATCTGATTGAAAGGACATGAAAAAGTGACGGATGTGTACTGTGGTAAAAAGAGGAAGAGGCAGGTGTTTGGTTGCCTCTTCTAAATTTTAGTCGCTGTTTCATCGGATATTTAGACACATATATGGAGTATTAAATATAGATTAATTACGAAACTAATTACATAGTTTGTGACTAATTTACGAGATGAATCTTTTGAGCCTAATTAGTACATGATTTGATAATGGTTTGCTACAGTAAACATATGCTAATGACGGATTAATTAGGCTTAAAAAATTCGTCTCCTGAAGTACTGACGGATTATGTAATTTATTTTTTTATTAGTATCCGAACACCCCATGACGGATTATGTAATTTATTTTTTATTAGTATCCGAACTCCCCATGCAATATCCTCCCGATATATCTCCTAAATTTTAGTAGCTGGATTCAAACACCCCTTTAGCCTCATCTAGTGATGGTCTCGGTGGACTGCATCTTTTTCTAAGGGTTAACTAGAACATATGCCAGGGTTGGGCATGCTCTGAATGAGCCTCAACGCCACACAGCTCCACAGCGCCACCACATTGTCATAATTAAGGTGGGCATTGTGGCAGAACCGTCTAATATAATGTCTTCTAAGAGTACTTGTCTTCTATTAGACACTAAGTACTCAAGGAAGGACATCAAATTACGTAGTTCCGTCGAGCACACCCCAAGGGAGAACCCAAAAATCCATATTTTTCCAGCAGGATCATAAAGAGAATAAAGCTTACAACATTTTAACCATTTCTTACATCACTTTTCATGCAACATCAGAGTATAATATTTATTGTTATAACAACGAAATATAATCATGTTATCAGAGTTATGAACAATTAATAGTACGACATTTCTATTAACTTAAATTTAAAGAGTACAATGAATTTAAACCTTTTGAGTTGATCTCTTTCAACCAAAGCCGTGTATTCCAATCTTCATCAAGTGAGGGTGCCAACATGTCAACTTTGATCCTTTTCACTTGAGGATAGCCATCCTGAGCACGTGACTTGATTCCATTCATTAAATATGAATAACTCCAAATGCATCAAGTCACTTTCAACACTTTGTTTAATATAGATTTGATCCTCCACATCAATATGACCATCATAGCTTGATTAGTACCTCAACTAAATGCAAGTACTTTCTTTTTCACCCTAGCTAGGTTCTTCGGCCGCCAAGCCATCGCTTACCCTTCACCCTTGCTTAGTACCTCGAAGCTTTTCCTTGCTATCTTCACCATCTCAAACCATCAAGTCAATTCTTGTGTTGAATCATCCATTCATTTGTATTGTCATCTTTTTCATTTTAATTTAGGAAGCTTCAAATATGAGACCATTCCATATGCGATCCCTCATGTCTCATCAACTAATTTTTACTGGGCTTGCTTTCATATAGTACATGGAAATCCCACAATAAATAAGTCTTTGCATGAATTCCATTTGCATTGTTGTCTTATGTTTGAACTAGATTGTTTATACAACAACACATCATTTTGGCTTTCATTAAGTACCTGTGAGATAACCTATTACCGGTCCACACTTAGCAAATGGGTTAGACCTTTAATCACATTATCATTCAATCATCCAAAACCCACTAAAGGGCTAGATGCACTTTCAATCTCCCCCTTTTTGGTGATTGATGACAACTTGATTAAAGCTTACAAAAGAATATAAATATTTAAGCTTTTGGGTTCAATGATTTATGAGAGGCTCCCCCTTAATATGTGCTTATGATTAGAATTCACAAAATGACCTCAAATGTCAATTGCACATACTAAAATATATAGGAGACTCCCCCTAAATCATTGCATCCGTGGGGTGCAAGTGTATGTGACAAAGTAAAACCGTGATGCATATGATAAGATATATCACACAAGAATAAATATAAAGGCATCACATCAAATATTTTCATTCTAGCATGCATAGTCCTTATGAAAATAAATATAACACATGTATGTCACAAATAGCACTCATTACATATTTTCTCAAGTCCACAAGCCACTAATATGTAAATAAAAATCATGTCTCAAGAGATACATAGATAAAGCATAAGTAAGTAAGTCTCATCTCTCACATGATACAATCTATCTCAAACTCAAGATACATCAATGAAGCTCAAAAACTATAGCCTGCAGTACATATCTTCAGGTACAAAGATAAGCAAATGAAACAAATATCCTGAAGCTTTAATCAGTCTCTCCTCCTTTGTTATCTATCACCACAAAGGGGCTACAAGCTGTCCTGAAAGCTGTGATCACTCATCATCATTCATCTGTACCAATATCCTCATCGTCTGAGCGTGTAGCACTAGCTGGACAAGAACCACCCACACCAGATGGGTCATAGCCACCAGACTCGTAGTAGTCAAACTACTTGTGAGGTCACGCCACCAGTTTGAAGCATACTCATTTGCTGCACTGAGACGTGGCTAAGAGTGAGTAGATACATGAGCCTATAGTGGTAAAGTGTCAGGGTGCTCTGGTGCCTGCTGCTGCTCCTATCACTGAAGGAACTTAGCAAACTCTGTATCGTACCTGCCCTGCTGCTGCTCCTCAGTCTTAGGCTCACTAGCTGCCTCATCTGATAGTGGAGATCTAGGAGGATCAAGCTCAAGTCTAGCAGCAATCTACTTTAGAGTCTGAGTGTCCTTCCTCCTAGTCTCTCTATCCTTCTGCTGATAGGTTCGTATGTCCTTACACATCCCAAAGATAGCACTGAACATCTTGCGAATAGGAGGAGGACTGTGGTGATGTGAAAAACGTGAAGGAGCATGTGGTAGAGGGGAAACTCGTCCTACTGCTGCACCACCTACAGGTGCATCTGCCTCTGGTGCTGCTGCTCCTCCTCCTGGTCCTACTGGAGGTACCCCAATCTCTGTCAAGTCATCTACTATCTTTAGAACTTTATGCTTCTTGTCATACTCAAATCTGTGTACTATGACCTTCTCAATCATAAACATGATGTAAGGTGCAAATCCACAACCCTTGAGGGGCCTCTCTCCCACACTCCTGATCTCTGACCAAATAAAGTCAAAAACACTAAATGGCTATGCATCAGGTGCCATCCTATGGAGCAGGTTCCTAGAATAATCTATAATATTGCCCTTGTCTCCTCCCTTGCAGTCAATGATTTTCCTGAATATCCTGTACAGGTATCTGTAGGTAGGGTGAAGACCTAGAACCTTCCCCACTGCTCCTCTCTCACCTCCTGGTGGGTACATGTAGGTGAGCTGCTCAGGAGGTAACACCTGCTCTATGTGAATCCTGTCTCTCTGAAGGTCCTCCTCTAAGAAGCCAAGAAAAGCTGCAAAGGCGTTATAACGCCCTAGGTGTTAGGCTTGCATAATTTGACTTGCATTGCATGAGCATGAGCATCAGGCATTCATATATATGCTTTTATATTGGAAACATATGTTTGAAACATATGAAACATGCTTTGTTATTTCATGTTTTCTTTGTGTATACTTATGATCATGTATGAATGAGTGCAAGTGGGTCATGTTAGTCACTAAAACACCTTAGCTAGGCTTAGGATGGCTAATGGGACATTGTTCATGTAGATCACTTTGCATAATTAAGCTCCTAAGTGATGATATGCAGGTTGACCTAGAAAGTAAAATATGTACCCAATGTATAAAGTGCTTGTGTGACCTTAGGAATACATTAAACATGTTTAGAGTGTCATTATGAACAACTTTGGTATACATGGCTAGGTCTAATTTGGTCGCTAAGTCATAGTTTCAGTGTACATCATCATTTAAATGTAGTATGTTTGACCTAGTTTGAACTATGTCATAGAGACTTTGCATGGGTGTGTTCACTTAAGAAAAATTGTAGTATTTGAGTAGAGTAACAACTTTTATTTTTGGGTCATAGGCCAATTAAGCTCCTAACATGCTTGAATTTGGATCACAAAGATCATTGTATTGCTGTTTGAAAACTTGAAATATTTCTAAGTCTTTGAACGTTTTTCAGTTTTCGTGTAGTGTACTTTGGTGCCTCATAGTTTGAAAACGGAGGAGTTTTAGACGATGTTGATGTTGGAAATTTTGGAGATTACCTGTAGCTCTACAACATTTGTTATTACCTCTCATGCCAAAACTAAACGGGTTAGGAGATAGAGAGGCGAGAATATGGAGGTTCAGTCGTGTGTTCAGACATTTTTGAACTAGCCTGGAATTTTTGAACGTGGCCGACATGAACAGAGGCTTGCCGCCGCGTGGTGCCTGTGTGCCGCCTCGCTTGCCACCTCGCCCCACCTCTGTGCATGTAAACCGAGCGCCTGGCGCCCTCTGCTCCTCACTCGCGCTCGCCACCTCTCGCTCTTCTGCTCGCTCTCGTAGTCACCGTGCACGCAGAATGGTGCGCCGCCGCCATGGCTGAGCAATGAAGCTTGCCGCCACCGCTGTTCCCTGCCTCCGTGCTTCCCCCGCTCCTAGCCAGCACCACCACCACCTCCGCGTGTCCGCCTGAACCCGTACCACCTATCCCCGGCCTTGCGCGCTGCTGGGAAAGCCGCTGCCGCCGTACTGTCGTCCGCCGCGGCCACCGTGCACGTGGCCGGGCCACCACGAGCCGCCTCGTGCCAAGACGAGTTGTCCCATGGGTGCGCGCGAGGCCCCTGGTGCTCCGCCGCCGCCCCATCGTCGCCGATGAGCCTCCTCCGGCCGGATTCGACGAAGTCCAGTGCATCCTCTCCTCCAAATCCCGTCAGGGACCTCGTCTTAAAATTCGACTAAAGGGAAGGGCCTAAATGCAATGTCATTGACTCAAGTGAATAGTGCCTCGAGGGACCTATTTGTTGTAAATCGGGTGAAACTTTGGAAATTCATAGTAAATCGTAGAAAATTCGTAAAATAGTAAATGAGGACTTTTTGGAATCCTTGTGAAATTCTCTATGCACTAGATCTATAATATGTCAGGTTTTAGTTTAAAGTTTTAGCTGTAAAAATGGATTTGTGCAGTCAGGGTTTGAATGCTAGTCTTACTTGTTTTTTTTATAACTGCAGTTGATGTGCTCAAATAACTATGAACTTTTTGTGGAGTGCTACTAAGGTGATTGTTGTTGTCTGGTAAAAATTTCATGAGTTTAGGATTTATAGTTTAAGAGTTATAAAAATAACAAATGCCCTGTTTTGATTTGCTCCTATTCTAAACAGTTCTGCATGTTTGAATTAATTGGCTCAGTTAAGTTATGAATCATGATTTGATGACAATACATGAGTTTTAGTACTTTTCTTAAGCTTTCCAAAAAGTTAAATATCATGATTTTTGGCTAAGTAGATCTTGAGTTATACTTGCTTAAATCTCTGTGGCTGTTTCTGCCCAAACCCAGACAGGGTTTCCTTGTTCTTACTGTGGGGCCTTCTTAGTAGTAGAATTAGCTTTAGGTGTTTACAACAAAGTTGTTTAAAATTTGCTAAGCTTTCTAAAAAGTCTAGAACCATATTTATTGGACATACATAACTCCATTTATAGTTGTTTAAAGTGGCATGTCAGTTTCTGTCTATGTTTTTGACAGAGCTGCAATTATTGGATTAATTGACCCTTCTAACTGTAGAATCATCTTAATATGAGAATAATAAAGTTGTAGGTAACTTCCTAAGCTTTTCAAAAAGTTATGGTTCATGTTTGTTGGAGGTCTAGAACTCCAGTTATGCTTCTCTGAAGATGCTATCAGTTTTCTATACCACTGCTGTTGGGCTGGATTTGTAGTTTTGCTTGTGCAATTATTTTCGTGGTGTAAATGATGTTTGCTATGGTTGTAGTGAATACAAAAGTTGTAGCAAATTTCATGATCTTGTTTGTGTTCAAATTGTAAGGTCATAGGCCAGATAGTGTAGGAGTTACATGACTTTTAAGTCTTCTGTCAGGTTTTGATTTTAGTCTGAGCAGATCTGAAAGATGCTAGTGTTTGATCTAGTTAGGATTTGAATGAGTTTTTGGTGAATATAACAAAGTTGTAGATAATTCATGTATCTATATTCTGTTAAAATTTGGTGGTATTTGGCCAAGTAGTTTGTGAGTTATGCCTGTTTAAAGTTGGGTTACAGAATTGATTACTCTCTGTCTTGTTTAGACCAGTTTCTGTAAATGGATATATTTGGCTTAGTTAACTTGAGAATCATACTAAGATGATTAAATATGAATTGTATATAATTTCATAAGCTTTCTAGAATGTCTTCTTGCAAGTCATTTGGATTTGTGTAACTACAGTTATAGCTAAATCTTGTAGCTGTTGTTTGCATGTCCAGAAATTGATAGATTCCAATTATAGTTGTTTGCTTGTATATTGCTAAGTGTGGCTCATACCTTTGATGATGGTTGAATTAGAGTACCTGAGATCTTGGGAAACTTGTGTCATGCTTGGTGTTGTCATCTTCTTTGCTATCGTGGCATGATAAATTGTGCGATATTTATAGTAAGCAATGCGAAGTGCTTGTGCATGTTAACGTAACCTTGTGCTTGTCTTACTTACTGCATGCGCTGCATTGTCTATTGCACTTCCATGTATTCACACACATGCATCTTGCATCTCATTTAGGTACGCTAGATAAACCATGTGAAGGATGTGATGTGGAGTCAAACCCGAAGATGGAAGGACTAAGCAAGTGCTAGGACCAGAGATGTCACCAAGTCAGTGCAAGCTAACTGAACTGACTTATGTTGGATCCCAGGCAAGCCCCGGAGCATTATAAGTCTCCCAGTAATTTACAAATGTTTACTTACGTACTTATGATTGATGCATTAGGTTATAAGAGTTGAATGAAACCACTTGATGCATGTAAATTCCTTGTCCAGATATTAACCCTTTAACCGGTATAGGTCCAGGATCGAATATATGCTTAGCCATGCTTAGACCGGTAGAAGTCGGGTGATGTCCTATCACCTACGAGATGTAGGTGGATACCGGAGCACGGTTGGCTATATCTGCTATCGTGGAACAGAACCATGAAGTAAAAGTAAATCGAGACCGGACAGGAAGTCGATAGAGAAGCAACAAGACATGGAGGTCTTGGGTGTGGATTTATCCCCGTCTGTGTCGATTAAGGACCGTACCGTTGTTGGCGCTTCTGACAAGATTGAACGCATGCCTCTCACTTAGCTGGCCGGATAACTCGTTCTGACCGCGAAGCCGAGTAATTCAACTCAGGCTGGGAACCGTTCTGTTGTGCGCTCCTTCCGAGGAACGATCAGACTGAGCCCAAGGGCAGGCGTGGCCTGAGCATCCTGGCATCTGGTGTTCCAGATTGTGCAGCGCGGTACAGACCCGCGAAATGTGTACCTGAGTTGTACCAAAGGTGACCGTTGATCTGGTCTGCCTGGGTTTGTGTTAGGAATAAATTCCCAGCTGGTTGAAATCAATTCGAATCGCCGTCTCTCCCGGATAGTGAGAAACTTGGCTAGTCCCAACATCGTAGTAATTGGATTATGGAATGTGAGGGTTCGGATAAACATGGAATTACTATACCTGCTATGGTTACTATTGTATGCTCCAAAAAGATATACCACATGTTTGGCACAGGATAGTTGCTAATCTAGAGATGGATAGTTCTAATTAACTTGATAACAGAATTATAATTGTATATTTGAGTTAATCGCTTTTTATGCAAAATGTTGTCAAGCTACCTCCACTTATAAAGCCTTGCATACTCCTTGGAGTCAATTTTATTTCTGGTTATGACGGGTAAGTCTAGCTGAGTACATTCGAGTACTCAGGGTTTATCCCACCATGTTGCAGGTAGGGTTTTGACCTGCTGAGGATGGTGGCTAACCACCGGTGGGCTCGGTGACTCTATATTCACTTCTCATCTACATGCTTTTGTCTGAGGATGTCACTTATGCTAGCAATGTATTTGGAACTTATATTAATGTAATCATTTGAAAGCTATCTCGTTTTCACCAATCGATTTTGAAACCCCAAACTTGTACTATTAATTGTGAACTTATTGTAATATTATTTCCGCTACAACTCTGTGTATGTGATGTGTATTTGCTTAATCACGCGATCTTGGTTGTGATGTTGATTTACCGAGGTCCTGCGTGATACTCGGCGGACTACCGGGTTTATATAAGTAAAAGTATGCGCGTGTCAACGTGTTAGCGGGGACAGCCGTACTTGATCTTGTATAAATTGGGCGGTTCTGTCACAGCTGGTATCAGAGCGAGATTAAGCATAATACTGTCATATACATAGTTGTAAAATCCAAGTTTTGGTTTTAAAAAGTCTATTTTAACTAAAACTTTAGCTACAGACAAATTTGTCAAAACTTATTTGCAAAACTATGCTAGCGACATCCTCCTTTATGCCCAGTTAAGGACTATTAGGTGGCTATCTAAGTACTAATTGTGGGGGTTTACTTCTTGCAATTTTTACTTTCGTCGTCCATACGGCGTGCTATTGTATGGATGTCGTTCACTTGAATGGTAATGTATGGATCAATTGCCTCTATGCCCAGGTAAGTGTGAGTTGTGAGAGCATGACCGTCCCACTGTCGGTCTAGGGAAGAGTTAGCTATGGTTGCTGGAATATTTACATGTTACACACATGTATATATGAAGGTACTTAATTGTGGGTATATCTGCCGGGTAGCTATGGATACCAAAGTATATATATCTGGGGATGTATATATGGAAAGTATCTTAGTTTACTGCTTTCATTGTGTGCTTATTTATCTCTTGTGGGAATGGGCTGCAATGAATTTTCCTATAGGTATGCTAACTACGAATGCGTAGATTGAATGTAGCTGACGACTAGCTATATGTTGAGAGAGTACGTGTTATGCCACCGACATAGAACGTGATTGCCGCCTTAGGCTGGCAATTTTGTGAGGACAAATAGGACGAGCATGCATCATGATTGTGCTTGTGCATAAATATGCTTCCCTCACCTTGTTCTAATACTAAGTAACTTGTGACCAATGTGATGCTACTATCTTCCTTGTGTGAAGCTAGACAAAATGTCTTGTTCCATGCCGCTTGAATAGCTATGCTTGAAGATAGTGTGTGATTAGCTTCGCCTTATATGTTTGCTTTCAAAGGAAATAAATGATAACAATACTTTACCACCATGTTTTGCATGATATGTGTAGCAATGTTGTTGTAGGTGACTACTTGTTAGGTGCGAGCTTTGTGCATAGTAATAGTCGCTTAAGCTAATTAGATTGAGTATTTTGAAATGCTTGCTTAAGACCATGATGTAGGTGCGGATGCTCGTAATCTAGGTAGTGCCGTAGCTGTCACTCCTTTTGTCCTCGGAAAGCATATGAGTGTTGAAGAGCGCTATCCTGGAACAACATCCAAGTTTCGGTAATCTCATGGTTGTCATTTTCAATTAAGTTCTCTCTTAGGAGCCTGAGCCTGTACATGTGGTTGCTAGCCATTGAACGTTGTGCTACGGAGACCTTTATCCATGTCTTTGCCTGACCTTAGGCCCAAGCTTATCTCCCTTCTTTGCTTGCATGTGTCGTGGTTGTCCCACTCTTGTGTGGAAGGACCTTGCTCCAAAATCCTTGTCGGACTTCATTGCTCCTTCTCCTACAGATGATCTGGTGCAACGCTAATCGCTATCTACCCTGGCTTTGGAAACTTTTCCTCGTAGATCCTGTCATTGCTTTATCAGTTGAATCCCTAGTCAGTGCAATGGCTCTGTCCCTTGAATCTCATTTGTTTTGTCTACAACCCTTTCAAGTCTCTGAATATTTATCAGTCTTGATCTCATGTTGCTACTCGACAAGACCAAATCTCAGGTTAATCATTATCTGGTAATCACTTGGTGGACACAAGGCGTATATGGAAATTCTGCAAGAGTATCCTACTTAGTTGCCTTCGGCAATTAGGATATGTTCTCTTGCGCTGTGTTTTGATCTTCAGATCGCTTCCTTGTTGACTCCTAACCTTGTGACTATCTTTGTTGCTATCCCTCCTTCTCATTGTGCTTGCTCTTATGCAACCAAATTTGTGCTACGTGAGAATGTGTGTGGGTTGTATGTTTAGTAATGGTGCCACAATTAGCAATCTATGGTGCCGCGATGAAACCAAGGGCATCCTGTGGACTGCAGCCACAAGGTTGTGCTGCTCGGCATGCGCTGGTATCGAAGTTTCTAGCCATGATCCATTGCAGGACTGCATCGATGTGTTATTTTCACGTGAGCTCCTCCTTGATTATCTCTCCTTATCTTGTCAAAAGATCTGTACGTCGAACTAGATACCATAGGACTTCCTTCTGGAGTCATCCAAAGGATAACCTTTGAAGAACAGGTCACTAACATAAGCCATAACAGACTGCAAGACGGTAGACAAGTGACTCTACTTGACGGTCCCTGTAATGACGTCGATCATCTAGTGAGCAACTTATGTCATTCTCGTTGGATTGGAAAAGGAGGCTTCAATGTCCAATGTAGTTCAACAAAGCTAGTTTTGCTATAGTGTTAGTCAAATCAACTTACTGCGCCACTACACTATAAAGTCAAATTGTACTCAACCTGCTTGGTAGTGAACTAGTCCCTAGTTTTGTGATTACTTGCAACTTGTGTTGTCCTCCAAGCCTCTCTAACATCCTTATACATCAATGGTTCTCCAATGCTGACATGCCTTTGGTACCTTATATGTGTTTTTACCCAAGAGGTTGCATCAGATTCAACCTAGATCACTATTGCAACTTGGATCCAAAGGCTCCCTAAAGAATGATCATCGAGAACATTGGGCCAACAGAGTCAGCTATCACATTCACCACTCACTCAACGGACTCAGATAATACGGTGTGGTCATCAGAAAAAGAGAACTGCATACATGGAACCATTGCAACGAGTATCCTTCAGGCGGTTATGATCTAGTGCAAAGTCTATATGGTCTGTGCTATATCCACTAGGGAAGTAGATGTTACAAGTATTTAGTCTACGCTTGTATCACTCTTTGTACATCGAGGATGAAGTACGCAGGACCGTGCTATCTTGGATTCCTCCCAATGTAACAATGCTTTATGGACGCCAACGAAGAAAATTCTTCAGACCAAACTTACTACGAAGGACAAGTATCAGAAAGTGTCTTGACCAAATTAGCCTCTCTTATGCTTGAAGCTATGTAGCCTAAAGCTATCGCTGATATTGGAAACTGGTAGCATGTCTCTCTTCCCTTAAAAGTCTTTTGCACTGAATCTTAGGACGCGATTCCTTTAAGGGGGGAGGGCTATAACGCCCTAGGTGTTAGGCTTGCATAATTTGACTTGCATTGCATGAGCATGAGCATCAGGCATTCATATATATGCTTTTATATTGGAAACATATGTTTGAAACATACGAAACATGCTTTGTTATTTCATGTTTTCTTTGTGTATACTTATGATCATGTATGAATGAGTGCAAGTGGGTCATGTTAGTCACTAAAACACCTTAGCTAGGCTTAGGATGGCTAATGGGACATTGTTCATGTAGATCACTTTGCATAATTAAGCTCCTAAGTGATGATATGCAGGTTGACCTAGAAAGTAAAATATGTACCCAATGTATAAAGTGCTTGTGTGACCTTAGGAATACATTAAACATGTTTAGAGTGTCATTATGAACAACTTTGGTATACATGGCTAGGTCTAATTTGGTCGCTAAGTCATAGTTTCAGTGTACATCATCATTTAAATGTAGTATGTTTGACCTAGTTTGAACTATGTCATAGAGACTTTGCATGGGTGTGTTCACTTAAGAAAAATTGTAGTATTTGAGTAGAGTAACAACTTTTATTTTTGGGTCATAGGCCAATTAAGCTCCTAACATGCTTGAATTTGGATCACAAAGATCATTGTATTGCTGTTTGAAAACTTGAAATATTTCTAAGTCTTTGAACGTTTTTCAGTTTTCGTGTAGTGTACTTTGGTGCCTCATAGTTTGAAAACGGTGGAGTTTTAGACGATGTTGATGTTGGAAATTTTGGAGATTACCTGTAGCTCTACAACATTTGTTATTACCTTTCATGCCAAAACTAAACGGGTTAGGAGATAGAGAGGCGAGAATATGGAGGTTCAGTCGTGTGTTCAGACATTTTTGAACTAGCCTGGAATTTTTGAACGTGGCCGACATGAACAGAGGCTTGCCGCCGCGTGGTGCCTGTGTGCCGCCTCGCTTGCCACCTCGCCCCACCTCTGTGCATGTAAACCGAGCGCCTGACGCCCTCTGCTCCTCACTCGCGCTCGCCACCTCTCGCTCTTCTGCTCGCTCTCGTAGTCACCGTGCACGCAGAATGGTGCGCCGCCGCCATGGCCGAGCAATGAAGCTTGCCGCCGCCGCTGTTCCCTGCCTCCGTGCTTCCCCCGCTCCTAGCCAGCACCACCACCACCTCCGCGTGTTCGCCTGAACCCGTACCACCTATCCCCGGCCTTGTGCGTTGCTGGGAAAGCCGCTGTCGCCATACTGTCGTCCGCCACGGCCACCGTGCACGTGGCCGGGCCACCACGAGCCGCCTCGTGCCAAGACGAGTTGTCCCATGGGTGCGCGCGAGGCCCCTGGTGTTCCGCCGCCGCCCCATCGTCGCCGACGAGCCTCCTCCGGCCGGATTCGACGAAGTCCAGTGCATCCTCTCCTCCAAATCCCGTCAGGGACCTCATCTTGAAATTCGACTAATGGGAAGGGCCTAAATGCAATGTCATTGACTCAAGTGAATAGTGCCTCGAGGGACCTATTTGTTGTAAATCGGGTGAAACTTTGGAAATTCATAGTAAATCGTAGAAAATTCGTAAAATAGTAAATGAGGACTTTTTGGAATCCTTGTGAAATTCTCTATGCACTAGATCTATAATATGTCAGGTTTTAGTTTAAAGTTTTAGCTGTAAAAATGGATTTGTGCAGTCAGGGTTTGAATGCTAGTCTTACTTGTTTTTTTTATAACTGCAGTTGATGTGCTCAAATAAATGTGAAATTTTTGTGGAGTGCTACTAAGGTGATTGTTGTTGTCTGGTAAAAATTTCATGAGTTTAGGATTTATAGTTTAAGAGTTATAAAAATAACAAATGCCCTGTTTTGATTTGCTCCTATTCTAAACAGTTCTGCATGTTTGAATTAATTGGCTCAGTTAAGTTATGAATCATGATTTGATGACAATACATGAGTTTTAGTACTTTTCTTAAGCTTTCCAAAAAGTTAAATATCATGATTTTTGGCTAAGTAGATCTTGAGTTATACTTGCTTAAATCTCTATGGCTGTTTCTGCCCAAACCCAGACAGGGTTTCCTTGTTCTTACTGTGGGGCCTTCTTAGTTGTAGAATTAGCTTTAGGTGTTTACAACAAAGTTGTTTAAAATTTGCTAAGCTTTCTAAAAAGTCTAGAACCATATTTATTGGACATACATAACTCCATTTATAGTTGTTTAAAGTGGCATGTCAGTTTCTGTCTATGTTTTTGACAGAGCTGCAATTATTGGATTAATTGACCCTTCTAACTGTAGAATCATCTTAATATGAGAATAATAAAGTTGTAGGTAACTTCCTAAGCTTTTCAAAAAGTTATGGTTCATGTTTGTTGGAGGTCTAGAACTCCAGTTATGCTTCTCTGAAGATGCTATCAGTTTTCTATACCACTGCTGTTGGGCTGGATTTGCAGTTTTGCTTGTGCAATTATTTTCGTGGTGTAAATGATGTTTGCTATGGTTGTAGTGAATACAAAAGTTGTAGCAAATTTCATGATCTTGCTTGTGTTCAAATTGTAAGGTCATAGGCCAGATAGTGTAGGAGTTACATGACTTTTAAGTCTTCTGTCAGGTTTTGATTTTAGTCTGAGCAGATCTGAAAGATGCTAGTGTTTGATCTAGTTAGGATTTGAATGAGTTTTTGGTGAATATAACAAAGTTGTAGATAATTCATGTATCTATATTCTGTTAAAATTTGGTGGTATTTGGCCAAGTAGTTTGTGAGTTATGCCTGTTTAAAGTTGGGTTACAGAATTGATTACTCTCTGTCTTGTTTAGACCAGTTTCTGTAAATGGGTATATTTGACTTAGTTAACTTGAGAATCATACTAAGATGATTAAATATGAATTGTATATAATTTCATAAGCTTTCCAGAATGTCTTCTTGCAAGTCATTTGGATTTGTGTAACTCCAGTTATAGCTAAATCTTGTAGCTGTTGTTTGCATGTCTAGAAATTGATAGATTCCAATTATAGTTGTTTGCTTGTATATTGCTAAGTGTGGCTCATACCTTTGATGATGGTTGAATTAGAGTACCTGAGATCTTGGGAAACTTGTGTCATGCTTGGTGTTGTCATCTTCTTTGCTATCGTGGCATGATAAATTGTGCGATATTTATAGTAAGCAATGCGAAGTGCTTATGCATGTTAACGTAACCTTGTGCTTGTCTTACTTACTGCATGCGCTGCATTGTCTATTGCACTTCCATGTATTCACACACATGCATCTTGCATCTCATTTAGGTACGCTAGATAAACCACGTGAAGGATGTGATGTGGAGTCAAACCCAAAGATGGAAGGACTAAGCAAGTGCTAGGACCAGAGATGTCACCAAGTCAGTGCAAGCTAACTGAACTGACTTGTGTTGGATCCCAGGCAAGCCCCGGAGCATTATAAGTCTCCCAGTAATTTACAAATGTTTACTTACGTACTTATGATTGATGCATTAGGTTATAAGAGTTGAATGAAACCACTTGATGCATGTAAATTCCTTGTCCAGATATTAACCCTTTAACCGGTATAGGTCCAGGATCGAATATATGCTTAGCCATGCTTAGACCGGTAGAAGTCGGGTGATGTCCTGTCACCTGCGAGATGTAGGTGGATACCGGAGCACGGTTGGCTATATCTGCTATCGTGGAACAGAACCATGAAGTAAAAGTAAATCGAGACCGGACGGGAAGTCGATAGAGAAGAAACAAGACATGGAGGTCTTGGGTGTGGATTTATCCCCGTCTGTGTCGATTAAGGACCGTACCGTTGTTGGCGCTTCTGACAAGATTGAACGTATGCCTCTCACTTAGCTGGCCGGATAACTCGTTCCGACCGCGAAGCCGAGTAATTCAACTCAGGCCGGGAACCGTTCTGTTGTGTGCTCCTTCCAGGGAACGATCAGACTGAGCCCAAGGGCAGGCGTGGCCTGAGCATCCTGGCATCTGGTGTTCCAGATTGTGCGGCGCGGTACGGACCCACGAAATGTGTACCTGAGTTGTACCAAAGGTGACCTAAGGTGACCTTTGATCTGGTCTGCCTGGGTTTGTGTTAGGAATAAATTCCCAGCTGGTTGAAATCGATTTGAATCGCCGTCTCTCCCGGATAGTGAGAAACTTGGCTAGTCCCAACATCGTAGTAATTGGATTATGGAATGTGAGGGTTCAGATAAACATGGAATTACTATACCTGCTATGGTTACTATTGTATGCTCCAAAAAGATATACCACATGTTTGGCACAGGATAGTTGCTAATCTAGAGATGGATAGTTCTAATTAACTTGATAACAGAATTATAATTGTATATTTGAGTTAATCGCTTTTTATGCAAAATGTTGTCAAGCTACCTCCACTTATAAAGCCTTGCATACTCCTTGGAGTCAATTTTATTTCTGGTTATGACGGGTAAGTCTAGCTGAGTACATTCGAGTACTCAGGGTTTATCCCACCATGTTGTAGGTAGGGTTTTGACCTGCTGAGGATGGTGGCTAACCACCGGTGGGCTCGGTGACTCTATATTCACTTCTCATCTACATGCTTTTGTCTGAGGATGTCACTTATGCTAGCAATGTATTTGGAACTTATATTAATGTAATCATTTGAAAGCTATCTCGTTTTCACCAATCGATTTTGAAACCCCAAACTTGTACTATTAATTGTGAACTTATTGTAATATTATTTCCGCTACAACTCTGTGTATGTGATGTGTATTTGCTTAATCATGCGATCTTGGTTGTGATGTTGATTTACCGAGGTCCTACGTGACACTCGGCGGACTACCGGGTTTATATAAGTGAAAGTATGCGCGTGTCAACGTGTTAGCGGGGACAGCCGTACTTGATCTTGTATAAATTGGGCGGTTCTATCACAGGCGTCGTAGTCAATACTATACCACTGGCCCTCGACTCCTCTTCCACAAATAGAATGGCATAAAACTATGCAATGACTTCAGAGTTCCAATCATGCACAAACTCCATGAGCGTGTATACACCTGTGCGCTGACAAGTGGCAATAACATAGTCAATGGAGGACTTCCGTAGCTCTCTGACATGTTTCCAATCTATCCACTGAGACTTGGCTGCCACAGGATTCCTAGCAAGTATCACACTAGTGTAATAATCTAGATGGAACATAGTGTGAAAGCGATGATCATACTGAATTCTAGGCAAACCTCTGGGATCAATCCTCCTCTGATCTCTTGCTCTTATAGTCATACCCTTTCCTTTATAGTTGACTTTGATAACATAGTTGGGTAAAATGGGAGCATGTACTTCAAGAAGGCCATAGTCCATGCCCTGACTTGGGTGGTGCACTGGAGGTGCCTGCTGCTCCTCTTCTATCTCCTTAGAGCTATCACCATCATCTGACTCTCTATCTGAGTCTCTATTAGTGCTCTTCCTTTTCCTATGCTCAAATCTATAATCCTCAATTTCATCACTAGAAGAGGGGCTGCTATCACTATCACCGCCCTCTCTGTATTGTGGAGCACCCCTAGTGGATCTAGAGGGTCTTCTGCTGCTGCCCTGCTCCTACTGACTAAATTTGGGATGCAAATCCTGTCTTGCCTTCTTGTATTTCTCTAGAGTTGGATCCTACCTATGCTTAGACCTAGGCTCCTATCTTCCGCTTATGGCTGCTATCCTATATCCAAAGATATGCAAGGAATTTTAGATACATGCCCAAACGATAGCTTATTTTTGTTGAAATATAGAAATAAGAATAATTATCCTATACTTTGCAATCACCTCAACCAAACTAGGTCACAAGGTTCACAAAACACAATAGACAATTAAACTTAGTCCTATGAATCAACCACTGAGAAGATTGAAACAAGGGAGCAAAACCTGCTCTGCTGTCCCATACCGGACATGGACACGTCCAGTATAAGCGGATAGCAACCCTAACTAGGGTCCTTCGCTCAATCTTCAACCAATCCAATCCAAATTCTAGACATTGCTTCTAGACATGTAATGTAGCATCTCTACCAAAGGGATTTCAAAATCATGCCCTAACCACTTAGATCGGATGAGGTCTGGGATTAGGGTACCTTGACAAAGTGAATGAAGATACGATTGGAAATCCAAGTCCCGGAGCCTTCGATCTTGATGCAAATCTCCTCCGATCCAATCTCCCTCTCTTCTTTTTCTCGGTGGAATCACTCGATTGCCTAATGCGGTGGAACAGCGGTGGCGGCTTCGGCTTGGAGGAGAGAAAAGAGAGATAGAGGACCAAGGTCGAAGGGGTACCGGGCATTTTATAACCCCGCTCATACCAGATATGTCCGGTATTTGCGGGTTGGCTATTCTTGTTCCAAATTTCATTCACTTAATTCTAATCCCCTTCTCTATCATTTTTTAATCCAAAAACATGTATGTCCTTGATCCAAATAAGGTGTAAATACTTTTCTTATCCAAATGCCACGAGTATAACTTGTCTTTTCCAAATATTTGCCATATAGATTTTGATTACTTGAGAGAGATTGTGAGACATAGTAGATTGTGGACTTAAGAAAGCCATGTCATGTGTAATTAGCCAATCAAACAATCAAAGAGAGCTATAATTATCACATGACAAGGCTAGGTCACAAAGACCAAGATTCAAATAGTTTTTCACATTCACACCACCTACACATACTAGTTATGGGTTTTGAAAAACATCTCTCCCATGTCACATAAATGCACATTCTAACATATAAAGGGCCTTAGATGCACTTACAATGCATGTATGTAAAAACATACCTTTGCCTTGAGCCCACAAGAATATCACTAAGAAGATACATAGCATGATAATCTTTATGTTGATCTTAATTGCCAAATAATCATGCTAGATACAAAATCAATTTTTCATCCAAAGGACTACAAAGAATGCTAGATAAATTTGTTAGTCCACAAGGTGCAAAATAGAAATTGAGCTGCCCCTAAATAAGTGCTTTAAGTAATTTGAATGACTTTTATCTAGCACTTTATTCTATTAAGAATTTGGGAGTCAATTTTCTATTTTGAACCATAACCAAATTATTTGCCATATTTAAATTTGAGTTCAAGAGATGCTCACAATCCATTAAGATTTGATAAATCACAAGCTTTTGAGTGAATTAAGGATATATGAAAATATATGAATCAAAGACTCAGTTGCAATCCTATTAGTGTTCTGGTTCCTGCAATACCGGACACGCCCGGAATATGTAGAACAGAAACACTTTCTTTCTGTCCCTGGCCATACCGGACACATCCGATAGTAATACCAGACACGTCCGATAGGTGCAGGACAGAAACAAATAACCTGCTGCTTGTGATTCTTCATTTTAGCTATAGTATTTATTTTATGCCCTGCATCTCAACAAATAAATTGCTCTACTAGAGAGCCATTAAAAGCATCATATGGCAAAATAAGATACTTTTCAATTGAATCTAATTAGACACTTTCAATATTTCACAAATATGCCTATTTGTGAACTATTGAACACAAAACGAACAAAGTGTCTATCCTATAAGGTTTAGGTACTTGTTACCAATGGTGAGGATGAAATAGATGATATATTCATTGAATTATCTTTGGGTCAACCATATAAGGGATTATGATAAGAATTAGTTGATAGATTGAGTGAATATTTTCAATTTATTTGGTCAACCACCCCGACGCCTTCATCTCATCACCAAGTACCTACATCATTAACCTAAGCACACTTTGGTACCCAACTCTTGTTGGGTCCTTTTGTGTTAGTCAACAAGTGCTTAGGCACCCAAATGGTTTTAGCACTAGTTTATGGTGAACACATCACCTTGCGAGTGCTAACTCCATCTGTGGTCTTCCTAAGCATATCATTATAAACAAATGTGTTTGGCTTCGAAGCGTTACCATTTGGGCATTCATAGCTTAGATGCCCCTTTCTTCTACAAGCATAGCATATGCGGCCTTTGTTTGCTCTATGCTTGTTTTGCTTGTATGGACATCTATCAATCTTGTGGCCCATCTCATTGCATCCATAGCATATTCTTGTTGCAACTTGGGCTTCCTTCTTGCCTCTTTGTACATTGGGCATTTCTTGATAGGATGCCCTAATTTCTTGCTCATGAGACAAACGCTTTGTCCATCACTTTTCTTTTGGTTGGCCAACTTGTTTGAGGCCTTTTGTTCGGTCACTTCACACTTGTTGGCCCAACTCTTATGTGGACACATGGCCCACTTATGTCCATATAATCCACAACCATAGCATAACCTTTTTCCATGTTTCTTGCTCTTGGTTGTGTTGGCCTTACTTGAAATGTGATTCTTTTGTTGGGTTTTAGAGGAAGCAAGGTTTGAACCCTTCTCAAGCTTCTTCACCAAGTTATCACGGTTATCTTGAGAAGGTTGTGCTTTCTCCTTACCCTTCAACCGAATCACATCTTTCTTTAATCTTTTCACCTCTTCTTTGAGCTCTATGTTTTCTATGAGATTTAGCTCAATCAAAGATTGGCTTGCTTTAGGAGCACACTCATTAGTATAAGAAATATTTAATTGAGATGGTGTACTAGTGAGTGAATGTGTGAGAGGTTGAGAAAATTTTACCGATGTGATCACAACCTCATGAGCCACCTCAAGCATGATGCTTGATTCTACTACTTCACCATGAGAGCACATTAGATGAACATAGTTTGCTTGTAGCACATCATACTTGCTTGATAGTTCATCTAGTCTTGCCTTGAACTCTAAGTTTTCCTTCTCTAGTTGTGAAACACTAGAAGAGGAGTTAGTAACTAAAGCATTCTCAATTGATAATTTTTCATACCTTTCACTTAGAGCCTTTAGTTCTTCCATCTTGGAGATGAGAAATAATTCTTGCTTTTAAAGTGATTACTCTTGCTTCTCAATCTCTTCTTCAAGCTCATCATTCTTTTCAACTATCTTTATGATGATGAACTTGTCTTTGCGGTTGAGATGATCAAGGTTGTAGTTGTCTTCAACTTCAACATCACTCTCATCTTAATCATCTACTTATGCTTTCTCCTTTTCTTGATCTTTCTTGTTACTCTTCTTCTTGTTTTTCTTGGCCATGAGACATAAGTGATGAGTATCATGAGATACTGAGATTGACTCATCACTTGGTCGACACCGGGCTTGAGCCTCATCATCACAGATAGCCTACTGTCCTACTACCACGGCCATACCAGACATGTTAGGTATGTGCAAGTAGACAACATGTCATGCGTTGCTTGCATTTCTTGCTCTGGCTCGATGCTCTTGAGGCCTTGTGAGGCTTCTTCACTACATGAAGACACAATGGACGTACTTTCCATTGACTCGATCTCAAGTGCATCATCACATTTGGATTTTCCATATAAATCAAAGTCTAGTCCAAATGAGATGAGCACTCTCCGGAGGTGGTTGTCCATTGAAGATTGCCTCATCTTGAACCACTACACTTAATGTACTCAAAATGACATTAATAGCTTGAGCATTGAGTTGCACACATATCTCTTCCTCTTTTGACAAATTTTTGTAGTTGCACCAATCAACTATAGGAAGAGGTATGCTTGCATCCATAATATGCTCAAGAAGAGGACTAATATCCCTAAAAGCATTAAGTACATGAATTGACCAAGGTAGAAAGTTTGAACCATCATTTTGGAGAAGCACCGACTCCAACTCGATAGGCATCGACATCCTTTTCTCATAGCGGTGAAGCTTTAGGTGAGAACTTCTCTCTGATACCAATTGAAAAGACCTAGGATGCCACCTAGAGGGGGGTGAATAGGCGTTTCTAAAAATTAACACCTTTAAATATGGAAACAATTAGAAAAGGGACTCCAAATTAAGAGTAATATCACCCCTCACAAGTTAGCCATAGAGTAAACAAGGTATAAAGAATATATCTAGAAGCTATAACCCTGCAACATAAAGTTAGAACAGAGAATAAATATTTTTAGCACAAGTAGAAAATACCGAACATGTCCGGTATGAATACCGGACGTGTTCGGTATACGTGATTTCTGTAGAGCAGCCCCAAACTTGCTCCTTTCGATTTCTATCTTCAAGCCAAACTGCAGGTACCTACTAGAGATGACAATATACACAGAGAACCTGTACAAGAGCTGGAGCAACACAAATATCAAATGAAATGCAAATTGAGACATGATATTTGTTTTACCAAAGTTCGGACTTGTTCGAGTCCTACTCTCCATTGAGGGGGCTACGGGTGACCCAGCAAAGGTCGGCCCTAGAGGTTACCATGAAGGTCACTCTAGCCGGAGTCTTTTCCAACTCCTTTTCCTCCTTCCACTAGTTGATTCCGAGGTGGCAGAATCGACCGTTACAAACTTTCCGAGGCACATCACAATCTCTCGGGTGCTCTCTAGCGATGCCTAACCGTCTAGGACCGAAGAGTCCAAGAGCAACAAATGCAAATCATGAAATAGACAATATGCACAAGTGGTGGCTTTCTCTCTTTTTCAAATTCTCTCTTAACCCACAAATGGATTTTGCGATTTGGATCACACACTCACTAAGAGAGGGTTTGGCAGAGTTGGCAAGGCTCAAAAACATATATGTGTATTAGCAGAATCAGCAACCTCCAAAGGTGGAGGCTTGGGGGTATTTATAGTACCTTGGAAAAACTAGCCGTTTTATAGCCGTTGCCATACTGGTATGATTTACACTGCGCCAATGGTAACAGAGTTACAGTGACGTTGTGAGGCGTCGGAACTTTCGATGAATGCCGAACTTCCGACCGTCAGAACTCCTAACTCACATCGGATCTCCTGACCCTCAGCACATTTGAAAACTATGGTAATTGAGTTAAAGTATGTGAGGTGTTAGAACTCTAGACTCATGCCAGAACTTTCGACCGTCGGAACTCCCGACTCACATCGGAACTCCCGACCCTCATGGCATTTGAAAACTAGCTGTTGACCTCTAGCCGTCCATACTAGACACATCCGGTATGACCACCATAGTGAACTCTCCAAGTTAGTTAAGCGCAAGACATCGGAACTCCCGACCGTTGCCGGAACTCCCGACCGTCGGAACTCCTGACTCACGTCGGAACTCCCGACGAACCAACCCAAGATCAATAATATTACTATAACACCCCAGTGTTATTTAAGCATTTAGGCACTGTAAATCATGCATATTATGCATGATCAAGCATCCTAATCATACATGCCCAATCATGTAAATAATAACTAAAACAATGCGTTGAAACATATGAAACATGCTCGTGAAACATGAATGTTGCATACACTTGTTTAGAGTTATTTTTGCCCTAATTATGCTTGCTAGGCTAATAAAACATGTTTGTCTATAATTGTAAATCATCTTGAATTATTTAGCATAATTTTTGGAGCAAAGTTTGTATTCAAACTTTTGACAAGATATGCTTTTGAAATTTTTATTGAAAATGGTCAAAAATCCTCCCTATTTAGCTTTTACTTCCCAATTCAAAATCTATGCAAAATTTTTAGTTGGTCCCTAAAGCAAAGTTGTAGAGGATTAATTTCTAAGCAACTTTTATTTTTGGGCCATTTTCAAAAGAAGTAATTTTCTTGCTCAAAATGGTACTTCAAAACTGATATTTGAAAATTCATTGAAAATGGAATTGGAAAATTTCTTATCTCATTTAACGGGCCGCCGCCTCGCTTCCTGGCCCAGTCCGCAAGTTGGCCCGGCCTACCTCCACGCCGCGCTCCTGCTCCCGCGTGCTACGCCTGTTTGCCACGCACTCGCCCGACCATGATAGAGTGCGCATGCCGCGTGGCCGCCATGCGCTAGCGAGTACACCGCGCGGCACCGTCGGCCTGCCCCGTGCCCCTCCTGTCGCGCCTACACCCGCCGCGCCGCGTCTGCCTCCCCCTCCTCCATCTCATTTGCTCTCTTGCTCGATCAACAGCAGCAAAGGCAGCAGCGCACGCTCGCCTCTGCCATCGCCGTGCTGCCTCACCGTAATCGTCTCGCTCGGCCACCACTGCTCGCCATAGGCCGCTCTATCTCACCAGTAGCTCCGCCTCCACCTCGCGCACCTCGGGCTCACGTCGCCTCACCGTGGTAAGCTCCCCTTCCTCGGGAATCACTCGCCGAAGCACGGCTGAGCTCACCGGAGAGCTCCACTCCCGTGGACACCTCCTCTCCGCTCTACTTTTCTCCTTCCTTTCATGCACGTGAGCACCGCCTTGCCCTCGCGAATCTTGTGCATGCCTTCCCGTGCCCTGCCGTGGCCGGAGTCGGCATACTGCCGACGAGCCGTGCCACCGCTCCACCATGCGTGCCATCAAGCTCCATTCCGAGCTCCTCCCGTGCCTTCTCTTGGTGCACCATGTCCGCCTCGTCGTGGGTGAGCTGTTGGTGGTGACCGCACCGCCGGCTAGCTCACCATCGGCGAGAGCCCGTCGGTCGGCTCTGCCCCTGTTTCGGTCTGACCGATAGGTGGGGGCCATTGACTTGAGGGGGCCCGCTCATCAGCGCCCTGACTTAGGTCTAGGTGCACAGCACCAGGTGCACCCAGCGTTTTCATCGGCTGATTTTTAAAAGGATTTAGGAAATGATTTTCCAGAAAATGTTAAATGTTTCCAAAAAGTCATAACTTGCTCAACATAGCTCCAAATTTGTTGAAACAAATTTTGCTAGGTTCCTTGTCACCAGATCTACATGATAAAAATATTGCATGTCATTTTTGAGATACTTTAATGTAGAGCTTTATTTAATTCTTGATATTGCTGATATCTTGTAAAATGTTTAGTAAATCCTATATGTATCAGAAAAACATGATTCCAAGTTTGTTACTCTTCTTGTGTAATGTACTTTCTAGGAAAAATATATGCCATGCATGTCCTGTAGAAAAATTATGAGGTGTAGTTCAAGTGCCTTTAATGGCTGATTTTTGTTATTTTTGCTAGAGAGCAAAATTTGTATAAAACATGCATGTGATAATTTTTGTACAGTGATTATTTACTATTTAGAACCTAGGAAAAATACTAAATCTGTTGTTTGACACTTTTCATAATACAAAGTATTTTCATGCTCATATTTAGGTCCAAGCTTGTCATTTTTGTGTAGGCTATTTCACTTATCCAAATGCCATAAAAATTTGATGGTAGACTACTTAGGGTAGTATTGTGCTATGGTAATTCTCTAAGATTTTTCTATGCTATAAAAATAGATGTTGCTATTCAAACCTATTATTAATTAGGGTTTAATCAAATGTTGCTTTATGCATGATTAAGAAATTAGTGAAGCTTTGGTGTATCTTTGAAGCATTTAATGAGATGTGTTAACTTAGCATATTAGTAGTAGAAGAGAATGTAGTAGATGACATGTGCTTGTAGCACATGTTCTCGGATGATGTGACTACCTTGTATGAGATTTGTATTATACTCTCCCCATTAAAGCGAATCATGCTCATCTACCTTGCATGCAAGCATATTCACTGTGTTCATTTCATCCAATGCACCTTTTGCATAAGCACTTATGCACCTGCATCATACAGGATCGCAAACCGAGAACTCGGTCATCATACCCGAGGAGCCCAAGGAGCAGCTTGAGGTGTAGCCGCAAGAAGTGACCGAAGCAGATGAGGAGGACGTTGAGGAACTTCCGGAGTGCCCCGATCACCGCTCGAGCTCCTTCAAAAGAGGCAAGCCCCGGAGCATTTTTTTTCTCCTCGGTTTGCGATTATTAATTAATGCTTTACTTTAATTGATGCATTACATTCAGGAGTTGTTTGCAACCGTTGCTGCATTATACCTTGTTTACCTTTGTTCTACTATATTCCTTGTTACCCTGGTATCCACAGTCGAGTCAATGCTTAGCTGGCTTATACCAGTAGAAGTCGGGCGATTTCCTGTCACCTGTGAGCTATAGGTGGTTACCTGGATCTGCTCGGATAACTATGTAGTCATGGTATAACTAAGTGTTAATCTAAAGTTGAGATCGGATGGAGACTTAAAGGGTTTTGGACTATAGTGCTTTCCGTCTGTGTTGATTAAGGACTGACCGTTGTTGGGCCTTGGGTCATGTTGAGCGCATGCCTTACATTTAGCTAGCCGAATAATGTACCTTTCAACCGCGAAGCTAGGAGATTATTCGGGCTGAGTGGATTGCTTGCAGCGCACTATACCGGAGCAGGTGTGGTAGGACACGGGGGCATGATGATAAGACCGAAAGGCAGTCGGTCGGCCCCCGGGTACATGTGGTTCCTGGCAAACTCGAGATTTTTCCTAGATAGTTGACTCGGTGACTGATACCTCACTTTAGCGGGTGAGTGAGGTTTGTGTAAGGAATAAATTACCAGCTGGTTAATAATCGATTCGAATCGCCATCGTTCATTGGATAGTGAACACTTGACTTGAGTTACTTCATCGTAGTAATGTTGATGGAACACTTGGACAGTTATAATGGATATGACATTATGGAAGTTGTTAATGATCATTGGTTATCATTATTTGCTTAATCACATGCTTGCTCTAGTATAGGTGCAAATGTAGTCGACAGGTTAATAATAATTAACTTGACAATAATACTTTTGGAATGGTTCTTGAAATGCTAAAAATGCCCTTTTTGCAAAGGAGTTAGCCACCCTACTATAAAGCCCTTCATAATCCTTGGTGTCACTTTATTTTCGGTTATGTCGGATAAGTCTAGCTGAGTACCTTCTCGTACTCAGGGTTTTGTTCCCACTTGTTGCAGATGGGCAGATGTATTATGGCTACTATATCAACTGCCTTTATCCTGCGATGGGTGATACTTAGGACCATGGGCATGGTCATTCCTTACATCTCGTCTAATGCTTTTGTGGGAGATGATCATCAGCTGGCACTGTATTTGAACTCCGTTTAAGTGTGTGTAGTTTTGAACAAATGGCTTCCGCTACTTTTATTTGAACTCGGTTTGTAATAACTATGTTTAAACTCAGATGTACCTATGATGCAAACTTTTATGTAATATGTGATGGTGACCGCTAAACTTATTACGATCTTGGCTGGTATGTGAGTTGGTATGAAATCCTTCATGATTTCATGGACTACCAGGTTATACGGGCTTAAGTTTGCTAAATCGTCTGCTCTGGCGGGTGATTTTCTTACTTAATTTTGTATAATTGGTCAGTTCCGTTACAGCTGGTATTAGAGCATGGTTTAGTGTGTTACTGTTCACAAGTGTATTTAAAACAAAAAGGCGTTTGAAAAACGTGAGTTCCAAACTAAAAAGTGTGCCAGTGGTCATATCCTTTATGCCCAGTTAAGGACTCTAGGTGGCTTAATTAAGTACTGACTTGGGGTTCTTGCATCATATTTCTCTTTCATTTCTCATACGACGTGCTATTGTATGAGTGCCACTTGTTTGAGTGGTAGTGTATGAATCATTTGCCTCTACGCCTCGCTAAGTGTGAGTTGTGAGAGCATGATCGGATACACCGCCGATCTAGGGTGAATGCTTATATGATGCTGGAGTAATTACATGTTCTACGCATGTTTTACAAAGGTATCTCATGTGTGGGTATTCCGTCCATTGAGGCGATGCCGTCAATAGGACGATGGTTCGGGTAGTTACTACCATTGTACGCGTATCTGGGGATTCGTGTAGAGCGTGTAGATAAAATTTACTGCTTTTATGCATTCATTGGGAATTGGGCTGAAATGAATCTTCTGTAGGTACATAACAATGTTATCATGTAGAACGTATTAGATACGTATTTGAGAGATCGTTTGTATGCCACCGAATTCATCGCTAGAAATTATTTATTTCATAAGTTTGTGAGAACGTACGGCACGTACATACATCATATTACTTGTGCATTTCATTCATGTCATGCATTCCTCCCCTTATAAATTGATTATCTCATTTTGATAAAAGTTGTATCACCTAAAATATGTTCTCATGGGGTAATAAAAAAATTTGCTACAGATGGCCCGCACGAAGGAGACTACCTGTAAGTCCATCGAAGGAAGAGCACCGCGACGTCAGTTGGCCCTGAGGGAGCACCGCACCACAAACACCTTCTTGAGCGAGTTTGGCATGCCGACCTTGCTTTGGAGAGTGCTCCATGATGTGGGGTACCCAGAGGGTCAAGAGCCAGTGTACTCTTGGAATGAGAGCTAGTTAGCAGAGGATGGACTTGTAGTGGTAGAGATCATAGTTCCTGCTCTTGGTGATGCTCCAGAGTGGGATGGTTGGCACTTGGAGTTTGAGGGTTGCACTCCTATTGAGGGTGCAGAGGAGCAGCTTTCCGTGTCATCAGGGACATCATGAGAAGATTTCCCAGTGAGCTTGCAGTAGCTCTAGCTGGCACCTTTCCTAGGGATGATCCTCGTGATGCTATTTGGGTTCAGCCTCAGGGAAGTGCTTTGGTCACAGGTCCAGCTGAGGGACAGGCTAGCGACAACCATGCTATGAGTGCTATGTTTGCCGCTATTAGAGCGTATCAAGGTCTTGAGTGTACCTACTAGACTTTGACTGGCTTGCGTGGTCATGATAAGCTCAAGGTAAGAAAGCAAAAGAAGAAGTAGGCGCATGCTATAGCTAGTTTGCAGGAGCAGTTGGCTGATATGAGCTTATAGTGGGACCAGGCAGTAGAGAGAGGTGATAGAGCTATGCAGCGGGTGCATACATTAACTTAGGCCAACAACAATGCAGACCGCATGATTGGACAGTTGGTTTAGGAAAGGAATGAAGCCTAGAATGAGAGGGACCTTCTGCTACAGAGGGTTGATGAGCTAGAGGAGTACAACATCAACCTGCATGAGGAGTTTCACGCGCTCTACAATGGGGTTGGCCCATATGCTCCTCCAGATGCCGCTGGCATGGACATCGATGATGACGATGAGGATGAGCCTGTAGTTTCACCTGGGGCGATGGTGACGTCTCCAACCCCAACGACGGCCCCGAGGAGTAGGCTAGTTGCCTTGCGCTAGTGTTTAGGTCCTATTGCGATGACCTTTCTTTTGTCGGCATGTAACCTAATGTAACTTGTTTTGAACTTATGAGACTTGGCATGTGATTGGAACTTGGCTAGTAATGCGATATCTGAACGCATAAAAGTCTAGTGTAGGTATGCTGGCAATTCGGTTGTATGGATGCGATGTTTGCATTTGAAGTAATTTAATTAGTGATGTTGTTTTAATTGGGATGCGATTATTGTGCCTCTGTTTTATTGTATGAATTTATTCTCTCCAGTAAATTCAGTATGGCATAATTTTTCATTCACTCACAATTATTATAGCTTCACTCAATCATTACTTGTTGCTAAAATATGCAGATGTCAAATACTCGCCGTACCACTTATGAGGCCGCTGAGGCAGGTGGTAATGGTGCTGGGACAGGTGGAAGTGGTGGAAACAACATCAATAACAATGAGCCCCCCATGAACCGCATTTGCCACCTCCTCCCCCGGTCACCCCAGAGGTGTTCTTTGCATAGTTGCTCGGGAGTCAGCGCAACACGGAACAATCCTAGAAGAACATGGAGGATTTTCTATGTACCATTGCCAACAATGTTCAATGCGGTAACAATCAGGGTGGTGGCAATGGGGTGAATCAGTACAACAACTTCAAGGATTTTATGGACACCAGGCCGCCAATATTCAAGGAAGCAACAGAACCACTCGATGCTGAAGAATGGATCAATACTATGGAAGATAAATTCCGTGTCTTGAGGCTGACTGAGGTATTGAAAACTGAGTATGCTGCACATTAGTTGCAAGGGCCAGCAGGAATGGGGTGGAAGCACCATCGCACCACCTTCCCTCCAAATGCTTAGATTACGTGGAGAGAGTTCGCTGAGGCCTTCTATGGAGTTTATATTCCACCCAGGCTGACCGAGATGAAGTTGGGAGAGTTCTTAGCATTGAATCAGGGCACCAAAACCGTGATGCAATATTTGCATGCTTTCAACAACTTGTGCCGTTATGCTCCCGACATGGTTGACATCGATGCTAAGAGAATCGCTAGTTTCAAGAGAGGACTCAATTCAAAGATGATGAAGCATGTGGGTACCAACACCCGCACCAGATTCAACGACTTTATTAGTGATTGTCTGAAGCAGGAAAAGAACAACAATGCCAGTACCACAGCCAAGACTCGCAAGAGAGCACTAGAAGGTGGTCCATCCCAAGCAAGAGCACCTATAGGAGGTCATCCTCCCTATCGTCCATCTGCACCTGGCGCTAGGTTCAGGCCACCATAGCAGAGAGGTCAGAATTTTAGGGGACCACAGAAGCCTTACAAGATGGCAGTGTAGTCCAACAAGGCAGCCGCAACTGCGGTACAGGGCAGTTCTAAGGGAGCTGTGGGATCTGTTGGTACAGTAAGGGGGCCCTGCTACAATTGTGATCAACCCGGTCACTTCTCAAGGTTCTATCCTTATCTGCCCAAGAAGAAGTAATAGACCTATACTGCTCGGGTGCATAGTACGACTATGGATGAGATTCTTGAGGGAGAGCCCATAACCGCTGGTAAGTTTCCTATCAACCAACACCCTATAGTTGTTCTATTTGATTTTGGATCATTGCATTCTTTTATGAGTCAAACATTTGCACGGAAACATGAACAACTATGCACATAATTGGGTTATGGTTACAATATAAGTTTAGTGGGGGCTGATGTTTTGACCAATCAGATGGTTCGAGGGGCAACCCTTGAATTAGGTAGCAGAAAGTTTTGAGTGAACTTGATAGTTATGTCTAGACTAGTTCTAGATGTCATTATAGGGATGAATTGGATGAAGGATTGGGGAGCAGTTATAGATATAGGAAGTCAGGTACTTACCCTTAAGGATCCCTAGGGTGAGGGTACTTTCCAAGTACCATTGCCTTGGAGAACAGACCTTATAAGTGTGACATGTGCTACTGAAGTTATTCCTATTCATCAGATTCTGGTAGTGTGTGAGTTTCTGGATGTATTCCTAGATGAGTTACCTGGTCTTCCGCCAGATAGGGATATTGAGTTTGGAATTGAGTTAATCCCCGGAACAGCTCTGATTTCAAGGAGACCCTATTGGATGCCTCCGGATGAATTAGTTGAGCTGAAGAAGCAACTAGAAGAGTTATTGAAAAAGGGGTTTATCCGGCCAAGCAAGTCTAAATAGGGATGTCCCGCCTTGTTTGTGAAGAAGAAGAAAGAGGGCACGTTGAGAATGTGCATGGATTATAGGCCAGTTAACGCTATAACCATCAAGAATAAGTATCCCTTGCCTCATATTGATGTTTTGTTTGACCAGTTAGCCAAGGCTAAAGTGTTCTTCAAGATAGATTTGAGATCCGGTTACCATCAGATCAAGATTAGGCCACAAGATATACCAAAAACCGCATTTTCCACCAGATATGGGTTGTATGACTATCTTGTCATGTCCTTTGGCTTGACAAATGCTCCTGCATACTTTATGTTTTTGATGAATACAATTTTCATGCCAGAATTGGATAAGTTTGTGGTTGTGTTCATTGATGACATTCTGGTGTACTCCGAGAACAAGAAGGATCATGAAGAGCATCTGAGAATTGTCTTGACCAGACTTAGAGATCATAAGCTATATGCTAAGTTTAGCAAGTGCAAATTTTGGTTGAAGAAAGTTCTTTTCCTTGGTCACATTCTATCAGAAAATGGAGTTTCAATCGATCCAAGTAAAGTGCAAGAGGTTATAGATTGGAAGGCACCAACCATAGTTTCTTAGGTTAGAAGTTTCTTAGGATTAGCTGGTTACTATCGCCATTTCATACTAGATTTCTTGAAGATTGCCAAGCCAATGACAAGTCTGCTACAGAAAGATCACAAGTTTATGTGGACAGAGGAGTGTGAAGTAGCTTTCCACACCTTGCGGAAACTATTGACCACTGCTCCTGTTCTAGCACAACCGGACATTGAGAAACCATTTGATGTGTTTTGCAACGCATCGAAAACTGGATTGGGCTGTGTTCTTATGCAAGAAGGAAGAGTCATTGCTTATGCGTCATGTCAGTTGAGAAAGCACGAGGTCAACTATCCGACACATGATCTTGAACTTGCTGTAGTTGTGCATGGCCTAAAAATTTGGAGACATTATCTACTTGGTAATATGTGCAATATTTTCACAGATCACAAGAGTCTTAAGTATATCTTTACCCAACTAGAGCTGAATATGAGACAGCGAAGATGGTTAGAATTGATCAAAGATTACAACTTGAAGGTGCAGTATCATCCTAGAAAGGCCAATGTAGTGGCAGATGCTTTGAGTAGAAAGTCACATTGCTTGAATGTGCAGCCATTACTTGAAGATGGGTTCGACCTGATGCATCCTGCTGTGTTACATAGTATTCAGATTAGTTGCTCTTTGGAGAGTAAGATAATAGAAGGCTAGAAAATAGACAAGGGAATATTTCACATCAAAGAGAAAATAAAAGAAGAGCCGTCTAAGCACTTTAGAGTGGATGAACATGGCATGTTGTGGTTTGATGACCGTCTTGTGGTTCCCAAGGATCGAGAGCTTAAGAATAAACTCATGGATGAAGCTCACCTTTCTAAGCTATCTATCCATCTGGGAAGTAGTAAGATGTATCAAGAACTGAGACCTCGTTATTGGTGGACCAAGATGAAGAAAGAAGTTACAGCCTATGTTGCCAGATGTGACACGTGTTGTAGAGTGAAAGCTATTCATATGAAACCTGCTGGTTTGTTGCAACCTTTGTCCGTACCTAGTTGGAAGTGGGATGATATAAGTATGGATTTTATCTCGGGTTTGCCCACTACTCAAAAGGGACATGATTCGATTTGGGTGATTGTGGATCGTCTTACCAAGACTGCTCATTTCTTACCTATCAAGACAGATTATCGACCACCTCAATATGCCGAGAAGTATATTGAAGAAATTGTAAGGTTGCATGGTATACCAAAGACTATAGTATCTGATAGAGGGCCACAGTTCATGGCTCACTTTTGGGAACATTTGCACAAAGGCTTGGGAACTAGTTTGATTCGTAGTACCGCTTATCATCCTTAGACAGATGGTCAGACTGAACGAGTTAATGTTGTTCTAGAGGATATGTTAAGAGCCTGTGTGTTATCTTCTAGGGGTTCATGGGAGTCATGGTTACCTTTAGCTGAGTTTGCTTACAATAACAGTTATCAAGAAAGCATCAAGATGGCTCCATTCGAAGCTTTGTATGATAGAAAATGTAGAACACTACTAAATTGGGTCGAGCCAGGAGAAAGAAGGTATTATGGTATTGACTTTGTAGAAGAGGCCGAGAAGAAAGTTCATATTATTCAACAAAATATGAAGGCGACCCAATCACGTCAGAAAAGTTATGCAGATAGAAGAAAGAGACCCCTTGTGTTTGAAGTTGGTGACTATGTTTATCTGAAGGTCACGCCAATGAAGAAGAAACATTTTGGAGTCCAAAGAAAGCTTACCGCTAGATTCGTAGGACCATACAAGATCTTGGAAAGAAGAGGTCCAGTAGCTTATAAGTTAGAGTTACCTGAGACAATGAGTACTGTCTTCCTAGTTTTCCATGTATCACAACTCAAGAAGTGTTTGCGTGTTCCGAAGGAAAGAATAGAACCTCGAGGCATCAAACTCAAATTAGATTTGATGTATCGTGAGCAACCGGTCCGTGTTTTAGACATTAAAGAATGTGCTACTCGGAATAGTGTGGTGAAAACATACAAGATATAGTGGAATCATCATGATAAGAGGGATGCAACTTGGGAAACGGGAGAATATCTACAAAAAGCTTATGAAGATTTTTATAACAAATGGTTCGTAACCTAAATCTCGGGATGAGATTTTTATAAGGGGGAAGGCTATAACACCCCGGTGTTATGCAAGCATTTAGGCACTGCAAATCATGCATATTATGCATCATCAAGCATCCTAATCATACATGCCCAATCATGTAAATAATTACTAAAACAATGCGTTGAAACATATGAAACATGCTCGTGAAACATGAATGTTACATACACTTGTTTAGAGTTGTTTTTGCCCTAATTATGCTTGCTAGGCTAATAAAACATGTTTGGCTATAATTGTAAATCATCTAGAATTATTTAGCACAATTTTTGGAGAAAAGTTTGTATTCAAACTTTTGACAAGATATGCTTTTGAATTTTTTATTGAAAATGGTCAAAAATCCTCCCTATTTAGCTTTTACTTCCCAATTCAAAATCTATGCAAAATTTTTAGTTCGTCCCTAAAGCAAAGTTGTAGAGGATTAATTTCTAAGCAACTTTTATTTTTGAGCCATTTTCAAAAGAAGTCATTTTCTTGCTCAAGATGGTACTTGAAAACTGATATTTGAAAATTCATTGAAAATGGAATTGGAAATTTTCTTATATCATTTAACGGGCCACCGCCTCGCTTCCCGACCCAGTCTGCAAGCTGGCCCGGCCTACCTCTGCGCCACGCTCCTACTCCCGTGCGCTACGCCCGTTCACCGCGCACTCGCCTGACCGCGATAGAGCGCGCACACCGCGTGGCCGCCATGCGCCGGCGAGTACGCCACGCGGCACCGCCGGCCTACCCCGCGCCCCTCCTATCGCGCCTACACCTGCCACGCTGCGTCTGCCTCCCCCTCCTCCATCTCATTTGCTCTCTCGCTCAGTCAGTAGTAGCAAAGGCAGCAGTGCACGGTCGCCTCCACCATCGCCGCGCTGCCTCGCTGGAATCGTCTCGCCCGGCCACCACTGCTCGCCGTAGGCCGCTCCATCTCGCCAGCAGCTCCGCCTCCACGTCGCGCACCTCGGGCTCGTGTCGCCTTGCCGTGGTAAGCTCCCCTTCCTCGGGAATCACTCGCTGGAGCACGGCTGAGCTCACCGAAGAGCTCCGCTCCCGTGGACACCTCCTCTCCGCTCTACTTCTCTCCTTCCTTTCACACGTGTGAGCACCACCTTGCCCTCGCGAATCTCGTGCGCGCCTCCCCGCGCCCTACCGTGGCCGAAGTCGGCGTACTGCCGACGAGCCATACCACTGCTCCACCATGCGCGCCGTCGAGCTCCATTCCGAGCTCCTCCCGTGCCTTCTCTTGGTGCACCGCATCCGCCTCGTTGTGGGTGAGCTGCTGGTGGTGACCGCACCGTCGGCTAGCTCACCGTCGGCGAGAGCCGGCCGGTCAGCTCCGCCCCTATTTCGGTTTGACCGACAGGTGGGGGCCATTGACCTGAGGGGGCCTACTCATCAACGCCCTAACTCGGGTCTGGGTGCACAGCACCGGGTGCACCTAGCGTTTTCATCGGCTGATTTTTAAAAGGATTTAGGAAATGATTTTCTAGAAAATGTTAAATGTTTCCAAAAAGTCATAACTTGCTCAAAATAGCTCCAAATTTGTTGAAATAAATTTTGCTAGGTTCCTTGTCACCAGATCTACATGATAAAAATATTGTATGTCATTTTTGAGATACTTTAATGTAGAGCTTTATTTAATTCTTGATATTGCTGATATCTTGTAAAATGTTTAGTAAATCCTATATGTATCAGAAAAATATGATTCTAAGTTTGTTACTCTTCTTGTGTAATGTACTTTCTAGAAAAAATATATGCCATTCATGTCCTGTAGAAAAATTATGAGATGTAGTTCAAGTGCCTTTAATGGCTGATTTTTGTTATTTTTGCTAGAGAGCAAAATTTGTATAAAACATGCATGTGATAATTTTTATACAGTGATTATTTACTTTTTAGAACCTAGGAAAAATACTAAATCTGATGTTTGACACTTTTCATAATACAAAGTATTTTCATGCTCATATTTAGGTCCAAGCTTGTCATTTTTGTGTAGGCTATTCCACTTATCCAAATGCCATAAAAATTTGATGGTAGACTACTTAGGATAGTACTGTGCTATGGTAATTCTCTAAGATTTTTCTAAGCTATAAAAATAGATGTTGCTATTCAAACCTATTATTAATTAGGGTTTAATCAAATGTTGCTTTATGCATAATTAAGAAATTAGTGAAGCTTTGGTGTATCTTCGAAGCATTTAATGAGATGTGTTAACTTAGCATATTAGTAGTAGAAGAGAATGCAGTAGATGACATGTGCTTGTAGCACATGTTCTTGGATGATGTGACTACCTTGTATGAGATTTGTATTATACTCTCCCCATTAAAGCAAATCATGCTCATCTACCTTGCATGTAAGCATATTCATTGTGTTCATTTCATCCGATGCACCTTTTACATAAGCACTTACGCACCTGCATCATACATGATCACAAATTGAGAACCCGGTCGTCATACCCGAGGAGCAGCTCGAGGTGCAACCGTAAGAAGTGACCGAAGCAGACGAGGAGGACGTTGAGGAACTTCTAGAGTGCCCCGATCACCGCCCGAGCTCCTTCGAGAGAGGCAAGCCCCAAAGCATTTTTTTTCTCCCCGGTTTGCGATTATTAATTAATGCTTTACTTTAATTGATGTGTTACGTTCAGGAGTTGTTTGCAACCGTTGCTGCATTATACCTTGTTTACCTTTGTTCTACTATATTCCTTATTACCCTAGTATCCACAGTCGAGTCAATGCTTAGCTGGCTTAGACCGGTAGAAGTCGGGTGATTTCCTGTCACCTGCGAGCTATAGGTGGTTATCTGGATCTGCTCGAATAACTATGTAGTCATGGTATAACTAAGTGTTAATCTGAAGTTGAGACCGGACGGAGACTTATAGGGTTTTGGACTGTAGTGCTTTCCGTCTGTGTCGATTAAGGACCGACCGTTGTTGGGCCTCGGGTCATGTTGAGCGCATGCCTTACATTTAGCTGGCCGAATAACGTACCTTTCGACCACGAAGCTAGGAGATTATTTGGGCTGAGTGGATTGCCCGTAGCGCACTGTACCGGAGCAGGTGTGGTAGGACACGGGGGCGCGATGATAAGACCGAAAGGCAGTTGGTCGGCCCCCGGGTACATGTGGTTCCTGGCAAACTCGAGATTTTTCCTAGATAGTTGACTCGATGACCGATACCTCACTTTAGCGGGTGAGTGAGGTTTGTGTAAGGAATAAATTACCAGCTGGTTAATAATCGATTCGAATCGCCATCGTTCACTGGATAGTGAACACTTGGCTTGAGTTACTTCATCGTAGTAATGTTGATGGAACACTTGGACAGTTATAATGGATATGACATTATGGAAGTTGTTAATGATCATTGGTTATCATTATTTGCTTAATCACATGCTTGCTCTAGTATAGGTGCAAATGTAGTCGATATGTTAATAATAATTAACTTGACAATAATGCTTTTGGAAAGGTTCTTGAAATGCTAAAAATACCCTTTTTGTAAAGGAGTCAGCCACCCTACTATAAAGCCCTTCATAATCCTTGGTGTCACTTTATTTTCAGTTATGTCGGGTAAGTCTAGCTGAGTACCTTCTCGTACTCAGGGTTTTGTTCCCACTTGTTGCAGATGGGTAGATGTATTATGGCTACTGTATCAACCGCCTTTATCCTACGATGGGTGATACTTAAGACCATGGGCATGGTCATTCCTTACATCTCGTCTAATGCTTTTGTGGGAGATGATCATCAGCTGGCACTGTATTTGAACTCCGTGTGAGTGTGTGTGGTTTTGAGCAAATGGCTTTCACTACTTTTATTTGAACTCGGTTTGTAATAACTATGTTTAAACTCCGATGTACCTGTGATGCGAACTTTTATGTAATATGTGATGGTGACCGCTAAACTTATTACGATCTTGGCTGGTATGTGAGTTGGTATGAATTCCTTCGTGATTTCATGGACTACCGGGTTATACGGACTTAAGTTTGCTAAATTGTCTGCTCTGGCGGGTGATTTTCTTACTTAATTTCGTATAACTGGTCGGTTCCGTTACAATTACCATTGCTGGATAAATACCAGACACGTTTGGTATCAATACCGGACACGTCCGGTATTGCCAGACAAAAAAAAACAGATTAGCTCTTTTGTCTCTCAAACACTCAAAACTCACATGGGTTGGCTTGAGCACTTATGAAACGTTATCTATCAACATGATGCATCCCTCTTAATAGTACAACATTCCTATTAGCTTAAATTTAAAGAGTACAATGAATTTAAACCTTTTGAGTTGATCTCTTTCAACCGAAGCCATGTATTTCAATCTTCATCAAGTGAGGGTGCCAACATGTCAACTTTGATCCTTTTCACTTGAGCATAGCCATCCTGAGCACGTGACTTGATTCCATTCATTAAATATGAATAACTCTAAATGCATCAAGTCACTTTCAACACTTTGTTCAATATAGATTTGATCCTCCACATCAATATGACCATCATAGCTTGATTAGTACCTCAACTAAATGCAAGTACTTTCTTCTTCACTCTAGCTAGGTTCTTTGGCCGCCAAGCCATCGCTTGCCCTTCATCCTTGCTTAGTACCTCGAAGCCTTTCCTTGCTATCTTCACCATCTCAAATCACCAAGTCAATTCTTGTGTCGAATCATCCATTCATTTGTATTGTCATCTTTTTCATTTCAATTTAGGAAGCTTCAAATATGAGACCATTCCATATGTGATCCCTCATGTCTCATCAACTAATTTTTACCGGGCTTGCTTTCACATAGTACATGGAAATCCCATAATAAATAAGCCTTTGCGTGAATTCCATTTGCATTGTTGTCTTGTGCTTGAACTAGATTGTTTATACAACAACACATCATTTTGGATTTCATTAAGTACCTGTGAGATAACCTATTACCTGTCCACACTTAGCAAATGGGTTAGACCTTTAATCATGTTGTCATTCAATCATCCAAACCCACTAAACGGCTAGATGCACTTTCATAACTAATTTGAAAGAGCAAAAATGTTCAGACTTTGTTTACCTTCAACTAGATTAGTTCCATTCATGTAAGACTAAACATCATGGCCTTTTCTATGTAGATATTTCATGTTTCTACCCAGCTATCATGTATGATAATTACTTTCTATGTTTCCAAAATAAATTAATTCCTACAGTCCGTGCAAGTCAAACTATCTTAAGTTTGACTAACTTTATAGGAAAGAGTAACAACATCTATGACATAATGAACACATTATGAAAACATATTCTTTGGTATGTCTAATGATATTAATTTGATGTCATAAATGTTGATGGGTTTTTCTAGAAATTCATTCAAAGTTTAAAAAGTTTAACTTCAGACAACTCTAAGAATCTATTTATTCAAGGGCAGAGGGAGTATAATCAACTATAAGATGGTTTCTCATTGACTTTCTCGAAAAAGTCATACATATGATAGCAATTTCCAGGACATGCATGTCATTCTTAAATGTAATATAAGCTTACATGATGCTTGTCATGTTGAATGAGTGCTCTTTTTATTGTGTTGGCATTGAAAATTTAGTCTTCCACTACGGGCATAAACTATAATACCTTTTCAAACGGTGTGAAGCATGAACAATTAAGAACTAAGACGTAGATAAGGCATGAACAATTAAGAACCGTGATGATGTTGTGTGAAGAGTGATAATTGGCTACAAAGAGAATGTTGCGAACATCATGCTCAACAATCATTTTTAGTAATAATATAACACATGTCCAAATTTTAATTATTGTGACATTATTTTATTTCTATTGTAATGTACAGATATGATACTAATGATAACAAAATAAAATCTAACGATTATTAGTTTAACTTACAAAAAAGAAAGAAGTAGCTTCAGAGAATCCGCGACAGGAGGTCAGACCACAAACAAAAGTGATGCGATGTATGAAGACAAAACTTATTAAGGTGCAAAGCCCAAAGCCATAGAGTGAGCTCGGTATATAAAAAAACACCACAATTCCATTCTAGACTCATACAAGACAATAGGTAAACACCCTACATATACATTTTATAACCACACCGCCCCTGAGCCATATCACCATTTGTTAGATTACTGATACATGCACATCAAACAAGCTACAACACACTCCAACGCATGCACACGACACCACAATAAGGAGCTACCCATAGCTAGGAACGTACTACTAACACATGGAAATGAAACACATCATAAGACCGCAGACAGAAATTAAGGAGTCTTTCATGAATCGTCTGATTCAACGCCATCCTCTCCTCCTAGTCCTCGCATGCGTCGCGCGCAGGTCTCGGGGCCTCCAGAGATGGGACTTCTCTTGTAAGCTATTGTTGTATAAATAACCTTTTTTTCTTATCTTCACTTTAGCATCTGTCAAAAATGAAACTGCTAAGGATGATTAACAACTGTTTTAACCCAATGTATGTGAAGTCCTAACATAACATTATTAGATCTCTTATGGTCTACTCCATCCTTATCGAGATAAGTTGAAGATAGTGGAGACATAACTAAGTAACTTATTTTCTATTAGTCTTCTGCTATTTATTTTGCTTTACGATATTGTTAGAACCGCGGTTCCTCCAAACATGTTTTAGGGGGTCTAGAGGATACAAGAGGTGAGAGCTTGGCGGCTATGTTTTGCAAATGAGAGTGGGAGGGAGAGACCCCTTGCCCTCATGCTCTTGGCACTATATATAGGCGACAGAAATTTACAAGCGCCCCTTAGTGGGGGTGGGTTTTAGATGCCACTCTGAGGGCACTAGTTGGGCCTCTTCTTGGGGGACTTAGCCTATATGAATATGGGCTCCCCCAATATATATGTGCTATAACTTAGTCTCTATAACTTGGCCTTGTCTTACTTGTCTTAGTGGCATCAACAGATGCTTCGTATGCAGAAAAGCCAGCCACCGCAAGGCAAACTGCAATAACATTTGCGGCAAGTGTGGGGCCAAAGTAGGTCATCACCAAGAGAATTATCGCCAATGTCACTTATGCGGAGGCTATGGCCACAACAAAAGAGAGTGCAACTATGTTTGTGACAAGTGTGGCAACCGCGGAGACCATCTAACCCAATCGTGTAACGCTCCACGATGCACCATATGCAAATAGTATGGCCACTAGGATCAATGTTGCACCGAAGGTGGAGCTTACCAGGGAAGTCCCATCTTTGTAGGCCCCCAAGATCTGCGCACGCTGCATGCGCCTCGGCCATTGTTTTCAAGATTGCCCTCAACTGCAGGAGCCCTCCTCATCAAGGACTAGGAGGAGAGGATGACATTGAATCCGACGATTAATGAAAGACTCCTTAATTTGCGTATGCTGCCTCATGATGTGTTTCATTTCCTCATGTACATTCCTCGCGATGGGTAGCTCCTTATTGTGGTATCGTGTGCATGTGTTGAAGTGTGCTGTGTATTTTTCTTAGCTTGTTGGATGTGCATGTATCAGTGATCTAACTAATGGTGTTGTGGCTTAGGGGCAGTGTGGTTATAAAATGTTGATGTAGGCTGGAATGGAATGGTGGTGTTTTCTTAGCTTGTTTGATGTGCATGCATGTCCTCGAAATTACTATCATATGTATGACTTTTTTCGAGAGTCAATGACAAACCATCTTACAGTTGATTATACTCCCTCTGTCCTTGAATAAATAGATTCTTAGAGTTGTCTTAAGTCAAACTTTTTAACTTTGACCGAGTTTCCAACATTTATGGTATCAAATTAATGTCATTACTTGCACAGATTCTAGGAATTAATTTATTTAGGAACGGAGAAAGTAATTATCATACGTGATAGCTGGGTAGAAACCTGCAATATCTACATAGAAAAGGCCACAATGTTTAGTTTTACATGAATGGAACTAATCTAGTTGTAGGTAAACAAAGTATCAACATTTTTCCTCTTTGAAATTAGTTACAATTGTGCATGATCCACATTTTTTTCTCACACCAATTTGGCGCATGATCCATGGTATGTGTTTGCGCATGAGCCTCAATTGAATGCATAGAGGCACCGTTCGGCTGGTGCAAAAACCAGCCGGAATTCACTGTTCATTGCTGAAAATCACTATTCACGTTCTCACAAATTTCTCTAGATTCATCCAGATTCCCCCAAATTTCTCCAAACGAACAGGGCCAGAGTATGTGTTTACCTAGGGACGGGCCCAATTCAATGCATGGTGAGATAAGGGCGGGCCCAATTGAATGCATGCAGTGCATTGGAGATAGGGACGGGCTCACCTTAATTATGACAATGTGGTGGCTCTGTGGAGCTGTGTGGCGTTGAGACTCATTCAATAGAAAGACTGACGGGGTAGAGTCGAAGATCCTTCTGTTGCGGTATATGCATGAAGTACTAAATGTAGACAAAATCAAAAACTAATTGCACAGTTTGATTGTACTTTGCGAGACGAACGTTTTGAGCCTAATTAGTCAATGTTTGGATAATTATTATCAAATACAAACGAAATGCTACAGTGCAGCTGGAAATCCGGCGGCGCCAACTTTGGCCGGAACTAAACACGGCCCAAGTATAGATGACCAGGCCGTTGAAAACATGTTTTCGTTCTTTAGGGATGAGGTGTTGATTGTTGTCCCATCAGTCACCTAGTGTGGTGAAATTTATGCGTTGCGTCATGTCAATCGCCTCAAAGTGTTCCCATTAAGTAAGGGGTTGTTTGGTTGCTGCAGGAACTCCTAAAATTCCTGTCACATCAAATATTTAGACACATGCATAGAGTATTAAATATAGACTAATTACAAAACTAATTGCATAACTTGCGACTAATTTGCGAGACGAATCTTTTAAGCCTAATTAGTCCATGATTCGACAGCGTGGTGCTACAGTAAACATATGCTAATGATAGATTAATTAGGCTTAAAAAAATTCATCTCGGAAATTAGCCTCCATCTATGTAATTGATTTTGTAATTAATCTATATTCAATGCTCCTTATTAGTATCTAAACATTCGATGTGATATGAATTTTAGGAGCGACTAAAGAACCAAACACCCCTTAATTTAGTTCCATACTGTTTGTGCAAAAGGGCAAGCGATGTAAAGGTGGTAACCGGTCTCTAATGGGCCATTGAAGCACAAGCATCTTGATGGGGCGATCCACGTTGAGCATGGTTGTCGGACGTGAGGACTTTGTTTTGGATGAGGATCCATGTGAAAATTGTGCATTTATTTTCTGCCTGCGCTCGCCAAATGTCGCTTGTTCTGTATCATCGGTAGGAGCCCAAGAATTATACTTTGTATGCTGAGTTGATGTTGTATTGTCCATCCGCAGTCCATTCCAAGCAATTTTATCTTCTTCACCTAGCTGTAAATGGACGTTCTGGATTAGGATCCACAGGGATGCGAATTCTTCAATTTGGATCGTGGTAGTGATCTTTCCTCTCAAGGTTCTAATCCAGTTGTTGTTTGTGAGTTCCTGTTGCACTGTTTTGTTTTTCCTCCTTACCAATTGGAAAAGGTGGGTGATAAGATTGGCTCAAGTCCAAATTCCTTTTAGTTGTAAAAAATAACACAATCCATCATTTAATCTTCAAGCTGTGCGGAGTGTGTCAATAAAAACTGTATAAGATTTCATATCTGAGCATATTCCCTGGTCGACCATCTTTTGAAAAAGCTGACAAATGTTTTCTGTGTTACAAGCTATTCCATGCCCATTAAGTAAAAAAATATTGTGGATGGTGCAATTAGGTTTGCATCCATACTTTATCATCTCATTAAAAAGATTTTCTACATCAAAAATACGGTTGCACCTACTATCCTGAGACGGAGGGAGTATATCTTTCCAGTTTTTAACAGCCAATCAAGAAGAAAACCATATGTACATGTATTGGGTAGAAGCCTTCCCTCATCAGATTATAATACAAGTTTAAAGCCTGATCTTTTTTGTTTTGTTTTGTTTTGCGAGACCATAAATGATTGCCTTAAAAGTTATAACATAAGTTGATTCAAATCCTCTGCAATCTCCTCCTAGACTTTTAGCATTTCCTCAATCCGCATTGACTTTCCTATGGCATCAAGAATCAGATTGTAAGTGAACTGAGCTGGGCCACAACCTAGTCTTTTCATTTCTGCGAACAAACTCTCAGCGATAACTCCGCCTATGGTGGGGCGCCTTTGGTGTCCCAGCATAGCAGGTCCCAAGCCCTGGTAAAGGAGGAGGGTTGTGTTAGGCGTGGCGAGCCAATGTAAAAACTTAGCCACTTAAATGGAGATGAAATATACCCAAAGACTTAGCCTTAGATAGGAGTGCTTGGAAGACAGCTATTCACGTGCCTGAACCATTGCTTCTGTTGGGTTTCAACTCTAGCCTACCCCAACTTGTTTGGGACTTAAAGACTTTGTTGTTGTTGTTGTTGTAAACTCTCAGCGATATCAATCAAGTTTTCATCCACAAAGCCACTGATAAGAGAATTATATGGGCCAGTTTTTAGTGAAACTCCAACAGCTACAGAATCTTAAGTGAGAATACTATTTACATCAGAAGTGCAGCAGCCAACAATCATGAATTCGTGGTAAAAGGCAGAAGGAAAAGATCTAACATACAAATAATGACATTCATGTTTTGGAACAAATTCACAGCGGACATGCAAGTACTCTTCTAAGATGGAACAATAAGATAGCTTATTCAGCCGCACAGCTTGAAGTGAGCATTTCTATCAAGATCTAGGTGCAACAACACTCTGCATATTGCATATTGATATTTGATAAGCTTGAAGTGATCATGGCCTCATCAACAGGGATAATCAATTTGACAAAACCTGCAGGCTAAAAGGTGACAGAAAAACACATGACCAGCTGAGGTACGGGCTCAGCTGAATGATATATGCAAGATAAGCAAGACCATTTCTTCCAACCATTGTTCTGAAAGAGTGAATTAATAACAGCAAATGGATCAATCAATTAAATGAGTATAATAAACCATAAAAAAGCATGGTGCACGATGGGAAAAACGTCTCAGAAAGCCATCACACAGTTATGTAGTATGCAGTCATGGTCAGAACGGAGTATTGTATGTCAACAAATAGAACTAGCAAAGGCAATTTTGTCAGCCTAATTCAGTAATTGAATCATAAGTAATCTTATCCACAAAATACATAACATGCCACGTTAATAGCAGCAGAAACCACTATTATCGCAAAACCTGTAGCTGTACTGCAAGTCAATCTATTTCATGACAGACAGGTGAATTCGGTAGGTGTGATTGCTTTCAACACGACAGTGAAATGGACCACATGGTAACATTATCTGTATATTACATAAATTTCTGCTAGTAAGAATGGAACAATAATGTAGAACAAGATATCGATCCTCAGATATGTTAAAAGTATTGGCTAATATCTACAGTTGATCATTTTCGCACTATGGACAAAACTATACAGAAATAACTTCATACTATAACTAATTTCTCAGTCACAATTGATTTGGAAGTTGCATATAAGTGCTAGAATTAGGCTGGCACCCTCCAACAATCATCTGACCATAGGCAGCATATGCATTATCGGTGCTGCCAGAAACACTGTAACCCCTGATAAGGGCATTATATGTGAAAACATTAGGTTTCCATCCTTTTATCAGTAGTTCTTCATACATTTGCGCAGCTTCAGCAGCTTTCCCTGCTTTCCCTAAGTGGAGAATTAGTGAATTGTATGTGTACAAGTTTGGGATAATCCCTTTCTTCTTCATCTCGTTGAAGAGACAGACTGCTTCCTCTATTCTTTCAGATTTTCCAAGACCATCAATGAGCAAATTATAGATGATAAGATCAGGTTCAAGTCCTAATTCTAGTAGCCGTCTAAAGTAAGACAAACCATCATTTAATCTTCCAGCTGTGCAGAGGGTATCAATAAGAACTGTATAGGATTTTATATCTGGGTTTATTCCCTGCTCAACCATCTTTTCAAAAATCTGACAAACGTTTTCTGTGTTGCCAGCTATTCGATGTCCATTCAGTAGAATATTGTAGATGGTGCAATTAGGTTTGCATCCATACTCTAGCATCTCATTAAAAAGATTTTCAGCATCCACCATCTTTCCAGCTTTTAACAACCCATCGAGAAGAGGACCATAAGTACATGGTGTTGGGGAGAAGCCTTCGCTCATCAGATTGTAGTACAAGTCTATAGCCTGTTCCAATCTTTTCGATTTTATGAGACCTGAAATGATAGTGTTATAAGTAACATAAGTTGATTCATATCCCTTACGATGCATCTCCGCTTGGACTTTTAACATTTCCTCAATCCGCATCGATTTCCCCATGGCATCAAGAATCAAATTGTAAGTGAACTCATCTGGGCCACATCCTAGTCTTTTCATTTCAGTGAACAAGTCTTCAGCGATATCAATCAGGTTTTCATCCACAAGGCCACGGATAAGAGAGTTATATGAACCAGTTTTTAGTGAAACTCCAAGACCTTTAAACTTATTGAAGAGTTGATGTGCTTCAAGAGCTTTCTTGTGCTTGCAGAGGTGCCTAATCAATGGGCATAAAAAGAAATCATTCAGCAGAATTCCCCTAGATGCTATGTTTTCAGCAAACTCGATCGACTTTTCCAAACCAGCCTTGTTCAGTATCCCTTCCATCAGTGAATGGAATGAAGACTTGTCCATGTTACAATCAGCCTTCAAAATGTATTCCTTCACAGTATGCAGAGCTTCCTTCATCAACCCATTTTTCACAAAACTTGGGAGGATAGTACACAGTGTTGCATAATCCGGAGCAAGAATCTTTTTCATTTGACAAAACATCCTGAATGCTTCTTCAAATCTTTCCTCTTTAATAAGGCCATACATGACAGTGTTATAAGATGAGAGGTCAGGTGTGCAACCTTTCTCAGTCATACTGTAAAGCATATCTATTGCACAGTTCACCTCCCCATTTTTGCTGAGACAATCAAGAACCGTGTTGTACGTAATTAAATTAGGTGGATGAATGCTATGGGTCATTTCTTCGAGCAGATGCATTACCTCCTTAACTTTGCCTTCTCTTCCTAATCCTGACAAAAGTGTGTTGTACGTACCATTAGTGGGCTCAATTTTCATTTCTTTCAATTGATGGAAAAGTTGCCATGCTTCATTTCCCTTGCCTCCCTTGTAGAGCGTATCAATCAATGAATTCAACGCAAGAACATCAGGAACACATCCAGTTTCCACCATGTCAGAAAAAAATTTCATAGCTTCATCAGCCTTTGATGCCTTACTGCAACATTTGATCATCATTGTGTAGGTGATAGTGTCTGGAGAAACTCCCATCGCTTTTAATTCATAAAAGACCCTTTTCGCCATTCCAAGTCTGCCAGATCTAGCAAGACTACACAAAACAGCATTAGCAGCAGCAACATCGGGAACGATCCCTTTGCTCTTCATGTGCTCATATCTTTGTATTGCTTTCAAAGATTGACCAGATTTTCCATAGTAATTAATGAAGAGGACATGTGTGTAGCCATTTGGACTAGGACCACAAGCATTCGTATGGTTGAAGAGCTCCAGAGCACGGTCAAACATATCAGCTTTCAGAAAGCCAGATATTAAGGAGTTATATGAATACTGCTCAGGCGATATACCCTTTTCCTTCATCTCATCAAACACAGCCAAAGCTTCATCAAGCCTACCAACTTGGCATAATGCATCCACAACTGCGGTATAAGAAACAATATTGTCGTTATACCCATCAGCTACCATGGCATTCCAAATTTCGACAACTGATTGCGAGTCACCACTGTCACCACACTTGTCTAAGAGAGTGATGTAAGTGACACGATCAGGTTTCTGATCACTCGCTTTCATCTTCCAAAACACATCCTTGGCGTCACTGAGCCGACCGGCATCACAGAGAACCTGTATAACCACAGTATGTGTGACGACATCTGGTTTGCACCCTGAATCCTCCATCTTACCAAGAATCTGATATGCCTCGTCAAACCTCGCGGCCTGCCCAAGAACCCGAATGCAGATGGTGTAGCTATACACGTTTGGCTTGACGCCGCGGGCCTCCATCTCGCTCAGCAACCAGAGAACCGTATCGACATCCCTATTCTTCCCTAACGCCACCATCAGCACGGAGTACGTCCTCACACTCGGTGAGATGCCGTCCTCCACCATCGCCTTGTAAACCTCCATGGCCTCCGCGTCGAAGCCGGACTTGACGAGGAAGTAGATCAAGCCATTGTACGTGTAGGCGTTGAGGGACATCCCCGCCTCCCTCATCACCGGCAGGGCCGACGGCGCGCTGCGGAGCCCGCCCTGGACGCCGACGCCGCTGAAGATGGTGGCGAAGGTGCCGACGTTGGCCTTGACGATCTGCTTCTGCATTAGGTCGAACACCTGCGCCATGTCCCCGACCCGGCCGTGGGCGCGCATCAGCTCCAGCATGTAGTTGCACGACTCCGTCGTGTGGACCGCCGTGGGCTGCCGCGCCGCGGCCGTGAAGAGCTCCAGGGCCTCGGCGGGGCCGGCCGCCGACCGGAGCATGTGGACGACGCTCTCCGCCGCGCCCGCGGCGGCCCGCCGTTCGTGAACCCGGGGCGGCGGCGCTGGCGGGGCCGACTGGCGGCAGCCGGCGCGGCCGCCTCGCCGCCGCTTCGGCGGAGCTACCAGGAGCCCAGTGGACGGAGCCCCGGTGTTACCGGACCTTGAGGTCCTCGACGGCGCCGGTCGCGAGGCGCCGGCGCCGCTTAGGACGCCTGAGCAGCAGAGCTCCATGGCCGCTCCACACGGCAGCAATGGCGAGCAGAGCAGCGATGAGCTCAACTGGGAAACCCGGAATCGGTTACGTGCTTGTGGCTTGGTCGTTAGACCGCTGATCCCGCCGCGGTGATGGCGGAGGAAAATGGAGAGGGATATGGCTTCTCAATGCGGATAACGCAGATACTTGGTTCCTGACTCCTAAACCAGTGATCCCGACACCTGTATCTTTTTCCACTATCATATCATCTTTGGGGTGGGGATAGTAAAGGAAGACGGACGAAGGAAAATAATATTTTTCTAGTATATAATATTTTTTAATATACTCTCGGTCCTTTTTTAGGTAGGGATAGAAATGCAAAACGAAAGAATTTTTTTGTTTCACTCTCTTTATTCTAAATTATAAAAAGTTTTATTTTTCTAAAACATAGCTCTTCGGCTTACCCCATATTCGGTTTGTTCGGCTTCTTTTTTTTTCAGCCGGAACAGTGTTTTTCTCTCCCAACAATTCAACCATAACAGTGTTTTTCAGTCATATTCAGCCAAAATTCTGCCAGCCGAACAGGGCCTATATGATATTGCTCGAGCGAGGGTGTCCAGTCGTCTTGACGCTGCATGGCCTAGTTCACCTCGCTGCTCCCGCTCGCACCACTCGCTCACACCAGCGACGCGTGCCCCGCAGGCCCCTCCGGTCGCCCGCCCCGTTCGTTGTGCGCCCCGCCAACGCGGATTCGCCGTCTCCACCGAGCCTCGTGCTTGGAATCGCGCCTCGCGCCCGGACTAGCGCCGCCCTCCACGGCCGCACACGTCATCCGCTTGCTGTGACCACTGCCGAGGCTCGTGCCTCGCGCCCGGACTAGCGCTGCCATCCGCGTTACTCCATGGCATCGAACTCCACGCCTGCATCGAGCTCTGCGTCGACGAGCCTTTTGCAACCATATGTTTCACGCATTTCACCTGTATGTTTCATGTGTTTCATCTGTATGTTTCATGTGTTTCATCTGGATGTCACAAAATGATCTGGTGTTGCATACATTGCAATAGCTACACACGTATATTTCAAGTGTATGTTCCACATGTTTCAGTTGTTTCAGACGTATGTTGTAAATGTATATTCCAAATGTTTCAGCTGTTTCAGACGCATGTTGCAAGTGTTTCATCTGGATGTTGCAATGACTATTCAGGTATGTTTAAAGAGTATACTGCATATGTTGCAACGGTCGGACGGATGTTGCAGAGGAGATGAGACATTACGACGGGGAAGGGGCACGGGGAAGGGGCACGACCGAGATAGAGCGCGGTAGAGGACGGGGGCGCGGCGGGGGATGGCGCCGCGATGAGGGGAGGAGCGTGGTGCGGTGGGGGAAGGAGCGCGACATGGCGGGGATGGAGCGCGGCGGTCTTGACGCGGGTGCGCAGCCGGGATGGGTTTGAGGCGCGGGAATGGGTCGCCTGTGGCCGGACTTAGTCGCTGGCGCGAGATGGGTCGTGGACGCGATCGCTGGCGCGAGATTTGTGTGAGCGCGGAGGTGTCCGATAGGCCACGGGTGCAGGCGTCTTAGCTGCATCCAGACGTCCGAATGCTAGCCCCGCCCTTTACTATATCTAAGTATATAATAAAAACAATGTATCAAAGGAAAACGTGTTATAATTTGTAATGGAAGACGTATTAATTTGTGGATACAATTAGAAAAGTTGAGATAAAAAATTAGAACGTGCGAGCATACGGAAACAAATAAATGTGGACAAAAACAAAAAAATAAAGTCATAATCACGTAAATTCACTGGACGCAACGTGCGTTGGATTCATCATGTCAGGGTTCCTCCATGAGCTCTTGCAGCCTTTGGTTGGATTCATCATTCATCTTCGTGGCTTGTTGACCATGGAAGTAAGCGATCTGATAACGTTACGAGTCTAACCAAACAAAGTGAGCTATCGCCGTTACGGCAACAGATACGCTGTGGTATTTGGCTTCGCGCTTCGCCCCGCACCAGGTTCGCCTGCTCTGCCTCTTTGGTGCCTGCGAGAAAAGCGTCGAAGCATGCGGGCGACAACGCCGGAGGCGAGGCGCTATGCGCGTTGGCTTTTCCCGACCCTATCTCCACTGCCTCCGCCTCCCTACATGCTCCGTACGCCCGTACAACGTCTTGGAGAAGATGGCAGATTCCGTGCTTGTGCTGCGGCTAGGATAAAGAAGAGGCCGGGCGTCCATCTCCTCCCACTCGAGCAGGTGAAGTGATCATCATAGTGGAAGTGGGTTCAGTTTGGTTTTTGTCCTCCCGTGCTTTGGCCTGATGGCCTCCCAACGAATATGCATGTCATGTGTTTGATGAAATGGTCATAAGAGTGCTCATGTTTATTTCATACAAGTTTAGAGCTCCCTCAGCATATAGTGTGCCTCGATTTTACTTCCTCCTTTGGACTGCAGACACAATCTTTGATAACCTCTTGCTTAATTTGATCAGTTGCTAATAACGGTTCATTCCTGTGAGTCTACACTTCTTTTGTGCTTTGTTTGAGCCAAAATTCACATTCTTGCCACCTGTCATGCTACATGAGCAATCTGGCACCACTTGTTCTCCATATTGAAATGATGGTAAAAGGCAATTATGCACCATAGCGAACTTTGTATGGTATAAACCTTCCCGATTTTGCCAAATTACTTGGATATATTATCATATCAATTCCCCTAATTTGCAGCACTAATCATGCGCACCGAGTTGTATTGCAAATTATTGAGATCTATGTAGCAAGGGTTAGCTTATTTAAATAGACTTGTATTACAAATTGTTGTGATGCATATAGTAAGTAGTTTTAGAGTTTCCAGTATACTAAAAGCACTTCGCCGGTCACTGTTTTGATGCATAGTTACTGTAACTGATTTACATTCAGAAAAAAAGGTCATTACATAGACAAAATTCATCATATGGGCTTTTGACAAAATAAATAAAGTCCTCTCTGAGTAGCATGTATAAGCCTGATAACTGAACAGGTAGCAGTTAGTAAATGTCTGTGATGCTGTTAACTCTTTTGGTCTTCAGAATGGAGCAAATGCAGGTGTTGCCTCTAATGCATCTATTTCTCTCACGCATTGCAGGCTGTCCCCGAGGGGGCAGAGCAGTCAAGTTTGCTGAAAGTAGACCTTCAAGAAGTTTTCAGAACAGAAGGGTTCTATACTGTATCATTTAGCTTCCCCCTATTAAGGATGACATGAGTTACAGAGACATTGCAGCAGTCTATTCTGCAGGTAAAGAGTACTCTATATGCAATTATTCAATGCAAGCAGTTCCTCATTTTCTGTGTATATTTTGCAGACCTCTCCAACAGCTACCTGAGTCGGTTCACAAAAGCTAAGCAAGGATGGGACACCTAGGATACATCTTTTGTTGTCTGTATTTCCTCACTGTTATGATGTCATCTAAGGAAGAGGAGCAAGGTAGCATCCTGCTCAACCACTTACCCTTGATCGTAGAAGCTCTTGCACAATCTAAAAACTATATTTCGCTTTGCATCAAAGCTAGTCTATAAGCTTTATATTTGGCTGTATATATTGCTTGTCTAGTAACTGAATCTTTGCATTTACAATACCAAATCTTTGATTCTCATATTGCTATAAGATAACTTAAACCATACAATCCTGCTTTGCTGTTTTTGAAAAATTGCACGGTCATTTTTGAGAGCAACGGACTTGACCCTATCTTCCCTACCGATCATACATGAGTGTCAAATCTTATTCAAAGCATAAAAAAATACATTAATGGACTACTAACAATATTTGCAAAGCACGAATCACATAAATCACCTGTCCCGCTCTACGGATGGCCTATTGACATGTTGCGCGTGGCAACGTTGTGGGGTTTTCTCTAGTTTTATATTAAGTTCATTCACATCTACATTGTACAAGAGGCATATAAGATATAAGGAAACTTGTTCTACCTGACAGATGATTTTGTGTCAATGTTTTTTCCACTTGCATATCTTAACATGTTGTGCATGTTTGAATCTTGGAAAATTATATGCCAGTCTATATTTAAGAGGAAAAATAGGTTTAAACATGACTTTACTGTTGTTTTACTTTAATTAGATAGTGATCTTGTTTCCAGCAAAATGTTTTTTTTTCTGGTACCGAACTTTCACATATTTCGTTTCCCTTCATTTTGGTCCTCCAGATTTTATACTCTGTAGCTATTTTTTTTCTACTGAAGGAGTGCAAACTCGCTCATAACAGATTATGTACTTGTATTGTATTATTTCATTTGCTTGGATTGTGAATTTTCTTCTCTTTTTGGGTGTCAAAATGAAAATGAATATAGCTGGAATAGTTTCAAACTACTTTTATAATGCCTGCAACTGTTTTCCTTCTTTTTTGTCAATTCACCTAGAGATGTGCTTTGTGCTTCATAAAAGAGGTTGCACATATTCAAGTAAAATACCAAAAACAGTGCAGGCACAATACCTATATAAGAAATGTGCTAGCAGAAAGCAATCAATAGTAGGAAAAAACAAAGAAGATGACTGGAGAAATTTTAGTCAATAGCAGTACATAAGCGTATATTATTTGAGAAAAGTACTTAAGCATACACATAAACAGCCACACAATGAAGGCTACAAAACTATACTTCAATAGCTCTCATTCTGCTTAATGTTTCCACCTATTGGGCATTTCCATTATGTAGAACGTCATCCTAGCACATGCTACACGATTCATCAGCTAAAAGGAGCATTTGCACTATAGATTCCATCGTTGGCCTTTTGCTTCTGTCTTCATCCACGCATGAGACAGCCAATTTGATTAGTGTTCTTACCTGCATGTAGTTGAATTGGCCACTCAGCCTGCAATCCACAACCTCGGCAATTGAAGAGGGTTCCTCTTTATCCAACATAAGAGCTAGCATGGCTACATACTTCCTAAGCACCTTATGCACCTCCTCATTAGCAGCTAGAGCCATGTCGAGAACTCGTCTTCCCAAGACTAGCTCAAGAAGCACAACCCCATAGCTATACACGTCAACCTTGGCCGTGATCTGGAGGCTGCTGATCCACTCTGGAGCCATGTAACCTATGGTTCCTCGAACTCTTGACACATTCTGGTTAGAGGAACCTCTGTTCAGCAGCTTCGCCAACCCAAAGTCAGCAATCTTAGGTTCTAGATTCCGATCCAACAGTATGTTCTCTGGCTTCACATCACAGTGTATTACCCACTCAAGACATTCATGGTGAAGATAAGCCAAACCCTTTGCCACGCCTAACGCAATATTAAACCTCTGCCTCCACTCTAGCAGAATGTGGTCTTTGAATAGGACATTAGCTAATGATCCATTCTCAATATACTCGGTGACCAACATCCTGTGTGAGCTTTCAGAGCAAACCCCCCATATCCTTACTAGATTCATATGATTAATCCTCCCAATTATGCGCAGTTCTGCTTGAAACTCCTCCTCGCATTGCCTTACGTTTTCCAGCATCTTAACAGCAACTGCTCGATTGTCATCCAAGACTCCCTTGTAGACAATCCCTGAGCCTCCTTTTCCAAGCTCATCTTTGAACTTTCTTGTTGCTTTAACCAACTCTTTATAACTGTATCTTCTGAAATTACTGGTCAAGGCCTTGTAGCCTTCCTCAACTGCTTGTATTTCAGACGCTCCTACCTCCCATCTCAAAACAAAGCACCATGCGGATGCAATGAAGAAGGCTTCAAGAACAAAAATTGAACCTGCAAACCCATAGAAGTAAAACCATTTTGCTTCCCCCTGGCTGGACTTGTGAATCTCCGGAAATAGTTCCATCGTTGATGCGCTCATCTGGCCACAGTCAGGATGTTGCTTTCTTGGTGAAATAAGCACATTGGTTTGGGGAACTGAAATACCTGAAATATTCACGCCCGCTGGTAGCTTGAGATACATCATGGGCGTCGATATTGTAGGTGCCGTGTATGCCTTCCCATTATAAAGGAAAGCCTTTGGATAGCATGTCCCTGTTCCTTGCTGGTACTGAAAGCCTTTGCAGGTGCAGTCCGTCCTACATATGTTCTTGCAAGCCTGCAAGGATACATGCTCAACATGCCGCTGATCGGATCCCCAAAAGTCGGTGCCTGGAAGTCGCAAGAACTTGACAGGTTGCGCTTTCTTAGCAGTACAGACAATGTCTACTACAGGTCTACAGCCTTGGCTCCAATTACCAGGTTGGCTCAGCACGTAACCTGGTGGGCAAGAGCATGTAGGTGTAGGAAAGTAGTGGCAGATCCCATTCGGACCACACAAGCCATGAATATTGCAAGGCTGAGACACTGCAATCCAGGAAACCGACCATCTGCCATCTGAATCATTCAAGCTGTAGAGTCGGAGATTACCATCGGGGTCCAGAGTAAGCCTTCTTTTGATCCCAACACCTTCATCAGAGGCAACAAGTGGCTGCTGGTTGGCGAAATCACTTGAAAAAAATCTGCCAGTATCATCTATAAACCCAAGCCTTGTACTGTTATACCGATTCCTGTCATTCTGATACTCTCCGTTGTCAGGGTTTGGCCAATATATTTCATGGACACCAGCATCATCATAAATGAGGGACAGTATCGATGAATCCGTGAAATGGAACATGTAGGGACCTGAAACATGCAGATGAGTGGTGGAAATCAGCGTCGTTGTTGAAGTGATGTGTTGGGTCGGCAGGAGGGTGTCTGTTGGTGAATCGAAGCTCTGCCACACAACCATGCCGCTGGAGTTCGCCATGACTAGGTTTCCAGTGTCCAGGAGCTTGGCGTACTGCACGCCCACCAGGTCTCCTTCTGCTTGCCACACCACTGTGCCGTCGTAGTCCGTGAGAACCATGGCACCGTCCTTCCGCAGGGTGACCACCGACCCCCTGGCATGCACGGGGCGGCCACGGTTTGCGGTCCAGACGACCGTCTTGTTCGCCGAGTTGGCGTACCATATCGAGAAGGTGAAGGCGCTGTCATAGATGCTGTGGAAGCCGCAGACAAAAGTGCCTTCTGGCGATTGCAGAACGTCGGTCTGGTGCTCCTCGACAGAGAGCGAGGATCCCAGGAGTAGAGTGTCGTGAGGCGCGGCACTCGAGTGGAGGGGAAGCAGTGATAGTAATAGCAGGATCATGAAGAAGGTTGCCATGGCTGAGTCTGAACAGATGGTTGGCCTGATGAGGGGACTGCTTCTTGAGGTCTTATGAGATCAAGTTGCACTTCTCCATTCTCCTCTATGGATGTGTCCTTAGGCATGAAGGACACGTCTGTTTAACATACTTGACCAAGGACTCTTCGTTCTACTCTATGGTTGTGTCCTTATGTGACCAAGGACACTAATCTATTCAGGATCATTGCATATCCAGTTACTCCTCATATGTTTAACATGGTTAGGTGGAGTCAATGATGCACTGCCTTTCTGCTAATATCTGATTTATGCATTATTTGGTCTCTTGAACATCATATTGCTGCTTAATTGGTCTATCAGTTGTTAATTAAAACTGTACTACTTTGAAGTTCGAACAGGAGGCAGGTTTTGAAAGGAGAAATTTCCAGGGCTTAGCTGCTGTTCCTGGTCAAATCCGGACAGCTACAAGTTCAACAATAAACACTACATGTTGAGTTGTCTACTTCTGTACAGGCTGGATTCCATCAAGCAGCGACGGAGGCAGCGGTGGGGCTAGGGGGGCTCTAGCCCCCCCTACCGATCCTGGGCACGTAGAGCCCCCCAAAATCCTTCCTTGAATTTTTATGCATATATGTATTAGGTAGGAGGGGCTAAGGTTAAGAGAAGATAAAAAAACCTCTATTCTTTTGTTTAGCTCCTCCTAAATTTTTTTCTGGCTTCGTCCCTGCCACCGAGAGTGATGCTGTTTGTATGGATCAGACGATGAGACGAAGATCCAGTGCTGTCTTCTCTTCTCTTCTTTTGCACCTGTCAACCTACGGGGACTCTGATATAGAGATTCATGCGAGTTTTCGGAACCTATTAATCTCAATGTGGAGTCGTAATCTGGGGACATTAAGAGATGACTGTTTTTTTTCCTTCTTTTTTTTTTCTTATTAAACAGAGTTCGTGGGAACATTGTCTTGGATTGAAAATTTTGTTCCTGGCATTCACATTGTTGAATGGATCTTTTGCTGAATGTGCTCTGATTAGAGCTGTTAATTTATTTTTTTCCCTTTACTTTCATTCCACTATTGTCTGTTGTGTTGAATCTGTATCATGTTTACTGTTGTTCCAATCATTGCTGCTTCAAACAAGGTACCTCATTGTCAGGCCAGTCTTGTCCAAGTTTAATTTATGACATAGAATCTTAGAGCCATGTTGGTATTCAGGCCTAGAATTTAGAATTGGCATTGGTAGCCGATAATTCTATTGTTTGGATGGCTTTGGTATTGGCATGTGGAAATGGGCTCCAATACCACGAGGCATTTGGTCCACCTGCGCAGCCTCGCCCACAATACCGAGCCCACCCCCTCCGTATTCATCTGAAGCGGTGCTCCCCTTTCTTCCCCATGCGACGTGACCTTCCTCTGCGCCCGTGAAAAAAGAGCCGGGTCGAGCTCCCTCTCTCGCGAGCTCGCTCCCCCATGGCGGCCTCACTTGCTCCCTTCTCGCTCGCTCCCCCATGGCAGCCTTGCGCGTGACCCCTCCGTCTTGCTTGCCATGCGCCCTGCCGGCGATGCGGGCCCTAGATTCGTCACCGGTGCCGGGAGCAATACGCCCGCTCGACCACGGAGGTTCCTCGGGGCCTGAGGTTTCTGCTCGCGACCCCTTCCTCTTGCTCTCCATGCCCGGGTCGAGCTCCCCCATGGCGGCCTCGCTCGCTCCTCTTGCTGTTGGCGAGCCGCCGGGGTCGAGCCCCCCCATGGTGGCCTCGCTCCCCCTACTATTGGCGCGCACGCCATGGATGCCGCCGTCGGTCTCCCCCGCGGTCGATCTCCCACCGAGGTCGCGCTCCGCCCGCCATGAACGCTGACGACGGGTCTTGTCCTAACTGCAGGGTGTGAGAGAGTTTCAATTCTATGGTTTTACATCTAGGTATTGGACTTGAGCTACTTGCTAGGATTCCAAAAAACAATTCAATGGTCATCCAAACAATGATATTCGAATTGTGGCCATTTCAATACCATGGTTGCTTTGGTATTAAACCCAATTTAATTCCAACCCCCTTAATATCTACATCCAAACGGACCTTAGGGTGTTTGGATAGGATTATAGTCTTGAGATTTCTTCTATCCGGATTCTTAAAATCCCTACGGATCCTTCAGTAGGTTTTAGTTTTCGTTGATCCTTGCTCTTTTAGGTTTGGTTTCTGGCATCATCGACGAGGTGGTCCGACGATGACGCACTGGGATAAGGTCTCTCCGGCCTTTTCCTACCTCGTCGACGTTCGATCTGGTGTTGGTGAAGGACCAGTGAGAGTTTGGTCTGTCAGATCTGTTGGTTCTCTTCATATCTTAGTGGCAGTTCATATGTTTATCAAGGAAAGTAGTCAGATGGTTTTCTTTACGTCAATTTCGACCTCTTCTTTTGGTCTATTCTATTGCAAGACCTGGCAGCTCTAATACTCTGACCTGATGGCGAAGGATTGTAAGCTTGTGTGTTTTGGAGGGTTCCTCCAACCGATGTTCTTTCAGTGGTTTCTAGATCACGTTGTCGGCGGCGAGTGGATTTTGCGGTCTTCAAAGCCTTGTATGGCGAGGGTGTTTGCAAGTGTCCCTTTCGTTTGCTATCTTTTCAGTGCGTTCTTCAATCTTCGACTGGCAATATACAATCAAAGGAAAAAAGATGACCATTTTGATCTTCAATGTACTCCTATTTTTTAGAGGTTATTTTGTGTCATGATGTTTTGTACAAGCTATTATTTTTGTTAATATATATCAGATATGAGACACTCTCTTGAGTGTCTTTCTCAAAAAAAATTGTTTGAATGGCTAGACTTGATGTCTTGATGAATTGGAATGGGAGTGCCCTATGAACACTATATATATTGTTTGAATAGCTAGACTTATGACTTGAATCGGAGCGTGACAAGACTTGATGTGATGCAACAGGCTCCACTCTGGTCTGTTGCATCACATCAAGTCTTGTCGCGCTCCCATCCTAAGACATCAAGTCTAACTATTTAAATAATTTAGACAGTGTCCATAGGACACTCCCATCCTAAGTCGTCGAGATGTCAAGTCTATTCAAACAATTTAGATAGTGTTTGGATCTATAGGGATTTTAAGGCAACATTTGGATCCGCACGGGTTTTAAGAATTCGGATGCTAAGACATACTACGCATGTTTATTTTGTGCGTCGTGTGGGTAGGACATTTGTTTTGCAGGATTATGTGCTACGAGAGTGGGGGAGGGTCACGGAAGGTCCGAATAATTCGTAATTTCGTAGCAATGTATTAGTTCCCTGTCGTCATGTGTCCATACCACGACTAGTTGTTTCATGCGTATGGCACAAAGGCAAGAAGCATAAAACAGATAGTGTATGAAAAAGCAACAATATATCAGCGATGGAGCTTCACTCGAGCAAAAAATAACATTGCAGGAACATACTGTCCCTTAGGTATTTATCTTTTAGTCATATTCAGGTTCTGCCATCCCTACGCCTTCCCCATCGACAGCTAATGTTTGACAGAAAAATGGAAAATATACATGCCAAAATTTGTACAGCATCTCGATCACTGCCGATAAATCGGCTTCACATATCATCGCCCAACTATTCCATCGCAGGGAAGGCACTATATATGTACACGTACACACCAGCTCAAGTTCAGCAATCCAGATTCCAGAGCGTAGACGTTCCTTAGTAGTTACAGGATGTCCTGAGAAACCATAATGATAGGATGAGGACGTCGTTCCGTGACTCTGCGCTCCCGCAGAAAAGAAAAGAAAAAAGAAAAAAATCTGCCAGCTCGTTCCACTCCTCCGGCGCCTCCATCCAACGCATCCCCGGCGACGCCTCCGCCCGCTGCCGGTTGCTGCGCCTGCCGCTGACCCCTTCTTCCCGTCTCCCATCCGGTCAGAGCTCTCCGCCGGCTCCTTCTTCTCGTCCCCCGCTTGATCAGAGCTCCCCGCCGACCCTTCTTCCTGTCCCCCACCCAGTCAAAGCTCCTTGCCGACCCCTTCTTCCTGCCCGCCTGGCTAGAGCTCGCAGGCAGCCGCCTACAAAGTGGCCAGCCCCTTCCTCCCAGCCCTCACCCGACCAGAGCCAAGCGGCGGCCTACGCCATTGCTGGCCTGTACCCGCCTTCCTCTTCGCCCGCCTGTGACAGCGACAACTTGCATCCCGGCCAAAGCTCGCCGGCGGCCTGTCCCTGCCGCCCCCTCCGCTCACCTCCAGAAGGGGCCGCGATGGCGCTGCCTCCGCGTGCCCATCCCACGCTTGCACTGCGTCGTACGGAAGAAGGGCGAAAAACGCATGTTGCAAGCCTATATTTCAAGTGTTTTAGATGAAATGTTTCATAAGGATGTTGCAAAAGTAGATCAGGATATTGCATATGTTAAAATGGTTGTACACATCTGTTCCCAATGTTTCATCTGCTTTTTCAGACATATGTTACAAGTGTGTTTATTTGGATATTGCATATGTATCAAATATATGTAATGTTTTATCTGGATGTTGCATATATTTTATAATGGTTTTGAGGTGTTGTCTGGGTGCTTCAGATGCATATTTTAAGTGTTTCATCTATCTTGAGACGTATGTTGCAAGTGTTGCATCTGGATGTTTCAAAAGTAGATAGGATGTTGCACCTCACTCCCTCCTCACCTTCCACTGCTTCACCTTGGTCTCACCACCTTCTCTCAGCATCGATTGGACATCTGAACCAGAGGCGCAGGTGAGTGCCGCCCTTCCCCTTCTTCTCGATGCTGGCGGCACGTCGTGGGATGGCGACGCGGCGGGGGAGAGTTTTTTTTTAATTTTAACACTTTTTGAAAACTAATTTTAAATTTAACACGGTCGGTTTTTTTAAACTAACACTTTTGGCCGTGCCTATTGCCCTGGTGCGGTCAAATGCCTGCGCCGCGCCATGCATGGTGGCGCGGCAGAGGGCTGACGTGGCGGTGACTGGAATCGCTGACCGCTGACGGGGCAGGGCCTGCTGCGTCATCGATCTTGGCGCGGCAGTGCCGTGCCACGGAGCATGGCGTGGCTGGGCCAAATAAATATCGCGAGCAAGCCCCCTGCCCACATGCACCCCTGCCCGCCCGCCCCCCGCCAGCCGCACACGCCCCACCGCCGCGCAGTGCCCGCACGCGGCCGTGGCCGACTGCGCCACGAACGCCGGCGCGTCAAGACCGCCCGCTCCTAAGGTATCTCCCTCTCGATTTCATGCTATTTTGATTATTATTGTTTTAGGATAATTAGTGATTTAGGATAATTAATAATATAGGATAGTTAGAGTTTTATGATTGTTATTGATTTATGATAGTTAGTGATTTAGGATAGTTAGTGATTTAGGATAGTTAGGTTAGTGAATTTGTTTGTGATTTACGTAGGTAGTTTTTAGGTTTGAGGTTAGGATTTTGGGTTTAGGGATTGATTAGGTATTTATTATTTAGTTTATAGTTAGTTATTTAGTTAGGGATTTTGGGTATAGATATTAGTTTACAAATGTCGGTACTTACTAGTACGTGATACGTCGATTTTGATGACCTCATGAAGTTTCGTCAAATGCTTATATTCCTAGTGAAGTTGTTTATGTTACTAGTGCGTGATATGTCTATTAATTTTACTTTAAATATATACATGTGCTTTCATATTGCATAACAAGTAGTTCAAATTTTGCAATGCTATATAATGTTAATTTGAGTTTTGTTAATTTGAATACTCTAACACTTTGTTTATCAATTTGTAACAGGATGGCCCCTCCCACGCAGCACCTGTTGTACCCCATTCTTGAGGTGGAGTATGACGACCAGCACCGAGTACACATCTTGAGTGACAACGATGCAGATGTGGCCTTGCCTACTTTGAGGCCCTGCACGCACACCAGGGCGTACTAGTGGGACCAGCGTTATGCGCCATACATACGGCGTGCCGGCTTCCTCGAGCTTGTCCGTGTTGTCAACCACGGTCTTCCGCCCCTTGACACAGCACTACTTACCGTAGCTATAGGCAGGTGTGAGTGAATTCTTTGTACGTAAACTTTTTTGTAACAAATTTGAGACAACTAACAGTCGTTCTATTCTTATAACAGGTGGAGGCCTGAGACCCACACGTTCCACCTACCTTATGGTGAGATGACATTGACCATGCAGGATGTGAAGGCTATTTTAGGCCTTCGGTTGGGGGAACTTCCAATGATAGGGATAGTTGATAACGATCACTGGAGGGAGCTGGTGGCTCAGTTTACTGGCTTTCTTCCATCGGACGACCTGGCTTCCAAGAAAAATAAGTGAGTAATTCAAGCCTATTTAATACTTGCATTGCTTTCCTGCAGCCATCGTGTCTCATTTTCTTTGGTCAATTTTAGGAAAACTTTCGGTGTTTTGTCGTCCTGGATCACGGAGCACTTTGATTACTTGGACCCACAGGCTGAGGAGGCTCAGATCGACAGGTTCACTTGAGTGTGGCTCTAGCACTTTCTTGGTGCTTTCCTCTTCCCAGACGCCTCAGGCAACACCATCAACTGGATCTTCATTGACATACTACACCAGTCGTGGGAGAACATAGCGGCATATAGCTGGGGCAGCGCAGTCCTGGCATGGACGTATCGATGACTATGTGTTGCCTGCCGTTGCACCTCAGGATATGAGAACCTTGGGGGTTGCTCCTACCTACTCCAGGTTTGGTGTTGGGAACGATGGCCCGTTGGGAGGCCCCTTAATAATGGTTTACCGGTAAGTACTTTGGTTCACTATATTCTTCGAGGCAGTTACATATGATGAGATTATTAATGGCTAATTCATTATCGTGTCCAATGCAACGATGGAACGGGCAGGATACACTCCCTACAGCTCTATATATCTGGACGGAAGCAGAGTTAGTTAGAGGGAATGCGAGGCGCAAGTACAGGGAGTACATGGACGGTCTCGACATCCTGACATAGCACCAGCTTATGCTCTCTTTACTATCATACCTGTGTCTTATTCGATGTACACTATATCACAACTTAACTCAATTACGAAATTTCAGGTGCATTGGTGTCCTTGGGATGCTCCGGAGCTACAGTACTATCTCAGTCCTGTCACTAGGGATGAGTCAGAAGAGTATCGCTGCGACGTCCCTCTTATTTTCTTCCATGTGGTCGAGATTCACTTGCCCATCAGGGTCTACAGACAGTTTAGAAGAATGACAGGCTGCCCACCACCGCTTTACTCCACCAACCAAGAATTGCACGAGTGTGTTATCGATTAATAACAAAGCTACAATTCAGAGGTGTGTGTGGTACAACTAACATCGTTTTGTTGTAGGTATGACCGCAGGAAGAGGTACAAGACTAAGGATTGGCGCGTGACACACAGCGCGCACATCCATTTGTGGCAAAGCAGGGTACGACATCCGGTCCATGCGGGTCCTCCACACGACCAGCACACCTTCGACGAGTACCTGCGGTGGCTTCACAGGTCTACGAGGACACATATCAAGCCCCCGTACACTGAGGAGGCGATTGACGAGGACTTAAAGGAAGATGTCATCGAAGATGTGTACGACGTTACCACTAGGGAGGACACATAGCTACAGAGAGCCCCGCTTCAAAGATACGTGGTAAGATACTTGAATGGTATAATTTGTTATCCTTTTGGTATTAATTATGTGTACTAAAACTATCTAACCACGTTTCTATACCCAGGCGACACAATTGTCAAGGCTGTCCAACGAAGCAGCGTTTCGGCTTCACGAGTCAAGAGGGTAGGGGCCAGGCGTTCTCGTGGCTTTTGTGGAGGTAAATATAAACTTGGCGCGGGCGCGGGCGCGGCGGTGGAGCGGGCAAGGGCGACGGCGACGGCGCGAGCAGGGGAGGCTTGGGCGAGAAAGGAAGAGGAAGAGGCGCGGGCCGGTAGATATTTCCGAGCTCGGCGCTAGTCACGCTGGCGCCGAGCCCCCGGCCGGCCATTTCCCCGTGCCCAGGAGCTCGGCGCTAGTGACCGTGGCGCCGAGCTCGGCGCCAAGGCGCCGAGCCAAGGTCTATTTCCGGAATTCTTTCCGCCAGGGGTCTATTTGTGAGAAACTTTCAAAAAAAGGGCCAAATAGTAAAAAATTTGGGTCATTAGGCATGAAGGACACGTCTGTTTAACATATTTGACCAAGGACTCTTCGTTCTACTCTATGGTTGTGTCCTTATGTGACCAAGGACACTAATCTATTCAGGATCACTGCAGATCCATTTACTCCTCATATGTTTAACATGGTTAGGTGGAGTCAATGATGCACTGCCTTTCTGCTAATATCTGATTTATGCATTATTTGGTCTCTTGAGCATCATATTGCTGCTTAAGTTGTCTATCAGTTGTTAATTAAAACTGTACTACTTTGAAGTTCGAACAGGAGGTAGATTTTGAAAGGAGAAATTTCCAGGGCTTAGCTGCTGTTCCTGGTCAAATCCGGACAGCTACAAGTTCAACAATAAACACTACGTGTTGAGTTGTCTACTTCTGTACAGGCTGGATTCCACCAAGAGTGATGCTGTTTGTATGGATCAGAGGATGAGACGAAGATCCAGTGCTGTCTTCTCTTCTCTTCTTTTGCACCTGTGAACCTACGGGGACTGAGATATAGAGATTCATGCGAGTTTTCGGAACCTATTAATTTCAATGTGGAGTCGTAATCTGATTAGAGCTGTTAGTTTATCTTTTTCCTTTACTTTCATTCCACTATTGTCTGTTGTGTTGAATTGTATCATGTTTACTGTTGTTCCAATCATTGCTGCTACAAACAAGGTACCTCGTTGTCAGGCCAGTCTTGTCCAAGTTTGATTTATGACATAGAATCTTACAGCCCGTTTGGATGTTGGTATTCAAGCCTAGAATTTGGAATTGGCATTAGTTGTTAGACTATTGTAATTATAGTATGTGTAATTATAGTAGTCTCCTTGATGTACGCCCGTGTGGTTGGCATGGATGTCACCCCGGTCTATATATGTATGACGTTCACTTGAGATGGAATACAATCAATTATTCCCATATTTTTTATGGTATCAATCGCGGTTCCGATCCGCTACTCTTCCGCAACCCAAACCAGCGCCGCCGCCGATCCGATCGCCACCCACGTCGCTGACTACATGTCGCCGGGTGTGTCGCCGGTCTCATCGCCCGCGCTGCCGATCTGATCGCCCGCCCCGTAGTTTCCCCTCGTCACCGGGTGTGGCCGCCGATCCGATCCTGCCTTCACTACGTGCTGTACGTCTCCCGCCGGCCGCCGTCGTCGTCAACGTGTACTGTACATCCTGTACGTGCTTGGAGCTGCACACATCGCCGGGTGTGCTGTTGATCGCGCCACCGGGTGCGGCCGCCGGTCCTGCCCCTCATGGCGGACGACGATGATGCTGCGGCCGCGGCTGCTGCGGCCAAAGCCGCCGAAGAGGCCCGAGCTGAGAAAGCACGTCGCGCCGAGGAAGAGCGCCCCCGTTCCGTCGCACTGGACGAGTACGAGGCCGCCCACGAAGCTATCTGGGCGCAGGCCACTGCCGTCGTCAACGTCAAGGCCCTCATCCCTGTCATTCTCGATCAGGCCACCAACACCTACACCAAGTGGCGTGGCATGTTCCTCACCGTCCTCGGCAAGTACGCGCTGACTCGCCACGTCCTTGAGGATGAGGCATTCCCCACGCGCCCGGCGTGGGTGCAGGCCGACTGTGTCGTGTTGACATGGATATACGGCACAGTCTCCGGCGATCTACAACAGTCGCTCATGATGCGGCAGCGACCTGCATGCGAAGCTTGGTGCTACCTCGAGGATGAGTTCCTCGGTCAGAGGGAATCCCGCGCCCTCCTCCTCGAGACGCAATTCCGCAACTTCCGCCAAGACTCCTTGCCGATCACAGATTATTGTCGTCGTCTTGAGTCCATGGCTGCGTCACTTGCAGAGTTCGGCGACCCCATTGGTGATCGTCAAATGGTGCTCACCCTCCTCCGTGGCTTGAGCGGCAAGTTCCGCCACATGGTGTCCATTCTCAAGATGCATCACCCATTCCCGACCTTCACAGAGGCTCGAACGCACCTCCTCCTAGAGGAGATGGAGATCGATGCGAGGCCGCCCTCACCTCCCGCCGCACTTGTCATCGCACCACGCCCGGCGGCAAACACCGGTGGCCCTGTCGCGCCGCGCTATGGGGCGCCCACTCCTCCTGCGCGCCCCCATGGTGCACCCTCTAGTGGACAGCAGGGAGCACCCACTGGTGGCCAGCGTTCCGGCCGACGTCGCGGCCGCGGCGGACGTGGCAGTCAGCAGCAGCAGCAGCACCCTGCTGCTGGCGCCCCTCCCGGCTTTAGCCACGCATCCCCGGGTGTGCACCCGTCATTTGCACACCCCTGGGCCGGCACCCTCCAGATGTGGCCCTACGGGCGTCCTCCACCAGCGCCACCAGCGTTCACCGCCGTCCCTCAGTACGGCTACGGCGTCTCCTTCAGCGGCGTCCCGAGCGGTGGCGCCTATGGCTCCGGCTACACCACTCCGCCTTCACCGTACGCCTATGGGGGAGCAGCGCCAGCGTTCCAGGGGCCCTCGCTGGCCTACCAGGTGTCACAGCCGGCACCCTGGAACCCCGCACATGGAGGCGCATGGAACCAAGATTCCCTAGTGCAGAACTTCAACACCATGACGCTCACTCCATCGGCACCATCAGAGTGGTACGCCGACTCTGGTGCCGGCTCGCACATGACTGCAGATGCTGGTAAAATTTCCACCATTTCCCTTCCAAATTCATCTACACCTTCATCTATCATTGTGGGTAATGGTGCCTTACTTCCTGTCACTGCCATCGGATCACATACTTTTTCTTTTCCGCATCGGAATTTAGTTCTTAATAATGTTTTGGTCTCCCCTCATATTATTAAGAACCTAATTTCCATTCGTCACTTTACCACCGACAATAGCTGTTCCATTGAGTTTGATCCGTTTGGTCTTTCTGTGAAGGATTTGCAAACCAGGAACGTGATCGCCAGGTGCAATAGCTCTGGCGACCTCTACCTATTCTTTCCACCAGCTACCAGCACCTCTGCACTCCTCGCTGCCCCCACTTCGATTTGGCATCGTCGTCTTGGTCATCTTGGGCGTGAAGCTTTGTCCAAACTTATTAGCTCCAGTGTCATCTCGTGTAATAAAGATGATCTTCATCATTTGTGTCATGCTTGTCAGCTCGGACATCACACTCGTCTTCCTTTCGGTTTATCCAGTTCTCGAGCTACAAATAATTTTGATTTAATACACTGTGATCTCTGGACATCTCCTATTGTTAGTGTGTCAGGCTACAAATATTATCTTGTTATTTTAGATGATTGCTCACACTACATTTGGACTTTTCCGCTTCACCTAAAATCCGACACTTTTTCTACCCTTGCCAATTTTTTTGCCTATGCTCGCACGCAATTTGACTTCACCATCAAGAGCGTCCAGTGCGACAATGGCCAGGAGTTCGACAATTCCCCAGCCCGCACGTTTTTTCTCTCCCACGGTGTCACCCTTCGCATGTCGTGCCCCTACACATCCCAGCAAAATGGCAAAGCCGAACGTTCCATTCGCACTCTTAATAACATTTTGTGCTCTCTCTTGTTTCAGGCGAGTCTCCCTCCGGTCTACTGGGTTGAGGCACTTCACACCGCCACATACCTCGTCAACCGGCTCCCCACCAAAACCCTCGCCTCCTCCACTCCCTACTACCACTTGCATTCGACCCAGCCATCCTATGAGCATCTCAAGGTTTTTGGTTGTGCCTGTTACCCCAACATGTCTTCCACAGCACCCCACAAACTTGCGCCCCGCTCATCCCTATGTGTCTTTCTTGGCTACTCCTCAGAACACAAAGGCTATCGGTGTATCGAGCTCGGGTCGAATCGCATCATCACCTCCAGACATGTCGTTTTTGATGAATCTTTCTTTCCTTTCGCCGACATGTCTACCTCACCAATGGCGTCCTCAGCCTTGGACTTTCTTCTTGATGACAGTGACCTCACCGCTCCTATTCCTGGAGCAAGGATTGTGCATGTAGGTACTCCTACCAACGCTCGTGGGGCACCTGAGCCGCCCACGCCACCTCCTGCGCCGTTGAGCGCCGGGCCGCGGTCTCCAGCGCCGCGTGCTGGACAAGGGGCGCCCTGCCCCTCCTCCGCCAGTGCACCCAGCGCTAGGCCAGGGACACCCAGCTCTCCCGCGACGACCACCGGTGCTGCTGGTGGCAGCGCCACCTCGCCAACCACGTCCTAGGCCGGCGCTGCTGCCCCTGTGTCTCGTACACAGGCTGCTGCCAGTAGCGCCGTGGCCACTGGACGGACGCTCGCCACCAGGCCGATCTCCATCACCCCCGTCGACAACATGCACTCCATGTGCACCCGTGGCAAGGCCGGCATAGCACAGCCCGTGGATTGGCTCAACCTCCACGCTGTGCCCATGTCGCCTCTGCCCCGTTCCGTTCGTGATGCCCTATCCGATCCTAATTGGCGCTCCGCTACGCAAGCTGAGTTTAATGCGCTGATCGCCAATGATACCTGGAGCCTGGTACCACGCCCTCCCGGTGTCAATCTTGTTACTGGCAAGTGGATTTTTTGGCACAAACTGCACGCAGATGGGTCTCTTGATCGCTACAAGGCACGCTGGGTCCTTCGAGGTTTCACCCAACGCCCTGGTCTGGATTATGATGAGACTTTCAGTCCAGTTGTCAAGCCAGCGACAGTTCAAGTTATTCTCTCTCTAGCTCTCTCTCAGAATTGGCCCATCCATCAGTTAGATGTGAAGAATGCATTCTTACATGGGACTCTCACCGAGACAGTGTACTGCGTTCAGCCCTCTGGTTTTGTGGATTCCTCCCGTCCGGACATGGTTTGTCGTCTCAACAAGTCTCTGTATGGACTGAAGCAGGCTCCTCATGCTTGGCATCACAGGTTCGCTTCATATCTCTCTTCCATTGGATTTGTTGAAACCAAGTCGGATAGTTCACTATTTATTTATCGCCGAGGGTCAGACACTGCCTATTTGTTGCTTTATGTTGATGATATCGTCCTCACTGCCTCGTCTGCTGAGTTCCTTCACCATATTATTGGGGCTCTTCAGCGTGAGTTTGCTATGATGGACATGGGTTAGCTAAATCATTTTTTGGGTATTTCTGTGACACGCTCTGCAGATGGTCTGTTTCTCTCCCAACGGCAGTACACTCAGGATATTTTGGAGCGCGCCGGGATGAGTGCGTGCAAACCATGCAGCACGCCTGTTGATCTCCACTCCAAATTATCTGCAGATGGACCTCCTGTTGGTGACGCTACTCAGTACCGTAGCCTGGCAGGTGCTCTATAGTATCTGACTTTCACTCGTCCAGACATTGCCTTCGCTGTTCAGCAGATTTGTCTCTATATGCATGATCCTCGAGAGCCACACCTTGCAGCTCTCAAGCGCATCTTGCGGTACCTACAGGGCACTATGTCACTTGGACTGACCATGCGTAGGTCTTCCCCTACGAAGCTTGTTGTCTACACGGATGCCGACTGGGATGGATGTCCCGATACTCGCCGATCGACCTCTGGCTATGCAGTGTTCCTCGGAGACAACCTGGTGTCATGATCTTCCAAGCGCCAGCACACGGTATCCCGGTCCAGCGTCGAGGCCGAATACCGTGCTGTGGCAAACAGTGTTGCCGAGGCTACTTGGTTACGTCAGTTACTCCTTGAGCTTCGCCACCCACCTCGCCATGCCACCCTAGTATATTGTGACAACATCAGTGCCGTATATCTCTCCAGCAATCCAGTGCAGCATCAGCGGACGAAGCATGTTGAGATCGATCTCCATTTTGTTCGAGAGAAGGTCGCCCTCGGTCATGTTCGAGTACTTCATTTTCCTACGACATCGTAGTATGCCGACGTCTTCACCAAGGGTCTTCCCACCTCATTGTTCCAGGAGTTTCGGTCCAGCCTTACCGTTAGCGATGCTCCTGATTAGACTGCGGGGGAGTGTTAGACTATTGTAATTATAGTATGTGTAATTATAGTAGTCTCCTTGATGTACGCCCGTGTGGTTGGCATGGATGTCACCCCGGTCTATATATGTATGACGTTCACTTGAGATGGAATACAATCAATTATTCCCATATTTTTCATTAGTAGCCCCTAATTCTATTGTTTGGATGGCTTTGGTATTCGCCCGTGGAAATAGGCTCCAATACCATGAGTCATTCGGTCCACCTACGCAGCCTCACCCACAATACCGAGCCCACCCCCTCCGTATTCATTTGAATCGGCGCTCCCCTTTCTTCCCCACATGACACAACCTTCCTCTGTGCCCTGAAAAAAGAGCCGGGTCGAGCTCCCTCTCTCGCGAGCTCACTCCCCCATGGTGGCCTCACTTGCTCCCTTCTCGCTCGCTCCCCCATGGCAGCCTCACGTGTGACCCCTCCCTCTTGCTCGCCATGTGCCCCTACCGGTAATGCGGGCCCTAGATCCGGCACCGGTGTTGGGAGCAATACGCCCGCTCGACCATGGAGGTTCCTTGGGGCCTCCCCCATGGCACAGCCGGAGGTTCCTGCTCGTGACCCCTTCCTCTTGCTCTCCATGCCCGGGTCAAGCTCCCCCATGGCAGCCTCACTCCCCCTACTATTGGCGCGCACGCCATGGATGCCGCCGTCGGTCTCCCCCATGGTCGATCTCCCAACGAGGTCATGCTCCACCCACCATGAACGCCGACAACGGGTGTTGTCCTAACTGCAGGGTGTGAGAGAGTTTCAATTCTATGGTTTTGCATCCAAACAGATATTGGATTTGAGCTACTTGCTAGGATTCCAAAAAATAATTCAATGGTCATCCAAACAATGATATTCGAATTGTGGCCATTTCAATACCATGGCTGCTTTGGTATTGAACCCAATTCAATTCCAACCCCTCAATATCTACGTCCAAATGGACCCTTAGGGTGTTTGGATAGGATTATAGGGTCTTGAGATTTCTTCTATCTAGATTCTTAAAATCCCTATGGATCCTTCAGTAGGTTTTAGTTTTCGTTGATCCTTGCTCTTTTAGGTTTGGTTTTTGGCATCATCGACGAGGTGGTGTGGACGATGACGCACTAGAATAAGGTCTCTCCGGCCTTTCCCTACCTCATCGACGTTTGATTTGGTGTTGGTGAAGGACTAGTGAGAGTTTGGTCTGTCAGATCTGTTGGTTCTCTTCAGATCTTGGTGGCAGTTCATATGTTTATCAAGGAAAGTAGTCAGATGGTTTTCTTTACATCAATTTCAACCTCTTCTTTTAGGCTATTCTATTGCAAAATCTGGCATCTCTAATATTCTGACCTGATGGCAAATGATTGTAAGCCTGTGTGTTTTGGAGGGTTCCTCCAACCGATGTTCTTTCAGTGGGTTCTAGATCATGTTGTCGATGGCGAGTGGATTTTGCGGTCTTCAAAGCCTTGTATGGCGAGGGTGTTTGCAAGTGTCCCTTTCGTTTGCTATCTTTTCAGTGCGTTCTTTAATCTTCGACTCGCAATATACAATCAAAGGAAAAAAGATGACCATTTTGATCTTCAATGTACTCCTATTTTTTAGAGGTTATTTTGTGTCATGATGTTTTGTACAAGCTATTATTTTTCTTAATATATATATCAAATATGACTATATGAGATACTCTCTTGAGTGTCTTTCTCAAAAAATTTTGTTTGAATGGCTAGACTTGATGTCTTGATGACTTGGAATGGGGGTGCCCTATGAACACTATATATATTGTTTGAATAGCTAGATTTATGACTTGAATCAGAGTGTGACAAGACTTGATGTGATGCAACAGGCTCCACTCTGGTCTATTGCATCACATCAAGTCTTGTCGCACTCCCATCCTAAGACATCAAGTCTAACTATTCAAATAATTTAGACATTGTCCATAGGACACTCCCATCCTAAGTTGTCGAGACGTCAAGTCTATTCAAACAATTTAGATGGTGTTTGGATCTATAAGGATTTTAAGGCAACATTTGGATCCGCACGGGTTTTAAGAATTCGGATGCTAAGACATACTACGCATGTTTATTTTGTACGTCGTGTGGGTAGGACATTTGTTTTGTAGGATTATGTGCTACGAGAGTGGGGGAGGGTCACGGAAGGTCTGAATAATTCATAATTTTGTAGCAATGTATTAGTTCCCTATCGTCATGTGTTCATACCACCACTAGTTGTTTCATGCGTGTGGCACAAAGGCAACTAAACTAGAAGCATAAAACAGAGAGTGTATGAAAAAGCAACAATATATCAGCGATGGAGCTTCACTTGAGCAAAAAATAACATTGCAGGAACATACTGCCCCTTAGGTATTTATCTTAGTCATATTCAGGTTCTGCCATCCCTACTGAAAGGATCAAGATGCCCAAAAGGGGGGTTGAATTGGGCTAATTCTAAATTTTATGCAATAATTAAGTTCTACACTTAGCCCACTTCACCCCTTTTGCCTAGAATGTGTCTCTATTGTTCTACAGCACAAAAGTTTTGCACCCTAGGTTCCAATCATATTCTAGCATGGTAATTCTAGGAATGCAAAGACATGAAATGAATTGCTCAAATGTAAATGCTCAAAATAAAGAGAGGAAAAGGAACACGATGATGTATTCCTGAGGTATTAGAGAGTCGCCACTCCCCACTAGTCCTCGCTGGAGCACCCGCGCAAGGGTGTTGCTCCCCCTTGATCTGCGCAAGGATCAAGTGCTCTCTATGGGCTGATTCTTTGACACTCCATCACGGTGAATCGCCCACAACCGTTCACAACATGACTTGGGTCATCCACAAGCTCCGCTAGATGATCACCAAGCTCCCAATCACCACCAAACCATCTAGGTGATGGCGATCACCAAGAGTAACAATCACAAACTCTCACTTGACCAAGACAAGCTTAATGAGAAAGGTGGATGCACACTTGCTACTCCCTATGCACTAATGAGGTCCTTAATCTTGGATTCTCAAATCTCAATCACCTCACTAGGCTCTTGCTCTCCCTTGCACTCCAAAGGTGTTTCTTAGCTGAACAAATGGGCAAGAGACCTCCTATGGATGAGTGGAGTAAGTATTTATACCCCCTCATTCAAAACATAACGTTTGGAGGCTGAGTCATCACTCTACGGGCTGACCGGACGCTTCGGTCAGGGTGACCAGACGCTCCGGTCAGTTATGCCCACCACTGTGTTAGAAAGAGCCGTTGAGTTCTGACCGGACTCTAATAGTGTTCGATCAGCACCAACTAGACACGTTCGGTCAAGAAAAACACTTTCTAGAACCTTACTGGAGTTGACAAGACATAGGAAGCCTAGTGTCTGGTCAATCAAAAGCCTCTCTAGAGTTGACCGGACATAGGCACCTAGCGTCCGGTGCACCTCCACTCAACGTCCGGTCAGTACCAGACGATTGCAATTGTCAAATGAACTGACTGGACTCACCCTCCAGCGTCTGGTCACAACCAGACCAGCGTTCGGTTAGTCATTTGACCCTCCATTCACTTCTAACTCAAAATCCTATGTGAATAAAGTTGACTCCAATTGATCTTAGGGCTATTTCTAAGCTACCTAGTGCTAGGTTTGACAAGTGTGCACCACACCTAACCCACTAGTCTCACCTAGGTCAAGCTACTAGTCCATACCCCCCTTAATAGTATGGCCAAAGGAAAAACAAAGTCCTAAACTACTCTAAGTGTCTCTCCAACACCAAACGACATTTAGAACTAGTCCGTCCTTAACCTTGTCGTCCATCCTTTGAAAACCGAAACGATTTCCATCGTTAGGGGCATGACAACCATGGTTGCACAATCAATTTCTATTACCATGACCTAACTCAAATTGCCTCTGCAAAACACACGTTAGTCATAGTAATCTCGTGTCGTCATTAATCACTGAAACCCAACTAGGGGCCTAGATGCTTTCAATCTCCCCCTTTTTGGTGATTGATGACAACACAACCTCGAGTATGTAAAAAAGATGAGTGAGGTTTTCAACATGCTTGGTTCATATAAGCTTTTGACAATAAGAACAAAGGGGTTAGACATGCTTATATGATCCAAGCCAACATGATGTACTAAAAAAATATGAAATAAGCATGAGTACCTGAAGTAAAGCTCATTTGAATCGGAGTAAAACGTGGAAGCAAAGCAAATGAGCATAACCAAGTGACATACACACACACACACACACACACACACACACACATATATATATATATATATATATATATATATATATATATATATATAAATGTAGAGAGCACACATGTCACATATGTCTCACCACCACATGTCTATAATATAATGAATGAAAGTAAACAAGAATGCACAAAGTATCACACACAAAAGTCCAAAAGAGTTGAATCAAGATAATATCACACACTCCCCCTAGATCTCACACTCCCCTAGATCTAACATACTCACTCCCTCTCCCCCTTTGGCATCAAGCACCAAAACCTAAGGGTCAAACGACGGGATAGGAGTAGTTGAGTCAGGCGTTGAGGTGCGATGAGAGATCTGGAACTAAGCTACATCATCCTCTGACCCTGAACTCTGAGCGGTCTGACCCTCTGTAGCTAGAAGTGAAGATGAAGCGGTCTAGGTCTACTTAGTAACTGGCGTGGCTTGTGACTCTGAGGGTGTCACTATAGGAAGTGGAGCCACAACTGTCGCTATCGCTGAAGCCTCAAGTGTAGGAGTGATTGTCTTAGGTGGCTCAGATGGTGCAACAGACGATAAAATCATCCTAGTAGTCCTAATAACTAGAGCAGCTGTGGTAGAGATAGGGACTCAAAACTCTAGAGGTGTAGGCTACCCTATAAGCTCACTGAAGGTAGCCCTAAGACTCCTAGAGACTGGGGTGTCCATCACAAACACTAAGGAACTCTGACTCAAAGTGAAGCCCATAACAATGGGAGTAAAGTGAGGACCCTAAGTAGTCACTGGTGAAACAAACCACTAGGACACCTGCTCTATAGGTGAAGCAAACTAAGTAGCTGGTGGTCCCTAACTCTAAAACCCACTGGGCTATACAGCTAGAGTCACTAGAGTGGTGGTGGCAGGCTAGTCGATCTGAGGTATAGACTACTGAGGCAGAACCCCAATAGTAGTGAAAACATGCTGCATGAAGCTAAGTAACTGCTGCTGAATCATAAGCTGCTGCTGCATGGCCTGCTACTGTCGTTGAAACTCATCCTATTGAGACTGAACTTGAGCAAGAGTAGCTACAATCTCCTGTGCCTGGCGTGCCTAGTCTTGCTTCATCCGCTCAAGTATATCTAGGAGTGCCGGGTCTATCTGTGGTGGCTATGGTGGAGTAGAGCTAGAGCCACTGGCCTCTCTATCATGTGGTCGAGGAGCCATCTGTGGAATCGGCTGATAGTCATCATTAGAGCTATCACTTGAGTCGCTCTCAACCTTAGCCTCCTACTATGCATCAAGCTGCTCCTCCTCTATCGCTGCAATGCCCCTGATGATCTCATCTTATAGGGCTGCTATCTCTGGTACCTCTAGGCAATGGCTCCGCTAGCAAGGTGTCCTTGCATGACTGTGACATAGCATCTAGCTCATGTCATACGATGGAAACTTAGTGGTAGCACCTGTGTACTCTACCATTGTCTTAGGAGATTTCTGTGTAATTACCTTTCGGATTAGGAAAGTGATCCAATGAGCATAAGGCAGCTGACGGTGACATCTAAATCCCTCTGCTAGTGTGTCCTCCATCTCTGAAAGCATTACATCCCAAATATCAAATACAGTCTGAGACACAAGGGAGTGCACTAGCCATAGCTGAATGCGAGTCAAGCCCTCATGGTAGCCCATCCTCGGAAGCAAAGTCCTCCTCATAATAGCATCAAGGAGCCGAGCTATAGGTGTAAAGTCATGTGGTGTCCTGCTCGACCCCTCACCAAATGGCTCTGTGAAGCATGGTCGGACGAGATCTGTAGGTGGCACAAGTCCGCTATGAGGGCATCTCGAAGGCTCTATCTATCCATAGCACACCTCATGAAGATGAATAGGTGACTCTAGAATTCACAGTATCTCTCTGACCCTAGAGCTCTAGAGCCTGTAGTCATAGCCTTTGAATGCAAAGTGAATAAATTTGTGCCTTAGGTCAATCCACAAGGAGGAGTAGAACTCATGGACCCATGATAGAACATAGTGACCTGTCCGTCTAAGAAGATGTGTCAATCCTGGCAGATAAGAAAGGTGAGGATGGATCTACTCGCCTGTAGCTACAACTAAAGACTCTATGGAGCAGACTCGCTGAGATCTAAAAGCAACACCACTATTGAGATATGCATTATAGAAATCCTCCTGTAGCACGGTGTAGAAGTGCTCTAAGGCACACTCATCCTGCCTCAGTGGAAACCAATCCTCAAACTAAATGAATTGTAGCTACTGCACCTGTCTGGCTATAGCTGCCCTTAGGTCAAGGTGATCCACTGGAGGTGGACCCTATGGTCTAAGAGGTGGACAAGAACCCCTCCTATGTCTGAGGCCTCGGTGACACCTGAGTGCGTGTGCGACTAGAGCATTGAAGCTGTGGCTGTGCTGCCTGATCTGCCTTCTCAACCTGCTCTCCCCGCTGAGTATCCTCTGTCTACTCTACTAACTATGTCTACTGCTCAGGCTCCCCCTAAGCCTAACTCTCCTCTAAGGAGACACGCCATCCTCCAAGCATGATAGTCCTGGGTGGACTACCAAGACTAGCCTCAACCCTCTCGATGGCGGCCCTCTGAGCTAGTGACAACCGGTCGCCTATATGAACACCACTGCCAGCTCTACCTCTCTCTACATGCTCTACGGCGGCTGCCACTACAACTGCCCTCTCTACCTCAACATCATCTAACTTCCGCTTCTTCTTTGTAGTCTTTTTTCACCTTTCCCTTTTGCTGAGCGGTCAGGCGAGGTAGAGGCCTTGGATCCTCATCACTAGGACCACCTCCGGCATTCTTGCAATGTGCCATCTCTGAATTTGATGAGAATCACTACCATTGATAAGAAACAACTACCAACTGACACTCGTGAGGCTTGGCCTCAATCCATACTCACGGGCTTGGCCCTGAGTAAAGCTGCCACTATCAAATCAACCACAAGAGCACCGACTCACTGCACGATGAAATAGATAGGAAATATAAATAATCACTATATTCATCTAGAGGTGAGAAACCCTAAGAAGCAAGCAGTAGATAAGAAATTGAAATCGATAGCTTGCTACCTGATGAAATCTGACGATCCAGTTGAAGCGACCTTGATTTCCGCGAAAGGAAATCCACAGCGTCGAAGTGTAATAAGACCGTTGTAGATTATATTACCCAAATTCCAGTCGAATATCACATCCATACAACGATAATATCAGAGTACAAATAGTGTGGAATTACATAAATTATTACATCACCGCATTGGCGAAATCAAAAGTAGCATTCATTTAGAACAGCTTGAAGATAAGATTGCCAAACTCGAGTGTAGGCACAAATCCCTCAACCGTCAAACTCCTCAGATCTATACTCCTTAGCAGAACCTGTGTACCAAAATTTATCAGTACGATTTGTACTGGCCACTCCCAACCCTATGAGCATTGCTTTGTGGAAATTGGATGCAAGTTGGATATAGTCAATAGGAACCTATAAGGCTGGGGTTTCCTATGTATTTAGCATATCAAGTATATAAAAGTATAGTCAAGTTTTAACAACATTCCCACACACATTCCACCCCATTCCCATTCTAGAGCCAGGTTTTGATCCTGGGATCGATATACCACCATCACCACACCATCACTATACCATAACCATACCATCGCTCAGTCAACATGCCAACTCCCTATTGGCACTGTCTCAAGGCCCATAGCCCCTGGCTACGATCGACACTCTCTCACAGGGGGAAGAAGAGAAGGACTCATCTCACTATCTAGTTTAAGCGAAACCCAGGAAAGGTCCATAGCCGATAAAGTCGGCACATGTATCGATCAATCAACCATACACTCGGTAGAGGTTTTACATAACCACAAGATCCGCCTTCCTCGCTGACCATCGTCAACTAGGCTGATTCTGGCCGCTTGCTCGCCTAGGATAATGCCACTCTACCATTTAGCCCTGGTTCACCCCAAGTCTAGTCTGGGGTGGCTGAAAATGTGAGTCATGAGCCAGGTCCACAAGGTCTCCATGAAGTCTTGAAAGGGTGTGGGGGAAATCCTTTGCACCCCGTACCTCCTTACACTGTCCGCTATCAACCTAGCAGTAGTGGCAATATCCTACCAAGTAGTCTGGCCATCCCGCACCATATAGGGCGAGTGGTACGTAAGGCTTCCTGGTGAATCTGAGTACTAGTAAGTCCTTAGGGATGACCAAGCCAGAATGTCTCCATCAGGGTTTCCATTTACCGTGCCACCACAGCACCTCTATCCAAGGCTCCACCTGTCATAGGTTCACACCTAGGACCACCTCATATACCTTTTACCCACCACATGTACCCATTTCAAGGGTGCCTAGGTAGCATCCCACGACAAGACTTGCCCTAGGCTCATCGTATACTCCAACTTGGTCGACACAACCCTCACCCTCCACGCACCCAAGTCACACATGCAGCACTCTCCCCATAGTCTAGATAACACTAGTTTCCACCATGCATCAATGTAGTGTAAGCGTAGTAGAAGTAATAAGCAATGAAATATAATAGCAAGTGTGTGACTAGCCTAACAGCAGGGTGAGCTGAGGGTAAGGTTGCATCAAGGTAAAGGCCATCAAGAAAGCATACTATCATGCAAATCCTACCATAGTGTGATCATGACAATAAAGTAAAGCACTAGCATTTCTATTTTAGCCATGCATAATAGGTGCTATGAGATTGGGTGGGATGTGGCACCTTCAGTGTAGTTGTCTCCGTTCTCCTCACAATACTCACGATCCTCGTCTATTTGGTTCTCCTCCGAGTCTACATCGTTCGCATTATAGTCGCATTAGCAACGTCTATAGAATAGCACAAAGAAACAATGGAAATTCAAAAAAGCCAAATGCACGCAAACATGGGTTCATTGCGTAGAGCTCGATTTTAGATGAATTTTGGTCCTAGTTTCATATTTTTTTGGAGGTCATATGAATTAGTTATGAATTTTTGAAGTTTAAATCATTTCTAAAAATGGAAAAAGGCCAAATTAATCCTGGGCTGACACGTGTCACGCTGCGACTGGTCCACATGGCATGATGACGTCAATATGATGTCATCGTCCCGATTCTGGTACTGACAGGTGGGGCCCAGCTGATGTCAGCAACGTCATCAGTTCCGACAGGTGGGGCTAGAGGCTATTGGGTCACTGGCAGGTGGGTCTGGTCAAAGTCAACGCTAGTCAACGGCGGGTCAAGGGTCAATGGTCAATGGTCATCGGTTAGGGTCACTGACATGTGGGGCCTGGGCTGCTGACGTCAGCAACTGATGTCACCGTGACGTCAGCATGACATCACCCTAGCTATGTGGGCTTCTGACATGTGGGTCCCGTGTGACGTCAGCATGACATCAGCGTCTGACATGTGGGTCCAGAGTGTCCGTGTTACTGACATGTGGGGCTAGGTCAACGGTCAACGTTGACCAGTCAACGGTCAATATGGGCCAGGTTCAAACTGGGCCTGGACAGGGCTGGATTTGGGCCGGTCTAGGCTGGGCTGACCTGGACACGTGGCGTGCTGTGGCGCTGCCACGTGGCGCAGTTGGGCTCTTATTGGGCTTCGTTTCCTGGCTATGGGCATGAGCGTGGCTCATGGTGGACCCAAGTTCACGGTCCATGGACCTAAGGCAGGGTCCATGGTGGACCGAGTCCATCGTCATTTCTCCTCGGCTCGGCTCATGTGCACCAGGTGTAGGGCTGCGCTGCTCAACTCACCCATTCTCCTCTATTTCTTCCACGGCGCGCTCCCACGGGTGGCATGCTCACCAGCGAGCTCCTGCAATGGCTCAGGCATCCAATTGAGGTGGGAAAAAGCCTCCCCGTGCCATGGCGATTGCAACGGTGGGGTCAGGGCGACGGATGGTGCTTCCTAAGTCACTAGTTACAGCGAACGGTGGCTCGAGCACAATCGGCGTGCGGGAATGGCGTGGGTGCAGCGGCATTGGCTGGTTCCGTGGTGCACGTGGGCGTCATAATGCTCCAGCGGGCATGTTGGGTAGGTTGAGGGGTCCTCCAGGGCCTCTAGTGGCTTTGGCCATGGCGGTGGCCTTTTGATCACGTCGGCGGCGTCGGTGTGGGGGCTATGGCCTTGGAGGGTCGTCACAGTGGGGTGTGTAGGCTCCTACGTGTCCGTGTGGACGCGGCAAGGGCATCCAGAGCTCAAGGCAGGACTTCTAGTTTCTAGGTGGCCGGTAGGGTCTTCCTGGCGGCCACGGCGACATGGTGACGACGGCAAGGCACGCGGGTCACTACGGGGCTCCAGTGGGGTGGTCACGGCGTGCGCGTGAGTTCCCATGGCTTCAGCGAACAAGACCGGCAAGTCAAGGAGATGCCAGACGCCCCCAGCGGACTTGGCCACGATGGAGTTGACGTGGTGGCGATGGTGCTCCGACCGTGGCACGGTGTGGCCTCTGGGGTCCTCCAGTGACCTACGTCTTCACTGATCGTGAGCGGGGCATCTTCCACGGCGAGAAGGAGCCAGCCAAGGTGGTGGCGTCACTTCTACTACGGTGATGCAGCCGTGGTGGCTTCGCCATGGCCGTGCATGTGTCTACGGTGTGCGCCCGTGCGTGCTCGTGTCCATGGGGCTTAGGAGGGGTCTCAGCGGCATACGGCTCACCATCGATGTTGAGGGCGAGAGGATAGCGGTGTAGTGAAGAGTCGATGCCATGTAGCTCCAGAAGCCATGCCATGCAGTGTCGCCCGCTCTGGCTCCGGTGATCTCCTAGTCTTCCTCCCGGCAGCGGCTCCACCCTCTTTGTCCTTCTCCTCCCCTCGGCTCTCGTGCTGGGTGGTCTGGTGGATGGCCACAAGTGGCGGCGAGGCGATGGAGGGGCGCTAGGGCAACCGAGGGCCAAGCTTTATAGCTGAGCTCCATGCTCCTATGGCGGACGACGATCGAGCGGTGGAGGCGTGTTCAATGGCATCCAATGGCTCGTGTGAGGTTGCGTGGGCGCGGCGCAAGGAAGAGATAGGGTCATGCCCTGGGCGTGACCCCTAGCCCGCCTTGCCACCGTTGTCGGGCGTCGGTCGCGTAGGTGGTTGAGGCGTGGGTGAGGAAGATGACACTATAGATGGGGTGGCTGACATGCGGGGTCTAGCGGGCAGTGGCTGCGAGCGAGGTAGACGGGTGCGCGGGCGTGGGCGACGCGCTGGGCCGGCTTGTGGGCCACGCGCGCTGGGAAGACGGGAAGGGTTGGTAGGCCAGTTGGGCCAGCTGGCTGGCGCGGGCCGAGCAGCTAGCTAGGAGGCCTACTTCTTCTTTTCTTTTTTCCGTTTTTCATTTCTTTTCCATTGTTTGAATTCAAATTTGGTTTAGAATTTGAATTCAAAACTGATGTAGCTTATTCATTGGAGTTTAGGGAATTTTGTTTAGCTATTTTGTATAACAAAAATAGATGTAGTTTTGTTATACAAAAAATAGAAATAATTCTCTTTTTAATCTTTTATTCCTTGCTTTGATTAATTTGTTGCTTCATGGTTTATTACTTCAAAGGAGTTGATAAGCATAACATAAGGCAAATAGAATTCCAGATCATAATTTGATTTAACAATGTATGCAATACTTTATTTGTTATCATTTAAATAAACACAATTAACAAATGATATGCCATGCTTATGTGTTGACTTGGGTTGAGGTTAGACCTAATGCATCTTTTAGGTTGGGTTTCTATACATGACACTCATCATCACATGGGAGTTTTGAGAAAAATTTTGTAGTTGGTATTTTGGGTGTGTGGATTTTTGGGTTGTTATAGTCCTACCCCCTTAACAGAATCTTGTCCCCAAGATTAAAGCATAATGTACTCTTCAAAGAGGTAAGGATATCGTAGCCGGAGGTCAGACTCTTTCTCCCATGTTGCTTCTCTCTTAGTGTGATTACTCCATTAGATCTTGCACATAGGAATAGTCTTGCTTCGGGTCTCTTTGGTATCTCTACCTAGAATTCTGATAGGATGTTCTTAATACTCAAGTGTATCCTAAATGTCAAGTGGATCAGTTGGAATTACTTCATCGGGCACTCTCAAACACTTGCGTAGCTGTGAAACATGGAATACGGGATGTACACCCATCAATCCCTCGAGTAGCTCAAGTTTGTAGGCGAGCTTCCCAATCCTCTTACAAATCTTGTATGGGCCAACAAATCTAGGGGCACAGTTCCATGTAGCGGGGATACCTTGAGATAGATGAAGTCCCCCACATTGAACACAAGTTCTCTTCTCCTTTTATCAGCATAACTCTTGTATCGACTTTGTGCAATTCTCAAATTCTCCTTCACTTGAGCAACTCCTTCTGCATCTTGAATCTTAGTGGAGTCAAAGAACGTTCTTTCTCCTAGTTGAGACCACATCAAAGGTGTCTTACAAGGTTTGCCATATAGAGCTTTAAATGACGACATCTTGATACTGGCTTGGTAGCTATTGTTGTAAGAGAACTCTACATAGGGTAGGCATTTCTCCCGATCAGTGCCATAATTCAGTATACTAGCGCGAAGCATGTCCTCTAAGATCTGATTTACTCGTTCTATCTGTCCATCTATCTGTGGGTGATAAGCGGTACTGAAATCAAGTTTGGTTCCAATAGACTTATGCAGAGCTTCCCAGAATCGGGACACAAACTGAGGACCACAATCAGATACAATACTAGAAGGAGCTCCATGCAGTCTGAGAATGTGCTCAACATATAAATCTGCTAATTTTTTTTGGCATTGGTCTTGGTCTTAACTGGTACAAAGTGAGCAATCTTGGTCAAACGATCGACAATCACCCAGATGGAATCATTGCCTTTCTGTGAACGGGGCAATCCAACTATGAAATCCATGGATATGTTCTCCCATTTCCACTCGGGAACGTCAAGAGGCTTCTGCAAACCTGCAGGCCTTTGATGTTCAGCCTTGACTCTATTATAGGTGTCACATCATGCCACATGTCCTGCAATGTCTATCTTCATGCCTTTCCACCAGAAGTGTTTCTTCAAGTCTTGATACATCTTTGAACCTCTAGGGTGAATACAGTACTTGGAATCGTGGGCTTCTGATAGAATTTACTCTCGTAGTACTGGGTCAGATGGAACATAGATTCTGTTCTTGAACTAGATGGTTCCTTGTTCATCTTCTTGGTGGTTGGTCTTGTAGCCTAGTTTCATTAGACCACAGAGATACTCAATCTCTTCACAACTTTTCTGAGCTTGACGGATGCGATCTGTGAGATCATACTATATGCAAAGCTCATTCAGCAAGCCATGTAGTAGTATCTCAAGTTGGAAATCATCAATCTCTTCCTTGAGCTCAGGTGGTACGGATTTAGTGATCAAAGTGTGACAGCAACTCTTACGGCTGAGGGCATCTGCGACTACATTAGCTTTTCTTGGATGATAGTGAATTTCCAGGTCATAGTCCTTGATCAACTCTAGCCATCGGCGTTGCCTCATATTCAGATCTTCCTGAGTGAAAAAGTACTTCAAGCTCTTGTGATTAGTGTAGATATCACACTTGTTGCTTATCAAGTAGTGCCTCTAGATCTTCAGAGCATGCACAACTGCTGCTAACTCGAGATCATGAGTAGGGTAATGGTTCTTGTGTTCTTTCAACTGTCGAGAAGCATAAGCTATTACTCTTCAATCTTGCATCAGTACACAACCATGTCCTTGACGGGATGCATCACAATAGACTATGAAATCTTTACTGATATTAGGCAATGCTAGCACAGGAGTTGTGGTAAGCTTCAGTTTCAGTTCCTGGAAGCTTTGCTCGCACACAGGCGTCTATTCAAACTCCTTAGTCTTCTTTAGAAGGTTGGTCATTGGATGGGCTATCTTGGAGAAGTTTTCAATGAATCGGCGATAATATCCAGCCAATCCTAAGAAACTTCTGACTTCTATCACATTACAGGGTTGTTCCCATTCTTTCATAGCTTCAATCTTAGATGGGTCAACTGCAACACCTTCAGCTGATAATACATGGCCCAAGAAGGCAACTTCCTATAGCCAAAATTCACATTTGCTGAACTTTGTGTAGAGCTGATGTTGGGCTAGTTTCTCAAGCACCATTCTCAGATGATGTTCATGTTCTTCAGTGGTGGATGAATACACGAGGATGTGAAAGGTCCTTGTTTGGTTTTGGTAATTGAGTGACAACCTAGGTGGACTAATTGTGTTTATGTGAGATACACAGGTGATTAGTCCACAGGTACATGTGTGTGAGCAACATATGCCATGGAGGTGAAAATGGTTTGGAGATGTTGCAAAGCTCACACATGTGACGATGAAGGAGCTTAAATGTACATGAGACATGACATTGAGTCATGTGATCAAGGTGGAGAAGATCAAGACAAGACTTGGCTTGATGGACCGGTTGCAAGCGTGAAGGGCAAGTTGAAGGCTTTGGAGTGATGGACCGCGTGGCGGTGAAGCTTGAGCAAGACTTGGCGCCGATGGACGATGGCAATGGTGAAGAGCAAGTAGAGTCAAGATCGATGAACCAATATGATCATGTGATGATATGAAGTGGATCATATCATTGTTGATCGTGTTGGTGCATGTGTTGCATCGACATTGGAGGAGATGGAATGGAATGCGCAAGGCAAAGGTATAACCTAGGGCATTTCATTTCACCGGTCATAGGTGTGTAGAGAAGTTTATGACCGGGTTTAGGATAGATGGCCGTACTATCAAGAGGGGCAAACTTGTTTGCATATCGGTCATCTAGTGCCACTCGAGTGATCTAACTTTGCATTGTCGCTAGGATCGAGTGGCGTGGCAAGTTGAGTGGCTAACATCCTTTGGAAAATGATTGTGAAAATGCTAACACACATACACATGGTGGTGTACACTTGATGGTGTTGGCATATTTACAAAGGCGGTGGTGTTTGTAGGGGTGAGATGGGTTTGGGTCCCTCTCTCCCTCCCGCCGAGCTTGTGAGGCGGGATTCGGCGCTTTCGGGAAAATGGAATGTCTATTTTCTATTGCGCCAGATGCAAATTCTTGTGGTTAGCACACTTGAGCATGGGTGAAGAGAATGGAGAAGATGCTGGCGTCGGTCAACTGACCGGACGCTGGATCTGAATGCACCGGACACTGGCAGGCTGCGTCCAGTCGTGCTGACGTGGAGTGTAGCAGTCGCTGGAGTGTGACTGGACGCTGGCTGCGTCCGATCGCATTCGACCGGACGCGTCCGGTCATGCTCGGGAGCTTACTGGAAATGACCGGACGCTGAGGGTCCAGCGTCCGGTCAGTTGAAGCTGGAGCATCCGGTCAGGTCAAGTGACCGTTGGAACTGGGACACGTGGTCGTCTGTGGGCGACCGGACGCTGAGGTCCAGCGTCCGGTCAACACGACCGGAGCGTCCGGTCAGCCCGACCGTTGCCCAGTGAAGGGGTAACGGCTAGTTTAGCCCTTGGGGCTATAAATAGAAGTGGCCCTCGGCCATGGCTGGTGTGGAGCACCTCAAGGGACTTAGTGTCCATGCTTGTGAGTGCTTGGGAGCCCTCCATCACACACATACTTGATAGTGATCATTCGATTGTGTGAGTGAGCGATTTTAGTGCGATTGCATCATGAGGTTGCATCGAGTGGCACTAGGTGATCGAGTTGCAAGCCGGTGGTGCTTGTTACTCTTGGAGGTTGCCACCTCCTAGACGGCTTGGTGGTGGTCTCCGTCGAAGCGCGCAAGAAGCTTGTGTGGCGCTCCGGAGAAGTGCTTGTGAGGGGCATTGTGCTCGCCCCGCGGGAGCCGCGAAGAGCAACTCTAGTAAAGCGTGTCATTGAGCTACCCTCACTCAAGGGGTAGGTTCTTGCGGCGCCCGACGTGCGGGCTTAGCGGGTGATGCTAATTAGCCGCCGAACCACCAAGTGAGCGGTCGACACAACGGGGACTAGCGTGTTGGCAAACACGTGAACCTCGGGAGAAAAATCATCGTGTCAACCTTGTTCTTCCCGTTGGTTTGCATCCCCGTTACACAAGCTTGCGTTTACTTTCATATACATTAAGCTTGTGTTGTTGCTTTTGTAATTAGATAGCTTGTGTAGCTTGCTAATTACCTTCTTGCTTGTGTAGCATAGAAGTAGCTCCCTTGCGTGGCTAATTTGGTTTTAGTAACCTTGTTAGTCACATTGCTTAGTTTGTGTAACTAAGTATTTGCGCTCTCTAATTAGGCATTGGTTGCCTTGTTATTGAGCATTGCTAGTGAGCTTAGTTAGCTTTGTGCTTTTGCTTACTAGCATGTGTAGGAGCTCCCTTGTCGCTTAAAGTACTAGTGGTATAGGTTTGTGTAACCTTGCTCCTAGAATTGTTTAGGAGAGCTCTAGCTAGTCCGGCACCTTTGTTGCATAATTGTTATCTTTGCAAGGTGCTAGTGAACACATATAGTGGGGTATAGTCTTGGCTAGACCGATAGTTTTAATTCCGCACTTGTATCGGTTAGCCGACGTGATTAAGTTTTAGAAAAGACTATTCACCCCCCCTCTAGTCGCCATCTCGACCCTACAGGATGTCATCAATGAATACTACCATGAACTTATCTAGATCATCCTTGAAAACCTTATTCATCATATTCATGAAGTATGCAGGTGCATTCGTGAGTCCAAAGGATACCACAGTGAACTCAAACTACCCATACCTAGTCATGAAAGCTATCTTTGGGATGTCACTCTCTCGAATCTTCATCTGATGATAGCCAGATCTAAGATTAATCTTGGAGAAATACTTGGCACCTCAAAGCTGATCAAGCAGATCATCGATTCTCGGTAGAGGGTACTTGTTCTTGATGGTGACTGCGTTCAAGTTCCGGTAATCAATGCACATTCTTATTGAGCCATCCTTCTTCTTAACAAACAGAACACGGGATCCCTAGGGTGAAGCACTGGGTCTGATATATCCCTTCGAGATGTGCTCATCAAGCTATTTCTTGAGCTCGGCCAGTTCATCAACTGACATGCGATAGGGTCTCTTGGCAATGGGTCCTGTTCCTAGCAAAAGATCAATGATGAACTCTATATCACAGTCTAGTGGCATACCCGATAATTCTTCAGGGAATACATCGGGATAGTCTCTGACCATAGGCACATCATGAACTATCTTCTCCTCTTTCTATGATTCTAAACTGGCTTTAAGGGCACACAGATTAGAGGTAGACTTTCCGAACTGGGGTTCACATCTAATGACTTGGCCTAATGGGTGGGTCACTTGGACGTATCTAGGTGAACATGATATGATACCTTGGTGAATGGTTATCCAATCCATGCCTAAGATGACATCTAGGTTAGTGGAAGGTAATAAGGTTAGGTCGGCTTTAAAGATAAGACCCTCAATGGTAAGACTCACTCCCTTACAGATGTGGGTGCATTTTAGGTCTCCTAAAGGTGAGCTGGTGATGATAGGCTCTTCACGTGGGGTTATAGGTAGGTCATGCTCTCATGCAAACTTGGATGATATGTAAGAACAAGTTGCTCCAGAGTCAAATAAAACTGATGCGGTATTGCCATTAACTAAAAACATACCATACACAATGTTAGGGGCAGCCTATGCTTCCTCGGTGTCCAGATGGTTGAGATGTCCATGGGTAGCAGATCCCTTGAACTGAGACTTCTAAGCAGCTAAGTTCTGAGGGCATTCAATGGCTTTGTGACCTGGTTGGCCACAAGCGAAGCAGGTGAAAGGCGTACCGCCTATAGAGGTTGGCGCGGGTGCCTTCCAGTTTCCAATGCTTGGTGCGGAGCGGTTCTGCGCTGGGCGTTCATTCACTGAGCGGGGACGGTTGAAATGGTCCTAAGTGTTGCGGTCCTGAGCATAACGGTCCTGGGTGTAACGATCCTCAGCAGGGCGGGAGTATTTGGTGGTGTAGCCTCCACTACCCCTACTCGATCTAGGGTTGTCATCCCTGTTGTGGCGAGAGCGTTCCTTGGATGGTGCATCTCTATGGAACCTTTTGCGATCACGACCACGGAGAGACTCCTCAGGCTTATGCTTCCTCTCCCTATACTCTTCTCCAGCTTCAGCACGGTCCTTCTCAATCTAGATGCAGCGATCCACCAGAGCACGCAACGTGTTACTCTTAATACCGCCAAACTTCAGCTTGATGTGCAGGTTAAGTCCCTTGCAGTAATAGTATAGCTTCTCCTTCTCAGAGTTCACAACATAGGGAGGTGCATAGCATAGAAGGTTGGTGAAACGAGTAGTGTACTCAGTCACCCTTTCTTTTCCCATCTTGATGTTGTGGAACTCCTCAGCTTTGGCCTCCATGACACCCTTGGGAATGTGATACTCGGTGAATGCCTTGGTGAACTCATGCCACAAGATGTTGGTAGGGTCCTCATGGGAATCACTAAAACTGTCCCACCAGGCGTGTGCTGCACCTGTGAGCTAGTGTGCGGCTGCTCCAACACACTCATCATCGGTGAAAGTAGTGAGGTCAAGCTTCTTCTCCATCTCCTTGAGCTAGTCATCGACTACAAGCGGGTCAGGGTCGGTGCCATCATAGGTAGGTGGCCTTAGCTTTAGAAATCCCTCTAGCTTCCTTTGGAAGTCATTATGCTGACCTCCCTAGCGATGGTTTGCTCCTTGAATAAGAGCTGCAAGAAGCTAGGTCTGTTGTGCCATCACTTCTACCAGGTTTGGCGGTGGTGGTGGTGGAACGTTCTCTTCAGGCGGCGGAGTATTTTCTAGGTGGAAGGGTATCCCTCCATGTCCACGTCCACGGCCACGGCCATAGTTGTTGCCACCACATCCCCCATTTGGTTCGACTGGTTCAGGGGTGGGCGCACGTCCATGGTTCATTAGGTGGTTAGATCGGTAGTTCGACATCTGCAACACGGATCATATAGAATTTAGTGCTTGTGCCATAAGTGCTTATATTTCAATATGATTACATGATTTTGATGATTTAAAGAAAAACATTTATGCTATCCAACACTCAATACAAAGAAGTAATAAGATCCATAAGATGCATTAAGATCCAAAACATTCATTACATGGGTTTTATTACATAGCATCATCTCCAGTAGCTACACTTGAAGACGTGCGAGAATTGTACTATGCATAATGTCTCATAATACATCTCATAAGGGGTACAACTTATGGAAGCTACTGACATGACTCATGACCACGCAAGGTCATCCTACTCTAACTCGTACACCGCAGCCAGGATACGACTGTTCTTGATCTCGATCTCCTTGTCAGACTTGTGAAGTCGGGACACGTACTTCAAGGCCTCGGCGAGCTCCTTAGTAGGCTTGGCTCCAGGTAGGGTAGGGTAGACGTCTAGGTTAAGGTGAGTCGGGGCTAACTCAAACTCCTCTATCCTAGGCTTTGTCTTGCTATGAATCTCCTTGGGTAGCTGACCCCACATACCCTTCATCTCCCTGAGGCGCTTCCTATTAGACTTCTGCCAAGCCTGCCATGTCCTTTCACACTTGTCCTATAGGTACTCAGTCTACCTGAGTACCTTGATCAGGTGACCCTGGTTGTGAACGGCCTTCTTCCTGAACTCCTCTAGCTCTTGAGTCATGGTCTTGTTTCGAGATTGGATCTTCAGCATATCAATCCCCTTGGATCTCTCTCTATCTCCTCTACGGTTGAACTCAACCTTCTTGTCATTCAACTCTCTCTGCAACTCCAATACCTTGCTGTAGAGGTAGCAGTTCCTGTTGCCTAGGTTGGCTGCTTTGTCCTGTAAGTCAGCGACCTTGGCTCTATGGATTTCTTCACGACGGTTGAGCTCATCCTATAGCTTGGCAACTATCTCAAGTAGACTAGCTCGCTCCTATGCTCCCTACGAGTCTTGCTCCTAGTGCTCCCACAGAAGGGCCTGGTACTGACGTCTCCTCTACTCCAGCTAGGTCACGTACCTGTCCTGCTCCAATAGGTGGATAGCTAAGATGCAAAGGCATCTGTCCTCCTCAGCAAGGATAACTCTGTCAGCTACAAAACTCTGCTCACTAGGGGTAAGGCTGAGGTCGAGGGCCTAGGGAAGTAGACAGAACTTGGTCGTCTTCAGGGGCTCATAGTGGTCCCTCATCACTCTATGAAGTGCCTTGTGTGAGATAGCTCGTAGTCCCTCCTCGACTGTGTCCTCTATAGTCAACTCGGTGAATACTGGGACAGAAGGCAAGGTAGTGCTAGCTGGGAACTCGACTAAGGTGACGACTGGTCCTTCAATTCCTCCTTCCTGAGCTGGCTTCCCGGTGTAGGTGACCTTGACAAGCTCATCGGGGACACCTAACGTGATGAGAACTCGATAGAGGGTTTGTGCAAAACCCCCGAGCTCACGTAGGTTGAAGGTAAGCTTGGCATGGTCCATAGGTAGCGGTCCTAGAGGTGGCCAGTCAACGTTTGTTGCCATCTACAAGTTTTAAGGAATAGGTGTTAGCAGGTCAACATTAGGTAAGCCTTACATAAAAGTAAATGCAGGGTCGGTATATAACCAAAAGAGGGGCTATTCACATCCTATTCTATCGTCCATTTCTAAGGGTTTCGTCCTATGGTCAAGTATGGCTCTGATACCAACTGAAGCGACCCTGATTTCTGTGAAGGGAAATCCACAGCGTTAAAGTGTAATAAGACTGTTGTAGATCATATTACCTAAATTCCAGTCGAGTATCGTATCCATACAACGATAATATCAGAGTACAAATAGTGCGGAATTACATAAATTATTACATCACCGCATTAGCGGAATCAAAAGTAGCATTCATTTAGAACAGCTTGAAGATAAGATCGCCAAACTCGAGCGTAGGCACAAATCCCTCAACCGTCAAACTCCTCAGAGCTATACTTCTTAGTAGAACCTGTGTGCCAAAATTTATCAGTACGATTTGTACTAGCCACTCCCAACCCTATGAGCATTGCTTTGTGGAAATTGGATGCAAGTTGGATATAGTCAATATGAACCTATAAGGCTGGGGGTTCCTATGTATTTCGCATATCAAGTATATAAAAGTATAGTCAAGTTTTAACACCATTCCCACACACATTCCACCCCATTCCCATTCCAGAGCCAGGTTTTGATCCTAGTATCAATATACCACCATCACCACACCATCACCATACCATCACTCAGTCGACAGGCCAACTCCCTCTTGGCACTGTCTCAAGGCCCATAGCCCCTGGCTACGACCGACACTCTCTCATAGGGGGAAGAAGTGAAGGACTCATCTCACTATCTAGTTTAAGCAAAACCCAGGAAAGGTCCATAGCCGACAAGTCAGCACATGTATCGATCGATCAACCATACACTATGTAGAGGTTTTACATAACCAGAAGATCCACCTTCCTCGCTGACCATCGTCAACTAGGCTGATTTCGGCCGCTTGCTCACCTAGGATAATGCCACTCTACCATTCAGCCCTGGTTCACCCCAAGTCTAGTCTAGGGTGGCTAAAACTGTGAGTCATGAGCCGGGTCCACAAGGTCTCCATGAAGACTCAGAAGGGTGTGGGGGAAATCCTCCATGCCCCGTACCTCCTTACACTGTCCGCTATCCACCTAGCAGTAGTGGCAATATCCTACCAAGTAGTTCGGCCGTCCCGCACCATATAGGGTGAGTCCTTAGGGATGACCAAGCTAGAATGTCTCCATTAGGGTTTCCATTTACCGTGCCACCACAGCACCTCCATCCTAGGCTCCACCCGTCATAGGTTCACACCCAGGACCACCTCATATACCTTTTACCCACCACATGTACCCATTTCAGGGGTGCCTAGGTAGCACCCCATGGCAAGACTTGCCCCAGGCTCATTGTATACTCCAACTTGGTCGACACAACCCTCACCCTCCACGCACCCAAGTCACACACGCAGCACTCTCTCCATGGTCCAGATAACACCAGTTTCCACCACGCATCAATGTAGTGTAAGCGTAGTAGAAGTAATAAGCAATGAAATATAATAGCAAGTGTGTGACTAGCCTAACAGCAGGGTGAGCCAGGGGTAAGGTTGCATCAAGGTAAAGGCCATCAAGAAAGCATACTATCATGCAAATCCTACCATAGTGTGATCACGACAATAAAGTAAAGCACTAGCATTTCTATTTTAGCCATGCATAATAGGTGCTACGAGATTGGGTGGGATGTGGCACCTTCAGTGTAGTCGTCTCCGTTCTCCTCATGGTACTCATGATCCTCGTCTGTCTGGTTCTCCTCCGAGTCTACATCGTTCGCATTATAGTCACATTAGCGATGTCTATAGAATAGCACAAAGAAGCAATGGAAATTCAAAAGAGCCAAATGCACTCAAACATGGGTTCATTGTGTAGAGCTCGATTTTAGATGAATTTTGGTCCTAGTTTCGTATTTTTTGGAGGTAATATGAATTAGTTATGAATTTTTGAAGTTTAAATCATTTCTAAAAATGGAAAAATGCTGAATTAATCCTAGGCTGACACGTGTCACGCTACGATTGGTCCACGTGGCATGATGACATCAGCATGATGTCATCGTCCCGGTTCTGGTACTAATAGGTGGGGCCCAGCTAACGTCAGCATGACGTCAGCAACGTCATTAGTTCCGACAGGTGGGGCCAGAGGCTATTGGGTCACTAGCAGGTGGGTCTGGTCAAAGTCAACATTAGTCAACAGCGGGTCAATGGTCAATGGCCATCGGTCAGGGTCACTGACATGTGGGGCCTAGGCTGCTGACATCAGCAACTGATGTCACCGTGACGTCACCCTGGCTGTGTGGGCTTCTAACATGTGGGTCCCGTGTGACATCACATGACGTCAGCGTCTAACATGTGGGTCCAGAGTGTCCGTGTTACTGACATGTGGGGCTAGGTCAACAGTCAATGTTGACCGGTTAACGGTCAATATGGGCCGAGTTCAAATTGGGCCTGGACAGGGCTGGATTTGGGCCGGTCTAGGCCGGGCTGACCCAGACACGTGGTGTGCTGTGGCGCTACCACATGGTGCAGTTGGGCTCTTACTGGGCTTCGTTTCTTGGCTGTGGGCGTGAGTGTGGCTCACAGTGGACCCAAGTTCACGGTCCATGGACCTAAGGCAGGGTCCATGGTGGACCGAGTCCATCGTCATTTCCCCTTGGCTCGGCTCATGTGCACCGGGTGCAGGGCTACGCTGCTCAACTCGCCCATTCTCCTCTATTTCTTCCACGACGCGCTCCCACCGGCGACGTGCTCACCGGTGAGCTCCCGCAATGGCTCAGGCATCCAATTGAGGTGGGAAAAAGCCTCCCCGTGCCATGGCATTTGCAACGGTGGGGTCAGGGCAACGGATGGTGCTTCCTAAGTCACTGGTTATGGCGAATGGTGGCTCGAGCACAACTGACGTGCGGGAATGGCGTGGGTGCAGCGGCATTGGCCAGTTCCATGGTGCGTGTGGGCGTCACAATGCTCCAGCGGGCATGTTGGGCAGGTCGAGGGGTCCTCCAGGGCCTCCAGTGGCTTTGGCCACGGCGGCGGCCTTTTGATCACGTCGGCGACGTCGGTGTGGGGGCTATGGCCTTAGAGGGTCGTCATAGTGGGGTGTGTAGGCTCCTACGGATCCGTGTGGATGCGGCAAGGGCGTCCAGAGCTCAAGGTGGGACTTCCAGTTTCTAGGTGGCCGGTAGGGTCTTCCCGGCGGCCACGGCGACATGGTGATGACGGCGAGGCACGCAGGTCACTATGGGGCTCCAGCGGGGTGGTCACGGCGTGCGCGTGAGTTCCTGTGGCTTCAGCGAACAGGACGGGCGAGTCAAGGAGATGCCAAATGCCCTCAGTGGACTTGGCCATGGTGGAGTTGACATGGTGGCGGCGGTGCTCTGACCGTGGCATGGTGTGGCCTCCGGGGTCCTCCGGTGACCTACGTCTTCACTGATCATGAGCGGGGCATCTTTTGTGGTGAGAAGGAGCCAGCCAAGGTGGTGGCATCACTTCTACTATGGTGATGCGGCTGCGGCGGCTTCGCCATGGCCGTGCACTTGTCTACAGTGTGTGCCCATGCGTGCTCGTGTCCATGGGGCTTAGGAGGGGTCTCAGTGGCATATGGCTCACCGTCGGTGTTGAGGGCGAGAGGATAGCGGTGCAGTGAAGAGTCAAGGCCATGTAGCTCTGGAAGTCATGCTGTGCAGTGTTGCCCGCTCCAGCTCTGGTGATCTCCCGGTCTTCCTCCTGGCAGCAGCTCCACCCTCTTTGTCCTTCTCCTCCCCTCGGCTCTCGTGCTGGGTGGTCTGGTGGATGGCCACAAGTGGCGGCAAGGCGATGGAGGGGCGCTAGGGCAACTGAGGGCCGAGCTTTATAGCCGAGCTCCATGCTCCTATGGCAGATGGCGATCGAGCGGTGGAGGCATGTTCAATGGCATCTAATGGCTCGCGTGAGGTTGCGTGGGCACGGCGCAAGGAAAAGACAGGGTCATGCTCCGGGCGTGACCCCTAGCCCGCCCTACCACCATTGTCGGGCACTGGTTGCATAGGCAGTTGAGGCATGGGTGAGGAAGATGACACTATAGACGGGGTGGCTGACATGTGGGGTCCAGCGGGCAGTGGCTGTGAGCGAGGTAGACGGGTGCGCGGGCGTGGGCGACATGCTGGGTCGGCTCGTGGGCCGCACGCGCGCTGGGAAGACGGGAAGGGTTGGTAGGCCGGTTGGGCCGGCTGGCTGGCGCGGGCCGAGTAGCTGGCTAGGAGGCCTCCTTCTTCTTTTCTTTTATCCATTTTTCATTTCTTTTCCATTGTTTGAATTCAAATTTGGTTTAGAATTTGAATTCAAAACTGATGTAGCTTATTCATTAGAGTTTAGGGAATTTTGTTTAGCTATTTTGTATGACAAAAATAGATGTAGTTTTATTATACAAAAAATAGAAATAATTCTCTTTTTAATCTTTTATTCCTTGCTTTGATTAATTTGTTGCTTCATGGTTTATTACTTCAAAGGAGTTGATAAGCATAACATAAAGCAAATAGAATTCTAGATCATAATTTGATTTAACAATGTATGCAATACTTTATTTGTTATCATTTAAATAAACACAATTAACAAATGATATGCCATGCTTATGTGTTGACTTGGGTTGAGGTTAGACCTAATGCATCTTTTAGGTTGGGTTTCTATACATGACACTCATCATCACATGGGAGTTTTGAGAAAAATTTTGTAGTTGGTATTTTGGGTGTGTGGATTTTTGGGTTGTTACACCAGTGAGCGTCAAGCAAAGGAGAGGATCACCGGGCACCACTTGGGATCGGCAAGGTTTACGCCTAGGGCTATGGTTAGGCGACGTGAGGCAATGCTACGGCTAAGGAGACAGTGTGGTGGGAAAACATCGGCGCTTGGGTGGCCGAGGAGACACGGTGGCACAGTGAATGGCGGCGCGGGCTGTGATCGGGATGCGCAATGGCATGGGCCACGATGGTGTGGGCAGGCGGCGTGGGTGCACGTGGGCATGGTGGAGTAGAGCAGCGCGGTGGCGACATGGCGGTGGTGCTATGATGTGGAGCAGTGCGGTGCGGGTGCGGTTGGCTATGCGTGGTGCGAAAGCATGGACATCGAGCATGATAGCGCGGGCATGGGAGCGTGGGCACAAATGCGGCAATGGAGGGGCGGTTAGGGCAGTGGCGCAAAGGAGGCAGGTGGTTAGGGAGGTGACATGGTGTATGAAGGAATATATAGTGGCCCCCATGATAGACAAGGAAAGGAGTATTAGATATTTAGATCCACTCGAATTCAACTGACCGGACGCTGGCACCCGAAGTCCGGTCGACAACAGAGAGGTCCAAAACCCCTCAAGTCATGGCCAGACACGTCTGGTGCCTCATGATCGAACACGCATAGAGTTCAGTTGAAACTATCATCTTCTTCTTTGTTGGACCAGACGTAGGGCCATCTTCACATCGGACGTTGGAGGAACACTGTTTAGCGTACGATCACTCCTGTGTTGCCGCTTTTCACCTCTTGTGAACTGACCGGACGCTAGAAGCAGAGTCCGGTGCAGTGTTCGGTCACCATTTTTCAGCAAATCCTCAAAGTTCCTTCATGCTGTCTTTCCCAATCAAGTCCCAACTTCAATAAGACACAAGTAAACACCAATTAGGACTGATGTGAGAGACCTCTCTCAAACCCTCAAATTTTTCAAAGCATTTTGCCTTAGGCTATAATTCTTTTTAAGAAAATATGCAATAAAAGGGGCAAGGAGCAACATGTGGCCACACAATAGGGTTTAGAATCAATAGAAGCATCAGATGCTCTTCCTATTTGTGGGCAAACACAGCGGGTGCTCAAAAGATAACAAAAAAGAAACAACAAAGCAACACACATGCACATGCAATGCAATACTTGAAAGTAAGTCTAGTTGCTTGTCAAGTTTGATCCAAGGTTAAGCTTCTTCACTCGCTTTTCGGCGGTTATCTTAACCATGTTAGACAAGCCCTAAGTGCATTACTAAAAATTAAACATGTTTTATATTACAATGCAATGCAAGGGACAACACAAGCTCATTTTTTAGTGAAGTTACTAAAATCAAGCATATTGAACTCATTGCTCAACTGACAAAATGTAGCCTCATCTAGCGGTTTAGTGAAGATATCCGCCAATTTATTCTCGGTCCTTACACCTTCTAGTGATATATTATTTTTAGCAACATGATCTCTAAGAAAGTGATGGCGGATATCTATGTGCTTGGTGTGAGAGTGTTGAACCAGATTATTAGCAAGGTTTACCGCACTCTCATTGTCATACAAGAGAGGTAACTTTTCTAGAACTATACCATAGTGTAGCAAAGTTTACTTCATGTAAAGAATTTATGCACAACAAGCACCCATGGCAATATACTCCGCCTCGATGGTGGACAAAGCCACACTATTTTGCTTCTTAGAGGTTCAAGACCCTAGTGATCTACCAAGCAAATGGCACCCTCTGGATGTGCTTTTTCTATTGATTTTGCAACCGACATAATCCGAATCAGAATAGCCAACTAGTTGGAATCTAGCTTCTTTGGGATACCAAAGACCAATGCTTGGTGTGTGCTTAAGGTACCTAAGGATTCTTTTAACGGCAACCATGTGAGCCTCCTTAGGATTAGCTTGAAATCTAGCACACATACACACACTAAACATGATGTCTGGCCTAGATGCGGTCAAATATAATAAACTATCAATCATAGAACGGTAGAGAGTTTTATCAACCGATTTACCTCCCTCATCTAGGTCGAGATGTCCATTGGATGGCATTGGTGTCTTGATTGACTTACATTCATCCATTTTGAACTTCTTTAGAAGGTCCTTGGTATATTTTTCTTGAGAGATGAAAATCCCTTCTCTCATTTGCTTGACTTGAAAACCAAGAAAGAATGTAAGCTCTCTAATCATAGACATCTCGAACTCTTTTGACATCAATTCACAAAACTCTTTGCAATAGTCTTCATTTGATGAGCCAAATATGATATCATCAACATATACTTGACAAATGAAGATCTCTCCATCAAGCTTCTTGGTGAATAGTGTGGTATCTACCTTCCCAATGGTAAAGCCCTTCTCAATGAGGAAATCCCAAAGGTGCTCATACCAAGCTCTTAGGGCTTGCTTAAGCCCATATAGCGCCTTGGACAATGAATGGCTTCAAGTCTTGCAACCGGTGCAAATGTCTCTCCAAAATCCAACCCTTCAACTTGGGAGAACCCCTTTGCAACTAGCCTTGCCTTGTTCCTCACAATGATGCCTTGATCATCTTGTTTGTTATAGAACATCCACTTTGTTCCAATGACTCTTGCATCTTGTGGTCGCTCTTCAAGTGACCAAACTTCATTTCGGGTGAAGTTGTTCAACTCTTCATGCATGGCATTTATCCAATCTAGATCTTGAAGAGCTTCTTCTACATTTTTAGGCTCAATGCAAGAAACAAATGAGTGATGTTCAATAAATGAAGTAGATTTTTGCGAGTGAGTCATTACACCCTTTGATGGATTCCCTATGATGAGATCTTATGGATGTGCTTAGAGTAGGAGTGAATTTCTTCTATCAACAACTTGAGGGGAGGTTGTGGAGCATCAACATCTTAAGCTTGTGCCACCATTTGATCATGAGAGACATGAGTGTCTTCATTTTCTACTCTCCCATCTTTATCATCATCTTATGTCATATTTGATGAAGAGGGTGGATCAATCACTTGTACATCATCTTGATCATGTTTGGGCTTGATGTCTCCAACCAGAATATTCTTCATGGCCTCCCTCAATGGTTCATCACCTACATCATCAAGATTCTCATATGCTCCTTGGGAGCCGTTAGATTCATCAAATTCCACAGCATATGGTTCTTCAACCAAGCCAGTGGCATGATTAAATACTCGATATGCTTTGGACTTTGATGAGTAACCAACAAGAAAACCAATATCACAACATCTTTGGAACTTCCCTAGGTGTTGTCGCTTCTTATAGATGTAGCATTTGCAACCAAACACCCGGAAGAAAGAGATGTTCGACTTCTTCCCATTTAGCAACTCAGAAGGGGTCTTGCCAAAAAACTTTTGAAAAATAGGTGATTGGATGCATAACATGCGGTGTTGATAGCTTCCACCCATAGAGCTTCAGGTGTATTGTACTCATCAAGCATTGTTCTTGCAAGGATGGTAAGTGTTCGGTTCTTTCTCTCTACTACACCATTTTGTTGAGGAGTGTATATTGCGGATACCTCATGCTTGATCCCAACTTCATCACAATATGTTTCAATGTTTGTGTTGTCAAATTCTTTTCTATTGTCACTTCTTATCTTCTTGAGCTTCACTTCAAATTCATTTTGTGCTCTCTTGGCAAACTTCTTGAAACATACAGCCACTTCAGTCTTGTCATGAAGGAAGAACACCCAAGTATATCTAGAGTAGTCATCAACTATCACAAGACAATAGAGATTGCCTCCCAAACTCTTGTAATTTGTAGGTCCAAATAGATCCATGTGGAGAAGCTCTAGTACTCTTGTTGTTGACATGTAAGCTTTGGTTGGATGAGTGGTTACAACTTGCTTGCCGGCTTGACATGCACTACAAAGCTCGTCCTTCTCAAATTTCACATCCTTCAAACCACTCACCAATTCATTCTTCATTAGCTTCTTGAGTGAGCTCATTTCAACATGTGCAAGTCTTCTATGCCAAAGCCACCCAAGTGATGTTTTGGTGAATAGGCATGTCTTCAAGTTTGCATCTTTAGATGTGAAATCCACTAGATATAGGTTGTTGTATCTAAAGCCCTTGAATATGACTTGATCATCATCTTTCTTTGACACAACCACTTCCTTCTCGGTGAACAAACATTGAAAGCCAGGATAACACAATTGACCAACAGATAGCAAGTTGAAACTCAATGAAGCAACATATAGCACATTTGATATTGAATGATCATTTGATATTGCAACTTTGCCCAATCCTTGAACTTTGCCCTTTAAATTATCACCAAATATAATCCTTTCTTGGCCATCCACTTCTTCATCTAGTGAGATGAACATACGAGGATCACCGGTCATATGTTGAGTGCAACCACTATCAATAACCCAATGACTTCCATCGGTCTTGTTGTTCACCTACACACAAGAGATCAAGCTTGTTGTTTAGGGACCCAAACTTGATGGGGACCCTTGACTTTCTCAACTAGTGACTTTGCAACCCAAATTTGCTTAGGCCTATTCTTGTTGGGTGGACCTAAGAACATGACTTTCATCTTTCCACTAGAATCCTTTCTAAGCATGTAGTGAGCATTGAAGGCAAAGGGTCTAGCATGCTTGGGCAAGGGTTATGGTGGTGGAGTTTGACACTCATGAGCAAAGTGACCTTCTTGTCCACACTCAAAACATCTCTTTGGCTTAGGCTTTGACTTGTATTGTTGTTGATGTTGAGCTTGAGCTTTCTTCTCTTGATTTTCCAAGTACCAATACCACTTCTATCCATCTTCATCACCATGTTCATGAGTAGCTCACTTTGGAGATATTAGCCTCTTGTGAACTTGCTCAAACCGGTCTTGAGATGCTCTTTCTCCAACTTGAGCTTCTTGTTTTCTTCTCTAAGTTCATCATGATTTTTCTCAATCTTGAGTCTCTTGTTCCCCTCTTTAAGCATCTCATTCTCAAGAGCCATATCATAATCTTTGTTAAGATTCTCTATCACAATTGTGTTGGTGGTTGATAGCTTTTTGAGGTATTTCTTGAGCTTTTCATTCTCATTCTTGAGCTTGACATAATCATCATAATTGTCGGACTCAACCACTTTCTTGACTTTGCTACTAGAACCTTGCTCAATGCTCTCAATAATCAAGTCATCACATGATGTAGCTATATCAATCTTAACAACATTGTTAGTAGCATCATGTGGCTCATTGGATAATAATTCATGAGAAATAACAAGATTGTCATGATTAATCTTGAGATTGGTGTACTCTTCTTTTAGAAAATTATAACTAATGGTGAGCTCATTATGTATCCCCTTAAGTTTATCATGTTTTTCTCTAATCTCCTTTTTAGAGGTTTTGAGCTCCTTGAGTTTGGATGACATAATTTTATTTTCTTCTCTAAGCTCAACACTAGCTTTTTTGGCTATGTGATATTTTGCTAAGAGTGAGTCCTTCTCAAGTTCTAGCTTTTCATTTTTAGCTCTTGTCTTTCTAATGATTTTAGTGTATTGGTTTAGCAACTTGACAAGATCATCATAAGAAGGTGATTCAAATTCTTCATCACTATCACTACCACTTTCATCATTGCTAGCATCATCATCACCACTACTATCATCATCCTTTTGTACCTTTTGTTCATCCTTAGCCATAAGGCATAGGTGTGTAGAGGATGATGGCGATGGTGTCGATGAAGATAGTGAAGAACCAATCACAAGAGCAGCCACCTTCTCCTTCTCATTCTCACTTTCATCATCAGATGAGCCACTTGATGATTCAATGTCCGTGAGCCAATCATCAACAATGTATGCCTTGCCATTCTACTTCTTGTAAAATTCCTTTTTCTTGCCATCCTTCTTTTTGTATGGTTTGTTCTTCTTCTCATCATCATCTTCATCACTTGAGTCATCTTTCTTGCCCTTGTACTTGTCTTTCTTGGGTTTGGGGCATTGATGAGCTAGATGACGAAGTTCTCCACAATTATAGCAATCCATTTCGGAGATGGGCTTCCTTCTACTACTAGTGAATAATTTCTTCTTCTTGCCATCAAACTTGATGCCATTCTTGTTTAGCTTCTTGAGCATCTTAGCGGTTCTTCTCACCATGAGAGCAAGACTTGCATCATGAATCTCATCATCACTTGAGATATCATGATCAACTCTTACTTTGCCCCTCTTCTCTTGGCTAGCCTTGAATGCCAAATCTTTCTTCTTGGTGGAAGAAGAGCCATCTTGTGGAGTGATGTGCATGTACATCTCATGTGCATTGATCTTCCCTAATATTTGAGTTGGTGTAGCAGTGGAAAGATCACCTTGATGAAGCACCATCACAATATGCCCATACTTGTCAATAGGGAGGACACTTGAGAGTGCAAAGGAGAGCAAGAGCCTAGTGAGGTGATTGAGATTTGAGAATCCAAGATTAAGGCCTCATTAGTGCAAGGAGAGTAGCAAGTGTGCATCCACCCTTCTCATTAGGCTTGTCGTGGTCAAGTGAGAGTTTGTGCTTATTACTCTTGGTGATCGCCATCACCTAGATGGCTTGGTGGTGATTGGGAGTTTGGTGATCATCCGATGGAGCTTGTGGATGAGCCAACACAAGTTGTTAGCGGTTGTGGATGATTCACCGCGACGGAGTGTCGAAGAATTAGCCCATAGAGAGCACTTGATCCTTGCGCGGATCTAGGGGTAGCTACACTCTTGTGTGGGTGCTCCAACGAGGACTACTGGAGAGTGACGACTCTCTGATACTTTGGTAAAACATTGCCATGTTCCTTTCCCTCTCTTTACTTTGAGCCTTTACATTCGAGCAATTCATTTCTTGTCTTTACATTCCTAGAATTGCCATGCTAGAGTAGGGTTGGAACTTAGGGTGCTAAACTTTTATGTGGTAGAACAATAGAATCACATTCTAGGCACAAGGGGTGAGTGGGCTAAGTGTAGGACTTAATTATTACAAAGAATTTAGAATTAGCCTAATTCACCCCCCTCTTGGGCATCTTGATCCTTTCAATTGGTATCGGAGCCTCGTGCTCGCTAAATTAGGCTTAACCATCTAGAGAAAGATGTCTCATGGGAATGGACCTCCTCCTCTCTTTGAGGGAGATGATTTTCCTTATTGGAAAATCCGCATGGAGGCTTATTTAGAAGCTTTAGATGTTGGAATTCTTGAGCCACGTCACAAGGCTTCCCAAAACCTAAGGATCCCACGCACCTTCAAGGTGATTAAGTTAATTATGAAAAATGGAATGCAAAGGCTAGAAACACCATCTTTAGAGGCCTTTGCAAAGATGTGTTTAACCGTGTGTGGGACCACAAGGATGCTCATGCACTATGGTCAGACATTTGTGCGCTCCATGAGGGAACAAAGAGTGAGCGTGAGGAACACTATCATCTTGTTATGAAAAAGCTTAATTCATTTGAGATGCTTCCTAAAGAAAGTGCTAATGAGATATACTCACGCTTAAATGTTCTTGTAGAGGAAGTCAATGGGCTAGGATTTGCACAAATGAACCCTCCAATGTTGTAAGAAAAATATTGAGTGTCCTCCCCATTGATAAATATTGGCATATTGTGGCTGTGCTTCATTAAGGTTGAAAGCATCTAGGCCCCTAGTTGGGTTTTGGTGATTAATGACAATACATGATTACTATGACTAATGTGTGTTTTGCAGAGGCAATTAAGTTTGGTCATGGTAATGGAGATCGATTGAGCTGTCATGGTGGTCATGCCCCTACGATGGAAATCGTTTTAGTTTTCAAAGGATGAACAACAAGGTTAAGGATGGACTAGTTCTAAGTGTCGATTGGAGTTGAAGAGACACTTAGAGTAGTTTAGGACTTTGTTTTTCCTTTGGCCATACTATTAAGGGGGGTATGGATGGGTAGCTTGACCTAGGTGAGTCTAGTGGGTTAGGTGTGGTGCACACTTGCTAATCCTAGCACTAGGTAGCTCCTAAAAAGCCCTTAGATCCATTGGAGCAAACTTTATTTACGTATGATCGAAAGTTGGAAGTGAATGGAGGGTCAAATACTGACCGGACGCTGGCTCCAGTGTGACCAAGTGCTAGCTCAGGGTTCGGTCAGTTCATTTGATCAAGGTGTTTTTGTCTAGTGCGACCGGACGCTGAGAGGTCATGTGACCAGACATTGAGGGCCAGCGTCCAGTCAACTCCAGTAAGGTTCTATAGAGGGAAAATCTCGACCGAACGTGTCTGGTCACACTATAAACACTAGAGTTTGGGGTGAACTGACCGATGCGTCCAGTCAACATGACCAGAGCATCCAGTCACCCCACAGAGGCACATAACGGTTTGTTTTTCAGTCCATGTTATAAATACTTCCTCCATTCATGTGTGGGGGTACTTTTGCTCATTCCAATAGCTGAGAAACACCTTTGAGAGTGCCAAGAAGAGCAAGGTCCTAGTGAGGTGATTGAGATTTGAGAATCCCAAAGAGAGCCCTCATTAGTGAGATCAAGAGTAGCAAAGTGTGCATCCACCCTTCTCATTAGGCTTGTCATGGTCAAGTGATAGTTCATGCTTGTTACTCTTGGTGATCGCCATCACCTAGATGACTTGGTGGTGATTCGGAGATTGGTGATCATCTAGCGGTGCTTGTGGATGACCCAACTTAAGTTGTGAGCGGTTGTGGGTGATTCACCGTGATGGACTATCGAAGAATCAACCCATAGAGAGCACTTAATCCTTGCGCGGATCAAGGGGGAGCTACGCCCTTGTGCGGGTGCTCCAATGAGGACTAGTGGGGAGTGGTGACTCTCCGATACCTCGACAAAACATTGCCGCATTCCTCCTTCTCTCTTTACTTTAAGCATTTACTTTGAGCAATTCAATTCTTGTCTTTTACATTCCTAGAATTGCCATGCTAGAGTAGGATTGGAACTTAGGGTACTAAACTTTTGTGCATTAGATCAATAGAAACACTTTTTTGGCACAAGGGGTTAATTGGGCTAACTATAGAGTTCAATTATTGCAAAGAAATTTAGAATTAGCCCAATTCACCCCCTCCCTCTTAGGCATCTTGATCCTTTCAATTGGTATTAGAGTCTCATGCTCACGTATTTAGGCTTAATCACCTAGAGAAAGATGTCTCATGGGGATGGACCTCCTCCTATCTTTGAGGGGGATGATTTTCCATATTGGAAAATTCACATGGAGGCGTACTTAGAAGCTCTAGATGTTGGAATACTTAGAGCTACCTCACAAGGCTTCCCAAAACCTTAGGATGCTACTAACCTACAAGGTGATGAGTTGAATTATGAAAAATGGAATGCAAAGGCTAGAAACACCATATTTAGAGGCCTTTGTAAAGATGTGTTCAACCGGGTGAGGAACCACAAAGACGCCCATGCACTATGGTTGGACGTTTGTGTGCTCCATGAGGGAACAAAGAGTGAGCATGAGGAACACTATCATCTTGTCATTAAAAGGCTTAACTCTTTTGAAATGCTTCCTAAAGAATGTGCTAATGAAATGTATTCATGTTTGAATGTTCTTGTAGAGGAAGTCAATGGGCTTGGACTAACTCAAATGCAACCATCCGATGTTGTAAGAATGATCTTGAGTGTCCTCCCCATTGACAAATATGGGAATATTGTGACCGTGCTTCATCAAGGTGATCTTTCCACCGCTACACCAACACAAATCTTGGGAAAGATCAATGCTCATGAGATGTACATGCACATCACACCTCAAGATGGCTCATCCTCTAACAAGAAGAAAGAAAAGGACTTAGCATTCAAAGCTAGTCAAGAGAAGGGCAAAGCAAGGCTTGAGTATGAGAGCTCAAGTGATGATGAAGTTGATGATGCAAGCCTTGCTCTCATGGTGAGAAAAACCGTCAAGATGCTAAAGAAGCTCAACAAGAGTGGCATCAAGTTTGATGGCAAGAAGAAGTTCTTCACTAGCTCTAGAAGGAAGCCAATCTCCGAGATGGATTGCTACAATTGTGGAGAACTAGGTCATCTAGCTCACCAATGCACAAAGACCAAGAAAGACAAGTTCAAGAACAAGAACAAGGGCAAGAAAGATGACTCAAGTGATGAAGATGAGAAGAAGAAAGACAAGCCATACAAGAAGAGAGATGGCAAGAAGGACTTCCACAAGAAGAAGGGTGGAAAGGCATACATCATCGGTGATTGGCTCACGGACATTGATTCATCTAGTGGCTCATCTGATGATGATAGTGACAACGAGAAGGTGGCCGCCATTATTATTGACTCTTCATCATCTTCACCGCCACCATCGCCATCATCCTCTACACACCTATGCCTTATGGCCAAGGGTGAACGCAAGGTATCAAATGATGATGAGAGTAGTTATGATGAACATGATAGTAATGATGATAGTGATAGTGATGATGATGAATATGAATCACCTTCTTATGATGATCTTGTTAAATTGCTAAATAAATACTCCAAGATCATTATAAAGACTTGAGCTAAGAATGACAAGCTAGAAGCTAAAAATGATTCACTTTTAGCAAAATGTGATATGGTGGAAAAGGCTAGTATTGAGCTTAGAGAAGCAAATGATGCTATATCATCCAAACTCAAGGAGCTCAAATTTTCTAAGAAAGAGCTTAGAGAAAAACATGATAAACTTGAGAGGATACATAATGAGCTCATCACTAGCCATAACAAGCTAAAAGAAGAATATACAACTCTTAAGATTAATCATGATGACCTTGTTATTGCTCAAGAATATTTATCCAATGAGCCACATAATGCTACTAACAATGTTGTTAAGATTGATATAGCTACATCATGTGATGATTTGATCATTGAGAGCATTAAGCAAAGTTCTAGTAGCAAGGGCAAGCAGGTGGTTGAGGCCGATGATTATGATGAGTTTGTCAAGCTCAAGAATGACAATGAAAAGCTCAAGAAAGATCTTAAAGAACTCAAAACCACCAAGTCTATAATGCTAGAAACTCTTGTTCATGATGATGGGTTGATGCTTGAGAATGAGAAGCTCAAAGAAGAAAACAAGAAGCTCAAGGAAGAGAAAAACAATGATGCTCTTAAGGAAGAGAACAAGAAGCTCAAGTTGGAGAAAGAGCATCTCAAGATTGGATTGAGCAAGTTCACTAGAGGCAAGTATCTTCAAAGTGAGATACTAATGAACACCGTCATGAAGATGGATAGAAGTGGCATTGGGTATATGGCCAACAAAGAGAAGAAGGCTCAAGCTCAACAACATAAGTCAAAGCCAAAGAAGTGTTTTGAGTGTGGACAAGAAGGCCACTTTGCTCATGAGTGCCAAACTCTACCACCACAACCCTTGGCAAGCATGCTAGACCTTTTGCCTTCAATGCTCACTACATGATTAGAAAGGATTCTAGTGGAAAGATGAAAGTAATGTTCTTAGGACCTCCAAACAAGAATAAGCCTAAGAAAATTTGGGTTGCAAACCCACTTCTTGAGAAGGTGAAGGGCCCTCAACAAGTTTGGGTTCCTAAAGCTTGATCTCTTGTGTGTAGGTGAACTACAAGTCCGGTGGAAGTCTTTGGGTTATTGATAGTGGTTGCACACAACATATGACCGGTGATCCTCGTATGTTCACCTCACTAGATGAAGAAGTAGATGGACAAGAAAGAATCACATTTGGAGATAATTCAAAGGGCAAGGTTAAAGGATTGGGCAAAGTGGCAATATCAAATGATCATTCTATCTCAAATGTGCTATATGTTGCTTCATTGAGTTTCAACTTGCTATCCATTGGACAATTGTGTGATCTTGGCTTCCAATGCTTGTTCACCAAGAAGGAAGTTGTTGTATCTAAGAAGGATGATGATCAAGTGATATTCAAAGGATTTAGATATAATAACCTATATCTAGTGGATTTCACCTCCGAAGATGCAAATTTGAAGACTTGTCTATTCACCAAAACAACACTTGGGTGGCTATGGCATAGAAGACTTGCTCATGTTGGGATGAGTTCACTCAAGAAGCTAATAAAGAATGATTTGGTGAGAGGGTTGAAGGATGTGAAGTTTGAGAAGGACAAGCTTTGTAGTGCATGTCAAGCCTGCAAGCAAGTTGCAAATACTCATCCAACCAAAGCTTTCATGTCAACCACAAGAGTGCTAGAACTCCTTCATATGGACTTATTTGGGCCAACAACATACAAGAGTTTGGGAGAAAATCTTTATTGTCTTGTGATCGTTAATGACTATTCAAGATATACATGGGTATTCTTCCTTCATGGCAAATCCGAAGTTACATCAAGCTTCAAGAAGTTCGCCAAGAGAGTAGAAAATGAATTTGAAGTGAAGCTCAAGAAGATAAGAAGTGACAATGGGAAGGAATTTGACAACACAATCATTGAAGCCTATTGTGATGAAGTTGGAATCAAACATGAGGTCTCCGCAACATATACTCCTCAAAAAAATAGTGTAGTTGAGAGGAAGAACCGGACATTGATCACTCTTGCAAGAATAATGGTTGATGAGTACAACACCCCTGAAGCTCTATGGGCGGAAGCTATCAACACCGCATGCTATGCATCCAACCACCTATTCCTTCAAAAGTTCCTTGGCAAGACACCTTATGAGTTGCTCAATGGGAAGAAGCCGGACGTCTCCTTCTTTAGGGTGTTTGGTTGCAAATGCTACATCTACAAGAAGCGGCAACACCTAGGGAAGTTTCAAAGATGTTGTGATATTGGTTTTCTTGTTGGTTACTAATCAAAGTCCAAAGCATATAGAGTATTTAATCATGCCATCGGCTTGATTGAAGAAACATATGATGTGGAATTTGATGAATCTAACGGCTCCCAAGGAGCACATGAGAATCTTGATGATGTAGGTGATGAACCATTGAGGGAGGCTATGAAGAACATTCTAGTTGGAGACATCAAGCCTAAAGATGATGTACAAGTGATTAATCCACCTTCTTCATCAAGTATGCCACAAGATGATGATAAAGATAGGAGAGTAGAAAATGAAGACACCCATGTCTCCCATGATCAAATGGTGGTACAAGCACAAGATGTTGATGCTCCACAACCTCCTCCTCAAGTGGTCAATAGAAGAAATACACCTCTACTACAAGATCATACACAAGATCTCATCATAGGGAGTCCATCAAAGGGTGTAATGACTTGCTCATAAAAACTTGCTTCATTTATTGCTCATCACTCTTTTGTCTCTTGCTATGAGCCTACCAAGGTAGAAGAAGCTCTTCAAGATCCAGATTAGATAAATGCCATGCATGAAGAGTTGAACAACTTCACCTACAATGAAGTTTGGACTCTTGAAGAGCGACCAAGAGGTGCAAGAGTCATTGAAACAAAGTGGGTGTTCCGCAACAAGCAAGATGATCAAGGCGTAGTTGTGAGGAACAAGGCAAGACTAGTTGCAAAGGGGTTCTCTCAAGTTGAAGGATTGGATTTTGGAGAGACCTTTGCACCGGTTGCAAGATTAGAAGCCATCCGTATCCTCCTTGCATATGCATCACATCATGAAATGAAACTATATCAAATGGATGTGAAAAGTGCATTTTTAAATGGCTTTATTAATGAACTAGTCTATGTTGATCAACCTCCCGGGTTTGAAGACCCTAGATATCCTAACCATATTTATAGGTTGTCCAAGGCATTATATGGGCTTAAGCTATAACAGAACCGACCAAATTATAAGAACGTAAGTACAAAAATAATCACCGAAGTGATCAAATTCCAGTACTTAAGCTCCCATAATCCTGGTAGTCTAAAAATCACAAAGGATTTCAAACAACTCCCAACATACAAACCAAGACCATAGTGATTCAACACAACACATCATTCATTACAACATTTCACAAGTGGCATCCAGATTACATCCATTAGAGTTCAAATAAAATATTACAAACCAAGTTCAAATTTGTGGAAGCAACATAGTTTAGTACATAACTTCATAGTTTCAAATACATTGCCAGATCTTAGTCATGTCCCACCAAAAGCATCTTCAGGTATGAGAACTAGGAGAGACCGCGCCCAACGGTCTAGTCTTCATCTCCAGCCGGGAGAAGGCAATACTTGCAGCAACCAAAGTAGAACTGGTCATCTGCAACAGGTGGGAAATAAACCCTGAGTACAAGAAGGTACTCAGCTAGACTTACCCATCAAAACTAGAAATAAAAGACACCAAGGGTCATGCAAGGCTTATAAGGTGGGCTAGCTTGACACAGTTGCATAAAAGAGCTTATGAATAAAGTGCCTAATTTAAACTTAGCATCAAGTTTATCATCATTTACCTATCCACTAGATTAGCACCTGTACTAGAGAACTCACTTATTAGGAGCAACCAATATTAACCATAGCAGGTATAATAAGGCTGTCATCATCATATCATCATTCCTAAACCATTATGTTATTTAGTGTATCTACTTTGGAGATAAGCCCATCAAGTTCTCACTAACCGGTGAGAGACGACAACTCGAATCAAATTACAACTCAGCTGAGGGGGTATTCCTAACTCTCACCCTGGCATACTTTGCAAGGGTAGCCGTGGGTCACCTTTGGTACAACTCAGGAACCAAATTCACGGGTTCAATCAGCACCAGCACTCTTAGGGATTACCCTTCTACTAGGACGATCAGGACTTTTAAATCACCTACCCTTGAACTCACGCCTATGGCTCCCTTCTGAGGCGTACTTTATACTTATCGACTCTTGGACTGAGTTGAGCTACTCGGCTTTGTGGTCGGTCTCTAGACCTGGCCAACTAAGAGAGAGGCATGCATTCAACATGAATAGGAAAGGCTCCAAGATTCGGTCCTTAAGCGACATAGACGGAGTCACTGCAAACCGGCAAGCCTCCGCCCGGTCTTCAGTTCAAATTAAGATAGGTTCTTTTCCACGATAGCAAATATAGCCAACCGTGCCATATGTATATCCCTATAGCTCGTAGGTGATAGGAAATCACTTGACTTCTACTGCATTTAAGCAGGGCTAAGCACTACACGAGCCTGAGCTACATAGGATTCATGGTATCAATATTTGGACAAGGATTGGATAACCAATATAGCAAGTGTTTGCATCCAACACCTAAACTTAATGCAATAATATATATGTAACAATAATACTTTAATTGCATTTTAGAAATTAAGGGGCTTAATATGCTTCGGGGCTTGCCTTTCACAAAGTTGCACAGATAGTGATCCAGGCACTCAACGGCAACCTCGTCTGGCACTTCTCCTAAGGGCTGCACCTTCTGAACCTCTGGTGTTGGCTGCTGCTGCTCCCCGCTCGATTCCTCAAATTCCAATAGTGTCACTCCTTCCAGTACACCTATTGCATGCAGATGCATAAGATAAATATCATGGATGCATAAGGAATGACATGATGCTCATGATGAATGGATAACAATAAGTATTTAACGAAAACATCACTGGACACTCGTTTACCGATTAAGAATGGCTCTATTCAAATCACTTTAAAATATGTATCTAACTTAACTCGAAGAACAAGATCAACTTACCTAACTTGAATAACCTAAGATAAAGATGCTCATCTTCAGTTAAAGGCCTAACACCTAGGAACATTACCACAAGCTTAGGAATAGTAAAGACATACTTAAATCAGAAGTTAAGGTTTCATATGCAAACGAGCAGTTCCTTAATTCAATCACAACAAGAGTTCTACAAATTCAAATGACTTGCAAGAGGACATTCTGGAAAGCTTATGAAATTCTCTACAAATCATTTATAAACATCAAAGCATGATTCTTACGTTTAACCAAATCGAATTCAAGTAAACATAGAATCTGTCCAGAAAGGGCAGGTTTACTAAATTAAATATTTAGTGATGAAGCAAAAGCATAATTGGACCAAACGAAGTTTACCAACTCGTTGTGCATACCAGAGGAACATCAGAAAGTATATTGCCAACTTCTAAATAAATTATTTAATGTCCTTTTCTAATTTATTTAGTTAATTAGGTGATTAAAGCAACATATAGTAAAACTATACAGAAAAATCTACAAAAATTATAGTAGCTACCTCAAGCTTCACATAGACTACCATAAAAATTTCAAAGCAATTGGACAAGCAGAACTTGCTATATCAAAAATAACATATGTCAGGTCTATTTCTAGCATAATTAGGAAACCCTATTGAAAAGTGTCAAGCAATAGATTTCACATTTTTCCTAGTATCATTCTAGCATAAGAATAGCACTCACCAAATTTTACCTTTACTGGATCTATAGAAAAATTATGAAAATTCACACAAGATCCATCCATGCAAACAAGAGAATTACATAACTCCTACATACCATGTCCAAAGTGTATGAAAATTTAACTACAAGCTATGCATGATATGAGCAGTACACCATAAAAATTTCATGCCATTTGGAGCTACACAGAAAAAGATATAATTACCCCTATTTCCCACATGATTAAAAGAGATAATTAGCAACTCTATTTTTCATAACAGAACATGGCATAAATTATATTTTTAATATAAACTAGACATTACCAGGAACTCAACAAAATTGGAACCACATCATTTGGATCTACCAACCAAGAGATATACATTTTTGAATATGTACCCAAATCTATGAAAAAGAATTAAACAAAACAAATTTGGAAACCCTAATCAACTACTGGGCCGGCCCGAAAAACCACTGCGGCCCACGACGCGCATGCTCGCACATGCCAGCGTAGCCTAGAAACATGGCGCGGCCCACTCACGCGTGCGGCCCGTGGTCGGCTCCCGCCTGCGCGCGGCTGCTGACAAGCGGGCCCCGCAAGTCAGAGAGAAAACAGGGGAGGGAAGAAGAGCGACGGCGGTAGCTCGCCGCTGGTGGCAGCTCCGGTGAGGCCACGGGTACCAGCGTGTTCACCTCACCCGTGCGCACCTAGGGGTACCATTAATTGCAGGAATTGCGGTGGCAAGGGGGAATGGCAGCACACGGCCGCGAGTTGGCCAGCTCCGGCGAGCCGATGGCATCACGGCCCTAATGGTCTACCCTACGAGCATCATCATCACTAACTGGACCTAAAGCAAGGGAAAGAGGGGGCAGTAAGAGGCTCGAGCGGCATAGCCATGTGCGAGTTCGGCCGACGGCGGACATGGCGACCCGGTGGAGCCGCCTTCATGGTGAGCCCTACCTGAGGCGAGGATGAGGTTTTGGTGAGGTCGAGGACGTGGAGAGGCTCATGGTGGTGCTATGGTTCAAGGGAATCGGACAATGGCGCTCGATGAGGGTGATTTGGCTCGGCGGCGGTCACGGTCTTCCCGGTCACCGCGCTCGTGAGGAGGAGGGCGACAGAGAGGGAAATGGCGAGAGGAAGAGGGAGTGAGCGAGGCGTTGGCTTGGCTTTCACCTAGGAGCATGGGCACACGACGTGGAGGTGCTAGCTGGGCATGCATGCCATGCGGTGGCCAGCCTCTGAACTGGTCAGCCATGACGTTCACTGAACGTTTTCTGAAACGAGCTGAATCGGGGTCCGGTGGCACGACTGACAGCGCCATTTCATCGCCTCATAGCTCGTAATCTAGCCTGAGTTAGCGGTAGGTAGTAACAGCAAATTGTATAGCTACAGTAGTACTACAACATTGTCAATTGGGGCTTGGACTAATTTGGTCTGGATTGGGAGATACAAGGTCTCAAAGAGGGGCTCATGAAACTGTAAGTCAGGACTTGACTGAAAATTTTTTCTAAGTCTAAAATCAGCAGGGAAACCTGACTTGTGGGCCCTGTTTAAGCATGTTCTAGCCATTTTCATGAGATGGTCATACTGAGACTTTTGTTCCTTGATAAATTGGCTACAACTTTGGTAAAGGGTGCACATCCATGCAAGGTTTCTAGGTTGGACTTTTTAATCAGTCAAATAGAGTCACTCTATAGGTTATCCTAAAGTCAAACCTCCACCTAGAGGGCAATTTAGTCATTTTGGTCCACATGAACAATGTCCCATCAATTACCCTAAGTGTATTTAAGGTGTATTAGACCATAATTAACCACTCTACACAAGTGCTACACCAACTTCTAAGTATCACATGTGATAAAACAACAAAACACTCAAATTACCCTAATGTTGCAAATCCATGTTTCATGACTTTGTTGCAATTTTAAACTTGTCATATTACACTACCATGTTGCCATGTTTCAAGGTATGAGAAAATCATGTTGCATTCACATGTTGCACTAACTACCATTCACAAGCAATCAAGTATGAAACAAACATAATTGAGAATGTTGCATATACATGTTTCAGTAACAATGGCATGATGAGATAGATGATGCACATGTTTATGAAATGAAATGCAATTTGGCGGGAGCCAAACACCTAGGGTGTTACATAAGCAATCCCCAAGAGCTTGGTATGAGCGCCTTCGGGACTTCCTCATTGAGAAGGGCTTCACCATCAGGAAGGTCGACACCACACTATTCACCAGGAAGCTTGATGGGCATATCTTCATTTGTCAAGTGTATGTTGATGATATCATCTTTGGATCATCAAATGAGGATTCTTGCAAAGAGTTTGGTGAATTGATGTCGAAGGAGTTTGAGATGTCAATGATTAGAGAGCTTACATTCTTTCTTGGTTTTCAAATCAAACAAATGAGAGAAGGGATTTTCATCTCTCAAGAGAAATGTACAAATGATCTTCTCAAGAGATTCAAGATGGATGAATGTAAGCCAATCAAGACACCAATGCCAACTAATGGACATCTTGACCAAGATGAGGGAGGTAACACGGTTGATGAAACTATCTATCGCTCTATGATTGGTAGCTTGTTATATTTAACCGCATCTAGGCCCGACATCATGTTTAGTGTGTGTATGTGTGCAAGATTTCAAGCTAATCCTAAGGAAACTCATTTAATTGTCATAAAAAAGAATCCTTAGGTATCTTAAGCACACACCAGGCATTGGCCTTTGGTATCCCAAAGGAGCTAGATTTGAGTTAGTTGGCTATTCCGATTCAGATTATGCCGGGTGCAAAGTTGATAGAAAAAGCACATCCGGAGGGTGCCATTTGCTTGGTAGATCTCTTGTGTCTTGGTCCTCCAAGAAGCAAAATAGTATAGCTTTGTCCACCACCAAAGCGGAATACATTGCCGTGGGTGCTTATTGTGCACAAATACTTTACATGAAACAAACTTTGCTAGAGTATGGTGTAGTTCTAGATAAAGTACCTCTTTTGTGCGACAATGAAAGTGCGGTAAAACTTGCAAATAATCTGATTCAACACTCACGCACCAAGCACATAGATATCCGTCATCACTTTCTTAGAGATCATGTTGCTAAAAATGATATATCATTAGAAGGTGTAAGGACTGAGGATCAATTGGCGGATATCTTCACTAAACCGCTAGATGAGGTGACTTTTTGTCGATTGCGGAATGAGCTCAATGTTCTTGATTTTAGTAACTTCACTAAAAATGAGCGTGTGTTGTCCCTTGCATTGCATTGTAATATACAACCTGTTTAATTTTTGGTAATGCATATAGGACTTGTCTAACATGGTTAAGATAACCGTCGTAAAGCGTGTGAAGAAGCTTAACCTTGGATCAAGCTTGACAAGCAACTAGATTTATCTTCAAATATTGCAGTGCATATGCATGAATGTTGTTTTATCGTTTATCTTCATTTGCCCTCTTATTGCCTATTTTCATAAAAAGAATTATAGCCTAAGGCAAAATATTTTCGAAAAATTTGAGGGTTTGAGAGAGGTCACTCACATCAGTCCCAATTAGTGTTTATTTGGATCTTATTGGAGTTGGGACTTGATTGGGAACAGGCAGTACGAAGGACTTTGAAGATTCGCTGGAAAAGAGTGATCGGACAATGCACCGGACTCTAAAGTCTAGCATCCGATCAGTTCACAGGAGGTGAACTTGCTGCGAAGGAGTGACCGGACGCTGAAATAGTGTTCTCCTAGCGTCCAGTCAGAAGGCGATCTAGCGTCCGGTTGATCAAAGATGAAGGAGACTGCTTGCACTAGACTCTGGCTACGTCCGGTCAGTTAGGATCGGACACGTCCGGTTGTGATTCTAGGGGATTTGGACCTCTCTAGAATCGACCGGACGCTGGGTTGCAACGTCCGGTTGCTGCCACCGGAGCGTATAGTCAGTAGAAAACATGTGGGAGCTAGATTCTTTCTCTGTTTCCTTTTCTACTCTGCGGGGACCCCCAATATAAGCTGCGCGCCGCTTGACCTATTCCTGTACCACATGCCGCCATCTCACCATCGTGTCTTGCTCCCACGCCTATGCCGCCCATCGCACCATCGCTCCCGTGCCACCGGCCGCCGCACTCCACGCCACGCGCCGCCGCGTATCTCGCCTCCGCATCATGCGCCGCCGCCCGTCGTGCCTCCGTGCATCGCCACCTGTGCCCATCGCGCCTCCGTGTGCCACTGCCTGTGCCTCCATGTGCCATCGCTGCCTGTGCCACCGTAGCATCCGCGCACCGCCGCCCATCGCTTTCCACACCCACACAGTCACGCCGCCACATGCTTGTGCTGTTCCATGCATCGCCACGCCTTGTCTGCGCCATAGTACCCGTGCCAGCGCCACCATTGCATTCAAGTCCCACTCAAGCGCCGGCACCCACGTCGTGCGCTAGCTTGCTTATGCCCTAGCTTGCTCCAGCACCGCCATTGCATCTCCACTGCCAATCTAGCGCATCGCAAACCCTAACTCCAGCCGATTCAGTGGTTCCTCGCATATCATATCTCATCTCTTCGGATCACCATTTCATTATGTAGCAAGCCCTCAATTCAATTTTGTACCTAATTGCTTGCTTTCTTAGGGTTTCATATCTCTAGATGAATAATTAAGATTATCTGTATATCCTCTATTCTATCTTACAGCGAGTCGGTGCTGTTGAGATCCTATTTGCAGTTGTCAGTCAACTCAGGGCCGAGCTCACGAGTACGGATTGAGGCCAAGCCTCGGAAGTGATAGGCGGTAGTTGTTCTTTTCAGATCCAACCGATGGTTCATGTCAAGAATGTTGGAGTTGGTCCCGGTGATGAGGATCCCAGACACCCACCTCGCTTACCTACAGATCCAAAAGGCAAGGCAACAAAGAAACTTGCAACAAAGAAGCAAAAGTATCCAGATGCAGATACAGCTAGAGCAGCCATAGTTGCAGTGGCCGCAGAGCGAGCCAAGAGAGGAGGTGCTTGCAGTGGAGTCCAGATCACAGATCAGCTTTCACCAGAAGCGAGGGCTACACTTGAGTAGGTTGAGCACCTTCATGGTGGTCCACCTAGGACTCTTGTCATTGGAGATGGCATGTTGCCATTGATGAGGGTCAGCCTCAAGGGGAGTCACAGCAGCAGGCACTGTCAGTAGAGCAGACTCAAGAGGGACAGCAAGCCGAGGAGATAGAGCAGGCACCTCAGCCATAGCTTCACCGCTCTAGTCATAATTGTGCTCTAGTCACACCGAGGGCAGATACATAGCGGAGGGGTTCTCGTCCACCACCTAGACCATAGGGTCCACCTCTAGTGACTCATCTAGATCTGAGGGCTACCATGGCCAAGCAGGTGCAGTAGCTTAGATTTGTGGAGTTTCAGCAGTGGTTTCCATCGAGGCAAGATGAGCGTGCATCAGAGGGCTTCTACACATCACTACAGGAGGACTTCTACAATGCATATCTTAACAGTGGAGCTATTTTTAGATCTCAGAGGGTGTGCAACATAGAGTCTATTGTTGCATCAGCTGGAGAGCACATTCGCCCCTACTTTTCTTACCTGCTAGGGTTGACAGATTTACTTGGATAGACATGCTTATATGTTCCATCTTGGGTCCGTTAGTTCTATGCTTCTCTTTGGATTGAACTGCAGCACAGATTCATACACTTTGCATTCAGTGGCAGAGATTATAGGCTGACGAGCACTAGGGTCAGAGAGATACTCGGTCTTTAGAAGCAGCCCATCTAGCTACATGAGGTTTGCTATGGACAGACAGTGCCCCCTAGATGTCCTCATGGTGGGATGGTGCCCCCTAATGATCTACTCCGCAACTGCTTCATAGAGCCATTCGGCGAGGGGCCTAGCAGGACACCTAGTGATCTTACTCCCACTGCTAGAGTGCTTGATGCCATTATGACGAGGACACTGCTTCTGAGGTGGGGTATTGTGAGGGCTTGACTCGCATATAGTTGTGACTACTGAACTGTCTGATGCAGCAGATAGTGTTTGATATTTGGGATCTCCTTCTATCAGAGATGGAGGACACTATTGCTAAGGGGTTTAGAGGTCACTAACAGTTGCCCTATGCCCATTAGATCATGTTTCTTATTCATAGGGCAGTTATAGTGAGGCCGCCTAAGATGCTAGCTAAGTACAATGGTGCTATGATAGAGTTCCTTGCATATAACCTGACTCAAATGATCTGCCATAGTACACCAACTACACCTAGCTAGCCACACCATCGTCTAGAGGTGCTAGAGACTGTAGCCCAGTAGGATGCTACTATCAAGGGCATAGCAACTATAGAGGAGGAGCAGTTGGATGCTCAGTAGGAGGGGATGGTTGCGAGCAACCCTGGTGATAGCTTAGATGAGGACTACCGTGAGATACCTCAGATGCCTCCTCAACGACAGGACCATGAGGCTGGTAGCTCTAGTTTAGCTCCACCTGCACCACAGACAGACCTTGCTCTACTTGCCATACTTGAGCAGATGAGGCAGGATCAGGTTCGCCAGGCTCAGGAGACTGCCGCCACATTTGCACAGTTCTAGACTCAATAGGATGAGTTTCAACAGCAGCAGTAGGCCATACAGCAGTAGTAGCAGCAGGCCATGCATTAGTAGCAGCTCCTCATGCAGCATTAGCTCCTTGGATTTATGCAGCATGTAGTGACAGCTATTGGGGTTCCACCACCACGACCTTCACCCTAGCTTAGTCAGCCTGCCACTACTTCTATTACTTCAACATTACAGCCTAGAGGGCTTCAAAGTCAGGGACAACCACCAGCATAGTTTGCTTCACCTACAGAGTAGGTGTCCTAGTGGTTTGCTTTGCCCATGTTAGCCCCATAGTTCACACCTCTCTAGATAGGCTTTACACTAGCTCAGACTTCTTCGCTGCTAGTGCTAGAGACTACAGTGTCTAGGAGCCTTGGTGCATCCTTTAGTGAGTTGACAGGGCAGCCTACTCCACCATATTTGCATGTCCTAGGTCCTTCTATAGTTGCACCTATTACCAGGACTATAGAGATGCTCCCTTCGTTAGTTGCATCATCAGAGCCAGCTGCTCTAAGCATACCTGCATAGTCTACAATAGCTCTAGTTGTTGATCCGACCCAAACCACTTCAGCGTCGCTTCTACGTATAGAGGGTCAGATAGCTTAGAGTTCTGGCTCAGATGATGATGGCACTCAGTTCTAGCTTGCTCCTCGTACCTCAGCGCCCGACTTGTCCACTGCAGCCCCGCTGACCGACCCTTAGGTTTTGGTGTTTGATGTCAAAGGGGGAGAGGGATCGAGTATGCTAGACTTAGGGGAGCTTAGTTTACTCAGACTATCTATTACATTTGGAGTTTTATGTGTGATACACTATTATGCATTTATGTGTTTACTTTTATGCATCAAACTATATCTATGTGTTAGTGATATCTACATAATCATGATATATGACATGTGTACGCTCTCTACTTTGAATTATTTATATGTCATACACTTGTGCTATGCTCATTTGCTTTGCTTCCACATTTCACTCCGATGCAAATGAGCTTTATTACTTATACTCATGCTTATTTCATATCTTTTGAGTACATCATGTTATCTTGGGTCATATAAGCTTGCCTAACACCTTTGTTCTTATTGCCAAAAGCTTATATGAACCAAGCATGTCAAAAACCTCAACTCTTTCACATACTCGAGGTAGTATTGTCATCAATCACCAAAAAGAGGGAGATTGAAAGCATCTAGGCCCCTAGTTGGGTTTCGGTGATTAATGACAATACATGATTACTATGACTAATGTGTGTTTTGCAGAGGCAATTAAGTTAGGTCATGGTAATGGAGATCGATTGGGCTATCATGGTGGTCATGCCCCTACAATAGAAATCATTTTGGTTTTCAAAGGATGAACAACAAGGTTAAGGATGGACTAGTTCTAAGTGTCGATTGGAGTTGAAGAGACACTTAGAGTAGTTTATGACTTTGTTTTTCCTTTGGTCATACTATTAAGGGGGGTATGGATGGATAGCTTGACCTAGGTGAGTCTAGTGGGTTAGTTGTGGTGCACACTTGCTAATCCTAGCACTAGGTAGCTCCTAAAAAGCCTTTAGATCCATTGGAGCAAACTTCATTCACGTATGATCAAAAGTTGGAAGTGAATGGAGGGTCAAATACTGATCGGACGTTTGCTCTGGTGTGACTGGACGCTGGCTCAGGGTCTAGTCCATTCATTTGATCAAGGTGTTTTTGTCTAGTATGACCAAACGCTGATAGGTCATGTGATCGGACGCTGAGGGCTAGCGTCCAGTCAACTCCAGTAAGGTTTCAGAGAGGGAAAATCTTGACCAGACGTGTGTGTGGCCAGCGTTTGGTCACACTGTAAACACTAGAGTTTGGGGTGAACTGACCAGCGCGTCCGGTCAACATGATCGGAGCGGCTGGTCACCCCGTAGAGGCACATAACGGTTCGTTTTTCAGCCCATGTTATAAATACTTCCTCTATTCGTGTGTGTGGGGGGGGGTACTTTTGCTCATTCCAACAGCAGAGAAACACCTTTGAGAGTGCCAAGAAGAGCAAGGTTCTAGTGAGGTGATTGAGATTTGAGAATCCCAAAGAGAGCCCTCATTAGTGAGATCAAGAGTAGCAAAGTGTGCATCCACCCTTCTCATTAGGCTTGTCGTGGTCAAGTGATAGTTCATGCTTGTTACTCTTGGTGATCGCCATCACCTAGATAGCTTGGTGGTGATTGGGAGATTGGTGATCATCCAACGGTGCTTGTGGATGACCTAACTCAAGTTATGAGCGGTTATGGGTGATTCACCACAATGGACTATCGAAGAATCAACCTATAGAGAGCACTTGATCCTTGCGCAGATCAAGGGGGAGCTACACCCTTGCACGGGTGCTCCAACGAGGACTAGTGGGGAGTGGCGACTCTTCGATACCTCGGCAAAACATCGCTACATTCCTCCTTCTCTCTTTACTTTGAGCAATTCAATTCTTGTCTTTTACATTCCTAGAATTGCCATGCTAGAGTAGGATTGGAACTTAGGGTGCTAAACTTTTGTGCGTTAGATCAATAGAAACATTTTCTAGGCACAAGGGGTTAATTAGGCTAACCGTAGAGTTTAATTATTGCAAAGAAATTTAGAATTAGCCCAATTCACCCCCCTCTTAGGCATCTTGATCCTTTCAAAGGTGATCTTTTCACAGCTACACCAACACAAATATTGGGAAAGATCAATGCACATGAGATGTATATGCGTATCACACCACAAGACGGTTCTTCTTCCACCAAGAAGAAAGACTTGGCATTCAAGGCTAGCCAAGAGAATAAGGGCAAAGCAAGAGTTGAACATGAGAGCTCAAGTGATGATGAAATTGATGATGCAAGTCTTGCTCTTATGGTGAGAAGAACCACCAAGATGCTTAAGAAGCTCAACAAGAACAGTGCCAAGTTTGATGACAAGAAGAAGAAGTTCTTCACTAGTAATAGAAGGAAGCCAATCTCCGAGATGGATTGCTATAATTGTGGAGAACTTGGTCATCTTGCTCATCAATGCCCCAAGGCCAAGAAAGACAAATACAAGAAGAAGTACAAGGGTAAGAAAGATGACTCAAGTGATGAAGAAGATGATGAGAAGAAGAAAAACAAGCCATATAATAAGGATGGCAAGAAGAGGGATTTCCACAAGAAGAAGAAGAATGGCAAGGCATGCATCATCGGTGATTGGCTCATGGATATTGATTCGTCAAATTGCTCATCTGATGATGAAAGTGAGAATGAGAAGGTGGCCGCCGTAGTAATTGACTCTTCACTATCCTCACCGACACCACCACCGTCGTCCTTTACACACCTATGCCTTATGGCCAAGGGTGAACAAAAGGTACAAAATGATGATGGTAGTAGTGGTGATGATCATGCTAGCAATGATGATAGTCATAGTGATGATGAATTTGAATCACCTTCATATGATGATCTTATCAAGTTGCTAAATCAATATACTAAAATCATTAGAAAGACAAGAGCTATAAATGAAAAGCTTGAACTTGAGAATGACTCACTCTTAGCTAAATGTGACATAGCCGAAAAAGCTAGTGTTGAGCTTAGAGAAGAAAAAAAATTATGTCATCCAAACTCAAGGAGCTCAAATCATATAAAAAGGAGACTAAAGAAAAACATGATAAACTTGAGGGGATACATATTGAGCTCACCACTAGCTTTAAAATACTAAAAGAAGAGTATACAAATCTCAAAGTCAATCATCATAATCTTGTTGTCTCTCATGAGTTATTATCCAATGAGCCACATGATGCTACTAACGATGTTGTTAAGATTGATATAGCTATTTCATGTGATGATTTGATTATTAAGAGCATTGAGCAAGGTTCTAGTAGCAAAGGCAAGCAAGTGGTTGAGTCCGACAACTATGATGAGTATGTCAAGATCAAGAATGAAAATGAGAAGCTTAAGAAAGATCTTGAAAAGATATCAACCACCAACACCATTGTGATAGAGAACCTTGACCATGATAGTGATCTAGATCTTGATAATGAGAAGCTTAAAGAAGAGAACAAGAGACTCAAGATGGAGAAAAATCATGATGAACTCAAAGAATAGAACAAGAAGCTCAAGTTGGAGAAAGAACATCTCAAGACTGGCTTGAGAAAGTTCACAAGAGGCCAACATCTTTAAAGTGAGCTACTCATGAACACCATAATGAAGATGGATAGAAGTGGTATTAGGTATTTGGCAAATAAAGAGAAGAAGGCTCAAGCTCAACATCAACAACAACACAAATCAAAGCCAAAGCCAACGAGGTGTTTTGAGTGTGGACAAGAAGGTCACTTTGCCCATGAGTGTCAAACTCCACCACCACAACCCTTGCCCAAGCATTTTAGACCCTTTGCCTTCAATGCTCATTACATGCTTATAAAGGACTCTAGTGGAAAAATGAAAGTCTATTCTTAGGACCTCCCAACAATAATAGGCCTAAGAAAATTTGGGTTGCAAAGTCACTTGTTGAGAAAGTCAAGGGCCCTCAACAAGTTTGGGTTCCTAAACAAGCTTGATCTCTTATGTGTAGGTGAACTACAAGACTGGTGGAAGTCATTGGGTAATTGATAGTGGTTGCACTTAACATATGACAGGTGATCCTCATATGTTTACCTCACTAGATGAAGAAGTAGATGGCCAAGAAAGAATTACATTTGGTGACAACTCAAAGGGCAAAATTCAAGGATTGGGCAAAGTGGCAATATGAAATGATCATTCAATTTCAAATGTGCTATATATCACCTCATTGAGTTTCAATTTGCTATCCGTTGGTCAATTGTGTGATCTTGGCTTTCAATGCTTGTTTACTGAGAAGGAAGTGGTTGTATCTAAGAAAGATGATGATCAAGTTATATTCAAGGGATTTAGATACAACAACCTATATCTAGTGGATTTCACCTCCGAAGGTGCTAACTTGAAGACATGCTTATTCACCAAAACTTCACTTGGGTGGCTATGGCATAGAAGACTTGCTCATATTGGGATGAGCTCACTCAAGAAGCTTATGAAGAATGAATTTGATGAGTACAGGCCCGATCTTCTGAGAGGTAGCCGATAAGTTTGATTTGTGGAGATCTCGACGTTGGCGATCTGGCTTCAAATTAGATGTGATTCGAACACTGCAACCGTTACACCACTGCTCCGTTGGTTATCAACCAAGCACAACTTGATTGACCTCGCCAAGAAGGCTTTTCCTGCAAGCGAATCAAAGAGCACAAGCAAGAAGGTAAAACACGCAATCTGAAATTGCAAATATGAATGACGCGAATATCAATAGAGGATTCAAGAACTTGGTTTCAAAGGACTAATCGACACAGTGGAGGAGATCAAGAACGGGGGCTCTGGATCACTGTAAAAGGATTTGTCACCACAGTTATAATGAACGATTCAGTTTCTCGATGGAAAACTAAACTCTAAACAAAACCCAATTGTGTAGCAACGGCGGCGGCTGTGTTTATAGTCTAAGACTTGACCTAGGGTTGGGGACAGCCAGGGGTTGGGCACCCACAACTTGGGCTTAAGGCCCGACACGATACATGGCCATGTTGGCCCAAATAGGTGATGCAGCACCTTGCCGTGGTCATACAGAATGATCCATGGACCTTTTGGAGCTGGGACCATATCCAAAAATGATGGTGTCGTCGTCCCCTTTCCAACGCATCCAAGAATGGCCCGTTTCGATGTCGTATGAGAAAGTTATGACCGAAACAGTGATGACGTGTCTGCTGAATCCGAGGGCGACGTGGCAGCTGAGTTGGGAACGAATTGCAACTTGGGGAAGACCATGGCATCGGTGTGTCTAACATGGCGATGTCCTCATCATCCTCCCCTTCTCGAATTGGAGTTGTCCTCGACTCCATCTTGGCGATGTCCTCATCATCCCCTCCTTCTAGAATTGGAGTCGTCCTCGACTCCATCCCATCATCAGCGAACTCCTGCAAAAGGTTAGTGACAGCAGGCAATGCACCAGACATAAAAGGTTAACAAAACATAGTATAACATGGTGCATCAGGATTATCACATAACTCAGCAGTAGCAGAAGTTGTAGCAAGAAAAGCACCTCCTTTTAACTTAATCCCATTATTTTTAGCAATGTCTGTTGGAGGTTTATTTTTGATCTCATTAGCATGTTTAATAATATTCGTAGGAGACAAAGGCAGCAATGTAATTTTCTTGTCCTTATGTATGATAGTGTATGTATTAGTTCTACCATGGTGTAAAGCATCATTATCAAATTCCCATGGGCGACCTAACAAAATGGAGCAAGCTTGCATAGGGACAACATCAAAATCAGCAGTATCATGATAAGAGCCTGTGAAAAAGCTAATGCGTGCTGATTTAGTTACCTTAGTCTTACCACTATTATTGAACCATTGAAGTTTATATGGATACGAATGTTGTCGTGTGGTCAAGCCAAGCTTGTCAACCAAATCTGAACTCACCAAGTTGTTGCAACTCCCGCTATCAATGATAGTGAGAACACGACAACCCTGCACAATGAGATACATGTGGAACAAATTATGGCATTGGATCTTCATCTCTTCTTCATGTCCCACATGTGTACTCAACACACGCTGCACAAGAAGGCTAGGGTAGTCCGCGGCAGCAGCCATGGAGTCAATGGTGATGGCCTCCTTGTCTTGATCGCCCTCGGTGGGATCTGCATCAATGTTAGCAGCAAGGGCTAAATCATCTTCAACATCACTAGCACTTACATATCCATCCTCGGTAGCAATGAAAGCGCGACGACTAGGGCATTCCTTCATGACATGTCCCATGCCTTTGCATCAGTGGCAAATGATTTTAGAGCTAGACGAGGAGGAGCCAGTAGAAGCACCCGGAGTACCACCTTTCTTTAGCTATGGAAACTGCACATTAGACAATTTACTTACCCCGGAAGAAAATGGAGGTGTAGATGGCTGTGGTGCAACAGGAAGCTTGGGCATCTCCGGCTCGGAACGCTGCTGAAAATTCCTCCCATTGTTAGACCTAAAAGGCTGGTGTTGTTTGCGTCCCTGTACTTCTCGTTCTGCCTTAATAGCAAGATGATACAATTGGGAAAAATTGCGCCATTCTTTGTAATCAAGTATGTTCTGTATATCATGGTTTAAACCACCAAAAAATCTAGCACTAGCATCATGATCATCTTCATTTATACCACAACGTGCTAAACCAATAAGCAATTCTTGATAGTATGCTTCCACTCCTTTATCACCTTATTTTAAAGTTTGTAGTTTCAAACGTAAGTCACGTTGGTAATAAGGAGGAACAAAACGAGATGTCATACGTTGCTTTAAAACATTCCAAGTTTGTGGCACAGCAGCAGCATTATTGGCATTGCAAAGATCACTCCACCAGAACAAAGCAAAATTAGTAAACTCACTAGTAGCAAGTCTAACTCTATGCTCAGTAGGAACATTATGAGAATCAAATTTTTGTTGAACAGCAAGCTCCCAATCTAAATATGCCTCTGGATCAACATTACCAGCAAAAGGAGGTAGACTAAATTTAATTTTAGCAAAAGGATCATTATTACCATGATTATTACCTTCCATACCGTGACGATTGAAGTTGAGGCGGCGACGGGCACCACCGTCAGCATACGCACCTTCATCAGCAAAAGCATCCATATCTTCATCATCAGCACGATAAGGTGGAGGGCGTTGCTCAAGCTGTTCAATGCGGGTGACCAGATTGTTCACGTTGCGCGTCAGCTCGGTCATAAGTAAACTCACTAGTAGCAAGTCTAACTCTATGCTCAGCAGGAACATTATGAGAATCAAATTTTTGTTGAACAGCAAGCTCCCAATCTAAATATGCCTCTGGATCAACATTACTAGCAAAACAAGGTAGACTATATTTAATTTTAGCAAAAGGATCATTATTACCATGATTATTACCTTCCATACCGCAACAATTGAAGTTGAGGCGGCGATGGGTACCACCGTCAGCATACGCATCTTCATCAGCAAAAGCATCCATATCTTCATCATCAGCACGATAAGGTGGAGGGCGTTGCTCAAGCTGTTCAATGCGGGTGACCAGATTGTTCACGTTGCGCGTCAGCTCGGTCATAAGATTGCGTTGTTCAGTCATGAATGTTGTAAGCTCGCCCTTGGACACGCACTCATTGAAGTCCGTCAGAGTTCCTGCCATGGTTAGAAGATAGAAAAAGACAACACCAAAGTATTATCCCTATCAACTAAAAGGAAACAAGTGGTGGTGATGGTGGTGAAAGTGGAATGCAAAATCACAAGCGGCTTACCACCGTCTTGCCTGTATTCTTACCAACGCCAAACAGGAGCAAAACCAAAGTGGCGAAGCAATCTGTTGTTGACCGTGGGTAACAGTTGCAAGATGAACCTGTGCTGACAGAAGAATATGTGGAGCTATGGGTAGGCACACAATATGACAGCAAGGATTAGCAATTAACGAGTGCAGAGTAACGATTGTTCAATCCGGATCCAAAGTACAAATCACAGGTGCTGGCTAAGACGTGTCGAGACGTAGCACAACAAGGTGAAAACAAAGGACAATTGAAAGAACTCACAGAACAAGCAAATAGCCCGGATTTCTCCTTTTTTCTGAATTTTTCCCGGATTTTTCCAAAAGGCACTAGTAGGAAACAAAATTTTTTTTCTTACTATTTTTGTATACTTTTCTCTGAACAAGGATCACAAAAGATGCAACCACAAAAATTGGCACCTACAACTGAGGTGGGATGTGGTCTATAGAAATTCAGCATGTTCTCTGAAAAGCGTGCAAAAACTTTGTCAAATTTTTTTCTATATTTTCCTGAATTTTTTTTGGCAATTCTGAGGAAACCAAACAGGGCGTAGCCGAGTTTGGGTCGGCTCCAAATGGTGTCAAGAAGCTGTTGAAAAAATTTCAGATTTTTCTAATAAACGAGCGAAAAGTTATGCCTGTTTACCGAAGGTATCTCAAGGTATGTTTTCCGGAAGGCACAACACGGCGGCGGCAGTTAGGGCAAAGCATCCCTAAACTCGAACACCGATCACATGATCATCACTGTGACTAATAGCAGTAGGTATTCGCCTGATGATGTAAGGAGGGCTGCGATGCAGGCAAAATAAGAACGGCTAGCAACCTATCTAGGGTTTGCACGGCGGCGAGAAGTTACACAAGGCGGCTAGCGGGGCAAGTCGAGTAATGTGGTGGCTTTGACTTGTTGTTTGGGAACGGTGGATGGGATAGCGGTGGAAAACAAAAATCACAGCAACGGGCAATTGAACTACAACCACGAACACAATCCTAAACCAGGAACAAGACTCGACCACGGACACAAACTCAACAACATGAATCTGAAACAGAATTGCAAAGGCACAAAGGGCGATAGGACAGCGGAAATTGAAATATTTTTGGGCTTTTTTGTGGACTCTAAGTAATGAACAAATATGAATCTAAGGCAAACGAGATTATACCTCACGGTAAACCTGAAATATCTGATACCAATTGATGAGTACAGGCCCGATCTTTTGAGAGGTAGCCGATAAGTTCGATTTGTGGAGATCTCGACATTGGCGATCCGGCTTCAAATCAGACGTGATTCGAACCCTGCAACCGTTACACCATGCTCTGTTGGTTATCAACCAAGCACAACTTGATTGACCTCGCCAAGAAGGCTTTTCCTGCAAGCAAATCGAAGAGCACAAGCAAGAAGGTAAAACACGCAATCTAAAATTGCAAATATGAATGACGCGAATATCAATAGAGGATTCAAGAACTCGGTTCCAAAGGACTAATCGACACAGTGGAGGAGATCAAGAACGGGGGCCCTGGATCGCTGTAAAAGGATTTGTCGCCACAGTTACAATGAACGATTCAGTTTCTCGATGGAAAACTAAACTCTAAACAAAACCCAATTGTGTAGCAGTGGTGGCGGCTGTGTTTATAGTCTAAGACTCGACCTAGGGTTGGGGACGGCCAGGGGTTGGGCGCCCACAACTTGGGCTTAAGGCCTGACACGATACATGGCCAAGTTGGCCCAAATAGGTGACGCAGCACCTTGCTGTGGTCACACAGAATGATCCACGGACCTTCTGGAGCTGGGACCAGATCCAAAACGACGGCGTCGTCGTCCCCTTTCCAACACATCCAAGAACGGCCTGTTTGGATGTCGTATGAGAAAGTTATGACCGAAACAGTGACGACATGTCTACTGAATCCGAGGGCGACGTGGCAGCTGAGTTGGGAACGAATTGCAACTTGGGGAAGACCATTGCGACGTGTCTCCCTGACAAATTCGAAACGAATCTCCTAATAAAATTAATTTTACTAAGCAAAGATTGTAACTCTGTTTTACTAGTCAAGGGTACTGCTTCATCAATTGCTTTCATGCTTTTCTAACTGACTTTGATTCCCCTCTCATGGACCGTAAAACACAAGGGAGCTCAATGTTCTTGATTTTAGTAAATTCACTAAAAAATGAGCGTGTGTTGTCCCTTGCATTGCATTGTAATATACAACATGTTTAATTTTTGGTAATGCATATAGGACTTGTCTAACATGGTTAAGATAACCGTCGTAAAGCGTGTGAAGAAGCTTAACCTTGGATCAAGCTTGACAAGCAACTAGATTTATCTTCAAATATTGCATTGCATATGCATGAATGTTGTTGTATCATTTATCTTCATTTGCCCTCTTATTGCCTATTTTCATAAAAAGAATTATAGCCTAAGGCAAAATATTTTTGAAAAATTTGAGGGTTTGAGAGAGGTCACTCACATCAGTCCCAATTAGTGTTTATTTGGATCTTATTGGAATTGGGACTTGATTGGGAACAGGTAGCACGAAGGACTTTGAAGATTCACTAGAAAAGAGTGATCGGACAATGCACCAGACTCTAAAGTCTAGCGTCCGATCAGTTCATAGGAGGTGAACTTGCTGCGAAGGAGTGACCGGACGCTGAAATAGTGTTCTCCTAGCGTCCGGTCAGAAGGCGATCCAGCATCCGGTCGATCAAAGATGAAGGAGACTACTTGCACTAGACTCTGGCTACATCTGGTTAGTTGGGATCGGACATGTCCGGTTGTGATTCCAGGGGATTTGGACCTCTCTGGAATCGACCGGACGCTGGGTTGCAGCGTCCGGTTGCTGCCACCGGAGCGTATGGTCAGTAGAAAACATGTGGGAGCTAGATTCTTTCTCTGTTTCCTTTTCTACTCTGCGGGGACCCCCAATATAAGCCGCGTGCCGCTTGACCTATTCCCGTACCACGTGCCACCATCTCACCATCATGTCCTACTCCCACGCCTATGCCGCCCATCGCGCCATCGCTCCCGTGCCACCGGCCGCCGCACTCCACGCCACGCGCCGCCGCCTATCGTGCCTCCGCATCATGCGTCACCACCCGTCGTGCCTCCGTGCATCACCACCCATGCCCATTGCACCTCCGTGCGCCACTGCCTGCGCCTCCATGTGCCATCGCTGCCTGCGCCACCATAGCATCCGCGCGCCGCCGCCCATCGCTTTCCACACCCACACAGTCACGCTACCACATGCTTGTGCTGTTCCATGCATCGCCATGCCCTGTCTACGCTGTAGTACCCGTGCTAGCGCCGCCATTGCATTCAAGTCCCACTCGAGCGCCGGCACCCACGTCGTGCGCTAGCTTGCTTATGCCCTAGCTTGCTCCAGCACTGCCATTGCATCTCCACTGCCGATCCAGCGCATCGCAAACCCTAACTCTAGCCGATTCAGTGGTTCCCTACATATCGTATCTCATCTCTTCGGATTGCCGTTTCATTATGTAGCAAGCCCTCGATTCGATTTTGTACCTAATTGCTTGCTTTCTTAGGGTTTCATATCTCTAGATGAATAATTAAGATTATCTGTATATCCTCTATTCTATCTTACAGCGAGTCGGTGCTGTTGAGATCCTATATGCAGTTGTTAGTCAACTCAGGGCTGAGCTCTCGAGTATGGATTGAGGACAAGCCTCGGAAGTGATAGGCGGCAGTTGTTCTTTTTAGATCCAACCGATGGTTCATGTCAAGAATGTTGGAGTTGGTCCTGGTGATGAGGATCCCAGACACCTGCCTCGCTTACCTATAGATCCAAAAGGCAAGGCAACAAAGAAACTTGCAACAAAGAAGCAAAAGTATCCAGATGCAGATACAGCTAGAGCAGCCGTAGTTGCAGTGGCCGCAGAACGTGCCGAGAGAGGAGGTGCTTGCAGTGGAGTCTAGATCATAGATCAGCTTTCACCAGAAGCGAGGGCTACACTTGAGTAGGTTGAGCACCTTCATGGTGGTCCACCTAGGACTCTTGTGATTGGAGATGGCATGTTGCCATTGATGAGGGTCAGCCTCAAGGGGAGTCACAGCAGCAGGCACCGTCAGTAGAGCAGACTCAAGAGGGACAACAAGCCGAGGAGATAGAGCAGGCACCTCAGCCATAGCTTCGCCGCTCTAGTCGTACTTGTGCTCTAGTCACACCGAGGGCAGATACATAGCGGAGGGGTTCTCATCCACCACCTAGACCACAGGGTCCACCTCTAGTGACTCATCTAGATCTGAGGGCTGCCATGGCCAAGCAGGTGCAGTAGCTCAGATTTGTGGAGTTTGAGCAGTGGTTTCCATCGAGGTGAGATGAGCGTGCATCAGAGGGCTTCTACACACCACTACAGGAGGACTTCTACAATGCATATCTTAACAGTGGAGCTATTTTTAGATCTCAGAGGGTGTGCAACATAGAGTCTATTGTTGCATCAGCTGGAGAGCACATTCACCCCTACTTTTCTTACCTGCCAGGGTTGACAGATTTACTTGGATAGACATGCTTATATGTTCCATCTTGGGTCCGTCAGTTCTATGCTTCTCTTTGGATTGAACTACAGCACAGATTCATACACTTTGCATTCAGTGGCAGAGATTATAGGCTGATGAGCACTAGGGTCAGAGAGATACTCAGTCTTTAGAAGTAGCCCATCTAGCTACATGAGGTTTGCTATGGACAGACAGTGCCCCCTAGATGTCCTCATGGCGGGATGGTGCCCCCTAATGATCTACTCCGCAACTGCTTCATAGAGCCATTCGGCGAGGGGTCTAGTAGGACACCTAGTGATCTTACTCCCACTGCTAGAGTGCTTGATGCCATTATGAGGAGGACACTGCTTCTAAGGTGGGGTATTGCGAGGGCTTGACTTGCATATAGTTGTTGCTACTGAACTGTCTGATGCAGCAGATAGTGTTTGATATTTGGGATCTCCTTCTATCAGAGATGGAGGACACTATTGTTGAGGGGTTTAGAGGTCACTAACACTTGCCCTATGCCCATTAGATCATGTTTCTTATTCATAGGGCAGTTATAGTGAGGCCGCCTAAGATGCTAGCTAAGTACAGTGGTGCTACATAGAGTTCCTTGCATATAACCTGACTCAAATGATCCGCCATAGTACACCAACTACACCTAGCCAGCCACACCATCGTCTAGAGGTGCCAGAGACTGTAGCCCAGCAGGATGCTACTATCAAGGGCATAGCAACTATAGAGGAGGAGCAGTTGGATGCTCAGTAGGAGGGGATGGTTGCGAGCGACCTTGGTGATAGCTTAGATGAGGACTACAATGATATACCTTAGATGCCTCCTCAATGATAGGACCATGAGGCTGGTAGCTCTAGTTTAGCTCCACCTGCACCACAGACAGACCCTTCTCTACTTGCCATACTTGAGCAGATGAGGCAGGATTAGGTTTGCCAGGCTCAGGAGACTGCCGCCACATTTGCACAGTTCTAGACTTAATAGGATGAGTTTCAACAGTAGTAGTAGGCCATACAGCAGCAGCAGCAGCAGGTCATGCATTAGTAGCAGCTCCTCATGCAGCATTAGCTCCTTGGATTTATGCAGCATGTAGTGACAGCTATTGGGGTTCCACCGCCACGGCCTTCACCCTAGCTTAGTCAGCCTGCCACTACTTCTATTACTTCAACATTATAGCCTAGCGGGCTTCAAAGTCAGGGACAGCCACCAGCATAGTTTGCTTCACCTACAGAGTAGGTGTCCTAGTGGTTTGCTTCGCCCATGTTAGCCCCATAGTTCACACCTCTCCAGATAGGCTTTACACAAGCTCAGACTTCTTCGCTGCTAGTGCTAGAGACCACAGTGTCCAGGAGCCTTGGTGCATCCTTCAGTGAGTTGACATGGCCGCCTACTCCACCATATTTGCGTGTCCTAGGTCCTTCTATAGTTGCACCTATTACCAAGACTATAGAGATGCTCCTTTCGTTAGTGGCATCATTAGAGCCAGCTGCTCCAATCATACCTGCATAGTCTACAATAGCTCTAGTTGTTGATCCGACCCAGACCACTTCAGCATCGCTTCCAGGTATAGAGGGTCAGACAGCTTAGAGTTCTGGCTCAGATGATGATGGCACTTAGTTCTAGCTTGCTCCTCATACCTTAGCGCCCGACTTGTCCGCTGCAGCCCTGCTGACCGACCCTTAGGTTTTGGTGTTTGATGTCAAAGGGGGAGAGGGATCGAGTATGCTAGACTTAGGGGAGCTTAGTTTACTCAGACTATCTATTACATTTGGAGTTTTATGTGTGATACACTATTATGCATTTGTGTGTTTACTTTTATGCATCAAACTATATCTATGTGTTAGTGATATCTACGTAATCGTGATATATGACATGTGTACGCTCTCTACTTTGAATTATTTATATGTCATATCACTTGTGCTATGCTCATTTGCTTTGCTTCCACATTTCACTTCGATGCAAATGAGCTTTATTACTTGTACTCATGCTTATTTCATATCTTTTGAGTACATCATGTTATCTTGGGTCATATAAGCTTGCCTAACACCTTTGTTCTTATTGCCAAAAGCTTATATGAACCAAGCATGTCAAAAACCTCAACTCTTTCACATACTCGAGGTAGTATTGTCATCAATCACCAAAAAGAGGGAGATTGAAAGCATCTAGGCCCCTAGTTGGGTTTCGGTGATTAATAACAATACATGATTACTATGACTAATGTGTGTTTTGCAGAGGCAATTAAGTTAGGTCATGGTAATGGAGATCGATTGGGCTATCATGGTGGTCATGCCCCTACGATAGAAATCATTTTGGTTTTCAAAGGATGAACAACAAGGTTAAGGATGGACTAGTTCTAAGTGTTGATTGGAGTTGAAGAGACACTTAGAGTAGTTTATGACTTTGTTTTTCCTTTGGTCGTACTATTAAGGGGGGTATGGATGGATAGCTTGACCTAGGTGAGTCTAGTGGGTTAGTTGTGGTGCACACTTGCTAATCCTAGCACTAGGTAGCTCCTAAAAAGCCTTTAGATCCATTGGAGCAAACTTCATTCACGTATGATCAAAAGTTGGAAGTGAATGGAGGGTCAAATACTGACCGGACGTTGACTCTGGTGTGACCGGATGCTGGCTCAGGGTCTAGTCCGTTCATTTGATCAAGGTGTTTTTGTCTAGTATGACCAAATGCTGATAGGTCATGTGATCGGACGCTGAGGGCTAGTGTCCAGTCAACTCCAGTAAGGTTTCAGAGAGGGAAAATCTTGATCGGATGTGTCTGGTCAGTGCTGATCAGACACTAGCCAGCATTCGGTCACACTGTAAACACTAGAGTTTGGGGTGAACTGACCAGCGCGTCTGGTCAACATGATCGGAGCGGCCGGTCACCCCGTAGAGGCACATAACGGTTCGTTTTTCAGCCCATGTTATAAATACTTCCTCTATTCATGTGGGGGGGGTACTTTTGCTCATTCCAACAGCTAAGAAACACCTTTGAGAGTGCCAAGAAGAGCAAGGTCCTAGTGTGGTGATTGAGATTTGAGAATCCCAAAGAGAGCCCTCATTAGTGAGATCAAGAGTAGCAAAGTGTGCATCCACCCTTCTCATTAGGCTTGTCGTGGTCAAGTGATAGTTTATGCTTGTTACTCTTGGTGATCGCCATCACCTAGATGGCTTGGTGGTGATTGGGAGATTGGTGATCATCCAGCGGTGCTTGTGGATGACCTAACTCAAGTTGTGAGCGGTTATGGGTGATTCACCACGATGGACTATCGAAGAATCAACCTATAGAGAGCACTTGATCCTTGCACGGATCAAGGGGGAGCTACACCCTTGCGCGGGTGCTCCAACAAGGACTAGTGGGGAGTGGCGACTCTCCGATACCTCGGCAAAACATCGCTGCATTCCTCCTTCTCTCTTTACTTTGAGCAATTCAATTCTTGTCTTTTACTTTCCTAGAATTGCCATGCTAGAGTAGGATTGGAACTTAGGGTGCTAAACTTTTATGCGTTAGATCAATAGAAACATTTTCTAGGCACAAGGGGTTAATTAGGCTAACTATAGAGTTTAATTATTGCAAAGAAATTTAGAATTAGCCCAATTCACCCCCCTCTTGGGCATCTTGATCCTTTCAAAGGTGATCTTTCCACAACTACACCAACACAAATATTGGGAAAGATCAATGCACATGAGATGTATATGCGTATCACACCACAAGATGGTTCTTCTTCCACCAAGAAGAAAGACTTGGCATTCAAGGCTAGCCAAGAGAATAAGGGCAAAGCAAGAGTTGAACATGAGAGCTCAAGTGATGATGAAATTGATGATGCAAGTCTTGCTCTTATGATGAGAAGAACCACCAAGATGCTTAAGAAGCTCAACAAGAACGGTGCCAAGTTTGATGACAAGAAGAAGAAGTTCTTCACTAGTAATAGAAGGAAGCCAATCTCTGAGATGGATTGCTATAATTGTGGAGAACTTGGTCATCTTGCTCATCAATGCCCCAAGGCCAAGAAAGACAAATACAAGAAGAAGTACAAGGGTAAGAAAGATGACTCAAGTGATGAAGAAGATGATGAGAAGAAGAAAAACAAGCCATACAATAAGGATGGCAAGAAGAGGGATTTCCACAAGAAGAAGAAGAATGGCAAGGCATGCATCATCGGTGATTGGCTCATGGATATTGATTTGTCAAATTGCTCATCTGATGATGAAAGTGAGAATGAGAAGGTGGCCGCCATAGTAATTGACTCTTCACTATCCTCACCGACACCACTGCCGTCATCCTCTACACACCTATGCCTTATGGACAAGGGTGAATGAAAGGTACAAAATGATGATGGTAGTAGTGGTGATGATCATGCTAGCAATGATGATAGTCATAGTGATGATGAATTTGAATCACCTTCATATGATGATCTTATCAAGTTGCTAAATCAATATACTAAAATCATTAGAAAGACAAGAGCTATAAATGAAAAGCTTGAACTTGAGAATGACTCACTCTTAGCTAAATGTGACATAGCCGAAAAAGCTAGTGTTGAGCTTAGAGAAGAAAAAAAATTATGTCATCCAAACTCAAGGAGCTCAAATCATATAAAAAGGAGACTAAAGAAAAACATGATAAACTTGAGGGGATACATATTGAGCTCACCACTAGCTTTAAAATACTAAAAGAAGAGTATACAAATCTCAAAGTCAATCATCATAATCTTGTTGTCTCTCATGAGTTATTATCCAATGAGCCACATGATGCTACTAACGATGTTGTTAAGATTGATATAGCTATTTCATGTGATGATTTGATTATTGAGAGCATTGAGCAAGGTTCTAGTAGCAAAGGCAAGCAAGTGGTTGAGTCCGACAACTATGATGAGTATGTCAAGATCAAGAATGAAAATGAGAAGCTTAAGAAAGATCTTGAAAAGCTATCAACCACCAACACCATTGTGATAGAGAACCTTGACCATGATAGTGATCTAGCTCTTGATAATGAGAAGCTTAAAGAAGAGAACAAGAGACTCAAGATGGAGAAAAATCATGATGAACTCAAAGAATAGAACAAGAAGCTCAAGTTGGAGAAAGAACATCTCAAGACTGGCTTGAGAAAGTTCACAAGAGGCCAACATCTTTAAAGTGAGCTACTCATGAACATCGTAATGAAGATGGATAGAAGTGGTATTAGGTATTTGGCAAATAAAGAGAAGAAGGCTCAAGCTCAACATCAACAACAACACAAATCAAAGCCAAAGCCAAAGAGGTGTTTTGAGTGTGGACAAGAAGGTCACTTTGCCCATGAGTGTGAAACTCCTCCACCACAACCCTTGCCCAAGCATGTTAGACCCTTTGCCTTCAATGCTCATTACATGCTTATAAAGGACTCTAGTGGAAAAATGAAAGTCATGTTCTTAGGACCTCCCAACAATAATAGGCCTAAGAAAATTTGGGTTGCAAAGTCACTTGTTGAGAAAGTCAAGGGCCCTCAACAAGTTTGGGTTCCTAAACAAGCTTGATCTCTTGTGTGTAGGTGAACTACAAGACTGGTGGAAGTTATTGGGTAATTGATAGTGGTTGCACTTAACATATGACAGGTGATCCTCGTATGTTTACCTCACTAGATGAAGAAGTAGATGGTCAAGAAAGAATTACATTTGGTGACAACTCAAAGGGCAAAATTCAAGGATTGGGCAAAGTGACAATATGAAATGATCATTCAATTTCAAATGTGCTATATGTCACCTCATTGAGTTTCAATTTGCTATCCATTGGTCAATTGTGTGATCTTGGCTTTCAATACTTGTTTACTGAGAAGGAAGTGGTTGTATCTAAGAAAGATGATGATCAAGTTATATTCAAGGGATTTAGATACAACAACCTATATCTAGTGGATTTCACCTCCGAAGGTGCTAACTTGAAAACATGCCTATTCACCAAAACTTCACTTGGGTGGCTATGGCATAGAAGACTTGCTCATATTGGGATGAGCTCACTCAAGAAGCTTATGAAGAATGAATTTGATGAGTATAGGCCCAATCTTCTGAGAGGTAGCCGATAAGTTCGATTTGTGGAGATCTCGATGTTGGCGATCTGGCTTCAAATCAGACATGATTCGAACCCTGCAACTGTTACACCACTGCTCCGTTGGTTATCAACCAATCACAACTTGATTGACCTCGCCAAGAAGGCTTTTCCTGCAAGTGAATCAAAGAGCACAAGCAAGAAGGTAAAACACGCAATCTGAAATTGCAAATATGAATGACGTGAATATCAATAGAGGATTCAAGAACTTGGTTCCAAAGGACTAATCGACACAGTGGAGGAGATCAAGAATGGGGGCCCTGGATCACTGTAAAAGGATTTGTCACCACAGTTATAATGAACGATTCAGTTTCTCGATGGAAAACTAAACTCTAAACAAAACCCAATTGTGTAGCAGCAGCGGCGGCTGTGTTTATAGTCTAAGACTTGACCTAGGGTTGGGGACGGCCAGGGGTTGGGTGCCCACAACTTGGGCTTAAGGCCCGACACGATACATGGCCAAGTTGGCCCAAATAGGTGGCGTAGCACCTTGCCGTGGTCATACAGAATGATCCACGGACCTTCTAGAGCTGGGACCAGATCCAAAACGACAACGTCATCGTCCCCTTTCCAACGCATCCAAGAACGGCCCATTTCGATGTCGTATGAGAAAGTTATGACCAAAACAGTGACGACGTGTCTGCTGAATCCGAGGGCGACGTGGCAGCTGAGTTGGGAACGAATTGCAACTTGGGGAAGACCATGGCATCGGTGTGTCCAGCATGGCGATGTCCTCATCATCCTCCCCTTCTCAAATTGGAGTCATCCTTGACTCCATCTTGGCGATGTCCTCATCATCCCCTCCTTCTAGAATTGGAGTCGTCCTCGACTCCATCCCATCATCAGCGAACTCCTGCAAAAGGTTAGTGACAGCAGGCAATGCACCAGACATAAAAGGTTGACAAAACATAGTATAACATGGTGCATCAGGATTATCACATAACTCAGCAGTAGCAGAAGTTGTAGCAAGAAAAAGCACCTCCTTTTAACTTAATCCCATTATTTTTAGCAATGTCTGTTGGAGGTTTATTTTTGATCTCATTAGCATGTTTAATAATATTCGTAGGAGACAAAGGCAGCAATGTAATTTTCTTGTCCTTATGTATGATAGTGTATGTATTAGTTCTACCATGGTGTAAAGCATCATTATCAAATTCCCATGGGCGACCTAACAAAATGGAGCAAGCTTGCATAGGGACAACATCAAAATCAGCAGTATCATGATAAGAGCCTGTGAAAAAGCTAATGCATGCTGATTTAGTTACCTTAGTCTTACCACTATTATTGAACCATTGAAGTTTATATGGATACGAATGTTGTCGTGTGGTCAAGCCAAGCTTGTCAACCAAATCTGAACTCACCAAGTTGTTGCAACTCCCGCTATCAATGATAATGAGAACACGACAACCCTGCACAATGAGATACATGTGGAACAAATTGTGGCATTGGATCTTCATCTCTTCTTCATGTCCCACATGTGTACTCAACACATGTTGCACAAGAAGGCTAGGGTAGTCTGCGGTAGCAGCCATGGAGTCAATGGTGATGGCCTCCTTGTCTTGATCGCCCTCGGTGGGATCTGCATCAATGTTAGCAGCAAGAGCTAAATCATATTCAACATCACTAGCACTTACATATCCATCCTCGGTAGCAATGAAAGCGCGACGACTAGGGCATTCCTTCATGACATGTCCCATGCCTTTGCATCGGTGGCAAATGATTTTAGAGCTAGACGAGGAGGAGCTAGTAGAAGCACCCGGAGTGCCACCTTTCTTCAGCTGTGGAAACTGCACATTAGACAATTTACTTACCCCGGAAGAAAATGGAGGTGTAGATGGCTGTGGTGCAATAGGAAGCTTGGGCGTCTCCGGCTCGGAACGCTGCTGAAAATTCCTCCCATTGTTAGACCTAAAAGGCTGGTGTTGTTTGCGTCCCTGTACTTCTCGTTCTGCCTTAATAGCAAGATGATACAATTGGGAAAAATTGCGCCATTCTTTGTAATCAAGTATGTTCTGTATATCATGGTTTAAACCACCAAAAAATCTAGCACTAGCATCATGATCATCTTCATTTATACCACAACGTGCTAAACCAATAAGCAATTCTTGATAGTATGCTTCCACTCCTTTATCACCTTATTTTAAAGTTTGTAGTTTCAAACATAAATCACGTTGGTAATAAGGAGGAACAAAACGAGATGTCATACGTTGCTTTAAAACATTCCAAGTTTGTGGCACAGCAGCAGCATTATTGGCATTGCAAAGATCACTCCACCAAAACAAAGCAAAATTAGTAAACTCACTAGTAGCAAGTCTAACTCTATGCTCAGCAGGAACATTATGTGAATCAAATTTTTGTTGAACAGCAAGCTCCCAATCTAAATATGCCTCTAGATCAACATTACCAGCAAAATGAGGTAGACTAAATTTAATTTTAGCAAAAGGATTATTATTACCATGATTATTACCTTCCATACCACGACGATTGAAGTTGAGGCGGAGATGGGTACCACCGTCAGCATACGCATCTTCATCAGCAAAAGCATCCATATCTTCATCATCAGCACGATAAGGTGGAGGGCGTTGCTCAAGCTGTTCAATGCGGGTGACTAGATTGTTCACGTTGCGCGTCAGCTCGATCATAAGATTGCGTTGTTCAGTCATGAATGTTGTAAGCTCGCCCTTGGACACACACTCATTGAAGTCCATCGAAGTTCCTACCATGGTTAGAAGATAGAAAAAGACAACACCAAAGTATTATCCCTATCAACTAAAAGGAAACAAGTGGTGGTGATGGTGGTGAAAGTGGAATGCAAAATCACAAGCGGCTTACCACCGTCTTGCCTGTATTCTTACCAACGCCAAACAGGAGCAAAACCAAAGTGGCGAAGCAATCTATTGTTGAGCGTGGGTAACAGTTGCAAGATGAACCTGTGCTGATAGAAGAATATGTGGAGCTATGGGTAGGCACACAATATGACAGCAAGGATTAGCAATTAACGAGTGCAGAGTAACGATTGTTCAATCCAGATCCAAAGTACAAATCACAGGTGCTGGCTAAGATGTGTCGAGATGTAGTGCAACAAGGTGAAAACAAAGGACGATCGAAAGAACTCACAGAACAAGCAAATAGCCCGGATTTCTCCTTTTTCCTGAATTTTTTCCCGGATTTTTCCAAAAGGCACTAGTAGGAAACAAATTTTTTTTTCTTACTATTTTTTATACTTTTCTCTGAACAAGGATCACAAAAGATGCAACCACAAAAATTGGCACCTACAACTGAGGTGGGATGTGGTCTACAGAAATTCAGCATGTTCTCTGAAAAGCGTGCAAAACTTTATCAATTTTTTTTCTATATTTTCCCGAATTTTTTGGCAATTCTGAGGAAACCAAACAGGGCGTAGCCGAGTTTGGGTCGGCTCCAAATGGTGTCAAGAAGTTGCTGAAAAAATTTCAGATTTTTCTGATAAACAAGCGAAAAGTTATGCCTGTTTTACCGAAGGTATCTCAAGGTATGTTTTCCGAAAGGCACAACACGGCGGCGGCAGTTAGGGCAAAGCATCCCTAAACTCGAACACCGATCACAGGATCATCACTGTGACTAACAGCTGTAGGTATTCACCTAATGATGTAAGGAGGGCTGCGATGCAGGCAAAATAAGAGCGGTTGGCAACCTATCTAGGGTTTGCGCGGCGGCGAGAAGTTACACAAGGCAGCTAGCGGGGCAAGTCGAGTAATGTGGTGGCTTCGACTTGTTGTTTGGGAACGATGGATGGGATAGCGGCGGAAAACAAAAATCACAGCAACGAGCGATTGAACTACGACCACGAACACAATCCTAAACCAGGAACAAGACTCGACCACGGACACAAACTCAACAACACGAATCTGAAACGAAATTGCAAAGGCACAAAGGGCGATAGGACAGCGGAAATTGAAATATTTTTGGGCTTTTTTGTGGACTCTAGGTAATGAACAAATATGAATCTAAGGCAAACGAGATTATACCTTGCGGTAAACCTGAAATATCTGATACCAATTGATGAGTACAGGACCGATCTTCCAAGAGGTAGCCGATAAGTTCGATTTGTGGAGATCTCGACGTTGGCGATCCGGCTTCAAATCAGATGTGATTCGAACCCTGCAACCATTACACCATGCTCCGTTGGTTATCAACCAAGCACAACTTGATTGACCTCGCCAAGAAGGCTTTTCCTGCAAGCGAATCGAAGAGCACAAGCAAGAAGGTAAAACATGCAATCTAAAATTGCAAATATGAATGACGCGAATATCAATAGAGGATTCAAGAACTCGGTTCCAAAGGACTAATCGACACAGTGGAGGAGATCAAGAACAGGGGCCCTAGATCACTGTAAAAGGATTTGTCACCACAGTTACAATGAACGATTCAGTTTCTCGATGGAAAACTAAACTCTAAACAAAACCCAATTGTGTAGCAGCGGTGGCAGCTATGTTTATAGTCTAAGACTCGACCTAGGGTTGGGGACGGACAAGGGTTGGGCGCCCACAACTTGGGCTTAAGGCCCGACACGATACATGGCCAAGTTGGCCCAAATAGGTGACGCAGCACCTTGCCGTGGTCACACAGAATGATCCACGGACCTTCTGGAGCTGGGACCAGATCCAAAACGACGGCGTCGTCGTCCCCTTTCCAACGCATCCAAGAATGGCCCGTTTCGATGTCGTATGAGATAGTTATGACCGAAACAGTGACGACGTGTCTGCTGAATCCGAGGGCGACGTGGCAGCTGAGTTAGGAACGAATTGCAACTTGGGGAAGACCATGGCATCGGTGTGTCTAGCGTGGCGATGTCCTCATCAGAATTGGTGAGAGTGTTGAAGGATGTGAAATTTGAGAAGGACAAGCTTTGTAGTGCATGTCAAGCCGGCAAGCAAGTTGCAAACACTCATCCTACAAAAGCTTATATGTCAACAACAAGAGTGCTAGAGCTCCATCACATGGACTTATTTGGACCAACAACCTACAAGAGTTTGGGAGGAAATCTCTATTCTGTTGTGATTGTTGATGACTACTCTAGATATACATAGGTATTCTTCCTACATGACAAGACCGAAGTTGCATCATGCTTCAAGAAGTTTGCCAAGAGAGCACAAAATGTTTTTGAAGTGAAGCTCAACAAGATAAGAAGTGATAATGGAAAAGAGTTTGACAACACAAACTTTGAAGCTTATTATGATGAAGTTGGAATCAAGCATGAAGTCTCCACAACATATACTCCTCAACAAAATGGTGTAGTAGAGAGAAAGAACCAGACACTTATCACACTTGCAAGAACAATGCTTGATGAGTATAATACACCCAAAGCTCTATGGGCAAAAGCTATCAACACCGCATGTTATGCATCCAATTGCCTTTTCCTTCAAAAGTTTCTTAGCAAGACACCTTATGAGTTTCTCAATGGGAAGAAGCAGAATGTCTCATTCTTTTGGGTGTTTAGTTGCAAATGCTACATCTACAAGAAGTAGCAACACCTAGGGAAGTTTCAAAGATGTTGTGATATTATCTTTCTTGTTGGTTACTCATCAAAGTCCAAAGCATATTGAGTATTTAATCATGCCACCGGCTTGGTTGAAGAAACATATGATGTGTAATTTGATGAATCTAACGGCTCCTAAGGAGCACATGAGAATCTTGATGATGTAGGTGATGAACCATTGAGGGAGGCCATGAAGAATATTCTGGTTGGAGACATCAAGCCTAAAGATGATAAAGATGATGTACAAGTGATTGATCCACCTTCTTCATCAAATGTGCCACAAGATGGTGATAAAGATGGGAGAGTAGAAAATGAAGATACCCATGTCTCTCATGATCAAATGGTGGCACAAGCTTAAGATGTTAATGCTCCACAACCTCCCCCTCAAGTGGTTGATAGAAGAAATTCACCTCTACTACAAGCACACCCACAAGATCTCATCATAGGGAGTCCTTCAAAGGGTGTAATGACTTGCTCTCAAAAACTTGCTTCATTTATTGAACATCACTCTTTTGTCTCCTGTGTTGAACCTAAGAATGTAGAAGAAGCTCTTCAAGATTTGGATTAGATAAATGCCTTGCATGAAGAGTTGAACAACTTCACTCGCAATGAAGTTTGGCCTCTTGAAGAGCGACCACAAGGTGCAAGAGTCATTGGAACAAAGTGGGTGTTCTGCAACAAGCAAGATGATCAAGGCATTGTGGGAAGGAACAAGGCAAGACTAGTTGCAAAGGGGTTCTCTCAAGTTGAAGGGTTGGATTTTAGAGAGACCTTTGCACCTGTTGCAAGACTTGAAGCCATTCATATCCTCCTTGCATATGCATCACCTCATGAAATGAAATTATATCAAATGGATGTTAAAAGTGCATTTTTAAATAGTTTCGTAAATGAACTAGTCTGTGTTGATCAATCTCCTGGGTTTGAAGACCGTAGATATCCCAATCATGTTTATAGGTTGTTCAAGGCGCTATATAGGCTTAAGCAAGCCCCAAGAGCTTGGTATGAATGCCTTTGGGATTTCCTCATTGAGAAGGGCTTCACCATTGGGAAGGTCAACACCACACTATTCACCAAGAAAGCTTGATGGAGAAATCTTCGTTTGTCAAGTATATGTTGATGATATCATATTTGGATCATCAAATAAAGATTATTGCAAAGAGTTTGGTGAATTGATGTCGAAGGAGTTTGAGATGTCAATGGTTGGAGAGCTTACATTCTTTCTTGGTTTTCAAGTCAAGCAAATGAGAGAAGAGATTTTCATCTCTCAAGAGAAATATACCAATGATCTTCTCAAGAGGTTCAAAATGGATGAATGTAAGCCAATCAAGACACCAATGCCATCTAATGGACATCTCGACCTAAATGAGGGAGGTAAAATGGTTGATCATACTCTCTACTGCTCTATGATTGGTAGCTTATTATATTTGACCACATCTGGGGCCGACATCATGTTTAGTGTGTGTGTATGTGTGCTAGATTTCAAGCTAATCCTAAGGAAGCGCATTTGGTTACCGTTAAAAGAATCCTTAGGTATCTTAAGCACACACCAAGCATTGGTCTTTGGTGTCCCAAAGGAGCTAGATTTCAACTAGTTGGCTATTCTAATTCGGATTATGCCGGTTGCAAAATTGATAGAAAAAGCACATTTGGAGGGTGCCATTTGCTTGGTAGATCACTAGTGTCCTTCAAGAAGCAAAATAGTGTGGCTTTGTCCACCGCCGAAGTGGAATACATTGTCGTGGGTGCTTGTTGTGCACAAATACTTTACATGAAGCAAACTTTTCTAGACTATGGTGTAGTTCTAGAAAAAGTACCTCTTTTCTATGACAATGAGAGTGCGGTAAAACTTGCTAATAATCCGGTTTAACACTCTTGCACCAAGCACATAGATATTCGCCATCACTTTCTTAGAGATCATGTTGCGAAAAATGATGTATCACTAGAAGGTGTAAGGACCAAGGATCAATTGGTGGATAGCTTTACTAAATCGCTAGATGAGGCTACATTTTGTCGGTTGAGGAATGAGCTCAATGTGCTTGATTTTAGTAACTTCACTAAGTAATGAGCATGTGTTGTCCCTTGCATTGCATTGTAACATACAACATGTTTAATTTTTGTAATGCACTTAGGGCATGTCTAACATGGTTAAGATAACCATCGGAAAGCGAGTGAAGAAGCTTAACCTTGGATCAGACTTGTCAAGCAACTAGAATTACTTTCAGGTATTGCATTGCATATGCATGTGTGTTGCTTTGTCGTTTCCTTTTGATTGCCCTTTTATTACCTATTTTCTTAAAAAGAATTATAGCCTAAGGCAAAATATTTTGAAAAATTTGAGGGTTTGAGAGAGGTCACTCACATTAGTCCAAATTAGTGTTTATTTGGGTCTTATTAAAGTTGGGACTTGATTGGGAACAGACAGCGCGAAGGAACATTGAAGATTCGCTGAAAAAGGGCTACCGGACGCTGCACTGGACTCTAGATTCTAGTGTCCAGTCAGTTCATAGGAGGTGAACAGAAGCGCACTGGAGTGACCGAATGCTGAAACAGTACTCATCCTGCATTCGGTCAGTTGATGTCTCTATGTTCGGTCAAGTGAAGAAGACGTACTCTGGATCAATCGGACTTTGGCTACATCCGATCAAGGGTAACCGGACACATCCGGTCATGATTTGAGTGGTTTTGGACCTCTCTATTGTTGACTAGACTCTGGGTGGCAGCGTTCGGTCATTGCCATCAGAGCGTCCAGTCAGTGGAAATCATGTGGATCCAGAATTCCTTTCCATTTCCTTTTCTTATCCCACATGGGGGGCCACCATATATACACTCTGTATACCATGCCGCTCCGTGTTTACCCTAACCAACGCGCTGACTTCATCATCACAGCCAGCCACACTCGCACCGCATGCCTGTGCCCTAGCTACGCTTGCTCCATGCTCCCATGCTCGCACCACAGCAGCGCCACCGCACTCACACTGACCTCGCATGCCCCGCACCGCTGTGCCCATGCCAGCACCACCGCTTGAGCCATCACCTAGCCACGCCCCGCACTGCCATGCCCATGACCACCTCTGCCATCATGTTGTCGCATCCATGTCGGTGCCCTAGTCTGCCTTTGCCACCGTGTCTTCTCTGCCACTGCATCTTAAACCCTAACCCTAGCCTCACATTGCTGACCTAGTGGTGCCCCATGATTCTCTTCTCTGCTCATTGGTTGTCAGTTCGCCGGTTCGTTAGTGTCGGCACAAAAATTCATCTCATGCTGGGCACACAAGCAAGCCAAAAGGGTCTACTCATGAAGCTGTAGATCCACCTGGCTTCAACGTAGGGGTGGTCGATCCTGCATACTCCTCCCGAGATGTGCCAGTCAATTTAACCCTACAATTGACAAGGAGAGAAAGTTTATCATTAATTTAAAGTGGAACATGCTGATGTTGCCAGACAATTCTAAATGTGCGGCTCTGAGAGCCGATGTGGAAGGAGATCGACTAAATAGGCGATTCCAGCATACTCATAAGAATAAATCAGTTAAAGCTCATGGAACTATGGAAGGAAAAATCGGTTATCATTCAGGATGAATATCGTTATTTAGACAAATATTAGTCAATGGCAATAGGATATCAACACTAATTAGTTTATGCTAAGCCAATGACTGCAAGTAACCGAATCCTTTTTTATATAAAAGAAATAGCTCATCATCATTTAACCATTTTAATAGAGATAAATCTAATGAACATATTAGATCTCATCTATCACTATGACCGGTGGGGCATGAGGTAGAATCATATAGGCCATAGAAACAACAATATATATGATGACCCTACTTATTACTAATATTAGTGAGGCATGATGCAGAATCATGCAGGCCATAACACAATAATAAGATCATGGGGCTAACATATCTTTCAATCTACCCTTACTTCAATGGTTTCATGATGTGAACTGTATATGTGAAAACACTTGATATCGGCTAAAACAACCGATTCAGGCATAGCGCATAGTTAAGGTCATGCCCTATCTGGAATAGATCTACCAAATAATGGTCCCCGCTCCATGATGCTAATAGTGGGGTGTGAGGTAGAATCACATAGGTCGTGATAACAGGCCATGGAACGGTTCTCGTTAGCCGATAGATCTATTCAAGACTAGGCATGCCTTAACCGCACACTATGCGTGATCAAGATTGACATAAAACAGCCGACAAAACATAACTCATCATTTAAGGTGTAGATTAGATTGGTTTAGGTTAATAAACGATGGGTTAAGCAGGATATAAGGCCGATCTAGATTAATCCCAATCGAGCAAAGTGATATTGCTATAATTAAATAAATAATGAAAGCAATAAGCAATATCGATAACTTAATGAATCTATCCAAAGGACGCCACCCTTAGATAGAGCTGATAACTTGACCTTAATCTAGTTCGAGCAGTGGAGGTTGACTGGATCGATGCAGCTGTACTTGAACTAGACAAGAGTCGATAACTAGCCTATACCAGAGTTGCAGTGGAAGTCGATTGAATCGATGCAGCCGTACGAACAGAAGTATAAGCCATGACGATACTGACAGACAAGCCGAAGGTCATCCAGACCAATGTAGCCCTGCTTGCTGAAGAACTCACCGAGATCTACTCTACTCCTACTCCTAAGGGGTGGCCAGAGCTAAAAAAAGTAAGGAACTTGTATTTGATTTATTTGTTGTCTCTTATAATAGCCGGGGTCTGATATTTATACCCGAAACCTACGCATGAATCCTGCTTGAGCATGACTCATTATAAGTTTTGGCCTAAGAGAAAATATTCCTAATTTAAGATAACTTGGACCCTAATCTTTCCCTTTTTGTAGAGTCCAACATGTTTTTTTCCTGGTGCTAATTGTAGCTATTATAGTTATCTGCTGGCGCCATCTGAAGAGAGCAGATTCTAGTGCTGCATTCGAATTAGCTGATATCGACCTTTATATAATTGATTCCTTGATGACATGATCTTGGGAGCTTTTGAGTTCCTGCAATCTTTTTTCCAAATTCTGGTGTAAACACATGCCCCCAATTTTGGGATAAAAGTAATTTTATTCCAAAATTATCACATCTATACTCCTGATAGGTCCTACAGTCATGGGTAGAGAATCTTGATCTGGGGTCTACTGTTGTCACCGTCTATGTCAGCTTATCAGCCTATGCTTCAAAACTTTTATGAGTGCATCACTGCTTCATGGGTGCTTGGATCCATCTTTCTAGGCCAACTATAAAATGTCTATCCAACTCTAGCGAGAGCAATTCAACAATTTAGCTATGTTTCTCTTCTATCTGCTTCCTCGGGTGCCTCTGACTCCGCTGGACCCTCCATGGTCTATCTTTTTGCCATGAAGATTTTGAGTGGTTAGAAGAATTCTTGTCCATAGGGTTATTGTGTCGCTCATCTTAGTGCCTTGTCGAGCAAGAGGATCAGCTACTGCGGTTAGAAGAATTCTTGTGATATCACCTGAGTCTTCTCTCCATACTCATAGAGCTGTTCTAGTGTTTGTAAGGGCTAAAATGTGTGGACACCTTCCCCTTGTTTGCTCCATTAAATGCCCATCGGGAGAGCCATAGGCTTCTTTCCCATAGTTTCCCAGTCACCGAGAAATCAGCTGAGCATCTGTTAGGCAGGCGGCTTTTCCCCTTCTCTAGCATAATTTTATCAACGGGCCAATGTGACTTGGTTCATGATGACCTTCGGCCTTGTTGAGATCCAGACTCCCTTCAATCCAAAGAAGCCTTGGTGGGTTGATCGCTGGTCAATGTAAGTCTTTTGTATCTATCCCATGATATTTTGTAATTATGGGAAGCAATAAGTCCGAATCTATTATCTCTTCATTATTCGTCCCCTGAATTTCTAGAGTGTCGATCCATTTCTATATCTGACTTCAATTCCATATCCCCGGTGAAATCTATCTTCTCACCTTCCCAGGCTATATATATGGGCCACGGCTATGGATTGAAAAACATCCTACTTCATCTCAAACCTTTCATGTCTTTAGTGTGGTTTCTACTTTCCCATAGGTTTGAGATCAAGGAGAACAGCAAGAGGTCTGCTGAGAAGGCCCTCAATGGAGCTGCATCATCACGCCAGCGCCTTCATCACTAGGAGGGTGCAACTCATGATGCTTTCACTGCCTTGGGGCATAGGGACAACTCCATTTAGCCTTCAAGGTTCTCTTCGTCAATAGCTCACCACTAGCTCCCCTACTATCCGAGGAGGCGGGTCAACAATGACGACCTGTAACACCTCTAGTGTTTTAAACCCTAAAAGATGCCATGTCATCATATGCATTACACATCATTTGTGTGTTAGTGAAAACTTTGATATGCATTCCCTAAAACAAGTTTATTTTATGATTATATGTGTTGACTTGTATGGATGAATCAAGTTCAAAACCTTAGCATTGAATTGGAATTTCCGAAAACCCTAATTTCTAGCATTTAATATTACCCTGGAAAACCTAATTCAAAATCTAAGCACATTTTGGGGTTGAGCCTAAAAGGAAAAGTGTAGAGTTTGTCAAGGAGTACAAAGTTGGTTTTTGGAGTTTTCAAAGTTGTTATATAAAATTTGAAGTAATTTGAAAAGGCGATAAGTGCTTAAAGTGTCCCCTTTTGATTTTAAACTTGCATTTCAAAATGTAGACATAATTTGGGTATGGTTGTTAAAGCAAAGTTGTAGAAATTTTAATTTGGAACAACTTTTATTTTTGGAGATTTTTGTGTTACCATGCAAATTTGGGAGTAATTTGAGAAATTAGATGGGTGGCAATTTGGTAAATATGGTGAATAGTGTCAACGGGCGACACCTCACTATCGGTGAGCTTCCTCAGCGTTCCAGTCACGCCCGTGGCCTTCTCCGGCTTCACGCTAGCATGAGTAGGCTGCTGCGTGTCATCTCCTTGCTTCTTTGCCGCGCTATAAAGGTCGGGACGCCATCGTTGTCGCTCTTTCTCCTTCCTCTGCTTTTCCCATCGCCACCGCCCAACTTCGACGAGTCCATGCCATCGCCGTAGCGCCTTTCCAGTTGTAGCAAAGCTTGCCACAGCCTCATCTACTTCTTGCGCACCCAGCCGACCCGTCCTAGTTGCCTAATTTCACAGGGACACGCTACGTGCCGTCATTCTTCCTCGTGGCCAACAGCATCATCGTCGACCTCGATTCACCGTGGCCAGCGCTCTATGGTCTGTCCCTGCCCTTGCTAAGCATACTTTCAGCTTCACCATGTTGCTCTAGTGCTATGTGGCCCTTTGATTGAACCTTTTCTCCATCACAGCCGCTGGAACACCACCGTCGATGTCAGCTTCGTCGCCGTGTCTGCTATGATCATCGACCTGCTTCTCCGTTGCTCCTCTGGTCCATCTTTCAACTCAAGCATGTTCGGGGTGAGCTCCTAAGACTTCCCAAGCATTTTGTTTAACCACTACTGACCTCCTTTCATCGGCATGCCACAGCCACGCCGTCGTGGCCGCCATGGCCGTTGTTGAGCTCGGTCCAGGCCATAATTGGTGTAGCTTGTACCTCTAATCAAACCACCGTGAGTAGGGGACCATGGTAGTATCCTCGCCGTGGCTGGAGACCTCACCATCGGTGAGAAATCGCTAGTCAGAGGGCTCACCACCGTGGTCAGCGAGGACTGACGGGTGGGGTCACCCTGTCAGTGACTCTGTATTTGAAAAATGAATTTTTCTATTTTGCAGAATTAAATAAATAGTGCTATGATTTGTTATTTTTGTATAGAATTAATTAGAGCTTCAAAAATTATGAAAAGTTTTGTGTGACCTCTCTGAGATGTAAACTATTTAGGAAAAATATTAAATATTAATTTTCAGTTCATTTTGAATGTGATAAAAATTGCTCAAATTAATTAATAAATGGGTTTCCATGATTTTTCTAGGCTTAAATAATTATACAAAAATTATGAAAATTGTTTTGCCACTTAGTTATCATATGATAAGTCTTTACAAAAATTTTGAGCTCATTTGGAAGAAGTTGGTTTATTTCATAATTTTGAATTAAATAATTAATTCATAAAAGCAAATAGTAAACCTTAATGACTTAGGTTTTGTTTGAATTTTAGATTGAGTGATGACCTTGGGTCATTAGTATAAAATAATTCTTGGTTCTTAAAGTAAGTGTTTGAGTTTATGAAAGTGTTTAGTTAGTTGTTGGTTTGCAACTGTACCGGGAAGGAAAGTTGTATTCCAGTTATTAACTTTTGCATCCATTGTCAAGCATCATGTTTTATATCGCGCATCATATTAAACATGGCATTGTTACTACGTGTAGTGAACGAAAGTAAGAATGTGGTAGTCAATCAAGTTGTTGAGGAAGCTAATCCACCTATTGAGGTCGGGTTTGATATCTGTGGAACATCCCCGAAACCTGACTTTTTCGACAACCAAGGCAAGCCCCGGATGCATTTAAACCTACCTTGTGTTTTACAAATTTATATCACTTTTGCTTTTAAATACTGCATTAAGTGATTAGGAGTTGAGTGGAAACCTAATTGGTGCATTACCAACCTTGTTCTTCCATATCAACCTTGTTACCCGTTTCAATCCGAGAATGCTTAATTATGCTTAGCCATGCTTAGAATGATAAAAGTCGGGTGATTTCTAGTAACCTATGAGATATAAATTGTTTCTTGGATACGACTGGTTATTTATGTTATCATGAGATATGAGCATGTGGAGTAATAAATCTAGACCGGATAGACTCAGTGTATGAGAGCCACAAGACATGGAGGTCTTGTGAGCGGGTTCTTTCTGCCCGTGTCGATTAAGAACCATCCGTTGTTGAATTGTATGAGGTGAGACTTTGTAGTACTAGCCACATACTTTGGTAAGCCTTAACTTGGCTATTCTATTACGAAAATGGCTACTCATGCACTAGGGGTGGAGAGATGGCGAGAGTAGCGTGTACCCACGCGGCAATGGGCTGGATTGGTGGAGTACTGTATTCTCGGGTGGCGCGGACCTGTTCTTGTTTTAGAGGATGTAAGGGTGGGTTGGTATATGTAGGTCAGGGACCTGCATATGTCATGTGGTTGGGAATCCCTAGCTAGGTTATAATCGGTTCGAATCATCATTGCTCCTCGGTTATGGAGGCTTAACTCTCTGTTCATTATCGTAGTTAATAAGTGAAACTTGAGGAAGATTTGAGAAAGGGTTTGATATGAAATTCATGATCTCAATACGGATCATGGCAGATTCATATGTGATCTTGATGAGAGTTATATGTTGAAAGAAAGAATATTATGATAGAGCTTTTACGCAAAAAAGGACTTTGATTCTTACTAAAGCCTTACCTTGAATCCCTGAGCCTGCATTCTTGAGTATTATCTTTTGTTACTTTGGTTAAGTCTTGTTGAGTACTTTTGTACTCAGGGTTTGTTAACCCTTGTTGTAGGTGAGCCTCATGGGCAGGTCTGTCTTGGACCGTGCTACATGATGGTTATTCAAATCGATGATGCTGAGTAAATGTGTGGCCCTTGGGTAGGGCACTTTCTTTGTGTGTTCCATTTATGTTACTAATGCCACTCCACTACTATGGTTTGTAATAATAATCGTACTTAGTTTGTGAAACAATTGTTTGGTAAATTAAGTTATTGTAAGACTTTCGCTATTTTACTCTGATGTATATTAATGAATAAACTATTGTAATACTACAATGACTCTGTAATGGGATCCTGCTCAAAAAATCATGGATAATTCGGGGTTCCCTAGGGACACCTGATGGTCTTCTTAAGTTATCGAGAACATATGCATAGTCGTCAGAGGTCATTGGACAGTGACAGGTGCATATGGGCCCTATAATTTAGGAGGTTCTGCCATAGAGTGGTATCAGAGCACCATTACAAAGTTTTCGTAGTATTGTTTTATAAAAACTTCAAAACAATTTGGGGCAAATAAATTTAATCTATTAATTTGGTCTAAATTGCTTTTGACTTATCTTAATTCATTATCGCCATTCCTTATTTGATTAAAAAGGTTTTATATGGTGGAGTAGTAATCTTATTATGCCCTATATAATATGAACTTTTGTTTATAAACTTTAGGAGCTTTGATGTTTAAGTTTCATAAGGATGATTCATGCATCATGATTAATCCACTTTTAAATTACTTTACCTCTTAGTTTGGGTTAGTAGTATGAGTCCCATTCTTACTACTCTTTAGACTTTTCTCTGATTATCTTACTGTTATTAAATCTTGCTTTCTACAGTATGGCTCGTACCAAGGTAACACCCCATAAGTCCATTGGACCCAAAGGAGTTCCTCATCACTAGCTTGCCCCTAGGAGTGATGGTGCTAGCAGTAGCAGCTTTAGGCCTGATCCCCAGGCTAAGATATAGAGGCTTTTAGTAGAATTAGCACAAGCTACTAGAGATAGGACCTTGGATGCCATCCAGGTGGGCAAGTTATAGGATCAATTGAGTCGTTGCACCACCGCTCATAAGAACTATGAGCATATGTTAGTTCGTATGGTGGAAGGAAGAAATGAAGCTTGGCATAGAGAAAATGTAGCTAGAGCCCGAGTTCATGAGTTAGAGTTTTATGTAGAAGACTTAAAAGAATATTATACCAATCTACATGAAGAAGTCCATAGGCTGAACAATCTTCTGAATCCAAATCATGAGCCTCATGCTGATGCAATGGACCCAGGTGTCATCATAGCAGATGATGATGAGCCTGAAGAGGAGGAAGAAGAAGATCTAGAAGAAGTAGTGATGGTCAATGACAGTGATAATGAAGGCAGAAATGTTTCTAGAATGGATACCAATCATGAGGTTTGATGCGATCGAGGAGAAGAGTAGAGTTGTAATATAGTGAGTTCTAGTCTAGTTGGGTAGTCTTGCTTAAGTGTAGACTTGTGTATAAATAAGTAAACTCAATGTAATGTGTTTGTAGTAAGCTCTTTTAATATTTAAATAAATGCTTGTGAGTAAAGCTTGGTTTGTCATGAACAGATGCCTCATACTCGTGCCTCAGATGTTCCTGGTTCTTCGCAAGACAAGGGTGGTATTCTTGATCCACCACCAGTTCCGCCAACTTTGGCTGATGCTATCGCGACACTAGTCCATGTGACCATAGATAATGCTCGTTTGCTTTGGGAGTTAGCTCAAAGCAATTAGAATATGATGCAAGGGAATCGTGGTCGTAATCATCCAAGGCAGGAAGCTACATATGTTGACTTCATGGATACACGACCACCAGTGTTTACCAAGGCTGATGAACCACTTGAAGCTGATGATTGGCTTCATACCATAGAGCAGAAGTTCGATCTCATTCCATGCACTAAGTTTTAGAAGCCTATTTTTGCTGCCCAATAGCTTAGAGGTGTAGCAAGTGCTTGGTGGGCAAACCTTGTGGCCATGCAACCAGCCGGTACTCGATTGACTTGGGCTGAGTTCCATACTGCTTTCTGTGCCCATTATATTCCAGAGGGAGTTATGGACATGAAGCTAGATGAGTTTCTTGCTTTGAAGCAAGGTGATCAAACAGTCATGCAGTATGTGGGCAAGTTCAATCACCTTTCATAGTATGCACAGGAGCATGTTAACACAGATGCCAAGAAGAAGAAGTGGTTCATGTGTGGTCTTAGTACCAAACTTCAGACCATGATGACTACATGCACAAATGTCACGTATCATGAGGCAGTTAAAATTGCTATTGCTTCAGAGGAGAAATATCGGTAGCATAAGGAGATTAAGAAGAAAAAGAGTGTGCCATCTAGGTCTTATGGTGGCAATCAAAAGAGACAGAATATAATTTATCATCTGATGAATCACAACCGTCCTCCTTATCATCCGCTGTAGTTCCAAGCTGGGCAGCGACCAAATGTCTTTCCTGCTATAACTTACACAAACTCACAATAGACAAATGTTTCTGGTGTTTGTGCTCCAACACCCCAAGGCCACAATTACCCATGTTTCAATTGTGGGAAGTCAGGTCATTTCTCTAGGGAATGTCCGTATCCTAAGCAGTACAATCCAAATTTTTAGAAAGCTCTTGGAAATCAACAATAGGGTCCAGCTTAGAACAAGAACAACAACCAAAATGCTCAGAAGGGCAAAAATGAAAAGAAGACAGGGTGGGTTTTCTATACTCAAGCTAGGGAGATTCTAGAAGGGGAACCCGTGATGCTGGGTATGTTTCCCATCGCCGATCATCCTACAGTTATGCTTTTTGATTCTGGTGCATCTCATACATTCATCAATAGAACCTTTGTCATAAAGCATGAAATTCCAATTGGGGAAACAAAGGAGAATTTTTATATATAGTCGCTCGAGGGACGTCTGTGTACTAAGGAAATGGTGTACCAGGTACCCATAAACCTGGGTGGGCACATTTTTCCCAATATCATGATTATTTTAAAGGATCAGGATATAGATGTGATCCTAGGTATGAACTAGATGTATCAGCATAATGCTATTGTAGATACTTTAAATAGGACAATAAGGTTGAGTTTGCCAGGCAGTAATTCTCAGCTTCTTATCCAACTTCCAATCTTAAAGAGATCATTGGAAAAAGTTTGTGCAACTTCCGTCAAAGAGATTAGAGATATCCCTGTAGTCTGTGAATTTTCATATGTTTTTCCCAAAGATTTACCCAGTCTACCACCTGATAGAGATGTTCAGTTTGGAATAGATCTAAAGCCTGGAATAGCTCTGATCTCTAGGAGAGCTTATAGGATGCCTCCCAAGGAATTGGCTGAGTTGAAGACTCAATTGCAAGAGTTGATTGAAAAAGGTTTTATCCAACCTAGTTCATCACCTTGGGGATGTCCTGCAATTTTTGTGAAAAAGAAAGATGAGACCCTAAGATTGTGTGTTGACTATCGTCCATTGAATGAAGTGATAATTAAAAATAAATATCCCTTACCTCAGATAGATTTACTTTTTGATCAACTGGCTGGAGCCAAGGTTTTCTCCAAGGTTGATTTGAGGCCGGGTTATCATCAAATCAAGATTAAGCCTGATGATATTCCCAAAACGGCATTTACCACCATATATGGATTATATGAGTACCTGGTAATGTCTTTTGGTTTGACAAATGCCCTAGCTCACTTCATGTATCTGATGAATTCAGTGTTCATGCCTGAGCTAGACAAGTTTATAGTGGTGTTTATTGATGACATCTTAGTATATTCCAAGAACAAGAAAGAACATGCTGACCATCTTAGAATTGTTCTGACACGCCTAAGAGAACATCAGTTATATGCCAAGTTCAGTAAGTGTGACTTCTGGTTAAAGGAAGTACAGTTCTTAGGGAATGTCTTTTCTGCTAAAGGAGTTGCAGTAGGTCCAAGCAAAGTTAAGGATATACTAGATTGGAAACCACCAACCACTGTTCATCAGGTTTGAAGTTTTCTAGGAATGGCGGGTTATTATCGTCATTTCATTCTAGATTTCTCTAGAATATCCAAGTCCATCATGGGATTGTTGAAAAACCAAGACAAATTTGTCTGGTCACCTGACTGTGAAGAAGCTTTCCAGACTTTGAAGAGATTATTAACCACTGCACCAGTGTTAGCACAGCCAGATATCGAGAAGCCGTTCGACATTTATTATGATGCTTCTGGTATTGGTATTGGTATTGGGTGTGTATTGATGCAAGAAGGCTGAGTCATTGCCTATGCTTCCAGACAACTTAAGCAACATGAAGAACATTATCCAACTCATGATCTGGAGTTAGCAGCAGTTGTCCATGCTTTGAAGATTTGGCGGCATTACCTGCTTGGTAATACTTGCCATATTTATATAGATCATAAGAGTTTAAAGTATATCTTTACTCAATCAGAATTGAATATGCAGCAAAGAAGATGGTTAGAATTGATTAAAAATTATGACTTGGAGGTATATTACCATCCTAGTAAATCAAATGTTGTTGCAGATGCACTCAGTCATAAGAGTCATTGCAATTGCCTGACAATAAAAATAATGGATCTAACTTTATGTCATGAGATGGAGAAGTTGAATATGGAGATAATTCAACAAGGTAGTTTGACCAATATAATTGTTGAATCAACTATTCGAGACCAAATTATTGCCGCCCAGAAAGAAAACAAGAGTATAGCCCATATCAAAGAAAGAGTCAGGAATGGAAAAGCGGCATGCTTCAATATAGATGATGCAGATGTGCTATGGTTCAAGAATCGCCTTGTGGTACCAAAGGTTCCTGAGTTGCAACAGTCAATTCTTGAAGAGGCACATACCACCAGGTTTTCTATTCATCCGGGAAGTAATAAGATATACCATGACTTGAAACAGAGATTTTGGTGGACCAAAATGAAGATAGAGATTGCTCGATATATAGCCAAGTGTGATACTTTTCAAAAGTAAAAGCTATACATTTGAGGTCTGCTAGAGAGTTACAACCATTGCCCATTCCAGCTTGGAAGTGGGAGGATATTAGTATGGACTTTATTATCGGTCTACCCAAGACATCAAAAGGTTTTGACTCAATATGGGTTATTGTGGATCGACTAACCAAGTCAGCACATTTTCTTCCAATCAAGAGTATATATCCCACTATCTAATATGCCAAGATGTATTTAGCACGAATCATGAGCTTACATGGTGTACCAAAGACCATTGTGTCAGATAGAGGTACACAGTTTGTTTCCAACTTTTGGAAACAATTGCATACTTCAGTGAGTACCAAACTTCTATATAGTACCGCTTATCATCCCCAGACTGATGGTCAGACTTAAAGAGTAAATCAAATACTTGAAGACATGTTAAGGTGTTGTGTCCTTAACTATTCCAATAAGTGGGATGAATGTTTGCCTTTGGCTGAGTTCTCATACAACAATAGTTATCAAGAGAGCATTAAGATGGCTCTGTTTGAAGCACTCTATGATCGTAGATGCCGAACATCGCTAAATTGGTCTGAACCTAGAGAAAGATGGTTTGTTGGAGTTGACCTTGTGAAAGAAATAGAAGAGAAAGTTAGGCAGATACAAAATAATTTGAAGATAGCTCAATCCCGACAAAAGAGTTATGCAGATAAACGATGTCGACCATTGGTGTTTAACAAGGGAGATTATGTATATCTAAAGGTATCACCAATGAAGGGAGTCAACTGTTTTGGTATTAAAGGCAAGTTGGCACCTCGTTATATTAGACCATTTCAAATATTAGAAAGGTGTGGAAAGGTGGCATATTGCTTGAAATTACCAGAACATCTCTTAGCTATACACAATGTGTTCCATGTCTCCTAGTTAAAGAAATGTCTTCAAGTGCCTGATCAAAATGTTGAGGTTGAAGGAGTTGAACTTGAACCTAATTTGACCTATTCTGAATATCCTATCCGAGTTCTGGATTAGAAAGATCGTGTCACTTGAAGGAGGACAATCAAATTCTACAAGATACAATGGAATCAACATTCCGAGGAAGAAGCTACTTGGGAATCCAAAGATTTTGTGCTAGAACAATTTTCAGAGTTTCTTGCATCGATATAGAATAATATTAGTTGTGTTTTGTAAAGGGACCTTAGCTATTTTATGGATAGGTTTGGAATGTTTTTGCTTGACACATTTCCTTTTCCATTACTTTATCCTAGGACTTTTAAATCTTGGGACGAGATTTCTTTTAGGGGGAAAGGTTGTAACACCTCTGGTGTATTAAACCCTAAAAGATGACATGTCATCATATGCATTGCACATCATTTGTGTGTTAGCGAAAACTTTAATATGCGTTCCCTAAAACAAGTTTATTTTATGATTATATGTGTTGACTTGTATGGATGAATCAAATTCAAAACCTTAGCATTGAATTGGAATTTTCGAAAACCCTAATTTCTAGCATTTAATATTACCCTGGAAAACCTAATTCAAAATCTAAGCACATTTCATCATCGCTCTTTCTCCTTCTTCTGCTTTTCCCATCGCCACCGCCCAAATCCGACAAGCCCATGTCATCGCCATAGTGCCTTTCCAATCGCAGCAAAGCTTGCCACAGCCTCGTCTACTTCTTGCACACCCAGCCGACCCATCCTAGTCGCCTGCCGGGACACGCTGCGCGCCGTCATTCTTCCTCGCGGTCGGCAGCATCGTCGTCGACCTTGATTCACCGTGGCCAGTGCTCTATGGTATGTCCCTGCCCTTGCTAAGCATACTTTCAGCTTCACCATGTTGCTCTGTTGCTATGTGGCCCTTTGATTGATCCTTTTCTCCACCGTAGCCGCTGGAACACCGCCATCAACGTCAGCTTCTGCGCCGTGTCTGCTGTGATCGTCGACCTGCTTCTTCGTTGCTCATCCGGTCCATCTTTCAGCTCGAGCTATTTGGGGTGAGCTCCTAAGACTTCCCAAGCATTTTGTTTAACCGCTATCGACCTCCTTTTGTCGGCGTGCTGCAGCCACGCCTTTGTGGCTGCCATGGCCGTCATTGAGCTCGGTCTAGGCCATAATTGGTGTAGCTTGTACCTCTAATCGAACTACCGTAGTAGGGGATCATGGTAGTATCCTCGCCATGGCCGGAGACCTCACCATCGGTGAGAAATCACCGGTCTGAGGGCTCACCGCCGTGGTCAGCGAGGACTGACGGGTGGGGTCACCCTGTCAGTGACTCTGTATTTGAAAAATGAAATTTTCTATTTTGCAGAATTAAATGAAATAGTGCTGTGATTTGTTATTTTTGTATAGAATGAATTAGAGCTTAAAAAATTATGAGAATTTTTGTATGACCTCTCTGAGATGTAAACTATTTAGAAAAAAATATTAAATGTTATTTTTCAGTTCATTTTGAATGTGATAAAAATTACTCAAATTAATTAATAAATGGGTTTCCATGATTTTCTAGGCTTAAATAATTATCCAAAAATTATGAAAATTATTTTGCCACTTAGTTATCATATGATGAGTCTTTACAAAAATTTTGAGCTCATTGGGAAGAAGTTGATTTATTTCATAATTTTGAATTAAATAATTAATTCATAAAAGCAAATAGTAAAGCTTAATGGCTTAGGTTTTGTTTGAATTTTGGATCAAGTGATGACCTTGGGTCATTAGTATAAAATAATTCTTGGTACTTAAAGTAAGTGTTTGAGTTTATGAAAAATGTTTAGTTAGTTGGTTTGCAACTATACCACAAAGGAAAGTTGTATTCCAGTTATTAACTTTTGCATCCATTGTCAAGCATCATGTTTTATATCGTGCATCATATTAAACATGGCATTGTTACTATGTGTAGTGAATGAAAGCGAGAACATGGTAGTCAATCAAGTTGTTGAGGAAGCTAATCCACATATTGAGGTTGGGTTTGATATCTGTGGAACATCCTCGGAACCTGACTTTTTCAACAACCAAGGCAAGCCCCAGATGCATTTAAACCTACCTTGTGTTTTACAAATTTATATCGCTTTTGCTTTTAAATACTGCATTAAGTGATTAGGAGTTGAGTGGAAACCTAATTGGTGCATTACCAACCTTGTTCTTACATATCAACCATGTTACCTGTTTCAATCCGAGAATGCTTAATTATGCTTAGCCATGCTTAGAACGATAAAAGTCGGGTACTTTTCGGTTACCTGCGAGATATAAATGGTTTCTTGGATACAACTGGTTATTTATGTTATCATGAGATATGAGCATGTGGAGTAATAAATCTAGACCGGGTGGACTCGGTGTATGAGAGCCACAAGACATGGAGGTCTTATGAGCGGGTTCTTTCCGCCCATGTCGATTAAGAACCGTCCATTATTGAATTGCATGAGATGAGACTTTGTAGTACTAGCCACATACTCCGATAAGCCTTAACTCAGCTATTGTAACACCTCTGGTGTTTTGACCTAATACTAAAATTTGACATGTTATCATGTGCATTGCAAAGCATTCATATAGTATAAAGTTTTGAATGCATTCACTAAATAAGATTTATTTCATAATGTTGTTATTTCATGTGATGTGTTTCAAAAACCCTAAATACAGATCATGACCACAAGGGTCAAATTTCATGTGTTCATGTGAGGCCATGTGTCATTTGACTCAAATAACCCTAATGGGCCATGTTGCTGGTCAAAAATCAAAATCTAAGTAAAAGGAAGACAAATCAAATTTTGAATTCACATTCAAATTATAAAAGTCCTTTTTGCCCCTTTTAACTAATTCAAAATCCATGAGGAATTTGGGGTTGAGGCAAAAAGCAAAGTTGGAGATTATTTTATAAGGATCAACTTTGGTATTCAAAGTTTTTCAAGTTTACATACAAAATTTGGAGTAATTTTGGAATGATTCAAATCTTTAAATGTACCCCAAATGTGAAATTCAAAATGGAGGTAGAATTTGAAAATGTTCCTAGAAGTAAAGTTGTAGAGTTTGAAAAATTGAACAACTTTCATTTTTGGAGATTTTCAACTTCTTTAGAAAAATTCTGAGTAATTTGGAAAATAGGCACAGTGGCAGTTCTGTAAATAATGCAAAATTTAAAAATCACATCGCCGCTCACCGCCGGCGCCACGCAGTCTGCTTGCCGCCGACCTTCTCCGCCGCTTTCACGTGCGGTGACACGCCGATGTCACCGTGGTGAATCCACCCGTGCGTTGGCGACACCGGACGCCTTCTTCCGGGCTATAAATAGCCACAGTCGCCGCCGTCACTCCCGTTCTTCCCCTCTGCTCTGCTCCGCCACCGCATAGCTCCGCCGCTCACCATAGGCCTCGTCGAGCCGCGTCAGTCGTTCCCAGCTACGTCAACGCGATCGCATTGGTCTTGCGCTCCTCCTCGATTTGCTCTCGTCGCTGATGTTGGCCGGAATCGCCCGGCGCAACCCGTCTTCCCCGTGACCGGTCGGAGCTCCGCCGCGACTGCCCTCACCATGGCCAGGCTAATCCTGACCATCTCCGACTGCACCAAGCCCATCATCGTGATCACGGCGAGCTCCTGAGCGTGTTGCTCACTCTTCCTTTGACTCTACTGCGCCGTAGCCTTAGTTACATCGATCACCGTCGGGTCCGAGCCGCCATGGCCAGCGTCGAGTTCCATCCGGTGTGTCCTTTTCTGTTCTAAGGCTTGGGATAGATGCGCGACTTGGTGTAGATCATGTAGGAGCAGTCCGTCTCACCGGAGATTCACCACCGGCGTGTTTTGCTGGCCGGAGCTAGCCGCGCCGCCGTGTCTGGTTCACTGCCGCTGACGCGTGGGGTCAGTCTGTCAGTGAGCAGGGAGAAGAAGAACAGTGCTGATTTTTGTTTTCTGATTTTGAATAATGCAGCAATTTGGCAATTTTGTAGGAATTTATTTACACATCCAAAAATTCTGAAAATTTGTGGGTAGCTTCTGTACATGTTTTAGTATGATTTAAAAATTTTAAACTTGGAATTTGAATAAATTTTTAATGTTCAAATATTTAGTCCATTAATTGAAAAATGCAATTTCCATGATTTTTGTAGGTCACTATATAACTCCAAAAGTTATGAAATTTATTTTGGTACACTAATTTATCATGAGGAAGCTTACATAAAAATTTGAGCTTAATTGGACAAAGTTTATTTTATACCTAATGTAGACTTAATTATTTAATTAATTATTCATTTAATTAATGTTTAATCAATTAGGATTTGTTTGACTTTAGAATTGATTGTTGACCTTGGGTCATTCACTTATAATGATCCTTAGTACCTTAATTAGTATTGAACTCATACCTAATTTGTAATTAGTAAATCTTAATGACATTTCATGTGATAACCAAGGTCATTAACAAGTTAACTCATCGAAACCCTAAGTGTTTGATTAGAGTTGGATCTTGTTTTGGTCATGTTTTGTGACTAGTAGGGTTTCAAGATCCATTAGGTCAAGTCACATGTGTGGTTCTTAATAATAGTGTTGCAGGTTGGTTTTGTTGGCTTGCAACTGTACCGCGAAATAAAATCTTTTGCGGGTGTTTTTACATTTCATGTGCCGTGAAAGCATCATGTTTACATTATCATCATGTTAAAGCATATGTTATCATTTCATGTAGAACCCGAGAATGAAACAATTCTAGTTGAGCAAGTTCTGGAAGAATCCCCGGTTGTCATGGGATTCGATAATTGTGGTACTAAACCGGAATCTGAGATCGTCAACGAAGGCAAGCCCCGGTTTATGCATTAAGCCCTTACCTTGTTTACTTTGAAAAGTTTATCACCTATGTTATTTATTGCATTAAGTTGTTTCATTCAAATGTTACCTACTTGATGCATTACCTTCCTTGTTAATTGTTTACCATCCTTGAAGATGTTTTCATTTACAAAAGCGTAGAATGCTTAGTATGCTTTATGGTAGGCTTTCAAAGTAAAAGTTTCGATGAAATCAAAGATGGCATACTGGCCAAAGAAAGAAAGAATGTAGAATGAATTAGAGACTTGTCGGGTGACTTATCTTGAATGTCGGGTAATGTTGCCGACTATATCGCTTAAAGGCCACTCATTGTGGATCTTCTGAACAAGACACTTTGTAGTACTGGTCACATACTCCGGTAAGCCTACTTCAGCTAATTCGATACTAAGATGAATGCCCGTGCACTGGGAGTGGAGAGATGGTGGGAGTAGCGTGTACCCTCGTGGCTGGAATGTGGCCGGATTTGAGGTGTGCTGTGCTCTCGGGTGGCGTGGAGATGGCTTAGTATAGGAAGATCCGATAGCAAGGTTGATATATGCAAGATTAAGTTCTACATATGTCATGTGATAAGGAATCCCCAGCTGGGACTTGAATCAATTCGAATTGTCGGTGCTCCGCGGATATGGAGACTCAATTCATTATAGAAGCAATGTAGTACTGGTGAATTACTAAAATAAGAGAAAAAGAATAGAATGAGAAGGAATGGAATATGGGAAATGTATATTTAGTTGAGATAATGAAAGAACTTAGTGGTAAACTTGAAAATAGAATGAAGAATAGTAAGCTTTTGGCAAAGAACTTTTGAATCTTGCTACATCCTTACCTTGCCCCAAAGCCCTGCATCTCTAAAGTCTTACACCCCGTTATGTCGAGTTAGTCTTGTTGAGTACTTTTGTACTCAGGGTTTGTTAACCCTTGTTGCAGGTGAGTCGCATGCGTAGGCTTGTTTTGGTCCCTGCTGCATGTCTGTGTTTGAAGTCAATGACGAAGAGGAGTGATGAATGGCCCTTGGACAAGGCACTAGTTTGTTTGATAAATAAAGTTAATGTAATATTATCCTGCTACTATGGTTGTATGACACTTTGGTATTGTAAGTTTGAAAACAACTGGTTTGTAACTATGTTATCTTAAGACTTCCGCTATCTTTTACTCTGGTATATATTTGAATAAACTATTGTAATCTGCAATGACTATGATTGGGATCCTGTTTGAAAAGAGAATCGTGGATGATTCGGGTTTCCCGAGGACACCCGACAGACCTGTTGAGTTGTTGGGAACTCATGTACGCTATCCGAGGTCTGTTAAGACAATGATAGGTGCATGTGGGCCCGATTCCTTAGGAGGTTCTGCCACAGCTGGTATCAGAGCAGTTCCCATCTAAGATCATTGTAGGTTACTTTGGAAAACCTTCAAAATGATTTGGATCAAGGAAAGTAAACATGATATTTTGAAAGTTCAATTTCTTTCTTCTTACCTTTGATCTAGACTCAATCCTGACTTATTTGAAAAGTTTGTGGCGGATAATATGATTAGGTTTGTCCTATGAAAATCTAGTACTTATGATTATACTAATCTTTTGTACGTAGATTCGTAAGATCGATTCATGCATCATGCTTGAGCACCTTGCATTATAATTCCCCTTAATAGTGGTTGGGTAAGTAATGTCAATCCCATTCTTGCTAACCTCTGTTATCCTCAAGCTATTCTTATAGTCCTACCCTAAATTCTTCAGGCTATGGCAAAGACCAAGAAAACTGCACGCAAGTCCACCAGACCTCATGGAGTCCCTCGTCACCAAATGGCACCAAGAAATCACGAGCTTGGTGAAGGAAGTTCCAAGAACCCAGGAGAGGAAGGATCTTCAAGCAACCCCACCAACGTCGAGAACATTAACAAGGAGCTCAACACTCTTCGTCGAGCTCATGCCAAAGACCAAGAAGAGCTGGCGGAAATGCAAAGGGGCATCACCATGACCATGGAACTGCGGAATGAAGCCTAGACACGAGAAGATGCGGCCAATGAACATGTCAATGAGTTGGAGTTCTACGTAGAGGACCTAGAGATGGACAATGCCATTCTTCATGAGAATGTCCATATGCTGTATGCCCAACTTCATCCTCCTCATGGGGATGGTGAAGTTACCGATGAAGAAATGATTGTAGCTCTAGGGGAAGTCGAGAATGAAGAAGAGGAGGAGGATCCTGAGGAGTTAGTGTACTTCTCAGATGAAGATGAGGTTTCATCCGATATGGGCACGGATGCCGAAGACTGAAAGCTTGGAGTAGTAGTAGTTCCTTTACTGCTTTCCTAGAGAACCAAGGTTGTCTTGTGGGATACAAGACATGTAATTTAAATAAGAACCCTTTGTAGCATGCAACCTTTTAAAATCTTTCAATAAAGAATAATGTAAGTAAATGTGTTTCTCTAACAGATGCCTCGTCCTATCACCTGAACTGGTGCTAGTGGCTCGCATGATGATGATGAGTGCCCAAATCCTCCACCAATGCCCTCGACTATGGCAGATGCCATAGCTGCACTCATCAACGCAACGGCAGAGAATGCCAGGCTGTTAAGGGAGTTGGCGCAGAACCAGCAGGCACCATACCCTAATCATGGCCGTCGTAATAATGGAAACGACGAGTCAACTTATGTGGATTTTACTGACACACGTCCGCCTGTGTTCTCTAAGGCAGACGAACCTTTAGAAGCTGATGATTGGCTTAGGACAATAGAGCAAAAGTTCGAGCTGATCCACTGTACTGAGGTTCAAAAACCAAGGTTTGCGGCACAGCAACTCCAAGGAGCTGCTGGTGCCTAGTGGGCAAATTTGGTAGCAATACAGCCCGCTGGTCACCAAATCAACTAGAGGGAGTTCAAGGATGCCTTCAGGGCACATTATATTCTGGACGGTGTGATGACCATGAAGCTGGAAGAGTTCTTGGCTCTTAAGCAAGGTAGAAGAAGTCCTTAATTGGAAAGCACCTACAACTATTCATCAAGTTCGTAGCTTCCTGGGGTTGGCAGGGTATTACCATCGGTTTATCCCTGACTTCTCCAGAATTGTGAAGCCAATTACTAGACTGTTGAAAAATCAAACTAAGTTTGTATGGTCAACCGAGTGTGAAGAGGCCTTTCAGACGTTGAAGAAGTTACTGACAACTGCACCAGTATTAACACAACCTAATATTGAGAGGCCATTTGATATCTATTGTGATGCATCTGGAATTGGTATTGGCTGCGTTCTTATGCAAGAAGGCAGAGTCATTGCATATGCTTCCAGACAACTCAAGAAGCACAAAGAACATTATCCCACCCATGATCTTGAATTAGCTGCTGTTGTCCATTCACTTAAGATTTGGCGACATTATTTATTGGGCAATATATGTCATATCTATACGGATCACAAGAGTTTGAAATACATCTTCACTCAGTCAGAGCTGAATATGAGGCAAAGGAGATGGTTAGAACTTATCAAAGATTATGACTTAGAAGTGCATTATCATCCGGGCAAGGCTAATGTGGTTGCCGATGCCCTGAGTCGCAAGAGTCATTGTCATTGCCTAATTGTAGAACCTATGCAGCGAACATTGTGTCAAGAGATGGAGCATCTGGATTTACAAATCATAGAACAAGGTTCCCTGTCCAATATTGTAGTCGAGTCCACTATCAAAGATCTGATCATTGCTGCTCAATAGAAAAGTAAGGGCATAGCCCATATTAAGGATAAGGTTAGATCTGGAAAACCAACCTGTTTCAAGATTGATGAATCAGATGTCGTATGGTTCAATGATAGGTTGGTAGTACCCAAAGATCCGGAGCTGCAAAAGCAGATTCTTGATGAAGCTCATTCTACAAGATACTCCATTCATCCGGGTAGCAACAAAATGTATCATGATCTGAGAAAGAGATATTGGTGGACCAAAATGAAAATAGAAATAGCTCAATATGTGGCCAAGTGTGATATTTGCCAGAGAGTCAAAGCAGTTCATATGAAGACTGTAGGTCCATTACATTCGTTGCTAGTTCCATCTTGGAGATGGGAAGATATTTGTATGGACTTCATAGTAGGGTTGCCTAGAACATCTATAGGCTACAATTCAATATGGGTTATTGTTGATCGTCTAACCAAGATATCTCATTTTTTGCCAGTCAGAGATAAATATCGAGCGGAGCAGTATGCAAAGCTTTATCTTGATAGAATTTTTAGTCTGCATGGGGCACCCAAGACCATTGTTTCTGACAGAGGATCATTGTTCATATCCAAGTTTTGGAAAAGTCTACATGAGTCTTTAGGAACTAAACTTATCCGTAGTTCTGCTTATCATCTACAAATAGACGGACAGACTGAAAGGGTAAATCAAATTCTTGAAGATATGCTAAGAGCCTGTGTTCTTTCCTTTGGTGCTAAATGGGATGAATGCCTTCCCTTAGCGGAATTCTCATATAACAACAGCCATCAAGAGAGCATTAAAATGGCACCATTCGAAGCACTGTATGGCCGTAGGTGCCAAACACCTTTAAATTGGTCAGAATCTGGAGAACGTTGGTTCTTTGGACCGGATGTGGTCAAGGAAGCTGAAGAGAAAGTTAAACTCATACAAGCTAATATGAAGGTAGCTCAGTCCCGACAGAAAAGCTATGCTGATAAGAGGAGACGACCGCTAGAATTCAAAGTGGGAGATTATGTCTACCTCAAGGTATCACCGATGAAAGGAGTTCATCGATTTGGGATTCGGGGAAAGTTGGCGCCCCGTTATGTCGGCCCTTTTCAGATCCAACAACGATGTGGACCAGTCGCCTATCGCGTCAAGCTACCAGATCACATGTCAGCGGTGCATGATACCTTTCATGTATCTCAGTTAAAGAAGTGTCTTCAAGTACCTGACCAAGAAGTTGACTTTGGTGCTGTAGAACTAGAACCTAATTTGACTTATGCCGAGTACCCCATTAGAGTCTTAGATCAGAAAGATCGAGTCACTCGTAGACGTATAATCAAGTTCTACAAAGTACAATGGAATCAACACACGGAAGATGAAGCTACTTGGGAGTCCGAGGATTACTTAGAAGAAAACTTTCCTGACTTCTTCACTTCTATCTAGTTGCAATACCTTGTCTATATTGTAACTTGTCTTGTTATTAACAGAATGGACAAACCCCCTCACTAGCCTTTTGAATAAAGTTGTAATGTGTTAGCTTGACACATTTCCTTTTCCATTACTTAGCCTTAAGTTTTAAATCTCGGGACGAGATTTCTTTAAGGGGGAAGGGTTGTAACACCTCTGGTGTTTTGACCTAATACTAAAATTTGACATGTCATCATGTGCATTGCAAAGCATTCATATAGTATAAAGTTTTGAATGCATTCACTAAATAAGATTTATTTCATAATGTTGTTATTTCATGTGATGTGTTTCAAAAACCCTAAATACAGATCATGACCACAAGGGTCAAATTTCATGTGTTCATGTGAGGCCATGTGTCATTTGACTCAAATAACCCTAATGGGCCATGTTGCTGGTCAAAAATCAAAATCTAAGTAAAAGGAAGACAAATCAAATTTGAATTCACATTCAAATTATAAAAGTCCTTTTTGCCCCTTTTAACTAATTCAAAATCCATGAGGAATTTGGGGTTGAGGCAAAAAGCAAAGTTGGAGATTATTTTATAAGGATCAACTTTGGTATTCAAAGTTTTTCAAGTTTACATACAAAATTTGGAGTAATTTTGGAATGATTCAAATCTTTAAATGTACCCCAAATGTGAAATTCAAAATGGAGGCAGAATTTGAAAATGTTCCTAGAAGTAAAGTTGTAGAGTTTGAAAAATTGAACAACTTTCATTTTTGGAGATTTTCAACTTCTTTAGAAAAATTCTGAGTAATTTGGAAAATAGGCACAGTGGTAGTTCTGTAAATAATGCAAAATTTAAAAATCACATCGCCGCTCACCGCCGGCGCCACGCAGTCTGCTTGCCGCCGACCTTCTTCGCCGCTTTCATGCGCGGTGACACGCCGATGTCACCGTGGCGAATCCACCCGTGCGTTGGCAACACCGGACGCCTTCTTCCGGGCTATAAATAGCCACAGTCGCCGCCGTCACTCCCGTTCTTCCCCTCTGCTCTGCTCCGCCACCGCATAGCTCCGCCGCTCGCCGTAGGCCTCGTCGAGCCGCGTCAGTCGTTCCTAGCTACGTCAACGCGATCGCATTGGTCTTGCGCTCCTCCTCGATTTGCTCTCGTCGCTGATGTTGGCCGGAATCGCCCGGCGCAACCCGTCTTCCCCGTGACCGGTCGGAGCTCCGCCGCGACTGCCCTCACCGTGGCCAGGCTACTCCTGACCATCTCCGACTGCACCAAGCCCATCATCGTGATCACGGTGAGCTCCTGAGCGTGTTGCTCACTCTTCCTTTGACTCTACTGTGCCGTAGCCTTAGTTACATCGATCACCGTCGGGTCCGAGCCGCCATGGCCGGCGTCGAGTTCCATCCGGTGTGTCCTTTTCTGTTCTGAGGCTTGGGATAGATGCGCGACTTGGTGTAGATCATGTAGGAGCAGTCCGTCTCACCGGAGATTCACCACCGGCGCGTTTTGCTGGCCGGAGCTGGCCGCGCCGCCGTGTCTGGTTCACTGCCGCTGACACGTGGGGTCAGTCTGTCAGTGAGCAGGGAGAAGAAGAACAGTGCTGATTTTTGTTTTCTGATTTTGAATAGTGCAGCAATTTGGCAATTTTGTAGGAATTTATTTACACATCCAAAAATTCTGAAAATTTGTGGGTAGCTTCTGTACATGTTTTAGTATGATTTAAAAATTTGAAACTTGGAATTTGAATAAATTTTTAATGTTCAAATATTTAGTCCATTAATTGAAAAATGCAATTTCCATGATTTTTGTAGGTCACTATATAACTCCAAAAGTTATGAAATTTATTTTGGTACACTAATTTATCATGAGGAAGCTTACATAAAAATTTGAGCTTAATTGGACAAAGTTTATTTTATACCTAATGTAGACTTAATTATTTAATTAATTATTCATTTAATTAATGTTTAATCAATTAGGATTTGTTTGACTTTAGAATTGATTGTTGACCTTGGGTCATTCACTTATAATGATCCTTAGTACCTTAATTAGTATTGAACTCATACCTAATTTGTAATTAGTAAATCTTAATGACATTTCATGTGATAACCAAGGTCATTAACAAGTTAACTCGTCGAAACCCTAAGTGTTTGATTAGAGTTGGATCTTGTTTTGGTCATGTTTTGTGACTAGTAGGGTTTCAAGATCCATTAGGTCAAGTCACATGTGTGGTTCTTAATAATAGTGTTGCAGGTTGGTTTTGTTGGCTTGCAACTGTACCGTAAAATAAAATCTTTTGCGGGTGTTTTTACATTTCATGTGCCGTGAAAGCATCATGTTTACATTATCATCATGTTAAAGCATATGTTATCATTTCATGTAGAACCCGAGAACGAAACGATTCTAGTTGAGCAAGTTCTGGAAGAATCCCCGGTTGTCACGGGATTCGATAATTGTGGTACTGAACCGGAATCTGAGATCGTCAACGAAGGCAAGCCCCGGTTTATGCATTAAGCCCTTACCTTGTTTACTTTGAAAAGTTTATCACCTATGTTATTTATTGCATTAAGTTGTTTCATTCAAATGTTACCTACTTGATGCATTACCTTCCTTGTTAATTGTTTACCATCCTTGAAGATGTTTTCATTTACAAAAGCGTAGAATGCTTAGTATGCTTTATGGTAGGCTTTCAAAGTAAAAGTTTCGATGAAATCAAAGATGGCATACTGGCCAAAGAAAGAAAGAATGTAGAATGAATTAGAGACTTGTCGGGTGACTTATCTTGAATGTCGAGTAATGTTGCCGACTATGTCGCTTAAAGGCCACTCATTGTGGATCTTCTGAACGAGACACTTTGTAGTACTGGTCACATACTCCGGTAAGCCTACTTCGGCTAATTCGATACTAAGACGAATGCCCGTGCACTAGGAGTGGAGAGATGGTGGGAGTAGCGTGTACCCTCGTGGCTAGAATGTGGCCGAATTTGAGGTGTGCTGTGCTCTCGGGTGGCGTGGAGACGGCTTAGTATAGGAAGATCCGATAGCAAGGTTGATATATGCAAGATTAAGTTCTATATATGTCGTGTGATAAGGAATCCCCAGCTAGGACTTGAATCAATTCGAATTGCCGGTGCTCCGCGGATATGGAGACTCGATTCATTACAGAAGCAATGTAGTACTGGTGAATTACTAAAATAAGAGAAAAAGAATGGAATGAGAAGGAATGGAATATGGGAAATGTATATTTAGTTGAGATAATGAAAGAACTTAGTGGTAAACTTGAAAATAGAATGAAGAATAGTAAGCTTTTGGTAAAGAACTTTTGAATCTTGCTACATCCTTACCTTGCCCCAAAGCCCTGCATCTCTAAAGTCTTACACCCCGTTATGTCAGGTTAGTCTTGTTGAGTACTTTTGTACTCAGGGTTTGTTAACCCTTGTTGCAGGTGAGTCGCATGCGCAGGCTTGTTTTGGTCCCTGCTGCATGTCTGTGTTTGAAGTCAATGACGAAGAGGAGTGATGAATGGCCCTTGGACAAGGCACTAGTTTGTTTGATAAATAAAGTTAATGTAATATTATCCCGCTACTATGGTTGTATGACACTTTGGTATTGTAAGTTTGAAAACAACTGGTTTGTAACTATGTTATCCTAAGACTTCCGCTATCTTTTACTCTGGTATATATTTGAATAAACTGTTGTAATCTGCAATGACTGTGATTGGGATCCTATTTGAAAAGAGAATCGTGGATGATTCGGGTTTCCCGAGGACACCCGACAGACCTGTTGAGTTGTTGGGAACTCATGTACGCTATCCGAGGTCTGTTAAGACAACGATAGGTGCATGTGGGCCCGATTCCTTAGGAGGTTCTACCACAGCTATTCTATTACGAGAATGGCTACTCGCGCACTGGGAGTGGAGAGATGGCGAGAGTAGCGTGTACCCACGTGGCAATGGGCTGGATTGGTAGAGTACTGTATTCTCGGGTGGCGCGGACCCATTCTTGTTTTAGAGGATCTGAGGGTGGGTTGGTATATGTAGGTTAGGGACATGCGTATGTCGTGTGGTTGGGAATCCCTAGCTGGGTTATAATCGGTTCGAATCGTCGTTGCTCCTTGGTTATGGAGACTCAACTCACTGTTCATCATCGTAGTTAATAAGTGAAACTTGAGGAAGATTTGAGAAAGGGTTTGATATGAAGTTCATGATCTCAATACGGATCATGGCAGATTTGTATGTGATCTTGATGAGAGTTATATGTTGAAAGAAAGAATATTATGATAGAGCTTTTACGCAAAAAGGACTTTGATTCTTGCTAAAGCCTTACCTTGAATCCCTGAGCCTGCATTCCTGAGTATTATCTTTTGTTACTTCGGTTAAGTCTTGTTGAGTACTTTTGTACTTAGGGTTCGTTAACCCTTGTTGCAGGTGAGCCTCATGGGCAGGTCTGTCTTGGACTGTGCTGCATGACAATTGTTCAAATCAATGATGCCGAGTAAATGTGTGGCCCTTGGGCAGGGCACTTTCTTTGTGTGTTCCATTTATGTTACTAATTCCACTCCACTACTATGGTTTGTAATAATAATCGTACTTAGTTTTTGAAACAACTATTTTGTAAATTAAGTTATTGTAAGACTTCCACTATTTTACTCTGATGTATATTAATGAATAAACTATTGTAATACTATAATGACTCTATAATGGGATCCTGCTCAGAAAATCATGGATGATTTGGGGTTCCCTAGGGATACCCGACAATCTTCTTAAGTTATCAGGAACATATGCATAGTCATCAGAGGTCATTGGATAGTGATAGGTGCATGTGGGCCCTATAATTTAGGAGGTTCGGCCACATGACCTGCTCGCCTCCATCGATAGGCTTGGCCAGAATCTCATCGACTGTCTCTCCCTCATAGAATCAGCTCTGGACATGGTCCAATGCCGATCGCCTCCCAAGGCTGATTTGGTGGAGGATAGGTTGGCCAAGGCTGAGGCCAGAATCATGGGTGAGATATCTATCATAACTTTTGTTTCCTCTCAATTTCATCTTCAAGATTTTGATCATCTCCCCTTTGAATCTTTTTAGATTTGTCCGCTTAGCTAGAAAGCCTCCAATTGGCTATAGAGTACACGGTAGTATTCATCAACGCTAGAGGTTCATCCTGGTGGTTCACCTACACATCATCCCGAACTATGTCAGGGAGGTCGCTTTGCATGGCGTTTGTCATGGTACTGCCATGGCGTTGGCTGCTGCGCAAGCCTATTCTGGCCATGAACTTTGGCTTCTTCCCCATGGTTTTCTAGCCACGATGCACCCTGGGGATCATGAGCGCCTAATTAAGGATTTCTTTGGTGCCACCAACTCCATAGCCCTTATTTCCTAGGCTGATGATATAGTAACCAAAGTGTTTTCTGGCCCATAGTTTGTAATAGGTGATATTTAGCAAACAATTTCTCCATCTTGAGTGATTTTTCTTTTTGCTTTGTACTTCATATTCCATGCATCAATCTGTCTATGTTTTCTTTGCTCCTATAGGTGATACACATTGTACCGGCTTCTACCCCCTTCGGGTTTATTTTTGCACTAGAGGTGATATCCTTCTGGTATTGGCTATTAGAGCCGATGACCGAACAAATCGGTTATCAAGTATTAATCCAAATGCTAGGGTAATATTTCTTTAGATATTTCCCATTGATTGCTCTACCAAATTCTTCCTCTCCTCTTAGTGTTTCCAAAATATAAGCATTACCAGGTGCACAATGTTTGATCCGATAGGGTCCTTCCCAATTAGGTGACCATTTGCCGAACTTGCTGTCCTTTGACCCGATCGGCAATTTCACTTTCCAAACCAAGTCTCCTTTAGAAAATTGCTTACTCTTGACCTTTTTATTGTAATATTTTGCAATCCTTAGTTTATTGGCTTTGATATTTTCAAGAGCACATAGCCAAAAGCAACTCAAGTCCTCTAATTCATCTATCATAAGATTCTTGTAGACTTTGGCTAACAAATCATTTTATAATGTAACACGCCTTGATCCAGTCTGAATTCCTCAAGGAAGGACTACATTATGGCCATACATAAGTTCATAAGGCGACATCTTATTCGATCCATGATAGGCCATCCTATATGCCCATAGTGCTTCATTAAGCATTGAATGCCACTTCCTTGGTTGTTCCTCAATCTTTTTCTTGATCAGCTTAATCATAATGTGATTGGATGCCTCTACTTGGCTGTTAGCCTAAGCATAGTAAGGAGAAGAATTTAGTAGCTTGATTCCCATACTGGCAGCAAAATCTCTGAACTCTTTTGATGTGAACATTGTCCCTTGATCGGTAGTTATAGTTTGAGGAATCCCCAAAACGATACACAATATGCTCCTTGACAAAATCAACCATGTTCTTTGAGGTTACCATCTTCAAAGGAATTGTGTCAACCCATTTAGTGAAGTAATATGTTGCTACCAATATGAACTTATGTCCTTTGCTTGAGGGTGGAAAAATCTAGCCAATTAAATCAATTCCCCATCCTCAAAACGGCCATGGTTTGATTATTGGATTCATGACCGATGTAGGTGATTTCTGGACATTACCAAAATGTTGACAATCCTAGCACCCCTTGTAATATTCAAAACAATCTTCCAATATTGTTGGCCAGAAATATCCAGTTTTGTGAATAATCCATTTCATCTTATAAGCTGATTGATGAGCTCCACATATCTCTTCATGCACCTCACCCATCAACACATTAGCTTCCTCTTGATTTAAGCATTTGAGCAATACCCCATCAACTGTTTCATAATATAACTGATCATCTAGTAAAACATACTTAGTTGATTTATACCTTAGCTTTCTGGTAACTTTCCATGTTGGATTCCTAAGGTAGTCGGCTATTTCAATTCTCCAATCATTACTTGAGGTCTCACTACTCAAGACCTGAAGTGCTTTGAGCTAAACGATTAGCCTCTTGATTCTGTGCCCTCAAAATATGTTGAAAAAAGACATGAGGAAACTCCTTGAGCAACCTTTGACACTCATCATAATATCCCCTTAGAGTATCTTCTTTACACTCATATAGGCCAATCAACTAATTAATAATTAACTATGAATCTCCAAATACTTCAATTGCTTCAGCCTTTACTTAGTGAAGAAGTTAAAGCCCCTTAAGAATAGTTTCATATTCTGCTTGGTTGTTGGTAATCTTTGGTTCAGTCAGAAAAACAAACTCAAAACTTGCCCCTAGGGCAAAATAATAATAATACCAATGCCACTACCTTGCTTGCATGATGATCCATCAAAGAATAACATGCAAGGTACTGGCTCTACATAATCAATGCTTGGTTTATGATGCTAGGTGATGAAATTGGCCAATACTTGCCCTTTGACTGCTTTAGCCGATTCGTACCTCAAGTCAAACTCCAATAACATGAGAATCCACTTTCCCACTCTCCCATTCAGTATTGGCATTGATAACATGTGCTTGATCACATCAGCCTTGGAAACAACCGTACACTCGGCCGATAATAAGTAGTGTCGCAACTTAGTGCAAGAGAAATATAAGCACAAGCATAATTTTTTGATGGGAGAATATCTTATTTCTAGATCCAGGAGTCTTCTACTCAGATAGAAAACAACCTGCTCTTTTCCTTCGAACTCTTGCATCAAGGCCGATCCAATTGTTTTGTCATCAGCCGATATGTACAACTTAGAAGGCTTGCCTTGTTGAGGAGGGACCAACACAAGTGTATTTTTCATATATTCCTTTATCTCCTCAAACGCCTTTTGTTGCATGTCATCCCATTTAAATTCTTGATCATTTTTCAACCTCAACAAGGGAGAAAACTGTAGAATTCTCCCTGACAAATTCAAAATGAATCTCCTGATAAAATTAATTTTACTAAGCAAAGATTGTAACTCTGTTTTACTAGTCGAGGGTACTGCTTCATTGATTGCTTTCATGCTTTTCTAACTGACTTCGATTCCTCTCTCATGGACCATAAAACACAAGAATTGTCTAGCTGATACTCCAAAGGCACACTTATTAGGATTCATCTTTAGACCATGCTTTCTTATGCATTCTAGAGTCTCCCGCAAATTAGCTAGATGCTCTTTGTACCCCTTGGATTTTATCATCACATCATCAATGTGGATTTCAACAATCCTATCGATCAACTTATGAAAAATATAATTCATTACCCTTTGATAAGTTGTACTAGAATTCTTCAGACCAAAGGTCATCACAACCCACTCAAATAAGCCGATTATGCCAGGGCACCTAAAAGCGGTCTTTGTTATGTCTTCCTCAGCCATGAAAATTTGGTTATATCATGCATTGCCGTCCATGAAGCTAATAACCTTGTGCCCAGCTGCTGCGTCCACCAACATATCAGCTATTGACATCGGATAACCATCCATGGGTGTGGTCTTGTTTAGATCTCTGAAATCGATGCAAACTCTTAACTTCTCATTCTTCTTATACACAGGGACAACATTTGATATCCACTCTGCATATCGGCACAATCGGATAAACTTTACTTCCAGTAACCTTTTAGTCTCCTTCTTGATATCATCAAGTATGTTTGGGTTGAATCTCCTCAGAGCTTGTTTGAACACTGATATCCAAGTTTGATTGGCAATTGATGCTCAACAATCGATCGATCCAGACCAGGCATCTCATAATACTCCCAAGTAAAACAATCTTTAAATTCCTTTAATAAACCTACTAACTCTTGCTTATACACAGGATCCAACTTGGCACTTACGTATGTTGGCCTAGGCCTATCTCCAGAACCAATATCCACCTCTTCTAATTCATCGGCCAACGTGAAGCCATATCCTAGTTTGCCATCTATACCATCTATTGGATTATCCATTAAAACAAATTTTTAAAGCCAACTGCTTGGATCGGTTGTTGGCTTTCATTAGTGGTTTTAATGAAGCCTCCTTTCCATATCTTGCCAGAAAAGCATTCGAAGTCTCCTAGTTCCCAAGAGACTAGATCGGCTATTGTGATACTCAAAGACTCATCAGTGCGAACCAGTTTGACATCATCTCCATGCCATTGAATCAAACATTGATGCATGGTTGATGGCACATAGTAGTTTGCATGAATCTAGTCATGACCAAGGAGTAAACTATATGACCCTTTTTCCCTCGATGATGAAGAATGTGGTGAGCAGAGTCTTACTCCCGATTGTCAGTTCAATGTTCATTGCCCCCCGGGTCTTAGACGCATTACCTCCAAAGTCCTTAAGCATCATGTTAGTTTCAATTAAGTCTCCTAGTCCCTTGCCAAGTTTATGAAAAGTGATGTAAGGCATGAGATTGATAGAAGCACCTCTGTCCACCAACATCTTGTTCATCAGCTTCCCATCAACAAAACCTTTTGCATATAAAGCCTTTAAGTGCTGATGCTTGACTAGCTTATCAAATATTGCCTGCTATATAACTATCAACTTGGCAACTATCTCCTCATACTCCAATTCATCAAAATCTGAGTAAACTTCTTGATCTACTGGAGCTCTGAACTCTGATGGCAATAGAAAAGCCATTTGAATATTAGCCGATGGTTGCCTTCTATCGGCAGTTTGCTTAGCACGCCATACTTGAGGTTTACCGGATGCCTGAGCCTGTTCTAACTCTCTATTCCTTAGGCGTTGCACTCTTCTCTTCTGGCTTCTTGTTAAACCTCCTGGACACCATTGGCCTTCCTACCAAACACATCTTCTTCATTACTTTCATAATCAGCCTAGTTTTGATCAACAACTCGTTTTCCAAGCCAATCATGAACACTTCCATTTTTAAGCGCTAATCCATGTTATTATGATGACACGCATCTTGAGCATGGATAGACCGGTGGTTGGCTTGAGATTGCCTAAACTCCCAATATTGATCGCTACACTCTAGATAGTTATTTCTAGTAGGCAATTTCAAACCTTTGTTCTAGCAATGTCTGAAAAAGGACAATTCTAATGTGATTCAGCTTGCTTTCTTTCATACCTCTCTTTTTCCTGTTGACGCTGATATTCTTGCTCTTCTAACCAATGCTGATAATCCTTTTCCTTCTGCCGCTGCCATTTATTCAACAAAATTTGAGATGTAACCCATGGCTTTGTCGCCCCATCCTTTGACGTTTCTCCCTGCTCATATTGGCTCTTTTGCTTGTCGCGATGTCTTTTAGTTTCTCTATATTCGTCAGCCAATATTTGCATCTTAGGATCAACTGTTCCAGTTTCTCTTGACTTGGTTGATGTCAGGACCTTAGTCTTTCCTTTGAGCAGCTTAGCATCGACTATGTTTTGATCTCCAGGGAAAGGGTTATCATCAACTTTCATCTTCCGAGGCGTATCAAATTGAGCCTCCCTTGCTGATAGCTCTCTGTATATGCTACTGGAAAACTCTGCATTCATTAGTAGAATGAGACGTAGCATTGTGAAACTTGTAGAACTTCTTATTTTTCAATTGATTTGGGGGCAACATAACATGATTATCAGGCAACTTGATCTGTCCCTTATCAAGCAAGAAATCGAAGAGCTTATCTGATTTTGTGATGTCAAAGTCATAGCTCTCCTCGACTCCTCTTCCCCAAGGATTTGGCACCATTGCTGTCTTTTTGCCCTAATTCCATTCAGTCATGGAAATCTCTTTTTCTTCATCTTCATAGCCGTCATCGACTGAATATGGATTATAAGCTTCGGCCACTGTGGTACTCTTCTAGAATCGGGTATCTCTACGCATACTCTAGAATTGGCTATTGAGTGCCACCACTCGTTGAGCCAATTGACCCAAGTTGTCAAATTCTTGTCCCAGTAGCTTTTCTTTCCATGTTGGCAGCATCCCTTAAACAGCCAAAGCAGCTAGCTGATCATCTGCCAAATTTAATGAGAAGCACAAATTCATAGTCTCTCGAAACCTCTAAAGAAACTCAGTTCCTAATTTGTTAGTTTTCTACCTTATAGTTGTCAAATCAATAATCTTTGTTTCTCTAGTCCTAGTATAAAAATATGTATGAAATTTCTTTTCTAGGTTAGCCCAATTGGTAATGGAGTTGACTGGCAGTGATGAAAACTAAGTGAAGGTTGGACCTGACAGGGACAAGGAGAAGAAATGAATCGATGGGCCTCTTCAATGGATGCTTCGCCCAACTATGTAAGAAACCGACTGTCATGTTCTATTGTGCTTGTGCTTTCTTAGCCAGTGGACTTAGCAAACTCTAGGAGCCTATAATTTGTAGGAAGAGTGACCAAATCATACCATTCTAGATATGGGTGTTTATACGAGAAGGTCAGCCCTTTTGGCTTCGGACCGAACTGATTCTTCATCATCTCGGTCACCTTTAGCAATAACTCATCAGCATGTGAATTTGGATTTCTCTACACTTGCTAACCCATCTATGGATTGAAATCCCATGTGCTTTGATACCCTAGATTTAGAATCATGTGAAGGGTGTTATAATCTGTGCCATAATGATACCCCTATGGAATCTCTACTTACTGGGTCCTTTGCTGGTTTGTTGCTTGAAGTCTCTGATTGTAGACATGAGGATCTATATCTCTATGAATCCTTTGAATTGATGGTGCTATTTTTTGAGCTGACGACGGTATGTGGCTTGATGTGCCAAAATTAATCATCTGGTTCTGACCTTGCCTCGCTAGCTGTTGCACATGTTGCATTGACAATCTAGGGTTATACTGTATCTGATTCATAGTAGTACCTTGAGCTTGCTCAATGAACTCTGAACTACCTGGACATCATCACTATCAGTTGGTGCTGCTTGATGGCTGGTACCAACTTTATTAGTCCCCTAGGTCGACGGATGTGGAATGTTGTAATAAGCTGGCCCAACCTGATCAACTGGGAACCCATGAAACACCTCCTTTGTGGTGTTGTGGAATGTGTTTAAGAAAATTTCATTATGGTTTGATATGGCATCATGAACAGATTTGTTTATAGCTTCCATGAAGAAATGCTTGTCTTCAGTCTCATCTGCATCTGTCTGCCCATGCAATAGAACTCTTGATAGTGGATATTTCTGAACAATTGTATTATCATGTGTTTTGGTGTAGGACAACAAACACTTGTTCTAAAATTCTTCTATAGCTTTGCTGATGACATCTTTATCTCCATCAAGTATGTCTTCATAAGGTACCATAAGGATGTCATTGTTATTATAAGCCGCCATGACGATTGTGGTGTCCCACTGGGCGTGCCAGAACATGTGTTAGCATGAAAATTTGTATCATGCCGGGCACATGAGCAAGCTAGAAGGGTCTGTTCGATGGAGCTGTAGATCCACCTAGCTTCAATGCAGGGGTGGTCAATCCTGCATACTCCTCCCAAGACGTGCCAGTCAATTGATAAGGAGAGAAAGTTTATCAGTAATTTAAAGCGGAACATGTCGGTGTTGCTAGATAGTTCCGAATGTGCGGTTCTGAGAGACGATGTGGAAGGAGATCGACTAAATAGCCAATTCCAGCATACTCATAAGAATAAATCAGTTAAAGCTCATGGAACTATGAAAAGAAAAATCGGTTATCATTTAGGATGAATATCGTTATTTGGACAAATATTAGTCAATGACAATAGGATGTCAACACTAATCAGTTTGTGCTAAGCCAATGACCGCAAGTAATCGAATCCTTTTTTATATAAGAGAAATAGCTCATCATCATTTAACCATTTTAATAGAGACAACTCTAATGAATCTATTGCTATGACTAGTGGGGCATGAGGCAGAATCATGCATGCCGTTGTCGGTGCAAAAAGTGACCAACAAGTAAATATTTGTAGTTTTGTCGTACATTGTGATCGGAGGTGGCCTAGCACTCAATGACATAGGGTTTATACTGGTTCAAGCAATGTGCCCTACATCTAGTTTGAGTCAGTCGATGACTTTATTCCTGACCCTAGGTGCTCGAAGTTTGTAGTAGGGTTACAAATGAGAAGGAGAAAGATGGGGGATACAAGAGGTCCAATCAGAAGGGCCGAGAGTGATGGGAGCCCCGCTATGAGCTAAGTTTTCGAGCGTGTCCTCAGGGTTTGAACCTGGTGGTTCTGTTGTTGTGTAGTAGTGAACTTGATCGATCTAATGAATCTGAATCAACCTAAATGTTGGGAGAGAGCGCATCTCCTTTTATAGATGAAGGGGAAGGTCTTACAAGTGAGAGGGAGAGAGTACGTATGCTTTAGGCCTTGTTGCCCACACTAGTGGGTACAGGATGATGGTAGGCACCCACAACACTGTTGGATGTCAGATGCATGTGGGAGGTTGTGTTGTTTTCTTCAGGTATGGCAGACATCGGCGCCTACCACACTATTGATACCTGGAGACATGTAAGGGGTTTTACCATGTTCACCTAGTATGGTAAATACTGGTGCCCACAACACTATCGATGCCCAGAGGCATGTGGGGGGAGCCTTACCGTATGGGAGTTAATGGCACCCACAATACTATAGGGGAAAATGTTGGCGCCTACAACACTGCTTGGGGTCTGCCATACTAGGGAGGTCATAGGTGTTAGTGTTTTGTACCGGCGAGCCCTCAACCGGCTAGTGAAAATGTACTGCGTGCCCCAAATCCTAGATGGTGATGTAAAGAGACACAAGGTTTATACTGGTTCAGGTAATAGGTGCCCTACGTCCAGTCTAAGAGATCGATCTTGTATTCTTTGCACCGAGGTGCTTGTAGTAGGGGGCTACAAGTAGGGCGAGAGAGGGAGCTGGTCCCAGGTCTCTATGTGGAACGGCATGGGTTGCTTGAGATGTTGATCTCTCACGATGAGGAAGCGAATGTGTGTGTGCGTGTTCGTCTATCTCGTATGTCCTTGTCTTTCTGTGCCTGTATTTATGCGTGAGTTCATGAACTCGTGAGCCCATGTCTCCCTCTAGAAACGGCCCTGGTCTCTCCCTTTTATAGTTGAAGGGGGGACAAGGGTGATACATGTGTTTGCTATGCGGCATCCTATGAGCGGAGGTGGTGTTTTCGAGCCCTGTAGCTTGTCACTGTGGCGGCATGGTCGATGAAGCGGTCCTATCCTTGATGCACTAGAGCGACGTGCCGGTCACGCCCAATCCTATGTGATGTGGGAGTACCAGTGATAGCTTGATGTAGGGCATGGCGGACGATGTGCCGGTCGCTATGTGTCGACAACGTAAAGAGCCGAGGCTCAGTTGGTGCTAAGGCCGAGCCATTGTGGGGGGCTTGGCGGGCGTGAATCCTGAGGCTACCGAGACCCTAAAGTGGATTGCCGAGGCCCAGTGGGAGCAGTTGGTCCTACACACTGATTCCGAGGCTATAGTGACCCAGACTTGACTCCCCATGACGCGTTGTTCCTAGAGCAGGGGTTATGTAGCACAGTGCAGTGCGGGCGTCAGTCGTGGGCATAGTACCGAGTACAGTGGCCGGTAACCCCTGCCCCATCCCATCCCAGACGGCATGGTGTTGATGCGACTTCCTATCTTGTTGGCCACTCCACTGTGTCAAGCTGTCGTCCGGCTGATGTTGCGGGAGTGGTTGGTCACATCAGTTGGACGTGACGTTCTATCAGGGAAATTAGTCGAGGCAAAGGCGGTGGGGTTGTTGCTGAGCCAGCCTTGAGCGAGACGGAGAATCAGTTCCTCGTCCGAGGCCTTACGTGCGAGGCCTCAAGTGAGACGGAGAATTAGTACCCCGTTCGAGGCCTTATGTGCGAGGCCTCAAGCGAGACAGAGAATTAGTTACTCGTCCAAGGCCTTACGTGTGAGGCCTCGAGCGAGACAGAGAATCGGTTACTCATCTGAGGCCTTATGTGTGAGGCCTCAAGTGAGATGGAGAATCGATATCCCATCTGAGGCCTTACGTGCGAGGCCTCGAGCGAGGCGGAGAATCGATTACCTCGGACAAGGTGGGGGTTAGCCAGTTTGATAGGGTCTAAGTGATTTTTTCGGTTTTTGCTTAGGGGACCCCTTTTTATGGTACCCGATAGTAGCCCCCGAACCTCAGGGAGGGTGTGAGCGCTCTCCCTGAGGTTTTGACGAGACTTGGCTCGCGACAGCTTCTGGTGGGATGGTGTTTCATACTCGAGGCCTCAGTGGGTGCGCACGAGCGCACCCACCAGGTGTAGCCCCCGAGGCCCTAGAGGAGTGGATTTATTCCTCTAGGGACTTTTCTCATGTTGTGCGAGGGTTTTTTGCGTTTGCCGAGCCCATGATGGTGAGTTTGAGTCGCTGGGCCTCGGCTTGGTTGCAGGAAGAGCCCCCGAGCCTCTACGTGGAGCAAGAGGGCAATCAGGAGTTTCCCTGTCTTTTTGTGTAGCCTCACGCATCTTTTTCGTTCGGAAGGAGGGGTGGAGTATGCTAGGCTACCCTTGGTGGGCGCAAGTAGTGACACCTCTGGTGAGCTGTTATCGAGTAAGTCCGAGTGGAGGCCCATGCCCCATTCAATAGGGGTCGGCTGGTGGTCCAGATATGCACTCCAAAAGTATTAGAGGGCTTCTCTAGTGGGTCCCAGGGCCGTTCGATTGGCCCTAGGGGCTTGATGCCTCCCTACAATGGGATCCCATTCAGAGACTTCCCTGCCGGTCTCGAACATGACTTAGGGCATCCCAAGCAACTGCTTGCTTGGGCCTTGGCCATGTATAGGCTCGTCCATAGTCATCCCTGACTCTGTTTGTCTTGGGGTGGCTGTCAAAACCCTCAGGGGCCCAGGCTTCGAACCTCTAGACCGTAACAGGCTTGATGCCCTTTATCGTGTTTTGCCAAGCCTCCGAGTGTGAGCTTGGGTCGCTGGTATTCGACCTGGTTGCAGGAAGAGCCCCTAAGCCTCCGCACGGAGTGAGAGAGTGATCAGGAGTCTCCCTATCTTTTTTATGCGACCCTCGCGCATCATTTTCATTTGGAAGGAGGGTTTGTTTGCTGAGCCCTCGAGTGCGAGCCTGGGTCGCTGGGTCTCGGCTAGGTTGCAAAGAGAGCCCCCGAGCCTCTGCATGGAGCAAGAGGGTGATTAGGAGTTTCCCTGTCTTTTTGTGCGACCCTCGCGCATCCTTTTTGTTTGGAAGGAGGGTTTGTTTGCTGAGCCCTCGAGTGCAAGCCTGGGTCACTAGGTCTCGGCTTAGTTGTAGGAAGAGCCCCTGAGCCTCTGCATGGAGCGAGAGGGCGATCAGGAGTTTCCCTATCTTTTTGCGCAACCCTCATGCATCCTTTTCATTCAGAAGGAGGGTTTGTTTGCCGGGCCCTCGAGTGTGAGCCTAGGTCACTGGGTCTTGGCTTGGTTGCAGGAAGAGCCCTCGAGCCTCTACATAGAGTGAGAGGGTGATCAGGAGTTTCTCTATCTTTTTGTGCGACCCTCGCACATCCTTTTCGTTTAGAAGGAGGGATGGAATATGCCAGGCTACCCTTGGTGGGCGCGAGCGATGACACTTCCAGTGAGTTGTTATCGGGTAAGTCCGAGTGGAGGCCTATGCCCCATTCAATAGGGGTTGGCTAGCAGTACAGAGACACACTCCAAAAGTACCAGAGGGCTTCTCTAGTGGGTCCTAGGGTTGTTCGATTAGCCCTGGGGGCTCGATGCCTCCCTACGGTGGGATCCCATTCGGAGACCTCCCTGCCAGTCTCAGACATGACTTAGGGCATCCCGAGCGATTGCTTGCTTAGGCCTCAGCCATGTATGGGCTCGCCCATAGTTGTCCCTGACTCTATTGTCCTGGGGCGGCTGTCAAGACCCTCGGGGGCCCAGCCTTCGAACCCCTAGACCGTAACGAGCTCGGTGCCTAGTTCCTTCGTCTAAAAAGAATCGGGTGGGGGATATTCACCTCCCATCGGCTGACAACAGGAGGTGTGCCTTTTGAGGTGGTTTTCTTAGGGAGGTGGAATGGCGCCTACCGCTGTTGTGGTCAGATGTGATGTAGTGTCAGCAGATGGGACATAACTGTGCATGTGATTAATAAGGAAAAGGTGGGTGCATGGGTGGTTAAATCGGATCTAGATTAACTGTGTCAGATTTGAGGGAAACTTCCCTGATTTCATCGCCCATCCATTTCACCCCCTTCCCTCATAAATACATGACGAGCCTCGCCCCTTTCCTCCTTACCTTGCCTGCATTAGCCCTTTCTGTCCTCGAGTCGTTGCTAAGAATAGAGAGCACTAGGGAGAAGAAGGGAGAAGGGGGGAGAGAGAGAGAGCTCGCCTTACCATCGTAGCCGCATTCTCCATGGCACTCATGGCCAGTGGTGCCACTGTCATTTCGGCAGACCCCTAGGGTTTGTCTGATGTGTCCATGGAGACGCTGTAGTCGCTCGTCGACGACGGCCTCCTCTGCCCGATTACTGACCCCAACAGACCGGAGTGGATTGCTCCGGGAGGCGAGCCAGAGCCGAGGCCACATGATGGTTACATCATGAGCTTTGTGTCCTTCCACGAGCGTGGTCTTGGCCTACCGGTAGACCGGTTCATGCGGGCGCTCCCATACTACTATGGCGTGGAGCTCCATAATTCAACCCCAACTCCATCACGTAGGCGACCATCTTCATCGCCATTTGTGAGGGGTATCTGGGCATTGCCCTCCACTGGGAGCTGTGGCTCCACCTCTTTCGGGCAGGGTTCACCACCAAGCCGATGGGCATGGTGGGTATGTGGAAGGCGATGAGGGCCGGCGACTACACTCTCTAAGTGCGCCAGGACAGACAACACCTTTACATCCCCGCCCAGCTCACGTCGTCCAATCGCCGCTGGTACAACAGCTGGTTCTACCTCTGCAATGATGATGGCAGACTTTCCCCCTACACCGAGTGGGTCGTGGAGAGCTAGTTGGAGAAGTGGAGGTACGGCGTCCCGCTGGCCGACCAGCCCAAGCTACAGCCACTCCTAGAGAGGCTGGAGAGGCTACGTAGCTGTGGCCTTACGGCAGCCATGGTCATGGCGGCCTTCCACTGCCAGAGGGTGCTGCCGCTGATGGCTCAGCAGTGGTGCCTATTCGACATGTCACCGAATGAGCCGATCAAGGGCATTCAAATGTCTGCTGTCGCCCTCTCCAACAAGGAGATTCTATGTCGGGTGAGAGAGATGGTGGAGGGGCAGCTAAGGAGCGATGGTCTAACCCCGTTCATGATGCACCCATCATGGGGGTACCTCTCTTTGGTAAGTCACACACCACTGCAGCCCCCGAGGCCTCCTCGCTCCTCACGTTGTCCTATTCCCTTATTTGTGTTTGTCATCCCTGCAGGGGATGAGGGACATGCGAGCCTCCCCACCGTCTATTCCTGAGGACGCAGAGCGGTGAGCGGTGAACCGGGTGCACGCTGAGGCGCAGAAGAAGCGGAAGGACACCGAGGAGGCAAAGTGCAAGAGAAAGATCCTTGAGCATAAGGAGCTGGAGAAACACCACCGGCAGTAGAGGTAGGATGGTCTCCCGGTGGAGGCGTCTCTGTCACCATCACTGTCGACGGACTCTTCAGGCGAAGATGATGAGAGCGAGGTGGGGCGGGGTCCCCTGGACCATCTCCCTAATGTCAGGGGGATGGCACTCAGGGCATCGATGAGTGGCCCAATGTTCCTAGGAGGAGGAGGGGAGGGTGCCTTGGTGGGCTCGATGGCGGAGGTGGAGCAGGCGGCGGTGGGGGCGACGCAAATACCCCCGTAGAGGGTCAAGGGGGTGCCAGAGTCTAGCGAGGGCTGGCCGACACCAGTGGGCACAGAGGCCGTGCCACCGCCACCGCCACCGCCGCTGTAGAGGAATGACACAGTGCCAAAGCAGTTGTGTCCCCGTTCAAGGTGAGTGTTTTTTCGGCAGAGTTGATAGCATTTCCCTTTCGTTCCTTGGTCATGTGCTGATCTTATCGGTGTTTTGCTTTCATCCGGAAGCGTCAAGCAGAAGTGCCTGCCCTAGTGCCACGTAAGGCACTCAAGGTGAGCACCAACTCCACCACCCAATGGGTGGTGGAGGCGCAAGCCGCCATACAATGTGGCGTGGCGTCGGTGAGGGCTGACCTAAAGGAGCCAGTCGCCCAAGGAGAGGTTGCCGAGGTAGCCCCAACACAAGCAGGGGAGGAAGTGCCTACGCCCCACGAGGCCAAGGCCCGTGAGTCAGATGGGGTCGAGGCGCCCTCAGTTGCTAAGGCCACTGAGGCCAAGGCCAAGGCCCCCAAGACCTCTGAGGCCAAAGCGATGGAGGCCGGGGCGTCCAAGACCGCCGAGGCTAGGGTGGCGAAGGTCAGAGCCCTCGGGACCACCAAGGCTGAGGCAGTAGAGGCCGGCGTGGGCGTGGCGGAGCCGGTGGCCCAGGAAGCAGAGACGGAGGTGGGGCTAGCCTTAGTACCACCCCTGGTCCAAGGCCCACCGCCATCACAGGACAGCTCCTAGGAAGTGGAGGTCCATCTGATCTCCTTCGACGATACTTCCTAGGGGAAGGGGGTGGCGGATGCTGAAGCAGCTAGTACTATGGAGCAGCCAGCTCTGACCTCTAGTGAGGGAAGCTCGGCCCTTGTGTGGGTACAACCCGAGCCCCACGGGTGGGATCACTCGCGTGTCTTGTGGTGGAGCTAGGACGACCCTGAGGGGGAGCCTCTATTCGCCCTCGAGGACACGGCCGAGGGGGGGCGCTGGGACACCTTCAAGCAATACCGCCATCTGGCAGAGCGGTCGCTATGGATAGCGCTGTTCATCATGGCCGACGATCTGCCTAGGGTCACCCAGGTACGCACCTTCTTTTCTCGTGTGATGTCATCTTCTTCTGAGTTTTCTCATAGTGCATGATGTCTGTTCTGCCTATCCAGGAGCTCGAGGCCTGGTCCCTCAGGAAGTCGTTGTTCCTCTGGTGAGAGAGGGACGTCTAGGACCAGCTCCAGCGGCAGAAGGACTTGCTCGCTCATGCCAACGAGCTTCTATCAGTGCGGAGAGCGGAGGTGGAGGACCTCCACCTTCGCTATGCTAATATGATGGCTAAGGCGACCATGGCTCAGGAGTAGGCTGCCCCTTTGGTGGCATGGATCAAGGAGTTGGAGGAGGAGCTAACACGGGTGGCCAGCGATCGGGACACCTTTAGGTCCCGAGCTAAAGAAGAGATGGCCTCTACCAAGGCCCTCGCTGGGCAACTGGGGTGGAGCAGGGTGCGCACCTGCTGACAAAAGGCACCCTAGCAGAGGCCGTCAAGGTGGCCAAGGCCTCCTAGACTGAGGCTTTGGTCTAGAAGGGAAAGGTCGAGGGTGAGTCCTGTTCCCCTTGTTTTATTTGTTTTTCTTGTGTTCAACCCCTAACTCCCTAGTGTGATGCAGAGCTAGAGAAGGAGGCTTATAGGGTGGTCGAGGCTTCTTGGGTCGAGGTCTAGTGCTAGAAGGAGAAAGCTGAGGCCTCTCGGGTCGAGGTCCAATGCTAGAAAGAGAAAGCCGAGGGTGAGTCCCATAGGGCTTCGCCCCTGTTTGGCTTATTTTCTTTTGAGCTTAACCCCATCCTGCTTGTTTTGGCATAGGGTTGGAGAAAGAGGTCTCCCGGGCAGCTGAGGCCTCTGTCATAGTGTAGGCAGTGCTCGAGGTCGAGATTGGGGAGCACAACGCATTGTATAGCACCATCCATACCATCTACGAGGTCCTAGAGGTTGAGGGGGTCATGTCAGGCAGCTCCCTTAGGAGCCGCTTGATCGTGTTGAGTGGCCAAGTGCGCGAGCGACTCCGAGGGGCGCTACACACGGGCATCAAGCGTGCCCTGGCCGTCATCTCCTCACACTACACCGGCGTCGACCTCGAGGCCATCAATGATGGCTATGTCCTGGCCAAGGATGACGAGGAGGCCGATGAGGAGGTCGTGAAGCTGATGGAGGCGGCTAAGGGCCCCGGCACGATACTGGCCAAGCTGTTCGAAGAGGAGGTGGTTCCTCCCACTCCGTCCGCCGACGCTGGAGACCCTAAGCCTTGACCTAGGCCAAAGGGGCCATGTAAATAAATTAGGATTATTATCGTACCATGACGTTTGTGGCCGTTGGGGCCTTTTTTAAAGTACTTATGCGCCTACGCTTTCTAATCGTTTTATGATATTTTCGAGCCTCTGCCCTCTGTCTCGTCTCTGAACATATCTCTTGCAAAAAACTTCCTCGGAGCCTAAGCTGCCCCTTAGGCAAAAGGTGGTGAGGGAGTGCCATAGCCTAGAGGCGTAGGCCGTCTCGTGACTCGACCGGCCTTTTGCCCTTGAGACAGTCTTTTGGTCCTTAGGTTTTTACAAACGATTTGTTAGGGCACGCTAGAGAGTTTGGCGTGGAAATTTTTTCGAAAAACGACTAAAAATGGTGCGTGGGACTTAGGGGGGAGTTCCCCCTTCTAGCCCCTGAGGGAGGCTCAGTTCTATAGAGGCAGAGCCGTGTCTCATTTGAGCCCCACAGTGGGCACCTCTATAGAGGCGGAGCCAAGTCTCCCTTATGGTGTTATTGTAATGCTGAGGCCCACGATGGGCTCGGGGGGTTTCTAAAAAATTAGAACAATTAAAGAACACTTCTTTATTATATTTCGAGAAACCATGTATACAATGCTTGGAAATTTAAGGGTAAAAGCGACGTAGTTGTTCTATGTTCCAAGCATTGGTGAGGATTTCACCCATCTCGTTGACTAGCTTGTAGGTCCTGGGCTTCAGCACTTGGGCGACGATGTACGGCCCTTCCCATGGCAGGGTCAGCTTGTGGACCTCAGTCTTAGCACTAGGTCACCCACCTTTAGGTCTCGGCTTCGAATGTGCCAGGCTTGATAGCGTCGTAGGGCTTGCTGGTACTTGGCCGAATGTAGTAGCACAATGTCTCGGGCTTCCTCTAGTTGGTCGAGGGCGTCTTCATGGGCAGTGCAGTTGCTTTGCTCGTTGTAGGCCTGTAGTCTTGGGGAGCCATACTCTAGGTTAGTGGGGAGGATGGGCTCAGCCCCATAGACCAAGAAGAACGGTGTGAACCCCATGGCTCGGCTCGGGGTGTTCCTCAGGCTCCAGATGACCGACGGGAGTTTGGCAAGCCATTTCTTGCCAAATTTCTTCAACCGGTTGTATATTCTTGGCTTGAGGCCTTGTAGGATCATGTCGTTGGCACGCTCTACTTGGCCATTTGTCCAAGGATGTCCCATGGCTGACCAGGCCACACAGATGTGGTGGTCATCGCAGAACATCAGGAGTTTGTGGCCAGTGAATTATGTCTCGTTGTCGGTGATGATGGTGTTTGGAACCCCAAACCTATGGATGATATCAGTGAAGAACAGCACTGCTTGCTCGGATTTGATTCGGTTGATCGGACGAGCCTCGATCCACTTGGAGAACTTGTCATGGAACCCACTAATTTATAAGAGCACAAGTACAAAAACAATCGCCGAAGCGATCAAATTCTCGAACTTGAGCCCATATAAACCCGGTAGTCAATCGAAATCTCAAAGGATTTCAAACCAACTTGCATACAACCAAGATCACAGTAATTCAACATAACATATCATACGTTACAACATTTCGTAGACGTTTGCAAATAGATTACATCATCACAGAGTCATCGTTATTACAAAACAAGTCTTGTAAAACATGCACAAGCAAATAGTTTGACTTACACACCTGAGTTCAAATACAAATACTGGTTCGCTGATCACAACCCACAAAAGCATTCAGATAAGGGAAACATAGATCATGCCCATGATCTAGTCTTCGTCACCCACCGGGTGGAGACAATATTTATAGAATCCCTGATATAGAAGGTCATCTGCAACAAGAGGGAATAAACCTTGAGTACAGGAAGGTACTCAGCTAGACTTACCCATCGAAAACCAAAACAAATGACACCAAGGATTATGCATAGCTTAATTTAGTGGATCTAGCTGACACTTTCTTTTTGCAAAAAAGCATAAGTAATAATGATCAACTCTTAACCTAAACTAGCAGTGACTTTTAGTCATTAACCTATCATCTATATTAGCACCTGTACTAAGCAATGATTTTATTAGGGTGCAAACATTAATAACCATATCTGGTATACATTGTGGCAACCTTATCATCATCATCCATTTAACCATATCATTAAATTAATTGAATCTACGTTGCCGCTGCTCAATCAAGTTCTCACTATCTAGGAGAGACGTCGATTCGAAACGATTCCTATCCAGTTGGAGGGTTATTCCTAACACAAACCCTGCTTTCCCGTCAGGGTTGTAAACAAGTCACCTTTGGTACAACTCAAGAGAAAAATAAAAGAAAAGACACGGGTCCAGGCCGCCCTGCATTCTCAGAGAACCACTCTGCCAGGAAGTGCAGGATTTTAAGCACCTGACTCCCCTTGGACTTATGCCAATGGCTCTCCGCACATCCTTACTTCCTCCAAAATGCATCCAACCCCCATGGATCCCGGCCTGAGTTGAGCTACTCGGCTTCGTGGTCGGAATGACTTATCCGGCCAGCTAAGTGCTAGGCAGCGTTCAACATGACATGAGGACATACAGCGTATTGGTCCTTAAACGATGCAGACAGAGTCACTATGTTCAAACCTACACAAGACTCCGCCTGGTCTTAACTCATTATTCACATGGTTCTTTTCCACGATAGCAAATATAGCCAACCATGGTCCACCTCATCCTAAAGCTCGCAGGTGACAGGAAATCACCTGACTTCTACCACACTAAGCATGGCTAAGCATTTAACCCATTCCTGAACTTAAATAGCATTCCAGTGCGATATTTGGATAAGGATTGATATATAATGCAACAATTGGTTCCAACCAATTCCTATACTTAATGCATCATCAACGAATAAAAGGTACTCAATGTATTTGTAAAAACATGGGAGGCTTAATATGCTCTGGGGCTTGCCTTTCAGGAAAGAGGAAGGCTGGTGATTAGGGCACTTAGACAACTCCTCCGTGGCGGCTGCTTCGTCGGCTTCCTGCACCTCGGGCTCCTCCTCCTGGTTGGCTCCCTTGAACTCTAGCAACATCACTCCCTCTGGCACACCTATTGCATGAATGCGCAAGATAAATATCATGGATGCTCATGAACAAATGTCAGGGATGTGCTCCTCCTTCTGGTTGGCTCCCTCGAACTCTAGCAACGTCACTCCCTCTAGCACACCTATTGCATGAATGCGCAAGATAAATATCATGGATGCTCATGAACGAATGTCAGGGATGCTCGAGGAATGCACATGTTCGCTGTAGTCAGCATATTCCCCTTAAGCTCTATTCAAATCACTTTACTTACCGAGTTTATACAACCTAATGTATAATTGCACATCTTCCGTTAATGACCTAGCACCTGCACATAAGCATATTCTCAAGTTAGGCTAACCCCTAAACAATCAACGAGAACATTGCAACAAGCACACACTCAAGCATTTGTACTTCAGCAAAATAGAGACTATATAGCGGTACAGTAAACTGGCCATAACTGGAGATTTAGAAATCCAAATGACATGCAACAAGACAATTTGGAAATCTTATGAAATTGTCTACAATTCATTTTTAGACCTCTAAGCATGATTCCAACCTTTACCAGGTTGAATTCTTTAATCAACAAAACTCTGTCCCCACAAGACAGAGAGTAAGCAAAACTGAAACCTAACTTTAAACACATGTAGTTTCTAAACTACTAGGCCAAATGCCATCAAATTTTGACAGGAGCTAGGTACATAAATTATCTATAACTTTTGTATTCATTACATTCACAGCAAACCAAAATATCATGGGGAACTTTATAAAGTCCCCAGATCTATCCAGAGGGACATAATGCCAACAAATAATTATTAACTTATGATGTAACCACATAATTGGACCAAACTAACTTTACTCACTTATTACACATATCACAAGAACACCAGAAAGTAGGGTGTTCCTCACCAAAACATTTCTTTTAATACATTTCTTAATTTATCTAATTAATTAGAGGAAATGGTAAACATATATGAAAACTACACCATTAAATCTACAAAAATTACAGTAGATACTACATGCTCTAAGTAGACCACTATAAAAATTTCACACCATTTGAGCAAGTATAACAGCCTACACAAAAATGATAAGACATAATGGCTTAAAATGACATAATTAGGAAACCTTAGTGAAAAGTGTCAAGCAACAGATTTCATTTTTTTCCTAGCATCCTTAAGGTACTAGGATACTACCCACAAAGTTTTATGGTCATAGGATTCCTAGATAATTTACAAAAATTAACACAAGTATCAATCAATGATAAAAGGAAAATCTATAACTCAAAAACCATACATGCAATGGCTCTCAAATTTTAACCAGAGCTTCCACTAAGCAAGACTAGCGTACCCACAAAATTTCATAATTTTAGGATCACAGAAACTCAAGATATGATTTAAACAACTTTGCATGCATTTAAAAACACATTTCAAGTTCCTATTTAATTCATCCAAAATTTCTACATCATGTGCTCATGTAATATTTTTCTTAAATACTAGACTTCACTGTGAGTCTAACAAAATTTGAATCACACCATTTGGATCTACACATTGGGAGTTACAAAATTCACAAAACAACATTCAAAACTAGAAATTTGAACTAGCTTTTGAACAAACAGTTGCTGACGCGTGGGACCTGCCTATCAGCCGGACCCACTTGTCATCGGCACCAGAACAGGGGAGGTGCTCGCGATGGCGCGGCAGCGGTGAAGCTTGCCGATGGCGAGGACTCCGGCGACACCATGGATGCCTACGTGCTCTACGTGATGCGAGGAACCGATTGGTGCTAGTGGCAAGACCTAAGGTCCAACGGAGGTGGCTCATCGCCGGTGATGGTGGCACAGCAGAGCTCCGGCGCAAGGTGCCAGCGACAGCAAGCCTTGGCTGCCTCAACCGAGCTCGGTATGAGCTTCAGAGGGTCGCTATGGTGTTACCCAAGCAAAGAGAAGAGGACGGGAAAGACTCGGTGGTAGTTGGCCGCGTAGAGCTCCAACTCCGGTGAGACCTCGTCATGGTGGGCGGTGGTGGAAACGGCCAATGTGCCCTTACCAAGACTCAATTGGCTTAGCTAAGAGGTGGAGGAGGTAGAGGAGGACACGGCAGAGCTATGGTGAAGATGTAGTTCGCATTTTTGCGGCGGCGAGCGAGCTAGGCGACGGCGCGGCTTGCTCGGCAATGGCGGAGCAGCTGAGCTCTATTGCTGCGCGCGGTGGAGGCCAAGGAAGTGAAAAACAGACTGATGAGCTAGTCGGGCAGGCATGTGGGGGGGGGGTTCATGTCATGGCTAGCCATGCCAGGACGTCTGTGGTGCATGGCTACACGGTTAGGTGGTCGGCGATGGGTGGCACCACACGGCCGTTGTTCTCTGAAACCGATCAACACTGTAGCTCGCCTAAAACTTTGATTCTATGATTAATGAGCCGACTGATAGAGTTACTTGATGGTTTTGATCTCTTAACCCATGACAAATTAGTGGAAGCAATGTACATGAAAGTTGTAGAGCTATGATAGGGCTCCAACAATTCTTTAGAAATCATCAGTTATTCTCAATGGATCATGAGTTGTATCAAGCCAAAGTTGGCTCAATCAAACTGAAATTGCATTTAGGACTTAGAACTATTTTCAAGTGTTGAATCAGCCTGTAATATTGACTTGTGGGTCCTTTTTTAACATGTTGTGCACATTTTCATGACTTGGCTTCTAAACAAAGTTTGTTCCTTATTAAATTTGCTACAACTTTGCTTTAGGTTACTCAGACATGCAAACATTCTAAGATACACTTTTTAAATAGTCAAACAAAAGGGTTCAAGAGTCAAAACAAGTCAAACCACTTTTTGAAATCATATTTAGGCATCATGATCAATATGAACAATGTTCCAAGTGACATTCTAGGTGTCACTAAGTTGTTTAAGAGAATTTTTTTAGCCACACCACCCATTGGTCACACAAGAATCAAGCATTGTATGTACTGAAACAATGAAAAACACATGAAATGTTACATTTGTTTTATAGTCATGTTTCACATGTTTCATGATCTTGTTGCATAGTATGAACTAACCATATTTCACTAAAGTGAGTTGCACAGGTTGCACTTAAGTGTTGCACACTTTTCATTTCATAAAAGAAACAACACACATGAAATATGCAACATGTTGCAATGTTTCAAAATCATGTTTCAGGCAATACAAGCTTATCAATGGATGAATGATGCTCATGTTCATGAAATGCAAGTGCAAATGTGAAAGCCAAACACCTAGGGTGTTATAGCCCTCCCCCCTTATAAAAAATCTCATCCCGAGATTTGAAAAGCGTACCATTGTTGATAGAATTCCTTATAACCATCCCTCAAATAATCTTCTCTTTCCCATGTTGCATCGCGTTCACTACCCTGATTACTCCACATGACTTTGTAAAACTTGACCACCTGACTCTGAGTCACTCGCTCATGAGTGTCAATCACTCAGACCGGCTTTTCTTCAAAGGTCAAATTGGCTTTTCTTCAAAGGTCAAATCTAATTTTAACTTGATATCTCCCAATGGAACTCTCTCTTCAGGGACGTGAAGACATTTTGTCAATTGGGATACATGAAAGACATTGAAGATAGCACTCATCTTAGGAGGTAATTGAATCTTGTACGCCACCTTACCACTTTGTCCAATGATTTCAAACGGACTAACATATCTCAGCGCAATCTTTCACTTCACACCAAAGCGCTGGACACTCTTCATAGGTGAGACTTTTAGATAAACGAAGTCTCCAACTTCAAACTCAATAGGTTTTCTATGTCGATCAGCATAACTTTTTTGCCTAGCTTGAGCTGCGGCCATGTGGGTTTGGATAGTACGGACTTGTTCTTTGGCTTCTTGAACAAAATCAATTCCATAATATCTCCTTTCATTGGCTTCTACCTAGTTCAATGGGGTTCTACACTTCCGGCCATACAAAGCTTCAAACGGCGCCATCTTGATACTCTCTTGATAACTATTATTGTACGAGAATTCAGCTAGAGGCAACCATTTTTCCCATGAGCCTTAGCTGAGATGACACATGCTCTCAACATATCTTCTAAGATTTGATTCACTCGTTCAGTTTGCCCATTGGTTTGCGGATGATAGGCAGAACTTCTTACTAACTTAGTTCCTAATAATCCGTGTAAGTGCTCCCAAAAGCGAGCAGTGAACTGTGGTCCTCTATCCAAGACAATAGTACGAGGGATCCCATGAAGTCGGACTATCTGATTAAAGTACAACTTCGCATAGTCGGTTGGACGGAAATCTATGCAGACAAGAATGAAGTGTGCAGACTTGGTCAGTCAGTCTACAATCACCCAAATGGAGTTAAAATTCCTTTGCGTAGTAGGGAGTCCAACAATAAAATCCATACTGATCTCTTCCCATTTCCAACCTGGAATAGAGAGTGGCTGAAGTAATCCAGCTTTCATGTGCACAACCTTGACTCGACAACAAGTGTCACACCTAGCCATATAAGCGGCTATCTCTTTCTTCATTTTGGTCCACCAAAAGCGAGGCTTCAAATCATGATACATTTTGCTACTACCAGGATGAATAGATAATTTAGAGGAATGGGCTTCAGATATGATTTGATTTCTAAGCTCTCTATCCTTCGGAACTACCAACCTATCCTTGAACCATAACACACCATCCTCATCTACTCAAAAATGTTTAGTTTCTTGCTCTTTCATCTTGCACTTGATGTGGAACACACCTAGATCTGTCTTCTGTAGCTCAATAATTTGACTCTGTAGAGTACAACTGATAGTGATGCTGTGAAAGACTGCAAGATGAAGGAGCTTTGACAAATGGATGTCACTTTCAATCAAAGAGTGGCAATGAGATTTCCTGCTTAAGGCATCGGCTATGATGTTTGCCTTGCCAGGGTGATAATGCACTTGGAGGTTATAATCCTTGATCAACTCGAGCCATCTTCTCTGACGCATATTCAACTCTGGTTGAGTGAAGATGTACTTGAGACTTTTATTATTAGTGTAGATGTTGCACACATTGCTAAGCAAATAATGTCTCCATGCCTTCAAAGCATGAACAACAGCAGCGAGTTCCAAGTCATGCATTGGATAATTCACTTCATGCTTCTGAAGTTGGCGAGAGGTATAAGCAACGACTCTACCTTCTTGCATAAGAACACCTCCTAACCCAATACCTGATGCATCACAGAACACATCAAAAGGTTTCTCGATATCCGATTATGCCAAAACTAGAGCCGAAGTTAGAAGAGTTCATAGGGTGTGGAAAGCCGCATCACACTCAGGAGTCTAGACAAACTTCATGTCTTTTTGTAGCAACCGAGTCATAGGCTTGGCTATTTTAGAGAAATCCGAGATGAAGCGACGATAATAGCTAGCCAACCCTAGAAAACTCCGAACCTCATGCACCGAGATTGGAGCTTTCTAGTTCAACACTTCTTGCACCTTGGTGGGATCAACCATAATTCCACCATTGGACAACACGTGTCCAAGAAAAGGTACCTCATGAAGCCAAAATTCATATTTGCTGAACTTTGCATACAGCTGGTGTTCCCACAATCTAGTGAGAACCACCCGCAAATGTTCAACATGATCTTCTTCATTCTCAGAATAGACTAGGATATCATATATAAATACCACCACAAATTTGTCCAACTCAGGCATAAACATCGAATTCATCAGATACATAAAATGTGCGGGGGCATTGGTCAATCCAAAAGACATAACAAGGTACTCATACAGACCATATCTTGTAGAGAATGCAGTTTTTGGGACATCCTCAGTCTGAATTTTGATTTGATGATACCCAGATCTCAAATCAATCTTGGAAAAGACTTTTGCTTTAGACAACTGATCAAATAAGATATCTATGCGTGGCAGAGGGTACTTATTCTTGATTGTAACTACGTTCAAAGGTCTATAATCTACACACATGCATAGGGATTGATCCTTCTTTCTTACAAAGATAGCTAGGCACCCCCACGGAGATGAACTAGGATGGATAAGGCATTTCTTTAGAAGTTCATTCAACTAGGTCTTAAGTTCGGCTAGTTCATTGGGAGGCATCCTATATGGCCTTCTAGAGATGGGCGCTGTATCAGGAAGCAACTCTATCTTGAACTCCACTTCTCGATCTGGGGGCAATCCAGGCAAATCATTAGGAAAAACATTTAGAAAGTCACACACGACAGGGATATCTGCCAGAGACTTGGCTTGCACCGCATTGGTCGTGCAAGAAAGATTGATGTCCCTAGGTAGCTATACTAGAAAACCCTCTTGATTACCAAGATCTCTGAGCATGACTACCCTTGTCGATGTATCAATAAGCACTCCATGACTGCTCATCCAGTTCATTCCCAATATCACATCGATACCTAGCCCTGGCAAAACTACCAGATCAACCCGATAACTTTGCCCCTCTATCTCAAATTGTATGTCCCCAACTACCAGCTTGGTTGGGATAGTACCACTAGCAGCCCTAATACAATAACCCTCACCCTCAATAGTGTATGTTTTTTGCACAAACTAGGATGCAAATGCTAGACTAATAAAAGAATGCAAAGCACCCGAATCAAATAGTACAACTGTAGGGTGTTGATCAACCAGAAACTTACCAGCAGTTACTACCTCTCCCAAAGGAATATCAGTAATATTAGTGTGGTTCACCTGCCCCTGACGGCCACCTTGGTAGTTGTTCTTCTTAGGGTAAGGACACTTCCTTGCCCAGTGACCGGTCTTGTTGCAATTCCAGCATGGCATGTTGCTTGGCAGCACATTGGAACTGCCTTGACTGGTAGTGCCCTTGGGAAGAGCAATAGTAAAGGCCTTGCGAAATCCAGTCTTGGCAGGGTTCTTCTTTAGCGGTGGGCAAAACTTAGCGACTGACGCTGGAGGATGGAATAGAGCCTTCTGTGTGACTGAAGCCTTGGATTGTGAGGCACCCACCTCATAGGCCCTCTTCTGACTTTTCAAAGTAGCATACACATCATTGTTGTTCTCTTGCGATAAAGCATCACTCACAAACTCATTAAAAAGAGCACACTTGCAATTTCCCATGGTCTTCATCAATTTGGGGCTAAGTCCCCGCTTGAAGCTAGCAATCTTTTTGGCATCGGTGTCCACAAACTCTGTAGCATACCTTGCAAGGTTGTTGAAAGCCTACATGTATTCATTCAAGCTCTTGTTCCCCTGGGTCAGCTTCATGAACTATGTATGCTTGATTGCCATGAGACCAGGAGGAATGTAATTTCCCCTGAAAGCAGACTTGAACTAATCCCAAGTGATTTGGGCATTAGTGGGCATAGTGGACCGATGATGACTCCACCAAATGCCAGCTGGCCCATGCAGTTGGTGAGATGCGTACTCAGTCTTTAGCACCTCAGTCAAGCAGAGCAGATAGAACTTCTGCTCAAGAGTATTCAACCACTCATCAGCTTGTAGGGGCTCCTCAGCCTCCTTGAAGATCGGGGGTTTCATGTCAAGGAAATCCTTGAAGTCACTGTATTGATTTGGTTCTGGTCCTTGACGTGGACCACGGCCATCACGATTCGCAATCGTACAGAGAGCCTCAACCATAGTGCACTATCCTTCCACAAGCATTGCCATCAATTCCATTGGTGTGGGTGGTGGTGGCGGTGGAAGATCATCATCATTGCCCACACCGGTGGAACGAGTATGAGGCATCTGCAACAATGCGCAACCAGTAATTATTGATGATGTTAGCACATTGGAGAGGAACAATGTAATTGTGCCAAACTGAATTTACTGACGAGAATAAAAACTTCATACAATCAACAGAGGCAATAATTCATTCTCCAATCACCACATCATCAATTAGATTACTAGCACCATACGCAGTGCATTCCAACATGACAAGTTTTAAACTTAACCATTATGATATGCATCCTGAAGGGAGCGAATTAAAGTACATTACATGCCAAGTTCGAATTAAAAAGGTACATCCAACATCAGTCATCATACTTAAGTCTATTACATCAATGACTGCTATAACAGAACCGACCAATTATACGAAATTAAGTAAGAAAATCATCTGCTAGAGCAGATGATTTAGCAAACTTAAGCCCGTATAACCCGGTAGTCCATGAAATCATGAAGGATTTCAAACCAACTCACATCCCAGCCAAGATCGTAATAAGTTTAGCGGTCACCATCACATATTACAAAAAAGTTCGCATCGTAGATACACCAGAGTTTAAACATAGTTATTACAAAATGAGTTCAAATAGAAGTAGCGGAAGCCATTTGTTCAAAACCACACACACTCACACAGAGTTCAAATACAGTGCCAGCTAATGATCATCTCCATCAAAAGCATCAGACGAGACATAAGGAATGACCATGCCCATGGTCCTAAGCATCACCCATCGTAGGATAAAGGCAGTTGATATAGTAGCCGTAATACATCTGCCCATCTGCAACAAGTGGGAATAAAATCCTAAGTACGAGAAGGTACTTAGCTAGACTTAACCGACATAACCGAAAATAAGTGACACCAAGGATTATGAAGGGCTTTATAGTAGGGTAGCTGACTCATTTGTAAAAAGAAGCATTTTAGCATTTCAAGAACCTTTCCCAAAAGCATTATTGTCAAGTTAATTATTATTAACCTGTCGACTAGATTTGCACCTATACTAGAGAAAACATGTGATTAAGCAGATAATGATAACCAATGATCATTAACAACTTCCATATTGTCATATTCATTATAACTGTCCAAATGTTCCATTAACATTACTACGATGAAGTAACTCAAGTCAAGTGCTCACTATCCAGGAGTGATGGCGATTCGAATCGATTTCTAACTAGCTGGTGATTTATTCCTTACACAAACCTCACTCACCCGCTAAAGTGAGGTATCGGTCACCGAGTCAAGTATCTAGGAATCTCGAGTTTGCTAGGAACCACATGTACCCAGGGGCCGACTGACTACACTTTGGTCTTATCATCTCGCCCTCGTGTCCTACCACACCTGCTCCGGCATAGTGCGCTACGGGCAATCTACTCGGCCTGAATAATCTCCCAGCTTCGCGGTCGAAAGGTACTTTATTTGGCCAGCTAAATGTAAGGCATGCGTTCAACATGACTCGAGGCCCAACAACGGTCAGTCCTTAATCGACACAGACAGAAAGCACTACAGTCCAAAACTCTGTAAGTCTCTGACCGGTCTCAACTTCATTTAACACTTAGTTATACCATGACTACATAGTTATCTAAGTAGATCCAGGTAACCACCTATAGCTCGTAGGTGACAGGAAATCACCTGACTTTTACCGGTCTAAGCCAGCTAAGCATTGACTCGACTATGGATACCAGGGTAACAAGGATATAGTATAACAAATGTAGACAAGGTATAATGCAGCAATGGTTGCAAACAACTCCTGAACGTAATGCATCAATTAAAGTAAAGCATTTAATTAACAATTGCAAATCGGGGAGAAAATGCTCCGGGGCTTACCTCTCTTGAAGGAGCTCGGGCGGTGATGGGGGCACTCCGGAAGTTCCTCAACGTCCTCCACGTCGGCTTCGGGCACTTCTTGCGGCTGCACCTCAAGCTGCTCTTCGGGCTTCTCGGATATGATGACTGGGTTCTCGGTTTTCGATCCTATATGATGCAATGTGCATAAGTGCTTATGCAATCGGTGCATCGGATGAGATGAATACAATGGATATGCTTGAATGCAAGGTAGTCAACATCATCCAAGAACATATACTACAAGCACATGTCATCTACTGCATTCTCTTCTACTACTAATAGGCTAAGTCAACACATCTCATTAAATGCTTCAAAGATACACCAAAGCTTCACTAATTTCTTAATCACACATAAAGCAACACTTGATTAAACCCTAATTAATAATAGGTTTAAATAGCAACATCTACTTTTATTGCTTAGAAAAATCTTAGAAAATTACCATAGCACAGTACTACCCTACGTAGTCTATCATCAAATTTTTATGGCATTTGAATAAGTGGAATAGCCTACACAAAAATGACAAGCTTGGACCTAAATATGAGCATGAAAATACTTTGTATTGTGAAAAGTGTCAAACAACAGAGTTAGTATTTTTCCTATGATCTTCATAGCATACAATCACTATACAAAAATTATCACATGCATGTTTTATACAATCTTTGCTCTCTAGCAAAAATAACAAAAATCAGCCATTAAAGGCACTTGAACTACACCTCATAATTTTTCTAAAGTACATGCATGGCACATATTTTTCCTAGGAATTACATTACACAAGAAGAGTAACAAACTTGGAATCATATTTTTCTGATACATATAGGATTTACTAGCCATTTTACAAGATATCAGCAATATTAAGAATTAATTAAAGCTCTACAGAAAAGTATCTCAAAAATGACATGCAATATTTTTATCATGTAGATCTGGTGACAAGGAACCTAGCAAAATTTGTTTCAACAAATTTGGAGCCAAAATGAGTACACAAACATTTTCCAAAGCATTTAAGTAGAAATCTGAAAATCATTTTTGAAATCCTTTTAAACTTCAGCGGACGAAATTGTTGGGTGCACCCGGTGCTGTGCACCCAGAGGGCCTGCCAGGCAGGACCCAACGGGTCAACCGGCCCCACTGGCCAGTCACCTGGAGCCTTCACCAGCCACTGCGGTTGGGCCCTGCGGGTCAGCGACCCGAGAGCAAGGGAGGGGCTCCATCGTCCGGTGCTCACCAGCGGCGAGCCCTTCCGGTGGCGTGGGTGGTGCCAGTGTGCACGCCATGCTGAGCCACACTGGCTGGGATGGTGGAGGTGGCCCGGTGGCGTGACGAACCACATGGCCGCGGCAGCGCGCTCACCGGAGAGGAAGGAGACGGCCAAGCTCGGCCCTTACCTCGACGACGGCGGCCGCAAGCGAGTGCAAGCGAGGCAGGGAGGCTAGGCAGAGCTTCTGGCGGTGGGAATCGAAGAATGGAGGCGTGGGAGGGGGTATGTCGCCGGCGAGGTGTGGCACGCGGTGGCGTAGCTCGGGGCGCGTGCAGGAGCTGCTGCTGCTGCGGTCGCTGCTGCTGAGTGAGTGAGCGAGGGAGTGGAGTGGAGAGTGCAGCGCTGTGGGCAGAAGAAGGCACGTGCGTGGAGGGTGAGGTAGGCCGTGGCTGCCGTGTGGTGGGCGTCGCCGGCGCATGGTCGCCACGCGGCGGTCGCGCTCTGGCGCGGTCGGGACGCGACGTGTGGGAACGACGCGGCGCAGCGCTGGGGCAGGCCGTGCGCGCGAGGTGGGCTGGGCCGGACGTGGGCTGTGCGAGCGGCGGGCGTGGTGGCAGGCTAGGCCGCCTTTGGCCGTGGGCCGAGAAGCGAGGCGGCGGCCCGTGAAAGGAGAAAAGCATTTTTCAATTTTCTATTTTCAAGGAAATTTCAAATAGCAGTTTTCAAATACCCTTTTGAGCAAGAAAATGACTTCTTTTGAAAATGGCCCAAAAATAAAAGTTGCTTAGAATTTAATCCTCTACAACTTTGCTTTTATGACCAAAGTCCAATTCTTGCTAGATTTTGACTTATAAAATTAAAGTCAATTTTAACTCAAAACCCTAATCTTGGAGAATTATTTTTAAAGCAAAATTTGGCAATAATTTGAATACAAACTTTGCTCCAAAAATTGTGCTAAATAATTATAGATGATTTACAATCATAGCCAAACATGTTTTACTAACCTAGCAAGCATAATTTGGGCAAACACAACTCTAAATAGGTGTATGCAACATTCATGTTTCACGAGCACGTTTCATATGTTTTGAAGCAGGGTTTTAGTTATTATTTACATGATTAGGCATGTATGATTAGGATGCTTGATGATGCATAATATGCATGATTGCAGTGCCTAAATGCTGGCATAACACCAGGGTGTTACAACTGCAAAAGCTTAAACTAGTGAGACTTGCTAACGAACTACTTGTCGAAGTGATCGCTGTCCACATCGGAGACACCTTGGACTTCTTCTGGGTATTCCTCTTCTTCTTCATCTGCAGGCTCAGCTGCATTGTCATCCATCTGCATGTCCTCTTCTTCATCATTAGCCTTAATCACTTGAGGTCCACCCACATTTGGATACCTTGGTATGGGACGAGGAATAGGAAATAGACGGTTGTGTAGTTGATGGTGCTCGACCTGAAGCTCTTCAAGCTATTCTTGTAGTGCTTGCTCCCTTTGAAAGGCATTATGGTTAGCCAACATCCAACCCCAACGTCTTTCTTCTGCTAACTCTAAAGCTGCATCTCTATGACGGGTCACACGATCCAACTCTTGTGCAGCCTCATCTCTCTCAATAGTGAGGTTCATCAGCTTGTTATGAAGCTCGTCTCTCTCACGTGATGTTTAGCCCCACTGTTGCAAATGATAATTTGCAATACCATGAATCTCCTCAACTTCTTGCTGAGCTCTCCCACATGCATTTGCCCTACGGTGATACTTGCGGGCACACAACCTGAACTTGTGCTGGGCTGCCATTGCCTTGCCAGCTTCATCTAGCGCACTAGAAAGGGTGTTTTGCCTGACTCGACAAAGCTTCAAGACTGCCATCATAGCACTCATTCCAGCTTTGTCGCTCTACACATGTTCGCCACGGCCTCGAACCAAAGCTTGGCCAACATCCTGAGTCCACTTAGCCTCAGTAGGAGACACTCGAGGAATGGATGAAGCAGGTCCACCCACTAACTCATCCCCAAAGCTCTGTGCTATATCCATCAGCACATCAAGGGCAGCAACCTGAGTGGCTTCCCATGGGCTTTGCCCATCAGTCTCAATGCTCCACCCATGCCACAATGGTCTTGTGGGGTTTTGCGGCACGATAAAGGTCATGACGTACCATGGTACATCTCCCAATGGTACCGCCTACCTCCATGTGTAGCTGGGTGCCTCCGGGTACCCAACTGAACTAAGCATCCTCTAGAGCAAAGTGGGAGTACCGAACTGGTCCAAAAAGGTGCTGCTACCAGTAGGAAACATGGGCGCGGCCATCTGTATCAAAAAGGGATGCAATTCACGTGAGAGGAATATTTTGCTGAGAGATTGCACTTTATACTTGGGATAAGCAATTATAAGGGAGGGAGTAATGCAATACGAATGACATGAGTGAATATGATGCATGCTCATTCCGTACGTCCTCACAAACCTAAGAAAATTTAAGCTTTAGCGGAATATATGGTGGCATACATACGTTCTCTCAGTTAGCAGTAACTAGTCGATCTACATAGTGCGTTGTTAGCGTACCTATAGAAAACTTCATTGTAGCCCAACCCAGCAAGATATAATGCTAATTACACAAGTAGTAACTAAGATACTCTCCATATATACATCCCCAGATATATATACTTCGGTATCCAAACTACCCGACAAATGTACCCACAATTAAGTACCTTCATATATACATGTATGCAACATGTACATACTCCAGTAACCACAACTAGCTCTCCCCTAGACTGACGGTTGGACGGTCATGCTCTCGCAACTCACACTTACCTTAGCGTAGAGGCAATTGATCCATACATTACCATTCAAGTGAATGGCACCCATGCAATATCACGCCGCATGGACGACGAAATAGAAACAATCAATTTCCCCCAAGTTAGTAATTATATATAAGCCACCTAGAAGTCCTTAAGTGGGCTACAAGGGATGTGATCACCAGTACACCATAGAAATTTTGATTTTTTGAACACTTATATATAACTATAAGATGGAAAACCATTTTCACAACAAAAGCTTTTGTTTTAAATAGCCATAAGACATGTTTAATGTTGAATCTAGCTCTGATGTCAGCTGTCACAGAACCGACCAATTTATAAGAGCACAAGTATAAAAACAATCGCCGAAGCGATCAAATTCTCGAACTTGAGCCCATATAAACCGGTAGTCAACCAAAATCTCGAAGGATTTCAAACCAACTTGCATATAACCAAGATCACAGTAATTCAACATAACATATTGTACGTTACAACATTTCGTAGATGTTTGCAAATAGATTACATCATCACAGAGTCATCGTTATTACAAAACAAGTCTTGTAAAATATGCGGAAGCAAATAGTTTGACTTACACACCTGAGTTCAAATACAAATACTAGTTCACTGATCACAACCCGCAAAAGCATTCAGATAAGGGAAACAGAGATCATGCCCATGATCTAGTCTTCGTCACCCGCCGAATAGAGACAATACTTACAGAATCCCTAATATAGAAGGTCATCTACAACAAGAGGGAATAAACCTTGAGTACGGGAAGGTACTCAGCTAGACTTACCCGTCGAAAACAAAAACAAATGACACCAAGGATTATGCATAGCTTAATTTAGTGGATCTGGCTGACACTTTCTTTTTGCAGAAAAGCATAAGTAATAATGATTAACTCTTAACCTAAACTAGCAGTGACTTTTAGCCATTAACCTGTCATCTATATTAGCACCTGTACTAAGCAATCATTTTATTAGGGTGCAAACATTAATAACCATATCCAGTATACATTATGGCAACCTTATCATCATCATCCATTTAACCATATCGTTAAATTAATTGAATCTACGTTGCCGCTGCTCAGTCAAGTTCTCACTATCCAGGAGAGACGGCGATTTGAATCGATTCCTATCCAGCTGGAGGGTTATTCCTAACACAAACCCTGCTTCCCCCGTTAGGGTCGCAAACGAGTCACCTTTGGTACAACTCAGGAGAAAAATAAAAGAAAATACATGGGTCTAGGCCGCCCTGCATTCTCAGAGAACCACTCTGCCAGGAAGTACAGGATTTTAAGCACCTGACTCCCCTTGGACTTATGCCAATGGCTCTCCGCACATCCTTACTTCCTCCAAAATGCATCCAACCCCCACAGATCCTAGCCTGAGTTGAGCTACTCAGCTTCACGGTCGGAACAACTTATCTGGCCAGCTAAGTGCTAGGCTGCATTCAACATGACATGAGGACATACAGCGTATCGGTCCTTAAACGATGCAGACAGAGTCACTATGTTCAAACCTACACAAGACTCCGCCCGGTCTCAACTCATTATTCACATGGTTCTTTTCCACGATAGCAAATATAGCCAACCATGATCCACCTCATCCAAAAGCTCATAGGTGATAGGAAATCACCTGACTTCTACCGCACTAAGCATGGCTAAGCATTTAACCCATTCCTGAACTTAAATAGGATTCCAGTGCGATATCTGGACAAGGATGGATATATAATGCAACAATTGGTTCCAACCAATTCCTATACTTAATGCATCATCAATGAATAAAAGGTACTCAATGTATTTGTAAAAATATGGGAGGCTTAATATGCTCCGGGGCTTGCCTTTTAGGAAAGAGGAAGGCTAGTGGTCAGGGCACTTAGGCAACTCCTCCGTGGCGGCTGCTTCGTCGGCTTCCTGCACCTCAGGCTCCACCTCCTGGTTGGCTCCCTCAAACTCCAGCAATGTCACTCCCTTCGGCACACCTATTGCATGAATGCGCACAATAAATATCATGGATGCACATGAACAAATGTCAGTGATGCTCGGGGAATGCACATGTTCGCTGTAGTCAGCATATTCCCCTTAAGCTCTATTTAAATCACTTTACTTACTAAGTTTATACAACCTAATGTATAATTGCTCATCTTCAGTAAATGACCTAGCACCTGCACCTAAGCATATTCTCAAGTTAGGCTAACCCCTAAATAATCAACGAGAACATTGCAACAAGCATACACTCAAGCATTTGTACTTCAGCAAAATAGAGACTATATAGCGGTACAGTAAACTGGCCATAACTAGAGATTTAGAAATCCAAATGACATGCAACAAGACAATTTGGAAAGCTTATGAAATTGTCTATAATTCATTTGTAGACCTCTAAGCATGATTCCAACCTTTACCAGGTTGAATTATTTAATCAACAGAACTCTGTCCCCACAAGACAGAGAGTAAGCAAAACAGGAACCTAACTTTAAACAGCTGTAGTTCCTAAACTACTTGGCCAAATGCTATCAAACTTTGACAGGAGCTAGGTACATAAATTATCTACAACTTTTGTATTCATCACATTCACAGCAAACCAAAATATCATGGGAAACTTTATAAAGTCCCCAGATCTATCCAGAGGGACATAATGCCAACAAATAATTATTAACTTATGATGTAACCACATAATTGGACCAAACTAACTTTACTCACTTATTACACATATCACAAGAACACCAGAAAGTAGGGTGTTCCTCACCAAAACATTTCTTTTAATACATTTCTTAATTTATTTAATTAATTAGAGGAAATGGTAAACATATATGAAAACTACACCATTAAATCTACAAAACTTACAGTAGGTACTACATGCTCTAAGTAGACCACTATAAAAATTTCACACCATTTGAGCAAGTATAACAGCCTACACAAAAATGATAAGACATAATAGCTTAAAATGACATAATTAGGAAACCATAGTGAAAAGTGTCAAGCAACAGATTTCATATTTTTTCTTGCATCCTTAAGGTACTAGGATACTACCCACAAAGTTTCATGGTCATAGGATTCTTAGATAATTTACAAAAATTCAAAAAAGTATCAATCAATGATAAAAGGAAAATCTATAACTCAAAAATCATACATGCAATGACTCTCTAATTTTAACCAAAGCTTCTACTAAGCAAGACTAGCTTACTCACAAAATTTCATAATTTTTGGATCACAGAAACTCAAGATATGATTTAAACAAGTTTGCATGCATTTAAAAACATATTTCAAGTTCCTATTTAATTCATTCAAAATTTCTACATCATGTGCTCATGTCATATTTTTCTTAAATACTAGACTTCACTGTGAGTCTAACAAAATTTGAATCACACCATTTGTATCTACACATTGGGAGTTACAAAATTCGCAAAACAGCATTCAAAACTAGAAATTTGAACTAGCTTTTGAACAAACAGTCGTTGATGCATGGGACCTGCCTGTCAGTCGGACCCACTTGTCATCGGCACCAGAATAGGGGAGGCGCTCGCGACGGCGCTGCAGCGGTGAAGCTCGCCGATGGCGAGGACTCCGGTGACACCACGGACACCTACGTGCTCTACGTGATGCAAGGAACCGATTGGTGCTAGTGGCAAGACCTAAGGTCCAACGGAGGTGGCTCGTCGCCGGTGATGGCGGCACGGCAGAGCTCTAGCACGAGGTGCCAGCGACGGCAAGCCTTGGCTGCCTCAACCGAGCTCGGTATGAGCTTCAGAGGGTCGCTATGTTGTTACCCAAGCAAAGAGAAGAGGACGGGAAAGCCTCGGTGGTAGTTGGCCGCGTAGAGCTCCAACTCCGGCGAGACCCCGTCATGGCGGGCGGTGATGGAAACGGCCAATGTGCCCTTACCAAGACTCAATCGGCTCAGCTAAGAGGTGGAGGAGGTAGAGGAGGACACGGTGGAGCTGTGGTGAAGATGTAGTTTGCGTTTTTGCTGCGTTGAGCGAGCTAGGCGATGGCGCGGCTTGCTCGGCAATGGTGGAGCGGCTGAGCTCTATTGCTGCACGCGGTGGAGGCGAAGGAAGTGAAAAATGAACTGATGAGCTGGTCGGGCAGGCATGTGGGGGGGTTCATGTCATGGCTGGCCGTGCCAGGACGTCCGTGGTGCGTGGCTACGTGGTCAGGCGGCCAACGACGGGTGGCGCCATGCGGTCATTGTTCTCTGAAACCGGTCGACACTGTAGCTCGCCTAAAACTTCGATTCAGTGATCAATGAGCCAACTAACAGAGTTACTTGATGGTGTTTGATCTCTTAACCCATGATGAATTAGTGGAAGCAATGTACATGAAAGTTGTAGAGCTATGATAGGGCTCCAACAATTGTTTAGAAATCATCAGCTATTTCTCAATGGATCATGAGTTGTATCAAGCCAAAGTTGGTTCAATCAAACTGAAATTGCATTTAGGACTTAGAACTATTTTCAAGTGTTGAATCAGCCTACAATACTGACTTGTGGGTCCTTTTTGCACATGTTGCGCACATTTTCATGACTTGGCTTCTAAACAAAGTTTGTTCCTTATTAAATTTGCTACAACTTTGCTTTAGGTTGCTCAGACATGCAAACATTCTAAGCTACACTTTTTAAACAGTCAAACAAAAGGGTTCAGGAGTCAAAACAAGTCAAACCACTTTTTGAAATCATATTTAGGCATCATGATCAATATGAACAATGTTCCAAATGACATTCTAGGTGTCACTAAGTTGTTTAAGAGAATTTTTTTAGCCACACCACCCATTGGTCACACAAGAATCAAGCATTGTATGTACTGAAACAATGAAAAACACATGAAATGTTACATTTGTTTCATAGTCATGTTTCACATGTTTCATGATCTTGTTGCATAGTATGAACTAACCATATTTCACTAAAGTGAGTTGCACATGTTGCAGTTAAGTGTTGCACACTTTTCATTTCATAAAAGAAACAACACACATGAAATATGCAACATGTTGCAATGTTTCAAAATCATGTTTCAAGCAATACAAGCTTGTGAATGGATGAATGATGCTCATGTTCATGAAATGCAAATACAAATGTGAAAGCCAAACACCTGGGGTGTTACAGAACTTATCGATTGCTACCAGTAGATGGGTGTAGCCCCTAGGGGCCTTTTGTAGAGGCCTAACCATGTCGAGCCACCACACGGTGAATGGTCATGTAATAGGGATGGTCTAGAGGGCTTGGGCTAGGAGATGCGTCTGTTGTGTGTAGTTCTGGCATCCCTTGCAGGAGCATACCAAGTTGGTGGCGTCAGTAACCGCCGTCGGCCAGTAGAACCCTTGGCGGAAGGTGTTTCCAACAAGCGTCCGAGGTGCTGCATGGTGCCTGCAGGCTCCCACGTGCAAGTCCCAAAGTAGGGCTTGACCTACCTTGGTGGTGATGCATCGTTGGAGGACGCCAGATGGGCTTCGCCTGTACAACTCACCGTTGCTGAGGACGTAAGTCTTGGCTCACCGAGCAAGCCATCAGGCTTTGGTCCTATCTGTGGGAAGCTCTCCTCGAATGGGGCAATCGAGGAGCGAGACCCACCAGTCCATGCCCTGGTTGGCCTTTGGAGGCTCTACATTTACTTCCATGACCTCAGGCTCAGCCGAAGGGGTCTCGGTGATAGAGGGGGCCTTGGGACCCATGGTGGGCTCAACCAGTGGGCCTTCTTCCATCGCTGAGGCAGTCAATGGAAGGCTTGTGGAGGTCTCTGGTGAAGATGTTCGGAGGGACCAGGGCCCATGCCAATGCCATCTTTGCCAGTTTGTCCATGGCCTCATTGAATTTACGTGCGATGTGGTTGAGTTCAAGACCGTCAAACTTGTCTTCAAGGCAACGTACCAGCTTGCAGTACGCCTCCATTTTGGGGTCATGGCAGTTTGACTCCTTCATTACTTGATCGACAACAAGCTATGAATCGCCCTACACGTCGAGGCAGCGTACTCCAAGTTCGATGGCGATCTGCAAGCCATTGACGAGGGCTTCGTATTCGGCTGTGTTGTTGGAGGCGACGAAGTGGAGCCGAATCATGTAGCGCATGTGCACTCCGAGGGGTGATATGAAGAGTAGACTCACGCCTGCCTCGGTCTTCATCAGGGACCCATCGAAGTACATGGTCCAGCATTTTGCCTGGACTTGGGTAGGTGGCAGTTGGGTGTCGGTCCACTCAGCCACAAAGTTGGCCAAGACCTGGGATTTAATTGCTTTTTGAGGCACAAAAGATAGGGCTTCCCCCATGAGTTCGACGGCCCACTTGGCTATCCTACCTAAGGCCTCCTGGTTATGGATTATCTCTCCCAGGGGGAAAGACACACTACGGTCACTAGGTGGGACTCAAAGTAGTGACGCAGCTTGCGTCGAGCCAAGACTATGGCGTAGATCAGTTTCTGGATGTGGGGGTAGCATGTCTTGGTTTTGGAGAGCACTTCGCTGATGAAGTAAATAGGTCATTGGATGGGTAGGGCATGCCCTTCTTCCTACCTCTCAACCACCACGGCCGCGTTGACCACTTGGGTCATTGCGGCGACATAGAGTAAGAGGGCCTCATCCTTGGCCGGCGGCACCAGGATGGGAGGATTGGTGAGCAATGCCTTGAGCTTGGCGAGGGCTTCCTCAGCCTCAGGGTCCAAGAAAAGCATTCCGATTTCCTCAAGAGGCGGTACAGAGGCAAGCCTTTTTCGCCAAGGCGTGAGATGAAGCGGCTTAGGGCCACAAGGCATCCCATAACCCTCTGTACTCTCTTGAGGTCTCGGATCGGTCCCATGTTGGTCACGGCTGAGACCTTCTCTGGGTTGGCCTCGATGCCGCGTTCCAAGACTATGAACCCTAAGAGCATGCCTCGGGGGACCCCGAAGACACACTTCTCGGGGTTGAGCTTGATGCCCTTCTCTCTAAGGCACTTGAAGGCTATTTCCAAGTCACTGACGAGATCACCGGCCTTCCTAGACTTGACCATGATGTCATCTACATAGGCCTCAATGGTTCACCCGATGTGCTCGCCAAAGACCTAGGTCATGCACCGCTAGTATGTGGCCCCTGCGTTTCTGAGGCCGAACGGCATAGTCACATAGCAGTACATGCCAAATGGTGTGATGAAAGAAGTCATGAGCTGGTCGGACTCTTTCATCTTGATTTGATGGTAACCGGAATACGCATCGAGGAAGGATAGGGTTTCACATCCCGCAGTGGAGTTGATGATTTGGTCGATTCGAGGTAATGGGAAAGGGACTTTTGGACATGCTTTATTTAGACCGGTGTAGTCTACACACATTCTCCACTTCTCATTTTTCTTCTTAACTAATACAGGATTAGCTAACCACTCCAGATGGGACACTTCCTTGATGAATCCGGCCGCCAAAAGCTTCTACACCTCATCGCCGATGGCCTTGCGCTTTTCCTCATCGAATCAGCGCAAGCGCTGCTTCATCGGTCTGGAGCCGGCCCGGATGTCCAGGCATGCTTGGTGACTTCCCTCAGTATGCCCGGCATGTCCAAGGGACTCCACACGAATACATCGGCATCTGCGCGGAGAAAGTCGACGAGCATGGCTTCCAATTTACTATTAAGGGTGGCACTGATCCTCAGCGCCCGATCATCAAGGCAGATGGGGTTGACCGAGACGAGCTTCACGACCTCCATGGGCTCGAAAGTCCCAGCGCGATGCTTGGAGTCAGGTGCCTCGCTACCAAGCTGGTCGAGGTTGACGATGACAGTCTCAGCCTCCACAAGAGCCTTAGTGTACTCGATGCATTCGATGTCGCAGTCATATGCATGCTCGTACATGGACTTGATAGTGATGATGTCATTGGGGCCCAGCATCTTGAGCTTGAGGTAGGTGTAGTTGGGGACCGCCATGAACTTGGTGTAGCATGGACGCCCTAGGATGGCATGGTACATTCCCTTGAACCCAACCACCTTGAAGGTGAGGACCTCCTTGCAGTAGTTGGAGGGAGTACCGAAGCAGACGGGCAGGTCGATGTGCCCGAGGGGTCGCGTGCATTTTCCCAGCATGATGCCATCGAAAGGCGCAGCATCGCCTCGGAGCTATGACTGGTCGAGCTCAAGGAGCTCTAGGGTGTTGGCATAGAGGATGTTGAGGCCGCTGCCTCCGTCCATCAATACCTTAGTGAGCCGGGTGTTGCCGATGATGGGGTCGATGACAAGTGGGTACTGCCTAGGGTTCAGAACATAATCGGGGTGGTCGTCCTAATCAAAGGTGATCGCCTCTTAAGACTAGTTGAGGTACTAGGGAGTGGCCACCTTAACCGAGAAGACCTCCCGGCGTTCCCTTTTTCACTGGCGTGTCGTGAGGCACGCTAAAGGCCCACCGAAGATCATGAAGGCGTTGTGCACCTTGGGGAACCCGTCGTCCTTGTCATCATCCCTATTGTCGGTGCCCCTCCTCTTGGCATCATCATCGAGGAGCCTGAGCTTGGCGTAGTAACACCGGAGCATGGTGCACTCCTCGAGGGTGTGCTTCACTAGGCCCTGGTGGTAAGGGTAGGGTTTCTTAAGCATATCATCGAAGAGCCTGGGGCCTCTGGGGCCTTGAGGATTCTTGCACTTTGCATCCACGACTAGGCTAGCCTCAAGGACTTCTTGCCTCCCCTAGCGACCCTTCTTCTTTTTCTTGGGGAGGTGGGGAGCCGAGGCTTTGAGGGCCTCGTCCCTCCGCTTCCCCTTAGCTTCATTGTCGGGGAAGATGGATCCGACAGCCTCTTTGCCTAAGGCAAAGTTGGTGGCGATGTCAAGGAGCGTGGCCATTGAGGTTGGCATGTTTTGGCCTAACTCCCAGACCAGGTCACGGCAGGTGGTGCTAGAGAAAAAGCCTAGATAATTTCTGAGTCACTGACACTTGGCAACTTGGTGCATTGCTTGGAGAAGCGTCAGATGAAGTCTCGGAGAGACTCGTCCGGCCCCTAGCGACAACTCTTGAGGTCCTAGGAGTTCCTAAGGTGCACGTATGTGCCCTAGAAATTCCTGATGAAGACCCTTACCAAGTCGCGCTAGTTGTGGATCTACGAGGGAGGGAGGTGTTCAAGCCAGGCTCATGCTGAGTCTGACAGGAACAATGGGAGGTTGCGGATGATGAGCAGGTCATCGTCCATGCCACCTAGCTGACAAGCTAGGTGGTAATCGGCCAGCCAAAGTTCGGGATTGGTCTCACCGCTGTACTTCGTGAGGTTGGCTGGTTGCCGAAACTAGGCCGGGAAATGAGCAGCGCGGATAGCTCTACTAAAGACTCGAGGGCCAGGCGGCTTAGGAGAAGGACTGTGGTCCTCCCCACTATCGTAGCAGCTGCCTCGGTGCGGATGGTAGCCTCGGGTGGGCCCCTCGTTGTCGTGGCACCGTCGCCTGCTGACCACATCATGGTCGCCTTGTGCCTCGCGTCGGTCGCCGAGGCGGTCGTGCATCGAGGGGACCTTGTTGGCTGTCGGGGCCTGAGTAGGCTCGAGATGAACCGAGGCCTTCCTATCCTACTGAGGCGGTGCCATGGGAAGTTCTGAGGTGCCTCCACGCCATCGAGAGGCGGAACTCTTGGCCTACTACACCGCAGCAGTCTCAAGGAGGTCTCGGAGCTCGCCATGGGCTCATCGCCCCTCTATGGTAGAGGGCTTGGGCATCGTTCGGAGCAACATCACTGCCACCGCGATGTTCTGGCTAGCACGATGGAAGATAGGGGGTTGATCGTCCCCTTCGTCGTTGTTGATGTGGCGGTGGACGTCGTGGGCCCTCCATCGGGCTGCTCCACCATCACCACGACCCCGCTGCTCTAGCTTGAGAGTGTCTCGGAGCTGCTACAGAAGGAGTCGGTCTTGTTCGACCTTGGCCTAAAGCTCATGGAGCTGCTCTAGGTTTGGGCGTTGAAGTTGCTTGGGGGCAAGGTTCTCGTTCTACGCTGCCCGAGGCTCGACGCGTGGAGGTGCGGCGCCGCTAGCCCCTTCAGGGGGTGGGGAGCGAGATCCTGCCCCTTCGTCCTCATCGCTCATGCTTGGCATCTTGAGTTTGACATGGAAGCACTCACGAGTGGGGTCATAAGTGCCTTCGTCATTAGAGTCGGAGTAGCCAAAGCAGTAGTCGCTCACGGCTAGGAAGCGGTGCATGGCTTTAGGGTCACAAAGTCTAGAGAAGTCCACTCCGGCCCACGCCTCATCCTCGTGGGTGTGGGTGTGGGTCGAGGTTGTGGCATCGAGGTCGAGGACAAAGCGTTGGTGGTGTCCTAAGGGCTCTGCATGAGCGGAAGCGTAGGCTAAAGCATAGGCAGCGGTGGCATTTCTCAACTCGAAGGGGTATAGGGATGGTGCCATCACCGGGCTTTGCTCCACCGGAGTCGACTCCTCAGGAGGTGGCAGGGCAGAGCTTGATGATGGGGCATCACTATGTGCCACCGGCACCTTTCCCTTGTCAAGGCTCAGGCTAGATAGGTCCCCAACCAAGGACCCTATGCCAATAGCTAGGCAGGGGATATCGGCAGAGCATGGCGTGTCGCCCTAAGCTTGCACGGGGTTGGGATGGTCCTGCCCGTGCCGTGCCTGGCGAGCGCGATGAGAGTGGTGGCCTGGGCGCCGCCTGCGCCTAGGCTGCTGGGCCATGACATCATCAACAGTCGGTGGGACTCTAGGTGAGAGGAGTACCATATCATACTCATGTCCTAGAGACATGAACTCTAGGCTCCCAAACCAGATTATTGTGCCAAGATGCAGTGGTTGCACGGGGTCTGCCATCCAGAACTTGTCTGAATGACAAAGATGACACATAGTAGATCCCCTACTTGGCGTGCCAACTATCAGTGTTTTGGACCAATGGGCCCTCAACCGGCTAGTGAAAATGTATTGTGTGCCCCTAATCCTAGATGGTGATGCAAAGAGACACAAGGTTTATACTGGTTTAGGCAATAGGTGCCCTATGTCCAGTCTGAGAGATCGATCTTGTATTCTTTGCACCGAGGTGCTTGTAGTAGGGGGCTACAAGTAGGGCGAGAGAGGGAGCTAGTCCTAGGTCTCTGTGTGGAATGGCGTGGGTTGCTTGAGATGTTGATCTCTTATGGTGAGGAAGTGAATGTGTGTGTGCATGTTCATCTGTCTATGCTTGTATCTATGTGTGAGTTCATGAACTCGTGAGCCCATGTCTCCCTCTAGAAACGGCCCCGGTCTCTCCCTTTTATAGTTGAAGGGGAGACAAGGGTGATACATGTGTTTGCTACATGGCATCCTATGAGCGGAGGTGGCGTTTTCGAGCCCTGTAGCTTGTCACTGTGGTGGCATGGTCGATGGAGCGGTCCTATCCTTGATGCACTAGAGCGATGCGTCGGTCACGCCTGATCCTGTGCGACGTGGGAGTACTAGTGATAGCTTGACACAGGGCATGGCGGACGACGTGCCGGTCACTATGTGTCAACAGCGTAAAGAGCCGAGGCTCAGTTGGTGCCAAGGCCAAGCCATCGTGGGGGGCTCGGTGGGTGCGAATCCCGAGGCTACCAAGACCCTAAAGTGGATTGCCGAGGCCTAGTGGGAGTAGTTAGTCCTACACACTGATTTCGAGGCTACAGTGACTCGGACTTGACTCCCCATGCTGCATTGTTCCTAGAGCAGGGGTTAGGTAGCACAGTGCAGTGAAGGCATTAGTCATGGGCATAGTACCGAGTACAGCGCCCGATAACCCCTGCCCCGTCCCGGATGGCATGGTGTTGATGCAACTTCCTATCTTGTTGGCCACTCTACTGTGTCGAGCCATCATTCATCTGATGTTGTAGGAGTGGTTGGTCGCGTCAGTTGGACATGATGTTCTATTAGGGAAATCGGTCGAGGCGGAGGCGGTGGGGTTATTGCCGAGCCGGCCTCAAGCGAGACGGAGAATTGGTTCCTCGTTCGAGGCCTTACATGCGAGGCCTCGAGTGAAATGGAGAATCAGGACCCCGTCTGAGGCCTTACGTGCGAGGCCTCGAGTGAGACAGAGAATTGGTTACTCATCCAAGGCCTTACGTGCGAGGCCTTGAGCGAGACGGAGAATCGGTTACTCATCCGAGGCCTTACGTGCGAGGCCTCAAGCGAGACAGAGAATCGGTATCCTGTCCGTGGCCTTACGTGCGAGGCCTTGAGCGAGGCGGAGAATCAATTGCCTCAGACAAGGTGGGGGTTAGCCAGTAGTTGTCTCTTGGCTTTGATTTTGACAGGGTCTAAGCGATTTTTTTGGTTTTTGCTTAGGGGATTCCTTTTTATGGTACCCGACAATAGGGTACTATTTCCATAGGTGTACAGGGTACAGACCCTGATATTGCGATTTGACTTGTGCGACCTGCCTTACTTTGTCCATCCGTTTCCTAGTCCTTACCAAGCGGGCGTCCCCAATCGGTTAGTCCTAGTCGGCCCTGATCATGCCAGTCAGAGAAGAGCAGTGAGCAGGGGTTTGGCGCATCCCCAATCGGAGACGCGGGTCAGAGTCAGAAGTAGTGCTTTGGCCAGGCCTTCTGGTCGGAGAGGCCATCTGGAGGCAGGCTGGAGATCGAAGCGAGCACTTCGGTTGAAGAGGTGGGCTAGAGTCAGAAAACAGGCACCGTTCCTCCTCGGCCAGACCTTCTGGTCGGTGATTGGATCACCCTTCTGGCTGATCGTTTAGGTACTTAGGCCGAACCATGAGTTACGCGTTGTTTGTAATGTTGCCCGCTGGGCCAAGCCTTTGTTGGGAAGCCGGTCCATGAGGGACCCCAAGTTTATGAACCTGACAGGAGCCCCCGAGCCCCTAGGCGATTCAGGTAGAACCGTCTAGGGGATTTTTGTCTTTGTAGCCCCTGAGCCCCTGGGTGATTTAGGCAGAATCATCTAGGGTGTTGTCAGCAGGCATGTGTGCATGTTTTTTAGTCGAGACGAAGTCATCAACCAAGGCGTCGTTGCATAGCTGAGGCGTTTAGTTTTGGGATCAGGTGAGGTAGAACTCATAGATCCTGAAGTCGGTGCACACCATGGGATTGGGTAAGGTAGTTAGTTTAGGGATCAAACAAGACAGAGCTTGTGGGTCCTGGCATTGATGCGCACCATGGGATCGGGCGAGTCGAAGTCGTGGATCCTATCCTCGGTGCAGCCCGCGCAGCCGAGGTAGTTAGTTAGTTAGTTAGTTAGTTTAGGGATCGGATGAGCCAGAGCTCACAGATCTTGATGGGGCGAGTTCGAGGTCATAGACCCAGGTGTTTTTGGTGTGCAGTCGAGGCATAGCCAAAGGATGGGGTGAGTTTGGGGTCATAGACCTAGGCGTTTGGTGTGCAGTTGAAGCATAGTCGAGGGATGGGGTGAGTTCGGGGTCGTAGACCTAGGTGTTTGGTGTCTTGAGCCCCTGTGCCCTATTTGGCCTTGGTAGGGGTCGGTTTGAGTTGTGTGCATTACCCCAACCTTAGTTTCTCATAGCTAAAGGGGCTGAGCTTTGTCGTTTGCCTCGATCGCTCAGGCTTGAGTGACGTGCTTGGTGAGCTCGCTAACGGGTATGATCGAGTGGAATCTAGGTCCATCATTCATGACAAGGTCGACATAGCCCTCTTATGACATTCCACTGCTCCTTTACCTACAACACGATAGATGCCTAGGTCATTCCAGAGACTAACCCGGGTGGCCTACTGGACTCCTCTCGATGGAGATTCTGTGGGCTTGGCAAGAGGTTTAGGATCGAACGAGAAGGTTGAGATGACCCTATCTACTTTGGGGCAGACTGGGTGAGAGCCGCATGGGGCTCATTTGGATTTTCTCCCCTAGCTCTGTTTGATGTGGGGTGGCCTCAAGCCCTTCATGGGCCGGCCTTCAAACCCCGGTCGGTCGTTGCTCATGTCGAATGAGGCAACTGCCGCTTCATGACGCAACATGGAGCATTGTGATGCATTTCACTGCACGTGTGATGGCTTAGTTCCTGAGCCCTCGAGCGGTTTAGGGCCTAAATCATCCTAAGGGGCACGGGTGTATGGTTTGAATGCGTGTATGGATGTATGAAATGATTATAAAGAAATAGTAGGGGTCGGTAGTGTTACCTTGATGACTTGAGTGATAGGGTTTGAAGAGCTCCAGTCAGAAGTGTCCGACCAGGACCCATGCTCGTTGTTCATGATAGAGTCAGCATGGCCTACATGGGGCATCCCTTTGCTCTTTACCTATCTCTCGGTATTTTTCCTGAGCCATTTGATCGACTTTAGGAAGCCCGATGGTCTCTCCTAGCAGAGATCCCATGTTTTGAGTTTTTCCAAGTCCTACCTGGGGAAGCGGAGAGCCACCTGCGTGCGGTGGTGCTTTGGTTGTTGCGCTTGGTGTGTAGTAGTGGTGGGCCATACCCAGGCCATGTCTCGTCTGACCAGGCACCATTCCATCGGGTAGGCCACGTCTCATCGGCCAGGGCGTGTCCCATCAAATCCCATCTGCATTAAATGGGCAAGGGAGAGGGGTTTTCGCCCATCGTTTTGCCTTTTCCTGATCGGCGCGCCTTCCCCAACTGCTACGCCCTTTTCCTTAAGTAGGAGAAGGGAGAAGGCTTTTCACCCCATTCCTTTACCTATTCCTCATCTGCCACCTCTTCTCATCTTCCTTCTTGCCGAGAGCATCTTTGAGAGCCACGGCGGTTCCTAGGAAAGAAAAGGGGGAGAGCAAGGGAGAGGAAAAAACTCACAAATCCTTTCACGAACCCAGAGCGAGATGTCAGACTAGAGGTCATCCACCATGAGGGAGTCGGTGCTGAAGGCCTTTGCCATGAAGGGGTTTCTACCGCTAAAGGAGGTGGCGCACTGGAGGGCTCCTAGGAGGGAGGAGTTCCTGCAACCTCAGCCCGGTAAGCTGGTTTCCTTTCTCACCATCCATGAGTGTGGGTTAGGATACCCCACACACTGGTTCCTGCATGGGTTCCTCAACGAGTGGGGTCTAGAGCTACAGCACCTCAATCTAACGAGGGTGCTGCATATCGCTGTCTTCATCACTGTCTGTGAGGCCTTCCTTAGGATGGAGCCGCACACGGACTTCTTCCGGTGGCTGTTCTCTAGGCAAGCTTTGCCGGTGGGGAATCCGTCTGAGGTCACGCCGGTGGGGGGCTTTGCCCTACAGAGAAAACCGAACATAGGAGGCTTGTATCCCCCATACATCCCCTGTGACTCCAACTGGGGGTGGCATAGGGAGTGGTTTTATATTAGGAACCTAGTGGAGGCACCGTTCCTAGCATTCACCGGTGGGAGGCCAGAGAAGCGGGATAGTTGGTCATGGGGCCCTTCCCATCGGAAGAAGAAGAAGGTGGAGATCATCGAGGAGGAGCTCTAGAAGCTCATGCCACATGGCCTTGATAGGGCACGGGTGTTCCACATGCTCTATCGCCGCCGGGCCGCTCCGTTGGCGGAGAGGGCATGGCCGATGTGGAGGTACGATAGCCCGTCGGACCCCGATCATGCGTCGCTGGAGGAGCTTCCGAATGATGAGGTCTGGAGTCGCCTCGACTGGGTGCTGCAGCTGAAGCCTAAAGAGAGGGTCAATGAAAAGCCTGAACCTCTCAATGCCTCGGTGGTGTCCAAACTGGTATTCTCTCCTCTCTTTACTCCATGTTCTTTTCCCCTCTACTTTCCTACTTTTTTTATTTCGAGTAGCCTATTTTTGTAGGGACTTGATGCTTACAAGTCCCAGCCGCACCTCCCAAAGGGGCTAGAGGGCACGGCTAGGTAGGCCGCCCAGAAGGAGGCAATGGATGCCAGGAAGAAGAAGAAAGCCGAGGAGGCTCAGTGGAAGCATGAGAAGGAGAAGGAGGTCGCTCGGCATGTGAAGGCCGGGGAAAGGAGCGAAGTTGAGTCAGAGCTCGAGTCAGAGGATCTCACAGAAGTGGATGCAGTGTTTGCCTAAACGGCCTATTAAACAACCACTAAATGGTAAATGGTGGTAAACTATTTTGTTTAGGGGGTAAACAGAAAATAAACGGCTGGCCATTTAAATAGTAAAAAAAATAGGAAAAACGGTCTAAATGGCTTAAACGGAACGGAGATAAACTATATTAAAAAGGCTAAACAGCTGTTTAAACGGCTATTTAGGCAAACACGAGGTAAATCTAGTTTAGTTTTTTTATGGATAAATTTGTATACTTAAGTTTATTATATTTATAAATGTGTACACTTGATATGTTACATGCATAAATATCTATATTTAGTTCTTTTCACATGCATAAATATATATACATACCAAAATAATTGATTTTTACTCAGATAAATATGTATAAATGCTAGAATACTTGATTTTTTACATGCACATATATAATTATATGTAATTTTTTTAAAAGTACAAAACCATTTAGACTATTTAACTTCGTTTAAACACTGTGCAAATAGCCTAAACGCTAAACGAAGGGCGACCGGGTAAAGACCGTTTACCATTTAGAAAAACATTGGGTGGATGACTTGATTTTCTCTGAGGAGGAGGAAAGGAGGAGGAAAGTTGGGAGGTCGTTGTGACCTTAGCGGAGCGTCGCGACCCTGCGGCGATGTCTACTGGCGATGAGTAGGAGGCGGAGAGGCGCACCGAGGTTCATGTGCCGAGGAAGCATGCTACGAGCGTCAACGCCATCGGTGAATGGGAGGCAAAGTGCACGCGGTCACCATGCCCCTTGGTGGCGTTGCCAGTCTCGTCCCCGCTTGCTGCAGACGTGGCCAAGCAGGCCAGGTGGTCAGAGGAGCGAGCTTGCACTCGTGCGTCGCCGAGACTAGAGCCAACACGTGACCCGTAGCAGGAGGATGCCCCGTCTGCTGCTCCGGTCGGTGCCTCCCGAGATGAAGGTCGTGGTGACCCACAGGCCAGGCAGGAGCCGGTTGGGATGACTCCACCCTAGGCTAAAGTGAGGGGGCATGGGTCACAGCCTAGGAGCGGTCCTCACCCTGCGGGCCCATCAACACCGGGTCTTGGTTTTAGAGTCATGCCGCTTACCTCTCGGTATGTTTTTCTTTGTTTCTTTTTTATCTTTTATTGTTGAGTCTTTTTGGAGTATGACCGACCTATACTTTTTGTCAGCAATCGGATGATGACGGGGTTGAGCATTGCCCCAACTCCCATGCAGGAGGTTTGGAGGCCCACCCTGCAGCACGCCACGGCGAGCGGCGGGGGGAACAGGGTGGTGGCGGTGAGTCCTTCCCTTCTGGGGGTGGTGCTCCTGGGTTGGTTGCTAGTACGGCGGCAGCGGTAGTGACGGTGCTGGTGGTGATCCCGGTGGTGATGGCGAAGGCTTCACCGGTGGTGTCCCTCTTGGCCCCTCCTCCACCAGCTATGGCAGAAGAGGAGGAGACCGAGCCCCCTGCTTCACCGGGCGGAGGGCTGCATGGCTCACCCTCATGGTCGGAGCTGAAGGTGCTGAGGGGAGACATGGCTGGGATGGAATCAGAATGCTCATCAGTGGCCCGCACAACCAAGGTGGTAGAGATCCCATCCGACGACAAAGGGGATGACGTGGTGGAGCTGCTAGTGCCATCGTTGGAGCTAGCGGTGGTTCAGTTAGAGGCTGGGCCCTTCGGTGGTCTATCGAAGGGTGACCTAGAGTGGCCCTGCCCTAAGGACCCATCAAAGGTGCGGTTCATCCTTTGGGATTTCCAGGAGTGTCAGCTCTAGGACATCCTTGGGGGGAAAGGACTTGCCATGGAGTCCGATCTCACCAAGCTGTCAGTGAAGCTCGAGGACGCCCAGGAGTGGGTTAAGTCTGCCCAGCAGTTGGTGAAAGTCAACATGTAGCTCGCCATGGAGGTGAGTTTCCCATGTTTGTCCTTGATCTCTTAGGCTCTTATTAGTTGCCTTAGCATGCTTGTTTCATGTTTTTGTAGGGTCTAAAGGAGATGTCATCCTACAAGTCCTATTTCCTCCGGATGGAGCATGCCCGGATGGCCAAGCTTGAGCGTTAGCTATAGTCTGCCCGTCGTGAGTCCTAGGACTGAGTGGCCGAGGTGACCATGGTGTGGGCATAGGAGCAGCGTGGAGTGAAGCAGGCGACCACTGCCAAGTGGGGGCTTGAGGTGGCAAAGGCCCGCTAGGCAGAGACCGAGGCAGGGTTATGGAAATCCCTGGCGGACATTGAGGTGGCGCTCCAAAAATCCCTAGAGACCCTTCATTCAGAGCAGAATGCCCTAGAGTCAGAGTGGAATGCCCTGGAGTTGGTGCAAAAGGCCTGGAGTTAGAGTGAAAGGCCCGGTCAGAGGCAGACCTAGAAGTGCTCGCGCTTTAGGGCCAGGTGATGGGGACGGAGGAGGTGAGTGCCTAGCTATGCGAGTAGGTGGCCTGACAGGTGGAGGAATTCTCCACCCTCGAGAACTTCTGCCTCAGCACGTACCTTCTCTGTTTTTTGTTGTGTTGGTTTCTTCCCTTAGCTTGTCGCCCTTCTTGTAGAGCTAGGTAGAAAGGTTAAGTCGCTGGAGCAGAACCTAGAGATGGTCAAGGCGACTTTTGGCCAAAATGCAGAGGCACTGGCCAAGTCCCTTAAAGAGCGACGTGCTCTCGAGGGGGAACTTGACCAGATCTGCAATGTTGCCTAGCTTGTCGTCTTGGAGGTCTTTGGGTTGGCACCTAGTACTAGCGTGCCCGCCATCCAGCTGGCAGAGGTCCCAGATGAGGTCCGGGCCCTCATCACACACGGGCTGTGTTTATAGAGCATCAGGGGTGTTGACTTCGATGGTGATGTACCACCCGAACCTGGACTTTGCCACTATCTACAGCGGGTATGCCGATGGCTCGAGCACGAAGGACATCCAATCGCTCGGGGAGAGCTTGCTGCCGCACGCAAGGTTGGTGGTAGAGCAAGTCTCTGCGTAGTGGGTGATGGATGCCCGCTGTGAGGACATGGCCAAAAGCACACGTCGGGGGGACACCACCCAGCCTATGGATGGCACGGAGCCTGGGTAGGAAGTGGACATCACCCTACCTTCAACCGAGCCGAATGTTGTCCCACCGGGGAGTGAGCAGCCTATGCTTTTGCTGGTCGCACCGACAGTAGATGCCATCGAGCTGCCCCAATAGCTTGTAAAGTATAAGTAGTTTAGTAGATGCAAAAAGTTTAAGTTTGTGGGGAAGCCCCTGTGTAAATGTTCTTGTGTACTTAATGACTACAATCGGTTTCATTTTTTGTGATGGAGTCACTCCATTTGGGGAAGCTTGTTCCTTTCGTTCCTTAGTTTTACCTTAGCATAATTTTGTTTTTTATTCTTTATTTTTTGTACTTGCCCATTCATCCTGTAGGCTGCAACCTTTGGAGCCCGGGCATGGCCCCGCGAGGCTCAGCTGCTCAAAACCATAGGTAGAGGCGTGGTGCGATCGGTCGGAATATTTTAAAGCAAAGCTACGTAAGGTAATTTAAAGGAACAAACTACCCTTTTGCTCGAGTAGGAAGGAGTTTCACCATATGATAGTAAACAAAAAAGAGAGGTAGTAGTGCACCCTCGTGGAGCCCCCGAGTGACCTAGGCCAAAAGTGTTCGGGTCAGGGCACTTTTATAGGAGCAAACATTTAAGTAAACAATGGTAATACAGAATTTTAGAGGAGGAAAACAACATAGCTGTTCCAAGCGTTGGTGAAAATATCATCGTTGTTGTCCTTCAGTTAGTAGGCATCCGGTCGGATCACCTCGACCTTCAGTCGTCTGAATCCTTGCCTGTTGCGCCCCTTTCTTGGCTGCTGCTGCTTCACCTTTTTCTTCCTTTCACCCGCCGGCCTATCATAGAAAGCGCTTGAGGAGCTCGCAGTCCTTGTAGAGGTGTTTGATGGGGTAGGCGTGGTTGGTGCATGGGCTCTCCATGAGCTCATTGAAGTGGCCCGAAAGGTCCTGCTGGGGCTGCTTGCCTATGTGATCGGCCATGGCGACCAACGCGGAGTTGGCTGGTCAGCGACGATCTTTTCTGTTCTTCTTCCCCCCTTTATGTGGAGGGGCCCTCATCTTGATCCTAGCGCTTGGCCTTGCCTTTGCCCTAGCCTCCGTTGGAGCGCTGTGGGAGCGGTGCTCGCTGGATGCATCGGACAAAGGCCCATGGTCCCAAGCCATCCGGGCTAGGACTCTAGTCGCTGCTGCAAGCATCTTGGTATGGCCCAAGCCGCTTGTGCACAGGCAGTTGGTGCAGAGTGGTCGCCAAGTCAAGATGAGGCAGAGATGCGGCTTCCTGTGCTACGCTTGGCGGCTATTGCGGTGAGCGGGTGGGGCGATTTGTCTGGTGCGTCCCTACTTGCTTGGTGGGGAGAGAGGCCATGAGTCGGTGTCGCGATGCGGAGCTCTCCGCCTGTTGAACAACGGCGGTCTCCACTAGTGCTCGAAGGCTCCGGTGGATCATCTATTCCTGAGGGTCATTTAGCTTGGGAAGGCCACACAGAAGCATTACCGCAGCGGCGATGTTCTGATTGGCCCGACCGAATTGTAGGGGATCGTCCCCCTACGCTGGACCCGATGGGCATGACCCCAGGCACCGCTCACCGGTTTATGCACGCAGGGCACAGTGGGGTGCATCGAGCGCACTAGCGTAGTCGGTGGCTGGTTTAGCCACTATTGTTATAGCTCCTCGCTGTGCTCTCATGTGAGCATGGGGGTCTCCGCATGAGGGTCCAGAGTGGTGTGAGTCTACAAGGACTCTGTTACCACCGATGGTTGTCCTAGAGCATCCGCCATAGCGCACTCCTAGGACAGACAGTGGCTAGGCGCCAAGTTGCCGATGCTGGAGCCATCACTCTCAACATCGTCATCCATGGGGTCGAGGAAATAGGTGGGAGCATAGCTCGCCATCCCCATGAATTCGGACATGAGACAGGGCAGCGCCGGCATCCTTCAGAGCCCTCGGGCATACATGTCCGTGGGAGATGCGAGGCCATAGGGGAACCAGTCATATGGTGGTCGTGGCGGGGACAACAGGGCCCCTCTGGATAATCGGTGGAAGATAGAGAATAACAAGTAAATAACAACATGTACATTACTCATAGCAGGGTTTGAGCAGAGAGTTTTCTCGGAATGAAGCATAGATGCCTTGTCATTGAAGTCATCGTGCGTCCTAGAGCCGATGGAGGGTGCCCCTCTGACGAGCGCTGTAATGAGTGCCTCCTCGCGGAGGTGTAGTACACCAAGCCGATCGGCGGCGAAGTCCAGGCTTCCAAAGAGGAAGGCCTAGGATGGCTCGGAGACGGGTGGAACCCACATCCCAACATGTGGGAGTCTAGGAAACTCCAGTGAGCTAAAATGAATCATATTACCTGAGCCTACCATGGCAAAGATGGTGGAAAAGTGGGCCATCCATGTAACACCCTAGGTGTTTGTCACCAGTTAAGCAATGGGTTCAAACTCAACCATGGCATGTTAAGTAGTGATGGAGATGTTAGATCAAATTATGAAAATAAGCCCAACTTAAACTTGGACCATGCACCATTGCTTACATGTTGCCCTTTCCAAAAAGTATGCTTAAGTAATGTTAGATGTACTTCTTTCATGTGTCTCACATCAATATCCATCTATATTGATCCATAGAAAAGTTTCATGAAGTTTGGAATCAAGAAGTCACATGAAATGACAAGTTATGTCCTTGCTTGAATTATTTTATAAAGTGAATGGAATTCTCGGTCGTCAACCAAACCTTAAAACCTTGCCAAATAACTCTAATTGAACTCTACAATAAAAGTTATGAAGGGTTCATGTTGAGCAAAGGTGGAGAAAATATCCAAAAATAATGGAAATCCTAGATTCTATAGCAAAAAGGGCTTTACGTTGACCGAGAAATAAAGTTGACTTCTAGACTAGATATGAGGTTTGACCAAAAATGAAAGTTGAATAAAAGTTTGATTATAACAAACTTTGTTAAAAGACCAAGTCATGATTCGGTTTCAAAATGGATCAAAACAAGGCTCAAAGTCTAATAGAAAAGCTGAAATCAACCCGACAGTGTTTGCAGTCCGGAATTCACCGACATCGACATTGACATCCCGCGTTCTCCAAATTTTGCTAAGCAACTCGATTTGGTCCAAAGATAAAAGATGGAGTGTACATGATGGATAAGAGCATGTAAAAAGATGGCACTTGTTTGAGTTAGTTTGGACCATCAAATTGGATTTTTGTTTGTCGCTGTCAATACATTGACACTATCACTTTGGAGCCTAATTACCCACTGATCCAAAGCTCTAATGACTTGGCTCCTTAAATAAGAAATGTAGAGCGTCAGGAAAGAAGCAAACTTTGTTTTGGGGCCATTGTCAAATTCGGCCAGGAGACATCCCAAAGACGTGTTCCACGCCGGCCACTACGTCGCCCGCCAGTTGTTCGCGGAAACGCCCCAAAGGATGTCGCGTGGCCTGTGCGTGGCAGCCATTCGGGAGCTCGCGTCCCACCATTGCCGACGCATGCCCATGCCTCCGTGTGCTTGTGTTTCTCCTCTTTCGGACGTAGCAGACCGTTGCGGTCACTCTCCTACTCCCTCTCACCTTCCCTTGCGCTCTCCCTCTCGCTCTGCTACTGTGCACGGCCACGGCCGCCACGGACGGCAGAGCTCGCTGACACTTGCATTCCCTGGCTTCCGAGCCCCCTCATGACCAACCGCGTGAACCAATAGCTCTGCCTCTTCCTCCTCTACGACCGGCGCACCACCGTGGAGCCAGAAACCACCGGAGCAGCCCGGCCATCAGGACAGCTGCCGTCGCCACCGCTGCTACAGTGGTCGCACCGCCACAGACCATCTCGGGCCGAGCTGGGCATCCCTACGCATGCGCGCGAGGCTCCTGGTGCTTCCCCACCATTCCCACGCCGCCGCCGGCCCTTCTCCGGCCGCCACCGGCCGATTCCCCGGCGTCCTCTGTTTCAAGTTCGCGTCAGAGACCCCGTGCAAGAATTCGACAAAGGGAAGGGACCTAACTGCAACCTGTAGACTCAGATGAATAGTGCCAATAAGGACCTATTTGTAGGAAATTAGCTAAAATTTGGAAAATCCATAAGAATTCATAGGAAATTCATAAAATAGCAAATGAGGACTTTTTGGAATCCTTGTGAAATTGTCTATGCAGTAGATCTATAATATGGCATGTTTTAGTTTAAATATTTTTCTGTAAAAATAGATTTGTGTAGTAAGGTTGTAATGCTAATTGAATTTGTTTTTTTCCATAACTGTAGATCTAGGGCTCCAAATGAAGTGAAATTTTTGTGGCATGCTACTCATGTGATAGTTTATGTGTGGTAAAAATTTCATGAGTATTGGATGAAGTATGAGTGAGTTATTGGTTTATCTCGCTCTCACATGACTTCTTGCAATAGCAAATTGTCTTTTTCATAGAGGCAGCTATACTTATGCAAATGGTATAAAATTTGTACAGTGGACTATTGAGAGGATAGGTGAGCTACTGTAATTTTTGTAGAATTTATTGTGCATTTTTGTTATATGCTCATAAATACACCTTGATGTCTAAATAAATTAAGAAATGCTTTAAGAAAATTTATTTAGAGGTGAGCACCATGCTTTCTGGTGTTCTTTAGTCATGTGTGAGATGTTGGTAAAGTTGGTTTTGCCCAATTATGTGTTTGCAACATAAGTTAGTAATTATTTTCTTGCTGATGTGGTTTATGGACAGATCTGGGAACCTAGCAAAGTTCTTCATGATAATGTGCTTTGTTGTGAAACTTGTTTATACAAAAGTTGTAGATAATTCATGTATCTAGCTTCTGTTAACATTTGGTGGTATTTGGCCTTGTGGTTTGTGAGTTATGCTTATTTAAAGTTGGGTTTCAGAAACGGCTGCTCTCTGTCAATTATGGACCAGTTTCTGTAAATGAGTATATTTGACTTAGTTAACTTGAGAATCATGCTAAGATGATTAAAGATGAATTGTAGAAAATTTCATAAGCTTTCCATAATGTCTCGTTGCATGGCTATTGGATTTGTATAACTCTAGTTATGATCCAAACATGAAGCTATTGTTTCCAGTCCAGAAATAGACATATGCTAGTTGTGGTTGTTTACTCCATGTGTTGCTAAGTGTGGCTTATGCCCTTGTTGATGGTCCAGTTATGATACTTGTGACCTTGTTAAGCTTGTGTCATGCTTGATGTGCTTGCTCTCTATAGTTAGTTGTGTGATGTTAGTTAAATAGCTATTGGTGTCTATGTCTTGCATAATCTTGTGTTTGTCTTGAATGCTTATGTGATGCATCTTGTGTTACCATTCCTCACATTCATACATATGCATCTTGCATCTCATTTAGGTACGCTAGATGAACCACATGAAGGATGTGATGTGGAGCTGAACTCGAAGATTGGGTTTGGTAGATCTATCCTAAAGATGGAAGGACTAAGCAAGTGCTAGGACCGGAGATGTCACCAAGACGGTGCAAGCTAACTAAACTGACTTGTGTCGGATCCCAGGCAGGCCCCAGAGCATTCTAAGCCTCCCATGTTTTTACAAATATCTTGAGTATCTTTTATTATTGATGATGCATTAAGTATAGGAATTGGTTGGAACCAATTATTGCATTATATCCTTACCTTGTCTAGATAAAATCCTGTGAATCCTAATTAAGTGTAGGATCGAATGATGCTTAGCTATGCTTAGACCGGTAGAAATTGGGTGATTTCCTATCACCTGCGAGATGTAGGATGAGCTCTGGTCATGGTTGGCTATATTTGCTATCATGAAAAAGAACCATGTGTTAATAATGAAAAGAGACCGGACGGGATGATGGTAGTGTAGCAACAAGGCATGGAGGTCTTGGGTGTGAATCTATCCCCGTCTGTGTCGTTTAAGGACCGATACGCTGTATGTCCTTATGTCATGTTGAACGCAGCCTAACATTTAGCTAGCCAAATAACTCGTTCCGACCATGAAGCCTAGTAGCTCGATTCAGGCTGAGGATGTGAGCAGGGGCTCACAATCTGGATGGAAGTAAGGATGTGCGGAGAGCCATTGGCGTAAGCCCAAGGGCAGGTTAAGTCACCGAGCACTCATGGCAGAGTGGTTCTCTGATTTTGCGGCACTGATCGGACTCGCGACTCCTGAATTGTACCAAAGGTGACTTGTTTGCGACCCTGATGGGAGAAGCAAGGTTTGTGTTAGGAATACCCCTCCAATTGGATAGGAATCGATTCAAATCGCTGTCTCTCCTGGATAATGAGAACTTGACTAAGCAGCAACAACGTTGATTCACTAAATTTAAATATATGGTTAAATGATGATGATGATAATGATAATAAGCCATGAAATACCAGATATGGTTATTATTGTTTGCAACTTAATCAAGTAATTGATTAGTATAGGTGCTAATATAGATGATAGGTAATGGCTAAAAGTCACTGCTAGTATAGGTGAATAATGCTAATGGTTACTCAAGCTTTTATATAAAAGGTTGTCCAGCTAGATCCACTGATAAAGCCTTGCATAATCCTTGGTGTCATTTGTTTTGGTTTCCAACGGGTAAGTCTGGTTGAGTACATTCGAGTACTCAGGGTTTATCCCTCCATGTTGCAGGTGGAGTTCTCGGCCTATTGAAGATGGTGGCTAACCACCTGTGGGCTCGGTGATTCTATATTTAGTTCTCATCTATATGCTTTTGTCTGAGGATGTCACTTATGCTAGCAATGTATTTAAAACTTATATTAAGGTAATCATTTGAAAGCTATGTTGTTTTCACTAAGCGGTTTTGAAACCTAAACTTGTACTATTATTTGTGAACCCATTTGTAATATTATTTTCGCTGCAACCCTGCGTATGTGATATGTATTTGCTTAATCATGCGATCTTGGTTGTGATGTTGATTTACCGAGGTCTTTCAGGACACTCGGCGGACTACTGGGTTTATATAAGTGAATGTATGCGTATGTCAATGTGTTAGCAGGGACAACCGTACTTGATCTTATATAAATTGGACGGTTCTATTACAATCCGATGACCAAAAAGTGTTGAACGTATAGCGTCTTCCCCACAGACGGTGCCAACTGTCGGTGCAGAAAGTGACCAACAAGTAAATATTTGTAGTTTTGCCGTATATTGTGATCGGAGGTGGCCTAGCACTCAATAACACAGGGTTTATACTGGTTTAGGCAACGTGCCCTATGTCCAGTTTGAGTCAGTCGGTGACTTTATTTCTGAGCCCAGGTGCTCGAAGTTTGCAGTGGGGTTACAAACGAGAAGGAGAAAGATGAGGGTACAAGAGGTCCTATCGGACTCTGGTCGGAAGGGTTGAGAGTGACGGGAGCCCCGCTATGAGCTAAGTGTTCGAGCGTGTGCTCGGGGTTTGAACCTGGTGGTTCTGCTGTTGTGTAGTAGTGAACTTGATCGATCTAATGAATCTGAATCAACCTGAATGTTGGGAGAGAGTGCATTCCCTTTTATAGATGAAGGGGATGGTCTTACAAGTAAGAGGGAGAGAGTACGTATGCTTTAAGCCTTGTAGCCCACATCGACGGGTATAGGATGATGGTAGGCTCCCACAACACTGTTGAATGTCAGATGCATATGGGAGGTTGTGTTGTTTTCTTTGGGTATGGCAGACGTCGGCGCCTGCCACACTATTGATACCTAGAGGCATGCAAGGGGTTTTACCATGTTCGCCTGGTACGGTAAATATTGGCGCCCACAACACTGTCGATGCCTAGAGGCATGTGGGGGAGCCTTACCGTATGGGAGTTAACGCGGCCCACAATACTATAGGGGAAAATGTCGGCGCCTATAACACTACTTGGACTCTGCCATGCCAGGGAGGTCACAGGGTACTATTTCTGTAGTGTACAGGGTGTGGACCCTAGTATTGCGGTTTGACTTGTGCGCCCTACCTTACTTTCTCCATCCGTTTCCTGGTCCTCACCGAGCGGGCATCCCTAGTCGGTTAGTCCTAGTCGGCCTAGATCGCACCAGTCGGAGAAGAGCAGTGAGTAGGGGTTTGATGCATCCCCAGTCGAAGACGAGGGTCAGAGTCAAAAGTAGTGCTTTGGCCAGGCCTTCCGGTCGGAGAGGCTGTCCGGAGACGTGCTAGAGACTAAAGCGAGTGCTCCGGTCGGAGAGGTGGGCCAGAGTCAAAAAATGGGTGTCGTTCCTCCTCGGCCAGACCTTTCGATCGGTGATTGGATCGCCCTTCTGGCCTGTCATTTAGGTACTTGGGTCAGCCCATAAGTTGTGCGTTGTTTGCAACGTTGCCCACTGGGCTAAGCCTCTGTTGGGAAGCCAGCCCACGAGGGACCTCGGGTTTATGAACCCAACAGCCGTAGAAATAACAATAGATTTGACGACCCTAACTTATTACTAATATTAGTGGGGCATGAGGTAGAATCATGCTGGCCGTAACATAATAATAAGATCATGGGGCTAACATATCTTTCAATCTACCCTTACTTCAATGGTCTCGTGATGTGAACTGTATATGTGAAAACACTCGATATCGGCTAAAACAGCCGATTCAGGCATAGCGCACAGTTAAGGCCATGCCCTATTAGGAACAAATCTACCAAATAACGGTCCCCGCTCCATGATGCTAACAGTGGGGTGTGAGGCAGAATCACACAGGCCGTGATAATAGGCCATGGAACGGTTCTCGTTAGCCGATAGATCTATTCAAGACCAGGCATGTCTTAACCACACACTATGCACGATCAAGATTAACATAAAACAACCGATAAAACATAACTCATCGTTTAAGGTGCAGATTAGATTGGTTTAGATTAATAAACGATGGGTTAAGCAGGATATAAGGCCGGTCTAGATCAATCCCAATCGGGCAAAGTAATATTGCTATAATTAAATAAATAATAAAATCAATAAGCAATATTGATAACTTAATGAATCTATCCGAAGGACGCCACCCTTAGATAGAGCCGATAACTTGACCTTAATCTAGTTCGAGCAGTGGAGATTGACCGGATTGATGCAGCCGTACTTGAACTAGACAAGAGTCGATAACTAGCCTATATCAGAGTTGCAGTGGAAGTTTGTCGAGTACTATCATACTTGAGCCCATACAAACTCGTTAGTCTGTCGAGTACCACGACAGGTCTCGATAAACGATCCACAAACAACCAAGATCGTACATGATTCAACATACATGTCACATATTACATAGAGTTCATGGATATATTTCCATCATCAGAGTATGAAATAAAGTTATTACAAACCAAGTTTGATAGAGTAGTAATAGCGGAAGCAAATTACGTTTGGAAATTAGCATTTGTCACATAGTTCAAATACAGTGCCAGCATAAGATCACAATCCACAAAAGCATAATAGAGGAATTATTAAAGATGCCTGCCCGAGGTTTACTCCTCATCCACAACGGAATGGAAGCAATTCTTGCAATATCCATGATATATTGTGCCATCTGCAACAATGGGAATAAAACCCTGAGTATAAGAAGGTACTCAGCTAGACTTACACATCATAAACCAGAAATAAATTGACTCCAAGGATTATGCAAGGCTTTATAAGTGGAGGTAGCTTGACAACATTTTGCATAAAAAGCAATTAACTCAGTTATACAATTATAGTTCCATCATTAAGTTAATTATAACTATTCATCTCTAGATTAGCAATTATCATGAGCCAAACATGTGATATATCATTTTAAGAGCATACAATGGTAACCATGGCAGTATAGCAATTCCATATTAATCTGAACCATCACATTTTATAATACAATTACTATGATGTTGGAGCTAGCCAAGTTTCTCACTATCCAGGAGAGACGGTGATTTGAATCGATTTCAACCAGCTGGGAATTTATTCCTAACATAGACCTAGGCAGACCAGATCAACGGTCACCTTAGGTCATCTTTGGTATAACTCAATTACACATTTTGCGAGTTCGTCTAGCGCCGCACAATCAGGGACAACTAGATGCTAGGACGATCAGGACTACCCTGCCCTTGGGCTCATGCCTAGCTCCCCGCACATCCTTACTATCATCTAGAGTGCGCACTTTGATAGAGCGGAGCCCGGCCTAAGTTGAGCTACTTGGCTTCGCGGTCAGAATGAGTTATCCGACTAGCTAAGTGATAGGCATGCGTTCAATCTTGTCAAAAGTGCCAACAACAGTACGGTCCTTAACCGGCACAGACGAAATCACACGAGTCAACCTACCATAGACTTTGCCCGGCCTCCATTTACATTACCCCAAGTTTTATTTCCATGATAGCAAATATAGCCAACCGTGCTTTGGTATCCACCTATATCTCGCAGGTGACAGAAAATCACCCGACTTCTACCGGTCTAAGCAGGGCTAAGCATATATTCGATCCTAGACCTACATAGGGTAAAGGTGTATATATCTGGACAAGGTAGTTCCATGCATCAAGTGTTTCTAGACAACCCTTATAACCTAATGCATCAATTATAAAGAACTCAAGTAATATTTTGTAAAACACTAGGAGACTTAGAATACTCCGGGGCTTGCCTTTCAGAAAAAAAGTGGAGCGGTGATCAGAGCACTTCGAGAGCTCTTCTAGATTCTGGTCCTCTTTTTCGGGAGCTATGTCTTGAGGAATCTCCTGCTGGTCCCCATCCTCTTCTTCGTTGAATTCCAACAATGTTACTTCCTCGGTCGATCCTATATGCATGATCATAGAATAAGATATTGCGAATGCATGTATGTCAACAAGTATAGTATGATAAAACATGTTGAATGCATCCTTGTAAGTAATTTCAACAGCATGGTGTGAAAGTAATAACAAGTGCATCATATTTTATTCAGTAGGTGCATATCTCTTCTCTATTACTTAAGCAAACACTCATGCGACTCATTTACCGAACTATAAAATAGCAGCTACTTATTTTAATCATAACTGGAGTTATATATATCAAAATCATATGATTGTGGACATTCTGGAAATCCTATGAAATTGTCTCCAACTTTGTTTTAATACTCTTAAGGTGATTCCACAGTTATCTAGGTCAAACAAATCAGTCAATCAAATCTATCCAGAAAGTAAATATTTTAGACAGCAAACTAGTAACAGTTAGAACTCTAAAACCCTAAGTTCTATGACCATGAAAATTTAGCACAAAGTAGATTAGTAAGTTATCTACAACTTTGTTATTAATAAGTTTTACAGAAAAGATCATTATCCACATGAAATCATCCACACAATCAAAACTATACATGTAGCCCTTTATTTGAATTATAAAGTGATAAATAGTTAGTTGCATACAATCAATTGCTTCTAAGCTTTACTATTGACATCAACAGTTACTATGCATCATAAGAACCATGAAAACATCATGGTTAATCACAATCTAATTACTTAAATGCCTTTATTAATTTAATTGGATAATTAGGGTAAATAACAAACATACACCAAATATGCACAATAAACTCTCAGAAAATTATAGAAGCTTCCTAGTGCTCACAATAGTTTACTGTGAAAATTTCATACCATTTTGTCATATATAGCATTCTATGCAAAAATGACAAGCTAGCAAGGGTTGCAATGGTTATACACATCTGTTCCCAATATTTCATCGGTTTTTTTCAGACATATGTTGCAAATGTGTTTATTTGGATGTTGCATATGTATCACATATATATATTATTTTATCTGGATGTTGCGTATATTTTATAATGGTTTTGAGGTGTTTTGCGTGTGCTTCAGATGCATATTTCAAGTGTTTCATCTATCTTGAGACATATGTTGCAAGTGTTGTATCTGGATGTTTCAAAAGTAGATCGAATGTTGCATCTCACTCCCTCCTCGCCTTCCACTGCTTCGCCTCGGTGTCACCACCTTCTCTCAGCATCGGTTGGACATCCGAACCAAAGGCGCAGGCGAGCGTCGCCCCCTCCCCTTCTCGATGCTGGCGGCGCGTCGTGGGATGACGACGCGGCGGGGGGATAGGCCACCGCGAGTACACGCGAGTCGCGCTCCTTCTGTTCCGTTACATGAGGGAGAGATAGGTGCGCTCGTTTCTTCTGTTATGGGTTGTGATTAAACGACTCCTATTCCTCAAATCGGATGGCCCCAAACTACGCCCAAACACATCCTCGGGCCAGACGTCCAGCCACTAGTCGTCCCGCCTGAAAAAGGATAAGAGGAATACAACGGGCGAGGGTAAGGCTTGCCACTGACACCCTTCCCCAGACCCCGCACAGAGAAGGACGGGCATGGTGCAAACGGTAGAGTCTTACCGCCTGTGACCGGAAGGTCCCGAGTTCGAGTCGCGGTCTCCTCGCATTGCACAGGCGAGGATAAGGCTTGCCACTGACACCCTTCCTCAGACCTCGCACAGAGTGGGAGCTCTCTGCACTAGGTACGCCCTTTTTTTCTTCATATATGCACACACAGAAAATGCTGGCCCTCACGTGAAACTAGAAAATACCATTTCCCAACTGGTGGATGGTATGCTCTGTGAATGCAAAAACACACACACTTGAGTACTTGACAGGTTCCCAACTAGAACGGTAAAGTTGAGTAAAGCAGTTCTGGCCTTCTGGGTGGTAAAGCTGTGTACCTGTGTCACAAACCTCTTCAGAAAGCCAAAAAACAGACATATCTGGTTCTTCATACCTCCACTGCAGAGAACATAGTTTTGTTTAACCCAGTAATGTATTCATGTAACCTTGCTTATGAATGATACATCCAAGTTAGCACTCCTTCCCTTTTCTGTGCCAGTTTAAGAAAAGTGTGCCCACTACTACTACAATGAAGAAATCATTATCAGAAAAAATATGGCATCAAACATGAACTAAATTGTATCTTGCTAAGGGCATCAGCATGTCATACATTTGGGTGTAAGGAATCATATAACGAGAAGAATGTCCGAAGTACTTAGGTAGGCCAACACGCTAAGATTCAGAAATTGCAAGATGCAATTTTCTACAACCAATATAAGTTTAAATCCGAAAAAAAAAATCAATGGCTACTGCAACTGAGATGTTTTCATTTGGTCATTTCGAGTGTTTATTGGTCAAATGATTTTCAGAAAATGCCCAATATCCTGACATCTAGTTTTTACTTTAGAATAAGACCCAATAGGAGAAATAATGTAAAGCAGAAATATCAAGCCAAACATGTGCAATCGTACCATTGTCTGCTATTTGTGCCTCTCAAACATCTGCCTTGATGCTTGAAGGAACGAAACAATAAGCATGTTCAAACATGATATACATCTCCTTTTTCCTCATAAGAAGCCGATAGAGGATGTGTATGCGTGTTCGGTAAAGGAACTGTGAACCTTGCATTTTCCTTTAAAATGGTTCAGACTTTCAGCGCATAACAAAATTTTGCTTCATATTGAGATTGAATGGTGTTCAAGTGCAAGATAAAGGCACCAATTACATGTGATGTTCTTACACCTGTCTAACACACCTTGTTAGCTTGCTCCACTGATTCGATCAAGCTAGAACCAGGAAGTTTTCTCGACCCATTTTCTTTTGCTCTATTCCTTATATTAGCTGATTTATTCCATTGTCCTTTCTGAGCAAATACCTCTGAAATCAAAGCATAAGTACCTGGATTCTGTTGTCCAAGCTCAAGGAGCTCATTGCTAATAACCTGCCCAAGCATTGCATTTCCATAAGTTCTGCATGCAGAAAGTAAAGCACAAAGTACACTAGATTTGTCATTTAAGGTAGATAACTTTATGAGCTTGTATCCTTCTTCAAGATGCCCTGCTCGACTCAATAAATCAACAATGCAACCATAATGCTCTTCCTGTGGAAGAACTGAATATATTGAGGTCATTGACTGAAAAATATGCAAACCCTCCTTAATTAGACCAGCATGACTGCATGCAGAAAGCACTGAAGAAAATGTTAACCCATCAGGATTAATGTTTCCTTCTTCCATCAGCTTAAACATTTCAAGTACCTTAGTATAAAATCCATGCATCCCATAAGCGCTGATCATAGAATTCCATGAATCTAGATCTCTGTGTTCCAAACTTAAGAACAAACCTACTGATAAATCCAACCTTCCACATTTGGCATATGCAGTTATCAAATAATTTATGGTCTTTGTATCTTTCTCCAACAAGGCACGGTAGACAAAACAATGAATTTGCTTTACATCTTTCAAATGTCCAAGCTCGGAAACAGCCTGAATTGCAGTCATAACAGTGACAGAATCAGGCTTATTGCCATGTTGCTGCATTAATAATCGAAATAATTCAACTGTTTCACCTCCATGTCCACAGAATAAGCATCCCATCATCATGGCGGTCCATGAAATTAAAATTTTCTTTTCCAATGAAGCAAATACAATCCTTGCTGATGTAATCTTTCCACAACCAGAATACATACGTATAATTTGATTTGCAATGTCGACATTGGCACAAAAACCATGTCTAATTGAAAGCCCATGAATCCACCTCCCTCTAACAAAATCTTTGTGATCAGTGATAACTACAAGCAGACTAAGAATGGTCACAAAATTTGGTGCAACACATTCTGCCACCATTTCTTTGAGCAACACAATAGCTTCATTGGCCATGCCATTTTGGAGATAACCATAGATCATGGTGTTATAGGAGACTACATCTTTAACCACCAATTGATCAAAGAGATGCTTGGATCTCATAATTCTAGTGCATTTCAAGTATACCTTGATAAGAGCCAGTGGCGGACCTACCAATAGGGCAAGGTAGGGCGGCCACCCTATCTAACGCCGGCAATTAGACCCAATCGCCACTCCTTGGAAGTCCCGAGATCTCCAGCAGTCCAGCCTCTGGCAGTACTGGAACTTATAGAAACAAAATGTCTGGCATCAGCGCTGCTGGTTGGGGAAAAAAAGTGAAGGGGTATAGGTTGATGGGCATGTTATTTCCATATGGGCCATCCTATTGTGGCTAAGAAACAGAGTTAGGCCCAATCAAGAGCTAACTGGATTGCTAAATTGATGGATCGCTGGAGACTGGCATGTTGCAGCCTCCTACCATCGTGCATTCACGCTAGCACACCAGTTAACGCAAGAGCTCAGCGTTTCAAAAAAAAACGCAGGAGCTCGGGGTTAGCTGCTTAGGTCCATTCAAGAGAAGCAGCCAATGAGCCAATGCTGACAGACAGGCACACGGTTGCACTGGAGAGAGTCGTGGCCGAGATGTGTGCGACCGTGTGCCTGTCTGTCAGAAAAGATGCTTGTTGCTTGTGAATCACTACTACTACTACTACAACAACGACAACAACAATAAAGCCTTTAAGTCCCAAATAAATTGGGGATAGACTAGAGTTGAAACCCAACAAAAGCAATCAAGGTTCAGGCACGTGAATAGCTGTCTTCCAAGCACTCCTATCTAAGGCTAAGTCTTTGGGTATATTCCATCCTTTCAAGTCTCCTTTTATTGCCTCTACCCAAGTCAACTTCGGTCTTCCTCTGCCTCTCTTCACGTTATTATCCTGACTTAGGATTCCACTACGCACCGGTACATCTGGAGGTCTCCGTTGCACATGTCCAAACCATCTCAACCGGTGTTGGACAAGCTTTTCTTCAATTGGCGCTACCCCTAATCTCTCACGTATATCATCGTTCCGAACTCGATCCCTTCTTATATGACCGCAAATCCAACGCAATATACGCATTTCCGCGACACTTAGCTGTTGAATATGTCGTCTTTTCGTAGGCCAACATTCTGCACCATACAACATAGCAGGTCTAATCGTCGTCCTATAAAACTTGCCTTTTAGCTTCTGTGGTACCCTTTTGTCACATAGGACACCAGACGCTTACCGCCACTTCATCCACCCTGCTTTGATTCTATGGCTAACATCTTCATCAATATCCCCGTCCCTCTGTAGCATTGATCCTAAATATCGAAAGATATCCTTCCTAGGCACTACTTGATCTTCCAGACTAACATCTTCCTCCTCCCGAGTAGTAGTGCCGAAGTCACATCTCATATACTCAGTTTTAGTTCTACTAAGTATAAAACCTTTGGACTCCAAAGTCTCCCGCCATAACTCCAGTTTCTGATTCACTCCTGTCCGGCTTTCATCAACTAGCACTACATCGTCCGCGAAAAACATACACCAAGGGATGTCCCTTTGTATGTCCCTTGTGACCTCATCCATCACTAAAGCAAACAAATAAGGGCTCAAAGCTGACCCTTGATGTAGTCCTATCCTAATTGGGAAGTCATCCGTGTCTCCATCTGATACGAACCTGTACCTTCCCCTTGGTCGATCGGAGATTGTACGTGTGCGGGGTGGCCGGATGCAGGGCACGGCGGCGGGGCGCCGTGATCGCGAGGGAAGGAGAAGAACAGGCGGTGGCTAGGGCAAAACTCCTGGCTCCCAAAGGAAGCCGAGTAAGTATATTACTCTTGCTTAATTATCCAAGTGTCTCACAATTGATATTTATAGCTAATGGAAATAATAGAAATAATACTATGGGCCTTTAGGCCCCCTAACCCATCCGGCTGCTATCAGCCATTAGCCATTAATGGGCCGGCGCCTTTGATACTGGACGCCGGTCATAACATCTCTTCCCGCGTCGACAAACAGCTCGTCCTCGAGTTGTACATTGGGGTAGAGGGCTTTGAAGTCATCGAGAGCTTCCCATGTCGCAGCAGTAGTCGAAAGGCCGTGCCACTTGACCAACAGCTTCCAATGGCCGCGGCGCAGCTCTACGCGCACGACCTGCTCCGGGGCCGGTAGCAGACGCCCCTCGGAAACGGGTGGCACCACCGCTGGCGTCGCTGGAGGATCACCCCGCCACTGCTTGAGCAACCCGACGTGGAAGACATCATGGAGGCGTGCAGTCTCGGGCAGCTATAGACGATAGGACACACGCCCAATGCGTTCCAGTACGCGGAACGGGCCAGCATAGCGAGGACGAAGCTTGCCCTTGGCCGGTGTCGCGAGCGTGTGGGTGGGACGGTGAAGAAGTCGAAGCAGCACCCAATCGCCCACAGCGAAGTCCACAGCCCGGTGGTGCTCGTCGTAATGCTCCTTGGCGTGTTGTTGCGCCTAGAAGAGGCGCTCCCGGACCTCGACCAGAAACGCGTCGCGGTCCCAGAGCATGGCGTCCGCGTCCTCCGTCTCAGCCGCCCCCTCCTGGTGGGGCAGCAGGGAAGGTGGTGGGCGGCTGTAGACAATCTCGAACGGAGTCGCACGAAGCGCCGTGTGGTATGACGTGTTGTAGCAGTACTCCACCCATGGTAGCCAGTCGACCCATGAGCGCGGCCTGTCACCGGTCGCACAGCGCAAGTACATGGCGATCACTTTGTTGATGATCTCAGACTGGCCGTCCGTCTGAGGATGAAAGGCTGTGCTGAGCCACTGCTGCACCCCTGCAAGGCGAAACAAATCCCTCCACAAGTGGCTGGTGAAGACCGGATCGCGATCGCTGACGATGGAAGTGGGGAAGCCATGAAGCCGCACGATCCCATCGAAGAAGGCGCGAGCCACCGACGCGGCCGTGTAAGGGTGGCTGAGGGCGATGAAGTGCGCATACTTGGAGAAGCGATCCACCACCGTTAGAATCACAGATTTACCATGGACCTTGGGAAGGGCATCGATGAAATCCATGGAGATGTCGGCCCACACTTGGGACGGCACATCCAAGGGCTACAGGAGATTGGTCGGTTGTGTCGTGGGCGTTTTGTTGCGCTGACACACACCACACGTGTGGACGTAGTCATGTACAAGCTTGCGGTCGCCAGGGATGTAGAAGTCGCTGCGTAGACGCACGAGGGTCTTCTGGACGCCCTCATGGCCCGTGGTATGCGCCAAGGTCACCACCTGATGGCGCAAATCCTACAGGTCAGGCACGTAGACACGTTTGCCATGAAGGAGGAAGCCGTCCGCGGTGGTCCAGGGCGCCTCCAGCGTCCCCGCGTCCTGCTGCTGCAAGAGGCTGCGTGCCACTGGGTCCTCCCGGGTGGCTGCCCTGATGTCGTCGTAGATGGCGAAGGATGGCCCAGACAAGGGAAATGCTACCACAGCGTCCTCGTCGCGGCGGGACAGTGCATCCGCCACCGAGTTGAGTCGTCCAGGGCGGTATTCCACCACGAAGTCAAATCCGAGCAGCTTGCTAACCCACTGATGTTGCGGAAGAGTGGAAAGCCGTTGGTCGAGCAGGAACTTCAAACTGTAGTGGTCGGTGCGGACGAGGAAGCGGCGTCCCCACAAGTACGGCCGCCAGTGCCGGACCGCCTGCACCAGTCCGATGAGCTCGCACTCATAGGCCACGAGCTTGACATGGCGCGTGACGAAGGGTCTGCTGAAGAACGCCAAGGGGCCCGACCCCTGGTGGACGACGGCGCCGAAGCCTGCACCTGAGGCGTCACAGTCGACAATGAACTCGTGAGTGAAATTCGGCATCTACAAAACAGGGGTGGATGACAAGGCCCTCTTGAGGGCGTCGAAGGCCTCCACCGCCTCCGGCGTCTAGGCGAACGCCTCCTTGCGCAGGAGACGAGTGAGTGGAGCAGCGATGGAGCCGAAGTCATGAATGAACTTGCGGTAGTAGCCTGCAAGCCCGAGGAAGCCTCGGACGCCCCGAGGTGAACGCGGCGTCGGCCATGAGGAGACCGCAGCCACCTTGTCGCTGTCCATAGCGACACCATCGGCGGAGATGACGTGCCCAAGGTAGTTGACGGAGAGCGTCCCAAAGGAGCACTTGGACCTCTTTAGGTAGAGGCCGTGAGCCTTCAAGGCGGAGAAGACAAGGCCGACGTGCTGGAGGTGCTCGGACCACAAAGAGCTGTAGATCAAGATGTCATCAAAGAAGACCAGCACGAACCTACGAAGAAATGGCCGGAGGACGTCGTTCATCAGGGCTTGGAAAGTTGCCGGGGCGTTGGACAGCCCTAACGGCATCACCAAGAACTCGAAGTGGCCGTGGTGGGTGTGAAAAGCGGTCTTCTCGATGTCCGCCGGGTGCATGCGCACTTAGTGATAGCCCGAGCGAAGGTCGAGCTTGGTGAAGAAGCGTGCCCTGCGTAGCTCGTCGAGGAGCTCGTCGACCACTAGGATCGGGAACTTGTCCTTGGACATCTTATCGTTGAGCGCGCGGTAGTCGATGCAGAACCACCACGACCCGTCCGACTTCTTGACGAGCAGCACAGGGGTGGAGAATGGTGACGAGCTCGGCCGAATGATGCCCTGCTCCAACATGGCGGCGCATTGCCGCTCCAGCTCATCCTTCTAGAGCTGCGGGTACCGGTAGGGCCACACCGCCACTAGCACGGTCCCTGGTAGGAGGTGGATGCGGTGGTCGTAGGTGCGCCTGGGCGAAAGACCACATGGCTCGTCGAAGATGGCCTCGTGTTGCTGCAGGAGCTGATCCAGCAGTGGCCGCTGCTGGTCAGGCGTGGTCGCGGCCAGGTGCTGCTGGTGTGTCGAAGTACCCGAGGCGCCCATGCACTGCCACGTGACGCGCTGGTCGCCACGCTGGAAGGAGACGGTGAGGCCCTCGAAGTCCCACAGGAGAGGCCCCAAAGCTCCCAGGAAGTCAACGCCGAGGATGAAGTCGAAGCAGCCGAGGGCGAGCCCCACACACGTGACGGGGAAGGACTCGCCACCGATGAGGATGGGCAGATCACGGGCGATCCCCTCTCACAGCAAATGCTCCCCGTTCGCGACAGTGACACGGAGGTTGTTGCCGCCATGCGGAACAATCCCCAGGCGGCGCATGACCGTAATCTGGAGGAAGGTGTGTGTGGAGCCGGTGTCCAGCAGGGCGAGGAGACGTTCCCCGTTGATGGTGACGGGCAGCAGCATGGTGTGGTAGGTGCAGATCCCTGCAAGAGCGTACACGGAGACCACCAGAACATTAGCAGTAGCCCTGTCTGGTGGTGCCGTGGGGTCCTCGGCAGCGGCGTCCGCGGCGGCCTCTGCCCCGGTGAAGGCGTCGTCGTCAATGTAGTCGGAGGACTCTAGGTAGAAGACACGCGGGCAGATGTGGCCGCACACGTACTGCTCATCATAGTTGTAGCAAAGCCCCTGGCGACGGCGCTCTAGCATCTCTACCGGTGTCAAGCGACGGAAGGTGCGGGCGGGTGTAGCGGGGCCGGTCGGGGTCGGCGCAGTAGGAGCGGGCGCACCGGCTGGAGTCCCTCCCCCAGCGGTTGAGCGAGCCGAAGGAGTCTGCCGCTGGGGAGGGCGAGCTCCACGCTGTGCTGGTGCCGCGAGGGCCGTGGCCTTGCGTTCGAAAGTGCGCGCCAGGTACATGGCCATCTGGAGGTCACTGGGTTCGTGCATCTCCACGTCCACGCGGAGGTGATCAGGCAGGCCGCCCATGAAGAGTTCCGCTTTCTGGCGGGTGGAGATGTCCCGGGCGTGAGCCAGGACCGCTTGAAAACGGCCTGCGAACTCGTCCACCATGGAGTGGAAGGGCAGCCGGCCCAGCTCTGCCAGGCGAGTGCCACGAATGGGCGGTCCAAAGCGAAGGCGACACAAGTCCTTGAACCGATCCCATGGCGGCTGGCCCTCGTCCTGCTCGAGGGCATAGTACCACGTCTGGGCGTCGCCCGTGAGGTGATAGGACACCATCCAGGTGCGCTGCGATGCCGGCGTGAGTTGGCCGCAGAAGAATTGCTCACAGTGCGTGAGCCAGTTTAGCGGATCGACGGAGCCATCGTACGTCGTGAACTCGATCTTGTGGAACTTGGGCGGCCCGTTGCCCTGCGCTGATTCCAGGGCACCCCCCCCCCCCCCGTAGCCGGGTGCGTGGTAGGATGGAGGCGATGGTGCCACGCTGCTGTCAGGGAGGAGGAGGCCGTCCGTGCCGCCGTAGAGGGTTCCCGACACCGTTGGTGCGCCATGATCGGGCACATGTGACCGAGGGGGCACCGACGTGTAGACCAGCCCGGATGAGTTCAGCGCCCATGGCGGAATCTGGGACGGCGACGGCGGAAAACGGAGCTGATGGATCGGAACGGACGACGAAGTAGGCGATGGCGCCGTCGAGAGCCCTGCGTCGGAGGGCCTCCCGTAGGGGTAGGAGGCCGGCTGCGCGTGCTGAAGGGCGACCGACGGGGACGGCGGAGGCAAGAGCGGCTGATGCGGCGACGCGCCGTACTGCAGCTGTGGTGCGCCATACTGTGGCGATGAGGTGTTGAAGAGCTGGAGCATGGTGTTCATCGTCAGTCGCAGCTCGGCCAAACCATGGCTGAGGTCGACGATCGCGTCTGTCGTCTGTTCGAGCGTGAAGACGGCGCGCGGCCCCCTTGGCGCGCCCTGTGCCAGCGGCTGCGAGGAGGTCGGCACCAGGGCCAACGTTGATGCGGCTGCCTGGGGCAGGATGCCGGAGGCGGAAGGCGCCGGCGTGGATGAGGGTGGAACGGCGGCGGTGGAGGGTTGGATCGACATCTCTGATACCAGGTTGATACGAACCTGTACCTTCCCCTTGGTCGATCGGAGATTGTACGTGTGCGGGGTGGCTGGATGCAGGGCACGGCGGCGGGGCGTCGTGATCGCGAGGGAAGGAGAAGAACAGGCGGCGGCTAGGGCAACTCCCGGCTCCCAAAGGAAGCCGAGTAAGTATATTACTCTTGCTTAATTATCCAAGTGTCTCACAATTGATATTTATAGCTAATGGAAATAATAGAAATAATACTATGGACCTTTAGGCCCCCTAACCCATCCGGCTGCTATCAGCCATTAGCCACTAATGGGCCGGCGCCTTTGATACTGGACGCCGGGGTCATAACACCATCACTTGTTCGAACTCTAGTCACAATATTGCTGTACATGTCCTTAATGAGCCCGACGTACTTCGTTGGGACTTTATATTTGTCTAAATCACTACGGCTGAAGAATAAACACTACGTGTTTAAAGAGGAATGCTTAGCTGATTCGTGTAAAGGACCCTTTTTACTTACTCTGAATGCATTATATATATGTGGCATGCTTTGAGATACAAAATTGGTTCCATTCAATCAGAATATATGCATGATAAGGAAACATGGTCATATATCTGATACCTTAAATTTTGTGCTGGGTCTGCCACTGCTTGGCAGGCCAACCACGGTGACAAGAAAGAATGTGGAGCTGTGGCAGTGGTGGGTTTTCTTCTTTCAGTCTACTGAGGTAGAACTTAGGATTCGACCTACATTGTTGGAAGTTAAGATAATGACCTCTGATGGGCTTCAGAGATGATCTTGTTGGGATAGCAAAGGAGAGAAGCTTGGACAGTTGGCCTTGAGCACTAGAGCCCAGGTACTGAGCTACAAGGGGAGATACAAACTGGGAACACTAGCACTAGGTTTGTATTCATCAGGGTTAAAGTAACCAGGCTAGCTAACCAGGCAGGATAGATTAGCCCAATTTTTGTGTTAGACAATGAATCTAGTTATTCCCAAAAGCTATCTGTCTAGATTAGGTGATTAGCTACTGTGTTGGCAGCAAGAAAAACAGAATTCAGCATGGCCAAGCCAACTATGGTGAATTGGCTTATCATAATCCTGAACTAGAGGGGAGCCTCTTGACTGCTTGCAACGAAGTGAAAATGTTCCTCATTGACTGTCGTTAAATAAAATTTTGACAATTGTGATGGTACACATTAGTAAATATAATTTGTCACTTGCGGAATGGGGCAATAAAAAAAAGTTAAATGCAATATGTGTACCCGAGATCCAAAAGGATGTGGAATGGACCCGCGGCGAGCAGGCGACCGTCACGGGAGCTCGCGACGAGGCGGTGATGCGCGTGGGGCGAGTTCGCAGTCAACAGGAACACGGAGTCCGAACCCTAGCGAGGCGTCCTGGTGGAAAGCGCTTGCGGCTGGTGATGTGATTCAAGGAGTCAGTGTCGCACGAGGATGGGCGGCGCCGCGGCGGTCTGCTCTGCTCGTTCGGAGGGGTCAGCTGGCCTGCCCCTTCCCGTTCACTGGAATTGGGCGACGGAGGGGATGATGGATTTGGGCGGCCGAGGGAACCGGCACGGGGCTGTGGATTGGAGGGATCCAGCTAGCGGTGGGCGGCGGCGGATGGGACCGGAGGTGGGCGGCGGCGGATGGGACTGGAGAAAATGGGAATTCTGCATTATGGGAAGTGGGCTTCACTATTTTGACCCCATTATCAAACATGTGCAGCCCGCTAAAATACTATTAGGTGACTTTAGAATTCAGAAAAAATAAAAAACGAAATTCTCTTCCGGATTTACCCCCACCCTTTCCTTCTTTCTCAGTGCACACGGACGGATGGAACTGGAAAGCAGAAACGGATCGAGCGGGCGCTCCTTCGCTTCGTCCTCTCCACGCCGGAGACGAGCGCCGCGGCGGCGGCGGCGCCAGCGACTCCCATCGCCCACCGGGGGAGTCAAATAGTCATCCATCTATTCATATTCCATACGCATCTCTCCCTTTGTCTTTCCTCTTCAACTTCCGTTTCTTGATTTTCCAAGCTGCTACGAAGCTTCCGGTCTCATGGTGCTTCACATGGCCATCTTCCTTCCTTTATTTCTTGCTCCTTACAACAAGCGGCTCATCTCAGCAAGTTACCAACAACGCTGGAAGGTGACGACGCCAGCTCGCCCAACACCACCTCCACGGCGGCGCTTGTGTCGCCGGTCGCCTCGTCGTCGTCCGCCGCGAACCCGCCACGAGCGCCAACACTACCCCCACGGCTGCTTCGGTGGAGCAGAGCAGCGCCAACAGCAAGGTGAATGGCGGCGCCGGCGTCGGCTCGCTCATGCCCACCACCTCGATGCCAACGCTCCACCTCTCCAAATCCGGCAGCAAATCCTTCGATGTACCGTCCGCCGGACGCTCGGGTCAGAAGCGCGGTGGTCGGCGGGAGTCGCTGGCGGCGCCGCCGCCGCCGCTGCCATGGTGCTCGGCTCCGACGTGCAGAAGACGAAGCGGAGGAGCGCCCGCTCGATCCGTTTCTTCTTTCCCCGTTCCGTGTGCACTGAGGAAGAACGAAAGGGCGGGGGCAAATCTGGAAGAGAATTTCGTTTTTTATTTTTTCTTTGATCTAAAGTCACTAAATAACATTTTAGTGGCTTTTTTCTTTGTTCTAAACTCACCGAATGGCATTTTAGTGGGCTGCACATGTTTGCAAACCAGCTAAGCCCGTTGCAGTAAAAAAGCGAAGCCCATTTTCCACGGTGGCAGAATTCCTATTTTCTCTCGGCCGTCGGTCACCAGCCCACCACCCACTCGCGCTGCCCAAATAGAAATTCCGCTCAATTACGCCGGCTTGCCACCACACCCGCAGCCCACGCGGGCCCAATACCAGGTGCACTTTAGTTCGTACCGCCAAAGTTCATAGCCCATGCGACGACCCTCACCCTCAAAAGGAAAAAGAAAACTCCCGTTTTCGAATTTGGGTGACCCATATCTTTTTGGAAAGATCGTATGGGACTACCTTCACCATGGGTTAGTCAAGATCTGGACCAAATTTCGTAATTTTGGTGGTGATATGAAATATTTTTTTATTTTTGGAGCAAGTTCACTATTTTCTGAAGAAAAAAGGGTCATCGGTTTTTAAATTTGGGTGACATGGTTTTTGCGACATGTTCATTTTAGGCAAATCTTCTAGGAGTTGGTTAATGTTATTGTTATGAAGTTTTAGCTCAAATTTCACAACTTTTGGAGTCTGAATGTGTTTTGCATTTAAGGTCGGTAGTTACGTTATAAGTACGTGAGCTTGGTGAGAGATAAAAGAGAGACTCAGGTGTACCTTTGAGATAGAACCAACATAACACTTATCTACTCAACGAGAACAATTTTAAGCTCTCAATTACCTCATGTGACCACATATTCCAATCCTTCAAAACATTTGTTGGCTTGCTACCTAGGAACCTCAAAGCTCTAGTTTGGTTTTGGTGAATTGATAGAACTCTAAGTGCTAACCTAGTTTATCAAGTGATCATGATATAGGTAGCACACTCCAAGTGATGAAGTAAATGAAGATCATGACATGATGATAGTAATGCCATGATGATGATCAAGTGCTTGGACTTGAAAAGAAGAAAAAGAAAAACAAAAGGCTCAAAACAAAGGTATAAATGATAGGAGCTATTTTGTTTTGGTGATCGAGACATTTAGTGAGTGTGATCACATTTAGGATCGATAGCCGTACTATTAAGAGGGGTGAAACTCATATTGAAATGCGGTTATCAAAGTGCCACTAAATGCTCTAACCCATTGCGTATGCATTTAGGATCTAGTGGAGTGCTAACACCCTTTAAAATGTTTGTGAAAATATGCTAACACACATGTGCACAAGGTGATATACTTGATGGTTGACACATTTGAGCAAGGGTTAGAAGCTTCACCGGCACCCTAAACTCAGGTGAACGTGGTCACTGTAAGTGACCGGACGCTGGTCTCTAAAGGACTGGCACGTTCGGTTAGTAGCAGCGGAAGAAGCGCAGCGTCGGTCGTCGACCGGACGCTGGCGCTAAAACGATTGGACGCTGGCTGGCTGCGTCCGATCACACTAACATGGTCATGCACAGGAAAACGCCAAGTGATCGGACGTTAGGTGAGTCCGGTCGAGCATGACCGAATGCGTCCGGTTGTGAAAAATCGTTTCTGGATGCTTACTGAAAACGACCGGACGCTGAGGTCCAGCGTCCGGTCACTTCACAGCAGCGCGTCCGGTCACCCCGTGTTGTGCCCAGTGATGGGGTACAACGGCTCTATTTCATGGGGGCTTCTATTTAAGCCCCATGGCCAGCTCAAGCTCACTCTCTTAGCCACTTGCATTGACATAGCAACCTTGTGAGCTTAACCAAAGTTCTCCCACTTATCTCCATTATTGATTCATCATCTTTGTGAGATTAGGAGAGAATCCAAGTGCATTGCTTAAGTGATTGCATCTAAAGGCGCTTGGTGTTCGTGTTTCGCTGTGGGGTTCGCTTGTTACTCTTGGTGGTTACCGCCACCTAGACGGCTTGGAGCAGCGAGGATTGTCGAGCGGAGAGTGGTGATTGTCTCTGGCTCCAATCATGGTGATTATGAGGGGTTCTTGACCTTTCCATGGTGGAGAGCCAAAAGGTAATAAAAGGACCTAGGATGCCGCCTAGAGGGGGGGGTGAATAGGCGTTTCTGAAAATTAACACCTTTAAATGCAGAAATGATTAGTAAAGGGAGTTTCCAAAATGGAAACTCCAAATAAAGAGTAGTACCACCCCTTACAAGTTAGCCACAGAGTATACAAGGTATAAAGAATATATCTAGAAGCTATAACCCTACAACACAAAGTTAGAACAGAGAATGAATATATTCAGCACAGCCAGGAAATACCGGACGTGTCCGGTAGGTATACCAGACGTGTCTAGTAGGTATACCGGACATGTCCGGTATGCACATGTTCTATAGAATAGCCTGGCACAGTGATCAATACCGGACATGTCCGGTATACACGATTTCTGCAGAATAGCCCCAAACGTGCTCCCTTCAATTTCTATCTTCAAACCAAACTACAGGTATCTACTGGAGATGATAATATACATAGAAAACATGTGCAAGAGCTAGAGCAATATAAATATCAAATGAAATGCGAATTGAGACACGATATTTGTTTTACCGAAGTTTGGACTCGTTTGAGTCCTACTCTCCGTTGAGGGGGCTGCGGGCAACCCAGCGAAGGTTAGCCCTAGAGGATACCACGAAGGTCACTCTAGTCGAAGTCTTTTCCAACTCCTTTTCCTCCTTCCACTAGATGATTCCGAGGTGGCGGAATCGACCATTACAAACTTTCCAAGGCACACCATAATCTCTCGGGTGCTCTCCGACGATGCCTAAGCGTCTAGGACCAAAGAGTCCAAGAGTAACAAATGCGAATCACGAGATTGACAATATGCACAAGTGCTCAAGTGGTTGGATTGCTCTCTTTTTGAATTTCACTCAACCCATAATTTGATTTGACAAATTTGATCAATCACTCACTAAGAGAGGGTTGGGAGAGTTGGCAAGGCTAAAAAACGTGTGTGTGTGTATCAGCAGAATCAGCAGCCTCCAAAGGTGGAGGCTTGGGGGTATTTATAGCCCTCTTGAGAAAACTAGCCGTTTTATAGCCGTTGCCATACCGGACATGTCCGGTATGACTTACACTGCGCCAATGGTAACTAAGTTACAGTGAAGTAGTGAGGCGTCGGAACTCCTGACTCACGTCGGAACTCCCGACCCTCAGTATATTTGAAAACCATGTAACTGAGTTAAAGTAAGCGAGGTGTTAGAACTTCCGACACATGTCGAAACTTCCGACTGTTGGAACTCCCAACTCACGTTGAAACTCCCAAACCTCAAGGCATTTGAAAACTAGCCATTGGCCTCTGGCCATCCATACTGGACACGTCCGGTATGAGCACCACAGTGAATTCTCCAAGTTATTTAAAATGCGAGATGGCAGAACTCCCGATCAATGCCGGTATTCCTGACTGTCGGAACTCCCGACCTATGTCGGAACTCCTGATGAACCAACCCGAGAATAACAATTTTTCAGTTGCTGGGCAAATACCAGACACGTCCGGTATTGTCAGATTAGCAAAAATAAAGTTAGCTCTTTTGTCGCTCAAATACTCAAAACTCACATGGGTTGGCTTGAGCACTTATGAAACATTATCTATCAACATGATGCATCCCTCTTAATAGTACGACATACCTATTAAACTCAAGATAGAAGGAAAATTGAATTTATACCACTTGAGTTGATCTATTTCGAATTGATGTCGTCTCTTTCAATCTTCATCAAATAGGGGTGCTAACATGTTGATAATGATCTTTTCACTTGAGCATACCCATCTTGAGCACGTGACTTGATTCTATTCATCAAATTTGAATAATCACAAATGTATCAAGTCACTTCCATCAAACACTCCAATAATAATTTGATCCTCCACATAAACATGGCCATCATAGCTTGATTAGTACCTCAACTAAATGCAAGTACTTCCTTCTTCACCCTAGCTAGGTTCTTCGGTCACCAAGCCGTCGCTTGCCCTTCACCCTTGCTTAGTACCTCAAAGTCTTTCCTTGCTATTTTCACCATCTCAAGCCATCAAGTCACATCTTGTGTTGAATCATCCATTCATGTATTGTTATCTTTTTTCATTTCAATTTAGCAAGCTTCAAATATGAGACCAATCCATATGCAATCCCTTATGTTTCATTAATTAATTTTTACAAGCTTGCTTTCACATGGTACATGGAAATCCCACAATAATTAAGCCTTTGCATGAATTCCATTTGCATTGTTGTCTTATGCTTGAACTAGATTGTTTACACAACAACACATCATTTTGGCTTTCATTAAGTACTTGTGAGATAACCAATTACCTATCCACACTTAGCAAATGTGTTAGTCCTTTAATCATGTTGTCATTCAATCATCCAAAACCCACTAAAGGGCTAGATGCACTTTCAATCTCTCCCTTTTTGGTGATTGATGACAACTTGATTAAAGCTTACAAAAGAATATAAACATTTAAACTTTTGGGTTCAATGATTTATGAGAGGCTCCCCCTTAATATGTGCTTATGATTAGAATTCACAAAAATGACCTCAAATGTCAATTGCACATACTAAAACATATAGGGGACTCCCCCTAAATCATTGCATCCGTGGAATGCATGTGTGTGTGACAAAGTGAAACTGTGATGCATATGACAAGATATATCACATAAGAATAAATATAAAGACATCACATCAAATATTTTCATTCTAGCATGCATAATCCTTATGAGAATAAATACAACACATGTCTGTCACACATAGCACTCATTACAAATTTTCTCAAGTCCACAAGCCACTAATATATAAATAAAGATCATGTCTCAAGAGATACATAGATAAAGCATAAGTAAGTCTCATCTCTCACATGATACAATCTATCTCAAATCCAAGATACATCAATGAAGCTCAAAAACAAGAAACTACAGCCTGCAGTATATATCTTTAGGTACAAAGATAAGCAAAAGAAACTATCCTAAAGCTTTAATCAGTCTCTCTCCTCCTTTGTCATCTATCACCACAAAGGTCCAACAATGACATACTAAGGACAAAGGGGCTACAAGCTGTCACTGAAAGCTGAGATCACTCATCATCATCATCATCTCTACCAGCATCCTCATCATCTGAGCGTGTAACACTGGCTGGACGAGAACCACCCGCACCAAACGGGTCATAGCCACCAGACCTGTAGTAGCCCCCACCACCTATGAGGTCACTCCACCAATCTATAGCATAGTCGTCTGTAGTATTGGGATGTGGCTGAGAGTGAGTAGGCACATGAGCCTGAAGTGGTAGAGTGTCAGGGTGCTCAGATGCCTACTGCTGCTGTCTCTGAAGGAACTCAGCATACTCTCTGTCGTATCTAGCCTACTGCTGCTCCTCAGTCTTAGGCTCACTAGCTACCTCATCTGATAGTGGATACCTAGGAGGATCAAGCTCAAGCCTAGAAGCAATTTGCTTCAAGGTTTGAGTATCCTTCCTCCTAGCCTCTCTCTCCTTCTGCTGCCTAGTCTAGATGTCCCGGCACATCCCAAATATGGAGCTAAAAAGCCTACGGATAGGCGAGGGAGGACTGCCACAGCGTGAAGTAGAACATGAGGGAGCATGTGGTGGAGGTGAAGCTCTTGCTGCTGCACCACTCTTAGGTGCATCTACCTCAGCTGTACCTACTGCTCCTCTAGGACCTGCTAGAGGTAACCCTGTCTCAGGCAAGTCTGCAACAATCTTCAGGGCCTTATGAATCTTATCATACTCGAATGTGTGCCCTATCACCTGCTCAATCATATACATGATATAAGGAGCAAAACCATAGCCCTTGAGGGGCCTCTCTCCCACACTCCTGATCTTGGACCAAATAAAGTCAAACACGATGAAGGGCCGAGCATCAGGTGCCATCCTATGGAGTAGGTTCCTAGAATAATCTGCAATGTTGCCCTTGTCTCCACCCTTGCAATCAATAGTCTTCCTAAACATCCTGTCTAGGTATCTATAGGTAGGGTGAAGACCTAGAACCTTTCCCACTACTCCTCTCTCACCTCTTGGTGGATACATATAGGTAAGCTGCTTAGTGGGTAACACTTGCTTGGTGTGAATCCTGTCTCTCTGGAGGTCATCCTCTAAGAAGCCAAGCTGAGCGGCAAACACATCATAATCTACACTGTACCACTAGCCCTCAAGCATCTAGTGCATCCGCCTCTCATCCTCCTCAACGAACAGAGTAGCATAAAACTAAGCTACTACCTCTGTGTTCCAGTCATGCTGGAACTCCATGATCTCATAAACTCCTGTGCGCTAGCAAATGGCAATAGCATGATCAACTGAGGCCTTCTTCAACTCTCTAACATACTGCCAGTCTATCCACTGAGACCTGGCAATCACTGGGTTCTTAGTGAGGATAACACTAGAGTAGAAGTCCAAGTGAAAAGCTATCTGGAAGCGGTGATCATACTAAACCTTAGGTAAGCCTCTCGGATCTACTCTTCTCTCATCTCTGGCTTTCCTGGTCATGCCCTTTCCCCTGTAGTCAACTCTAGAGACATAGGAGGGCACATTAGGCAGACGTGTCTCAAGAAGACCATAATGCATACCCTAACCAGGCTGGTGCTGAGTTGGAGGTACTGCCTGCTCCTCCTTAATCTCCTGCTCCTCATTTGAGCTGTCACCTTCTAAGCCTCTGTCAGTGCTCTTCCTCTTTCTTTCTTCTCTGGACTCCACTTTGAACTCATCAATGTTAGTGTCAAAAGAAGAGCTCCCTGACCCCTCTGCATACTGAGGTGCTGCACTAGAGGCAGCCCTAGTAGACGTCCTGCTGGTCGGCTTGAATCCTGGATGCATTTCTTGTCTTGCCTTCTTGTACTTTTCTAGTGCTGGATCATGCCTGTGCTTAGACCTAGGCTCCTGTCATCCACTCATGGTTGTTGTCCTGTATTCAAAGATTTGCAAGAAATTTTAGATACATGCCCAAAATTTAATCTCGAATTGCAATTAGACATAGAATCTTTTATCCATGGTTTTACAATCATCTTGACACACAACTGTCAAAAAGTTTGCAAAACATAGATACAAAAGAAGCTAGGCCTAACAAACAATTCTAAGCTTGGATTGAATCAAAAGGAAGCAGAGAGCCTGCTCTGCTGGGCCATACCGGACATGTCCGATATGGGCGTCCAGCAGCCCTAACCAAGGTTCCTAGATTCAAACCATCATGGATCAATTTCAAACTTTGGGCATTACTTCTATATTACCAATGCAGCATATTGACCGAAGGAATTTCAAAACCAAGCATTAACCAAGTAGATCGGACGAGGTCCGCGATTAGGGTACCTTGAGAGAAGAGATGAGAGAGCGATGTGAAATCCAAATCCACAGGCCTTCAATCCTTGATGCAAGCCTTCTCCACTGCAATCTCCCTCTCTCTCTTTTCTTGATGAAATCGATGGTCGCCCTAGGTGAGGAAGAAGGGCGTCGGCTGGTTGGCTTGGAAGAAGACAAGTCTACCTAGGCCGAAAGGGTACGCTCGGTTTTATAGTCCCACTCATACCGGACACGTCCGGTATCATACTGGACACGTCCGGTATACGCGGGCTGGCCCAAATTATTCCAAAAGATGTTTTCTCTCTTCCAATCCCTTTTCCTGTTATTTCCCAATCCAAAAAAGTATATAATCTTGATCCAAGCTGAGTATCATCACTTTTCTTATCCAATGCCATGAAATGATTTATCCTTTTTCCAAATATTTGGCATATACAAGATTTGGCTTGCTTGAGGGAGATAGAGTGAGACATAGTAGATTGTGGACTTAAGAGAGCCATGTCATGCGTGATTAGCCAATCAAACAATCAAGAAGAGCTATAATCATCACATGACAAGGCTAGGTCACAAAGACTAAGATTCAAATAGTTTTTCAAATTCACACCACCTACATATGCTAGTTATGGGTTTTGAAAAACATCTCTCCTATGTCACACAAATGCACATTCTAACATATAAAGGGCCTTAGATGCACTTACAATGCATGTATGTAAATACATACCTTTGCCTTGAGCCCACAAGAATACCACTGAGAAGATACATAGCATGATGATCTTTATGTTGTCCTTAATTACCGAATAATCATGCTAGATACATTTTCATGCAAAGGACTACAAAGAATGCTACATAAATTTGTTAGTCTATAGTGCAAAATAGAAATTTAGCTCCCCCTAAATAAGTGCTTTAAGTGATTTGAATTACTTTTATCTAGCACTTTATTCTATTAAGGATTTGGGAGTCAATTTTCTATTTTGAACCACAACCAAATAATTTGCCATATTTAGATTTGAGTTCAAGAGATGCTCAGAATCCACTTAGTTTTGGTAAACCACAAGCTTCTGAGTAAATTGAGGATATATGAAAATATATGGATCAAAGACTCAGTTGTAATCTTATTAGTGTTTTGGTTCCTGCAATACCGGACACGTCCAGTAGGTATACCGGACACGTTTGGAATACACAGAACAAAAACACTTTCTCTCTGTCACTGGCCATACCGGACATGTCCGATAGTAATACCAGACACGTCCGATAGGTTCAGGACAGAACCAATTAATTCGCTGCTTGTAATTCTTCATTTAGCTCCAGTATTTATTATAAACTTGCACCTCAACACATGAATTGGTTTACTAGAGAGCCGTTAAAAGCATCATATGGCAAAGTAGAATTCTTTTTAATTGAATCTAATTAGCCACTTTCATTATTTCACAAATGTACCTATTTGTGAACTATAGAACATGAAATGAACAAAGTGGCTATCCTAAAAAGTTTAGGTACTTGTTACCAATGGTGGGGATGAAATATATGATATGTTCATTGAATTATCTTTGGGTCAACCATATAAGGGATTATGATAAGAATTGGTTGATAGATTGAGTGAATATTATCAAATTGCTTGCTCAACCACCCCGAAGCCTTCATATCATCACCAAGTACCCACATCATTAACCTAAGCACACTTTGGTACCCAACTCTTGTTGGGTCCTTTTGAGTTAGTCAACAAGTGCTTAGGCACCCAAATGACTTTAGCACTAGTTTGTGGTGAACACATCACCTTGCTAATGCTAACTCCATTTGTGGTCTTCCTAAGCATATCATTATAAACAAATGTGTTTGGCTTAGGTGAGTTACCATTTGGGCATTCATAGCTTAGATGCCCCTTTCTTCTACAAGCATAGCATATGCAGCCTTTGTTTGCTCTATGCTTGTTTTACTTGTATGGACATCTATCAACCTTATAGCCCATCTCATTGCATCCATAGCATCTTCTTGTTGCAACTTGGGCTTCCTTTCTTGCCTCTTTGTACATTGGGCATTTCTTGGTAGGATGCCCTAATTTTTTGCTCATGAGACAAGCACTTTGTTCATCACTTTTCTTTTGATTGGCCAACTTGCTTGAGGCCTTTTGTTTGGCCACTTCACACTTGTCGGCCCAACTCTTATGTGGACACATGGCCCACTCATGTCCATACAATCCACAACCATAGCACATCCTTTTTCCATGTTTCTTGCTCTTGGTTGTGTTGGCCTTGCTTGAGATGTGATTCTTTTGTTGGGCTTTGGAGGAAGCAAGGTTTGAACCCTTCTCAAGCTTCTTCACCATGTTATCACAGTTATCTTGAGAAGGTTGTGCTTTCTCCTTACCCTTCAACCAAATCATATCTTTCTTTAATCTTTGCACTTCTTCTTTGAGCTCTATGTTTTCTATAAGATTTAGCTCAATCGAAGATTGGCTTGCTTGAGGAGTACACTCATTAGTACAAGAAATATTTAATTGAGATGGTGTACTAGTGAGTGAATGTGTAAGAGGTTGAGAAAATTTTACCGAGGTGATCATAACCTCATGAGCTACCTCAAGCATGAAGCTTGATTCTACTACTTCCTCATAAGAGCACTTTAGATGAACATAGTTTGCTTGTAGCACATTATACTTGCTTGATAGCTCATCTAGCCTTGCCTTGAGCTCAAAGTTTTTCTTCTCTAGTTGTGAAACACTAGAAGAGGAGTTAGTAACTAAAGCATGCTCAATTGACAATTTTTAATACCTTTCACTTAGAGCCTTTAGTTCTTCCATCTTAGAGATGAGAAACAATTTTTGCTTTTGAAGTGATTGCTCTTGCTTCTCAATCTCTTCTTCAAGCTCATCATTCTTTTCAACTATCTTCATGATGATGAACTTGTCTTTGCGGTTGAGATGATCATGGTTGTAGTTGTCTTCAACTTCAACATCACTCTTATCTTGATCATCTACTTGTGCTTTCTCCTTTTTCTTGATCTTTCTTGTTACTCTTTTTCTTGCTTTTCTTGGCCATGAGACACAAGTGATGAGTATCATGAGATACTAAGGTTAACTCATCACTTGGTCGCCACCGGGCTTGAGCATCGTTGCAAACAACTGCTTGCTGGTCTGCTGCCTCGACCATGCCGAACATGTCCGGTACATGTAGGCAGACAGCAGGTCATGCGCTGCTTGCACTTCTTGCTCCAGCTCGGCACTCTTGAGGTCTTGTGAGGCTTCTTCGCTGTATGATGACACAATGGACATACTTTCCATTGACTCGATCTCAAGTGCATCATCACATTTGGATTTTTCATATAAATCAAAAAGTCTAGTCCAAATGAGATGAGCACTCTCCGGAGGTGGTTGTCCATTAAAGATTGCCTCATCTTGAACCTCTACACTCAATGTACTCAAAATAATATTAATAGCTTGAGCATTGAGTTGCATGCATATCTCTTCCTTTTTTGACAAATTTTTGTAGTTGCTCCAATCAACTATAGAAAGAGGTATGCTTGCATCTACAATATGCTCAACAAGAGGACTAATATCTCTAAAAGCATTGAGTACATGTATTGACTAAGTTAGAAAGTTTGAACCATCATTTTGGAGAAGCACCGGCTCCAACTCGATAGGCGTTGACATCCTTTTCTCATGGTGGTGAAGCTTTAGGTGAGAACCTCGCTCTGATACCAATTGAAAGGACCTAGGATGCCGCCTAGAGGGGGTGAATAGGTGTTTCTGAAAATTAATACCTTTAAATGCTGAAATGATTAGTAAAGGGAGTTTTCAAAATAGAAACTCCAAATAAAGAGTAGTACCACCCCTCACAAGTTAGCCACAGAGTATACAAGGTATAAAGAATATATCTAGAAGCTACAACCCTGCAACACAAAGTTAGAATAGAGAATAAATATATTCAGCACAACCAGAAAATACCGGACGTGTCTGGTAGGTATACCGAACGAGTCCGGTATGCACGTGTTCTGTAGAACAGACTAGCACAGTGATGAATACCAGATGTGTCCGGTATGAATACCGGATGTATCCGGTATATATGATTTCTATAGAACAGCCCCAAACTTGCTCCCTTCGATTTCTATCTTCAAACCAAACTGCAGGTATCTACTAGAGATGATAATATACACAGAGAACCTGCGTAAGAGCTAGAGCAATACAAATATCAAATGAAATGCGAATTGAGACACGATATTTGTTTTACCGAAGTTTGAACTTATTTGAGTCCTACTCTCCATTGAGGGGGCTGTGGGCGACCCAGCGAAGGTCAGCCCTAGAGGATACCATAAAGGTCACTCTAGCCGGAGTCTTTTCCAACTCCTTTTCCTCCTTCCACTAGATGATTCTGAGGCGGCGGAATTGACCATTACAAACTTTCCGAGGCACACCACAATCTCTCGGGTGCTCTCCGGCGATGGCTAACCGTTTAGGACCAAAGAGTCCAAGAGTAACAAATACGAATCACGAGATTGACAATATGCACAAGTGCTCAAGTGGTTGGATTGCTCTCTTTTTGAATTTCACTAAACCCACAATTTGATTTGGCAAATTTGATCAATCACTCACTAAGAGAGGGTTGGGAGAGTTGGTAGGGATAAAAATGTGTGTGTGTGTATCAGCAGAATCAACAGCCTCCAAAGGTGGAGGCTTAGGGGTATTTATAGCCCCCTTGGGAAAACTAGCCGTTCTATAGCTGTTGCCATACCGAACACGTCCGGTATGACTTACACTGTGCCAACGGTAACTAAGTTACAGTGAAGTTGTGAGGCGTCGGAACTCCTGATTCACGTTGAAACTCCCGACCCTCAGTATATTTGAAAACCATGTAATTGAGTTAAAGTAAGCGAGGTGTCAGAACTCCCGACACATGCTGGAACTTCCTACTGTCGGAACTCCCGACTCACATCGGAACACCCAACCCTCAAGGCATTTGAAAACTAGTCATTGGCCTCTGGACATCCATACTGAACACGTCTGGTATGACCACCATAGTGAATTCTCCAAGTTATTTAAAATGCGAGATGGCAGAACTCCCGATCAATGCCGGTATTCCCGACTGTCGGAACTCTCGACGAACCAACCCGAGAATAACAATTTTTTAGTTGCTGGGCAAATACCAGACACGTTTGGTATTGCCAGACCAGCAAAAATAAAGTTAGCTCTTTTGTCACTCAAATACTCAAAACTCACATGGGTTGGCTTGAGCACTTATGAAACATTATCTATCAACAAGATGCATCCCTCTTAATAGTACGTCATACCTATTAAACTCAAGATAGAAGGAAAAATGAATTTATACCACTTGAGTTGATCTATTTTGAATTGATGTTGTCTCTTTCAATCTTTATCAAATAGGGGTGCTAACATGTTGATAATGATCTTTTCACTTGAGCATACCCATCTCGAGCACGTGACTTGATTCCATTCATCAAATTTGAATAATCACAAATGTATCAAGTCACTTCCATCAAACACTCCAATAATGATTTGATCCTCCACATAAACGTGGCCATCATAGCTTGATTAGTACCTCAACTAAATGCAAGTACTTTCTTCTTCACCCTAGCTAGGTTCTTCGGCTGCCAAGCCGTCGCTTGCCCTTCACCCTTGCTTAGTACCTCGAAGCCTTTCCTTGCTATTTTCACCATCTCAAGCCATCAAGTCACATCTTGTGTTGAATCATCCATTCATGTATTGTTATCTTTTTCATTTCAATTTAGCAAGCTTCAAATATGAGACCAATCCATATGCAATCCCTTATGTCTTATTAATTAATTCTTACAAGCTTGCTTTCACATGGTACATGGAAATCCTACAATAATTAAGCCTTTGCATGAATTTCATTTGTATTGTTGTCTTGTGCTTGAACTAGATTGTTTACACAACAACACATTATTTTGGTTTTCATTAAGTACTTGTGAGATAACCTATTACCTGTTCACACTTAGCAAATGGGTTAGTCCTTTAATCACGTTGTCATTCAATCATCCAAAACCCACAAAGGGCTAGATGCACTTTCAGGTACTCTAGTGGATTGCTTATGGCTTGTGTGATCCTCATCTTATGTTGGTTGTACAGCACCCTATTGAGGATTTAGCATGTGATGCCAATTAGCTTGTGAACCTCCAAGTGAGTGAATCACCACAATGAGGACTAGCTTGCCAGCAAGCAAGTGAACCTCGATAAAAAATCATTGTGTCATCATTTGATTTCAAGGTGATTGGTCTTCATTGGTATTCATTCTTGTGATTGATTGGCTCCTTCCTCGACATGGCGGTATAAACAAATTGCTCACTCTCTTTACTTTACCGCAAACTAGTTGTCAAGCTCTTTAGTGTAGCTAGTTGTGAGAGCTTGTTAGTTTGGTTAGTGTGGCTCTTTAGTTAGCCTTTCAAAGCACATTAATTTAGTGTAGTGTCATAGCTTTTATGTGGATAGAAATTTTATAAACTAGAATTGTGGTAGGTGATTTGCTATTTTAGTAGGCTAGCGCAACACTTGCTTCGCCTCATAATTATCTAACTGGTTTGTTAAGTGTTGTTTGTAGAATTTTTTAATAAGCTATTCACCCCCCCTCTAGCCATTAGGACCTTTCAGAACCGTGGAATTGGCTTTGTTGGCTCACCAGTTGTCGTTTCTTTCTTTCTTTTTTTAGGCCAATCATCTATCAGACATCAGCATGTGGGGTAGGCAACAAGTGTATGCCCATCATTGGTTGACTCCAATGGCTCGCATGCTCAGGCACTCTCATGGAGTGCTCAGCCCAAGAGAGGCCAGAGCTCCTGCCTCCCTCTCCCTGCACATCCTTAGAGCAAGTATAGTGGGGGTGTTTGATTTGGGCTGCTAAACTTTAGTCCCTCCTAAATGATTTAGTCTCATTCAGTCACTCCAGAGTTGTTAGAGAGGACTAAAGCCCTTTTAATCCTATTTAGTCATAGTATTTGGGTAAAAAGTGACTAAATGGGACTAGATTTAGGAGCTCCTAGCTAAACCAAACATCCCCTAATTGTGTACGAGCAAGTGGAGAGAGGTCCACGTCATAAAGAAACCGCCATGTTTTTACAGAGCAGGTGCTAAACTCCTCACGTGGTTGAAGCCCACTATACGAGAACAAAAAGGTTCCTTCCAACCTGATGCGAGCATGAAACTGCTACTTCAATCTCCCATCTCTCTCCTCCTTGATCCCATGCTTTGCTCCACCTTCGGTGCGAGCAAATGAGAGGAGGGATGCCCATGGCAAGTGTGAGAACGGCCCAGCAGGATGTTTGTGTAGCGTAGAGACGGCGAGGCGACTAGTCCTGTCATCAGGAATTCAGGATTAGGGTCTCCCACGGCGCAACCTTTTGCGAGGTCATCATGCCAGCAAAGGCCACCTTTATACTATGTAGTCCTATTCGCTTACTAATATCTTTCTCCCTTCTGTTGCATACTGGCATTGGTGGATATATATAGGTGGAGAAGGGCTTGGGTTTGGATCTTGAGTCATGGTAGGTCAACCGACAATCTAGTGAATTTATCTAAGGGCCTGTTTGGAACGCGGGGAAATTTTCCTCTTCCTGTGTTCTTCCTATGAAATTCCTACACGATTACTAGAAAATTCCTACATTACTAGAAAATTCCCGTGTTCATCTCGTATTATGTTGTTTAATTAAATGACATGGATGAGCATATCGGTTATGTGGCATGTGAGGTGTGATTGCCCCTATATTTTATCGAGTTATTACCATAAACTATGTTGTTTGATAAAATGGTCACAAAGATGCAAAGCACAACGGACTGTATGGGCATTAAATACTTACAAATCCTTAGAGAGGCTAATAATACAGCCTGTCACTAGTTGTATTTACACATAGTTAATCTATCAGCACATTTATATCTATATACTCTTATAAAGCTAAACTCCACTAGATGATTTATCTCTTCATGCAAGGTGTCTACATCATTTCCCACTAAGTGACCCACTAGATGTTCTATCTCTTCATGCAAGATGTCCACATCATTCCTCACTATGTGTCCCACGGTAATCATTTCATGCAAGCTAGCTAAGCCATCACTTATTAATTACAAAAATCTCCACATCACCTCTATTATGTGTAATATTTTTAATCTTTAATCTATCATACACTATTTGTTCCATCACCTATTCTTCTACAATGTAATTAAATATTATATTGGTTTTTCTTCTATTAGCTTACCATTTTTTACTAGATCTGATACAATCAGATCATAATATGCAAGTCAAATTTTTATATATACATAGTATACAAAATATCATAAATTAATGCTATATATATAGCACATTTATTTTAAAGAAAATCCGACGATAACACCGGGTATGCTTCTAGTTTATATAGCACGTAGTTCGCTCACCTATACCTACTTATTTCTCTCATAAGTTTTATTAGTTATTATGTGTATGCTGGTTGTAACTTTATGATTCGCTTCTGTTCTCTCTCTTTTATACTATAACAAAAGGTTATAAGTAGGCTATATGCTAAGGTGGAGAAGAGAGGGAAGGGGAGAGAGAGAAGAAGTGGGTTATAAATTTACAACTGGCTTCGACACAAAAACCAAAAAACTTTGTGAAAGAGATAAATGTGCTATATATTAATAATAAAGATGTAACTAGTATATGAGTGGGCTGAGAGGTCCTTATTCGCTGGACTCATCAGTCATGGTACAGTATTTTTCTCACACCAAATCAGCCAACACAACTTTTTAGTATGGCTTTTCAAGGCTGCAAAGATGTGTACAACCAGCACATGCTGTATTATTAGTCTTGCTAGTGCAATCTAGCAAATAGCCAACTCAAATACACATTAATTGTATTGCTAGCTTTATATAGCGTAACACTGTTTTAATTTCTTTATTTGGCTAAATTATTAGTGCATGTTTAGAATGCAGAATTTTTTTAGAAATACTATACAACACATGTGTTTTAGCAATAAAAACACATGACTTTTTTTATCTCTTTCCCTATCCCTTTCTCACTGGTGACCACCGGCGTCGGCAATGGCGACCGACGAGCTCACCCCGGCGGCGACGGATCTGTAATTTGTCCTTCTATAGAAAAAAAAATATGATCTGTGATCTGTAGAGGCTAGAGGTTGAAGAAGGATGGAGGTTGTTGGATCTTAATCCTATGGTGCAAAAAAATCATGTGTTAAAACTGCATAAAACACATGGTTGTATAGTAGACAAACTCTTTCTTATTTGTCGAAAATATGATAACTTGCTCATGTATATTTGAGCTTAATAACACAAATAAATGATACTCAACAATCAACAGAAATAGAAGAGATAATACAGTCGTTGCCCTTAGGAGATTTGATATGCATTCTTATTCGAAGATGGCCATGTGGGTCCTCTTTCATAAAGTTTAGTCTTTTTTTTCTTTCTTTCTTGTTCCACTTATTCCACCATTTGGCCTTTAGTGGCCCCTTTTCCTTATAAGACACTCTCGTCCTGTATATAGTTTTATACTCTCTTCATTCTAAATTATAAGGCATTTTAGCTTTTCTAGATGCATTGCTTTAACTATATATCTAGACATAGTGTAGATCTAAGTGCATAGCAAAAGCTATTGTATATAGAAAAGTAAAAACGTCTTATAATTTAGAACACAGAGAGTACCTTTTTAGAAGGATTTTACAGATATCTATGAACAACATAATTCACTTTATTATTATATTTAATTAATTAATGCTAATCCCTCAACAAGCGCTATGTAATAAAATGTGAAAACCAACTTTTGAATTGCTATGTATAGCTGATTAAGTCATATAAAACATAAGAAGTTACAAATTTTGTGCCCCCAACTCTTAGCCTAGTTTCATTTTCTTTCTTCGCACGTAAACCTAAATTGAATGCATGCCCAACTATTAAAATCAGACGAGAACTGAGCCGTAGCTCAGTTAGCTAGGATCGATGGTGTGCGTCCTATCCGTCCGCGTTCGAAGCCTGGTGTCGGTGTTTTGAACAAACATCAACTAATAAATTTATATTTGTTGCGCGTTAGGCCCGAATGGTGTACTAAAGGATATAAGGTTTATACTGGTTCGGGCAGAATGTCCCTACGTCCATTTGCTGCTGCTTGTGTTATTAGTATCGAAAAAGGTTCGTAGTAGGAGGTACAAACGATCGAGATTGAGAAGGCGGTGAATCCTATCGCGCGGAACCTAGCGAACAAGGTGAAAGACATGGTTCTCGCTCCGAGGAAGTAGTTAGTCAAATGAGTCTGATAAACATTTATCTATAATCTGTGGACAAGTGTCGGTACTTTTTGTGTCCGAAAACAATTTCGTAATTTCGTTTCGTAATTTTGTTTCGTTCGTTTGATCTTACTTTCTTCCCTTTTGCAATCGAGAAAAAAAGGTTTATGTGATCCGACCCTTCCATTCGTTAAGACCAAAGGGCCCGAGGTGCATAAGGGGGAAATTTCGATTGTGCTGGTGAGCAAAGTTACCACAGCCGCCGAGGCATGGGTTTTTTGCAGTCTTACTAGGCCTGCTCGTTTATTAGTCCCAACAAACCTTGCCGTCAATCTTAACACGGGAAAAAGGTCTGATGCAACGACTATTTTAAAAAAGGAGGTATTTATATATTTATCAGCTCCCGAGTGAGATCTGACCCCCCGCGCCCGGCGTGCAGTAGTGGTGGGCCATGCCTAGGCAACGTCCTGTTTGACCAGGCGACGTCTCATCGCTCAGAGCATGTCCTGTTGGTCTAGGCGCGTCCCCTCGAATTCCCATCAGCATCGATTTCCCATCTGCATTGAATAGGGGAAGGGAGAGTGTCTTTTGTCCCAACCTTTCACCTTTCTTTAGCTGCTGCGCCTCTTCCTTAAATAGGGAGAGAGGAGTTCTCGTCCCTCTCCTTCACCTATTCCTGAGCCGCTACCTCTCCTCCTTTCTCCTTCTCGTCGAGCGCGTTTGCATGTCGCGGCGATTCCTAAGTGAGAGAGGGTAATGCGAGGGAGAGGAGAACTCATAGATCTGTTCATGAATCCGGAGTGCGATGTCGAGCTGGAGGTCATCCAATGTAGATGAGATGGTGCTAGCCGCCTATGCTGAGAAGGAGCCATTTCTGCCAAAGGAGGAGGCGCATTGGAGGGTGCTGAGCGTCGTCGGTTTTGTCGTCGTTCGTGAGGCCCTCGTCGGAATGGAGCCGTACGAGGACTTCTTCCGGTGAACCTTCTCCGAGCGAGCCTTGTTGGTGGGGAAGCCACCTAGGACTGCGTTGATAAGGGGTCGCGCCCTTGTTGCTGCTCAGATCGGCCAGTTCATGAAGCTTGGTGAGATGTCAGAGACATCCATCAGCCATGGTGGCCTTTCTTCAACGGGGAGCGCCCCCATCCAGGTGTCGTTGTCAGGGTTGCGGCTGATCACGATGGCGTAGTCCCTGGATGCCCTGGCGAAGGCACCACGGTCGCCGATGTGGCGCTCGACGTTGCAGACGACGGCGCCCTCGAGGATCCCATGGAGCGGTAGGACATCGCCGATGGAGAGCGTGGCGCGGTGACTGTAGTAGTGCTCGTAGTAGAGCTGGTCGGAAACTATAACCGGATAAGTTGTGGGAGAGTCCTTTTGTGAACAGTTTTTTATATTTATGAATACATCAGTCCTTTTCGTGATGAAATCACTTTGTAAGTGATGAATTTGTGCAAAAAATAAACAAGTTCTTAAATTTTGTTACGGCAAACAGCTTTTCAGCTCTTCTCCCTCTTTTTGTAAAAAAGGTTTTAGTGCCTTCCGACCCTTTCCATAGTTAAGGTCACAAAAAACTTCCGAAACAATTCTGATTACGTTGGTGAGCAAGGAGGCCATAGCCGTTGGGGCGTGGGTTTCCCGCAGTCCTACTAGTTATACTCAGATTTTATTCCCGAAATTCTAGCCTTTAGGACTTACCATGAGAAAAGAGGGAAACATAGAGAATGTTTGCAAGATAACACAGAGAGTGTTTGTAAGATAAACGTACTTATATCAGCCCCCCGAGTGAGGTCCGACCCCTCGCACTTTGCGGGGGTCGGATCTCACTAAAGATTGGAGATTTTTTAAGACAAAAACTGATAAGAAAAAGTATGTGTTTATTTAAGGGTAAAAACGACGTAGTTGCTCAATGTTCCAGGTGTTGATGAAGACCTCGCCGTCGATGGTTTTCAACTTATAGGCGCCTGGCCAGAGTACTTCCGCAATGACGTATGGCCCCTCCTAGGACGGGGAGAGCTTGTGACGGTCCTTGTTGCTCTGCATGAGGCGGAGAACTAGGTCCCCGACGTTGAAGGCTCGGTCGCGCACTCGTCGGCTGTGGTACCGACGCAGCGCCTACTGGTACATGGCTGAATAGAGGAGGGCGACATCGCGAGCTTCGTCTAGCTAGTCCATGGCGTCTTCGTGGGATGCCTCAGCTCTCTGTTCGTCGTATGCTCTGATTCTTGGTGCTCCATAGTCAAGGTCGGTTGGGTGGACGACATCGAAACCATAGACCATGAAGAAAGACGTGTAGCCGGTGGCCTGTCTGGGAGTTGTCCTCGGGAGCTCGGCGACCCAGTGTGTGTCGAACTTGTTCAACCGGTTGAAGATCCTGGACTTGAGACCCTGTAGGAGCATGTCGTTTGCGCGCTCAACCTGCCTATTCATTTGGGGGTGCGCGACTGCGGCCTAAACGACCTAGATGTGTTGTTCATTGTAGAATCGAAGGAATTTCTTGTCGATTAAATATGTGCCGTTGTCTATGATGATGAGTACTCTGAAGCGATGGATGACGTCCAGGAACAACAACACGGCTTCGATCCTCCCTGTTCCACCACCGCGGTCTCCCTGGATCTTCCTTCCCGCCCGCCTCACCACCACTTTACACGAATACAGCGCGCGCTCGGAGCTATGGAACCCAACCTGAAGCTCGTGCTCGAGAAGTTCGACGCCTTCAGCAAGCGGTTCGACGATCGGGAGGGGCGTTGGGAACGCCGCTTCTCCGATCTCGAGCGCAACCTCTCCGCCCGTGACGAGACGGTCGCCTCGCCGCGCTCGAGTCTGCACCCGTCGCCACCGACGTCAGCCAGCGCATCTCCGCCTTGGAGGGGGTCTGCATCGACCGCGATTCCGACATCTCCAAGCGTCTGGCCGCACTCGAGTCGGCCCGCGTCGTGACCGTCGGTGACGAACATGACGCCCGCGTTACTGCCCTCGAGAGGACTGCGGCTGACATCAACACGTGGCGCCCGGAGCTCGAAGGCATCGTCGACGACCTCCGCCTCAAAGTTCAGAAGGTTTCGAAGCACTATGACCGCACGGTGTTCGACGCATCGTCGCAACAACCTAGCGTCATCGAGCTTCAGCCATCGGCGGCCGCGCAGTCGTCTGCCGCGGCGTCCGCCACATCGTCCAATGGGCACCACGTCGTCCAGACTACACGGGACCTTGAGTTTGGGTTGTTCGCCCCCAAAACTCATGGCCCGGCCAATGGTATGATCCATGCCCGCCCTCCTCCTCCTCCACAGTTGCACACACCTCCTCCGCTTCCTCATGTTCGTCAGTTTCAGCCGCCACAACCTGTTCATCCGTATCAGCCAGCTCTGAACCCGATTCCCCCCTACATACCACCTCCCAATCTTGTTCCGCTATACCCACCAGCCCCAAATCCAGCTCCTCCTTATTCAGCTACCCTCAATCTTCCACCACCATATCCAGCAGCCCCAAATCCAGTTCATCCATACCCACATATAACTGCTCCAATTCATCCCCACCCAGCGATAGCTGCTCCAGTTCATCCTCACCCACCAGTTCATCATCCACCCACAAATTCAAACAAAAGTCTGCCTAAATTCGATTTCCCCAAATTTGATGGTCACAACCCTCGCCTTTGGCACACCCGTTGCGAGAATTATTTCTCCATGTATGCTACCGAGCCGTCTCTGTGGGTCAAGGCCACTTCCATGTAGATGGTCGATGCAGCTGCTTTGTGGTTGCAGTCTGTTGAGCCCCAGTTGGAGTCTGCTACTTGGGAGCAATTCTGTGCAATGGTCCATGATCGTTTCGATTGTGACCAGCATGAGCTCCTTGTTCGTCAGCTCTTGCACATTCGTCAAACCTCCTCGGTTTCTGATTATGTTGTCAGTTTTACTTCCCTTACCGACCAGCTCATAGCCTATAATTTCGGTGTCGACCCTGTCTATTTCGTCACCCGTTTCATAGATGGCCTGAAACCTGAATTGCGCTCAATTCTGCTTGTTCAACGACCCAAAAGTTTGGATGCTGCTTGTACATTGGTGTTGTTGCAGGAGGAAGCTGGTGGCAATAAGGATTCATCAAGAAACGTTTATTCGTCGCCATTCAAGTCCCATTCCAAGTCGGCGTATCCAATTCCACCTCCACCAATGGCGGTTAAACATGCTCTTCAGCCAGCAACGACTCCTGCTGCGTCTGAATCGGACTCGAAGCTGGTAGCCCTCAAGGCCTATCGCCAAGCCATGGGTTTATGCTACAAGTGTGCTGCCAAGTGGACCAAAGATCACAAGTGTGCTCCTGAGATTCTTCATGCCGTACACGATCTTTGGGAATCTCTGTCCATTGCTGAGGACATGAGCTCTGGTGAGGATTCTGTTACACAGCATGAAAGTCTGTTAATGGCTGTTTCAGATTCTGCAGTCTCTGGTGCTCCTGCTATACGTACTGTTTAGTTCCTTGGGTCCTTAGATGGCTTACCTGTCACCATTTTGCTTGACTCGGGCAGTACATCATCTTTTATTAGTGACTCATTGGTTCAGCAGTTGAGCTCTCAAACTATTCTGCCACATAAGTCTTCTGTAAGTGTTGCTGGTGGTGGTCTACTTTTCAGTAAAGGCATTCTGCATAATATTACCTGGTACATTGACAGTCATTCATTTACATCTGATTTCAAGATACTGCCACTTGCACACTTTGATATTATTCTTGGCATGGATTGGCTTGAACAATTTAGTCCTATGCAAGTTCATTGGCACCACAAATGGGTCAAACTTAATTACCAAGGCCAGTCTATCACACTTTGTGGTTTGTCATCCCTATCTCCTGAGAAACTACTGTTACAAGTTTGCTGTGCTGTTGCTGAGGAGCCTCAGTTGGATCTGTCTGCATTACCCACTGAAATACAGTCATACAGTCATTGATCCAGTCATTCCAGCACTTGTTTCAGCCTCCAGTGGGTTTGCCTCCCAAAGAGCTTGTGACCATGTTATTCCTTTGTTGCCTGAAGCTAATACTGTGGCCATAAGACCTTACAGATATCCACCAAAATTGAAAGATGAGTTAGAAAAGCAAGTGTCTGAGATGCTTGAGTAAGGCATCATTCAACCAAGTAAAAGCTTATTCTCATCACCTGTTTTGCTTGTTCCTAAGAAGGATGGCAGTTATTGATTTTGTGTGGATTTCAGGCAGCTGGATGCTCTTACTGTCAAATCTAAGTTTCTAGTTCCCATATTTGACCAGTTGATGGATGAGTTAGCAAATGCAAAGTGGTTTACCACACTGGATCTTAGGGCTGGATTCCACCAGATACTACTGCAATCAGGTGAAGAGCACAAAACTGCATTTCAAACTCACTTGGGCAATTATGAATTCAGAGTTATGTCTTTTGGCTTGACCGGGGCCCCTGGTACCTTCCAAGGAGCCATGAATTCTACTTTAGCTCCTGGATTAAGGAAGTTTGTGCTTGTCTTCTTTGATGATATTTTGGTTTACAGCAATAGTTATGAAGAACATTTGTTCCATCTAGCTCAAGTGTTTCAGTGGCTGTCCAAGGACCAATGGAAACTCAAATTCTCAAAGTGCAAGTTTGCACAACAATCTATTGCTTATCTTGGACATGTGATCAGCAGTGCTAGTATTTCAACAGAGCCAGCCAAGATCAAAGCAATCCAGGACTGGCCTGTACCCTCCAATGTCAAGCAGCTCAGAGGCTTTCTTGGGTTAGCAGGTTACTACAGGAAGTTTGTCAGAAACTTTGGAATTATTGCTAAGCCAATGACTGACTGCTGTGTAAGGATGCAGTTTTCATTTGGGCTTCAATTCACAATGATGCATTTCAGTTGCTTAAGACTGCTCTGGTTTCTGCTCCCTGCCTAGCTCTACCAGATTTTTCTCTGCCTTTTCACATTGAGACAGATGCCTCTGCTAGTGGGAGCTGTTCTGCTGCAACAAGGACATCCATTGGCATTCATCAGTAAGGCCTTGGGTCCTAAAAACCAGGGGTTGTCTACTTATGAGAAAGAGTATTTGGCTATTGTTATGGCAGTGGACCACAAGGGACATACAAGGGGACATCCCTTGGTGTATGCTTTTCGCGGACGATGTAGTGCTAGTTGATGAAAGCCGGACAGGAGTGAACCAGAAACTGGAGTTATGGCGGGAGACTTTGGAGTCCAAAGGTTTTAGACTCAGTAGAACTAAAACTGAGTATATGAGATGTGATTTCGGCACTACTACTCGGGAGGAGGAAGATGTTAGTTTGGAAGGTCAAGTAGTGCCTAGGAAGGATACCTTTCGATATTTAGGATCAATGCTACAGAGGGACGGGGATATTGATGAAGATGTTAGCCATAGAATCAAAGCAGGGTGGATGAAGTGGCGGCAAGCGTCTGGTGTCCTATGCGACAAAAGGGTACCACAGAAGCTAAAAGGCAAGTTTTATAGGACGGCGATTAGACCTGCTATGTTGTATGGTGCAGAATGTTGGCCTACGAAAAGACGACATGTTCAACAGCTAAGTGTCGTGGAAATGCGTATGTTGCGTTGGATTTGCGGTCATACAAGAAAGGATCGAGTTCGGAATGATGATATACGTGAGAGATTAGGGGTAGCGCCAATTGAAGAAAAGCTTGTCCAACACCGGTTGAGATGGTTTGGACATGTGCAACGGAGACCTCCAGATGCACCGGTGCGTAGCGGAATCCTAAGCCAGGACAGTAACATGAAGAGAGGCAGAGGAAGACCGAAGTTGACTTGGGTAGAGGCAATAAAAGGAGACTTGAAAGGATGGAATATACCCAAAGACTTAGCCTTAGATAGGAGTGCTTGGAAGACAGCTATTCACGTGCCTGAACCTTGATTGCTTCTGATGGGTTTCAACTTTAGCCTACCCCAACTTGTTTGGGACTTAAAGGCTTTGTTGTTGTTGTTGTTGTTGTATGGCAGTGGACCAGTGGAGGCCATACTTATTGCAGAATGAGTTTTTCATCCATACTGATCAAAGAAGCTTGGTTCATCTCAATGAACAAAGACTTCATACTCCTTGGCAACAAAAGCTGTTCACCAAACTTCTTGGTCTCAACTATAAGATAGTATATAAGAAGGGAGTAGAGAATGGAGCAGCAGATGCATTGTCCAGGTGGCCCACTGCTGATACTCTTCTGTCAATATCTACTGTTGCTCCTCAGTGGCTGTTGGATCTGCAGGATTCTTATGCCCAGGATCCATACACAATGCAGTTGTTAACCAAGCTGTCAGTATCCTCTTCAGCAGATTCACATTTCTCTATCCAAGAGGGCTTGATCATGTATGATGGAAAATTATGGCTGGGCCATAGTGTGCAGCTTCAGCAGAGAATTTTTGCTGCTTTGCATGATAGTGCTTTGGGGGGGCATTCTGGTGGTCCTGCTACTTACCAGAGAATCAAGCCACTATTCTACTGGCCAAACATGAAGACATATTTACCTGGGTTAAGCACTGTTCTGGTTGTCAGCAGGCTAAACCAGATAGGAGTGCTTATCCAGGCCTGTTGCAGCCATTACCTGTTCCAGATTCTGCTTGGTCTGTTATTTTCCTGGATTTTGTTGAGGGATTACCACAGTCTGGTTCAGCAAATTCTATACTGGTTGTCATTGACAAGTTTACTAAATTTGGGCATTTCATACCACTGAAACACCCCTTTACAACTCAAACAGTGGCTAAGATATTCTTGGACAATGTCTACCGGCTCCATCGTATGCCCAGTGCCATTATCTCTGATAGAGATCGGATTTTCACCAGCACATTCTGGAAATCGTTTTTCAAGTTGGCTGGAATGGAGCTAAAGATGAGTTTAGCATACCATCCACAAACGGATGGCCAGACTGAGCGTCTGAATTAGTGTATGGAGACTTATCTATGGTACTTTGTTCATTCCTGTCCAACCAAATGGATCAATTGGTTGCCATTAGCAGAGTTCTGGTATAATTCAAGCCATCACTCAGCTCTCGGCCGATCACCTTTTGAGGTTCTCTATGGGCATGCCCCTCGGCACTTTGGACTGTCTGCTGCATCTGTCAGTTCCCAGGTTACTGCTATTGATGAATGGCTGGCAGAGTGTGCTCTTATGCAAGATTTCGTGCGACAACATTTGCTTCGTGCTCAAGAACGCATGAAAAGACAAGCAGATAAGCATCGTTCTGAAAAGCAATTCAGTGAAGGTGATTGGGTTTACCTCATGCTCCAGCCATGTATTTAGTCATCTCTGGCATATCGCTCACACCAGAAGCTTGCATTTCGCTTCTTTGGTCCATTCCAAGTTGAAGCTCGAGTTGGTGCTGTGGCTTACAAACTTACGTTACCTCCTTCATCGTCCATTCATCCGGTCTTTCATGTGTCACAGTTGAAGGCTTCTCATGGTGCTGAACCTATCTCTCTGGCTTTGCCGACTTAGGCTGTCGAGTTTCAGGTGCCTCAGCAGATCCTTCAAAGGCGTTGGACAGGTGCTGGTCAAGTGGTCGCAGATGCCAGTGGCATTAGCTACCTGGGAGAATGCTGAGAGCCTTCGACAGCAGTTTCCAAGAGCGCCGGCCTGGGGTCATGCCAGCTCTGAAGAAGGGGCTAATGTTAGCCCTGCTCATCGTCCCACAACGGCTCCAGCCCAGGACAGCTGTGATGATCAAGCGCCAAGGAATCGTAGGCCCAGGAGGCCCAATTCACTAGTCTCTGGCCCAACGTGGCATGTGTAAATAGACTACTTAAAGGAGGGAATCGGAGAGGAAGAGGGATATGAAATCTGTAACCCATAACTGAATTCGTTAATCATTCCTCTTCCTGCTCCTTTTGTGCTGTCTTCTTCCCCAATCCTTCTTCTTACTTGCATTAGCTAATAGTTCTCATGTAAGTTCATGCGACATTTGTTGATATCTATGAACTGGTGATTTGTCTTCAAGAACTAAGCGTGCTAGTATGAGCATATGACAAGTTTGAAAAGAGGATTACAATGTATTCGGAGATGATATCTACTCTTTTCCAATAACGGAGAAACACATTTTTCCAAGAGAAAAAATCAGACTGCGATGATGATCTAGGAAGGTGGAATAGACTTTTTCCATCCATGATTTGGCAATCTTCTTGGCTTGTTGTCACCACTGGTTGTTGCCTGCGGCGAGATCAAACCGCGGGCGTGTGAGCTAATCACAGAGGAAATCGGAGGGTAGGATCTCAATATCGAGGAGGAAGAACATCTTCCTAACCTGTTTGTGTTTCTGTTTTCTTGCTTCCAAGCCCCGTTCGCTTCGCTGAAAAAATAAGCTGAAACACTGTTCCGGTTGATTTGTTGTGAGAGAAAAACACTGTTTCTGCTGAAAAGATAAGTTGAAAAGTACGGATTATAAGACAAGCGAACATGGTGTCTCCACTCTCCAGCTTCTCTCCTACTCTAAGAGTCTCCGTCCAAGAACCAACATGCATTCAGCTCAAGATAAATTCGGCTGCCAATTTCTTCTTGGCTTGGAGACTTAAAATTAGAACAGGCCGTGACACCTCCATGGTTTCACTGCATCCAGTCTGTGCCCTGAGTCAGAAAGCAGGCCTGAGGGAAACATTACAAACAAGGTTCGGCTTCTGATTTCTGTCTGAATCTTTTATTTTATTTTATTTTTTAGAAAACAGGTTCTTTTATTGCCGGAAGGTCCGGAACAAAAGCTTACACAGTTTTAACATCCTGACAGGCGCGCCCGCAATTTCTTTCAGAGTCTTATTATGAATGTTCACTTCCGTCTGATGCATGGACATTTGAATCTTGTCAGGTTCAGTGTTTTTCTGCATCTGGAAGTAGGCAGATTGTAACCAGCAAGTGGAGTGGAAAAGGTTAGGATCTTGACCAACACCCGAAGGGTTGTATCGGCTTGTATATACATTATTATAGTTACAGGAAAAATTTCCGCGCTTAAAAGTAGGCAGAACGGCGGACATTTTAAGCAGTAACTAAGATGTGGAGTCATCAGTTTTCTCTCGCTTCCTTTAATCTGAATTGAATGGATCTAGCCTTCCAATTAATGACTCGCACATGCGATGACCATGATCAAATGTGTCACTTGTCATCAGTTGCGACTATTGTTGGAACCCCTTGGTTAGTAAAATCAATCTTGTTCAGCCTAACACAGCAGAGGACCTGCTCAGGGAGCTCCGACTGCTTCTGGGCCTGCAAGGTTGTAATGATTAAATGAAATTTAGATGGATTGAATAAGATATTTCAAGAGTAATGCCAGATAATAATCTGCAGTGTTAGTTGTTCATTCATAAAATATTGTGTTTGGTGGAAAATTGGCTATGTAAAACTGTGGTGAACTTTAAAATTAACAATTGAACAGTGTTTGTTGAATATCTGTAATTTATCTCAGATGCAAATATAAGATAATAAGAGAATACATAATAAGGACAACAGTTATATATGTATGCAAATAAATAGGAGAAGCTGAAGAAGATTGATAGCTTGTTTGTTGGAGAATCTAAAGGGAAACTTACCTGAGTTGTTAACCCCAAATCGAGGATGCCATTCTTTAGGCGTTCCCTGAATGAGTCCAGTCCCTTCCTAGCAATGTAGCTGAACCGGTGTATGTCAAGGTCTACCTCAAAGTAGTTCTCTCCCTGGTGATGTAAGATGTGAAACGTTAACTGGTGGTTTTTCACGTACCTTTACAATCTGCTAACCACCTAATGACATCGAGTGTGCTACAAACAAGGAACGTCATTCAGTACCTCATAGAAATTATGTTGGGGCCGTGAGAGGACTGGCTTCTCATTGTATGCTTGGACAAGCTTCCTCTCTGTAGAACCCAACTGGAGGTCATCTGGGTTGACCAATCCAGCCATGATTTTCAGTCGATCTCTGTAACTGATGGTAGATTCTGACGTAAACCCTTTTACCTTCTCAGTTTCATTCTCAAAAAATCTCTGTCGTCAGAAAGATTCTATTAGACCACAGGAAATAATTCTGTTTGACAAGTACAGATGGTGGATTGAAAAGGGCCAACCATGATGGATTCCTTGAAATGTTCAGAAACCTCTTTGTCATAGTACAAGACGAGGCTTAAGCCTTCTCCGTTACTGTCACCTAGGAACATAGCAGCAGGATAGGTAGGCATCTGTGATTGAAACAAAACGAAAGCTTGTAACTTCAGAACAGTATACATAATAGCCAACTATACTATACCTACTTCCATGCAATCTGTAGGGGATACCTGGATGTTCACAATCAAAAGTGATGGGAGCTTGGGGTGTGTTTTGATTTGTGGAAGGTCGAGGTGCTGAGCAATGTGACGAACCTTCTTGGGGCAGGCAAACAGGTCAACACCTATTGGATAATAAGCAGCATAATTTGGAGCTGCACATTTCTTCTTATCTCTGAAAAGATTGAGATCAGAGGTTCGGTTTGTACAGCTCATGCTCATGCTTACAGATAAACATATTTGATGGCATTATTTGTGAATTTCTTGGCATACTTTAGGAAGGTCTCACTCCTCAACTTGAAGAGGGATGGATCAATCCGTGACCAACATCCTGTTGTTGGCTTCTCTCCTCCACATGGGATTGTTTGCCCTACCTTTGGACGGACAACATATTTCTTAGATTTACCTACAATGAGACTTTGCACATTAGCTTGCTGAGAGGATCATCAAACCGAAACAGACACTGGACTTACCGCATTCACCACTGTCTTCATAATCATCACATGATGTTGTCTTGTATGAGAGCCGGATGACTGTGGATTTCTTTTTTGCAGGGCTGCCACCTGTCAACTGCTGCATCCTGTCATTGAAGCTGATAGAGTGCAGCAGCTGGCGTAAGCGGGATGGCGTGGAGCTCTCCTTGTTATCATCATCTGTATCATTTTTATCCTTCAAGCCCTTGAGGCTAAAGGAGGATGGTACGCACTTGCTGGTACGCACGGACATGCTTTGGCTCCTACGTCCAGGATCATCACCTTTCAATGCAAGAATATCAGATAAAGGTGCAGATGTTGAATCTTTGTTATGCTTATTCTTTTGACGTATGATTGTCCATACCATTATCTCTTTTCAGGTACTGTTCAACAGATAATGTCATGGGCACACCACGGCACATGTCTCCAATACGAGAGAGTGCATCAGCAAAACTGGAAGCGCTCTCATATTGCTTCTTCTGCTCCTCATCTTCGTCCGAACTATCTGCAGGAGAGTTCAAACCTTCAGCATTACGGGTAAACCTTACCAAGACATCAATTTGCACAGTGGCCATTCCTAAAGGTTTCTAATATTCTTATTACCTCCATTGACACTCTTGAATTCATCATCAGAATCATCTTCAAGGATACTGACAGAATCAAACCAGGCATCTTCAATTTGCCTCTTGCTTATCAGCTTAAATTAACTTTTACCTTTAGAGTCCCTCTGGCTGTGGTGCCACTCCATCTGCGTAAGGTGGAATGTCTTGGAATGCTCTGACTTGCTTCGGTTGGCCGTCTCCACATGGACAGTCTCGCTCATGGAGAAGCCGGTCATGCGTCCTCTGGGATCGCTCAACTGTTGTGACTGGGGTGCCTCTGGCATGATGGACCGACGGCTGCGGACTCTTCGCCCTCTGGTGTAATACCTCGCTGGCCTCCTATGCTCAAGGGCAGACTTGGAAGTACAGGAACCCATGGTGGATACTTGTGTGCGGTTGCTATTTCTGGTATTTTTTAGTACTCTTTTAATGTAATTCACCTTCAGACTCTACACTATGTGGAGGTACAAATGAAATCCTAACCTGCAATCACAAGAAACTCTGTTTGATGTATGTTTTAAGCGAGCTTGAAAAGATCTGCCTGCACCAAAGATGGTATTCTCAACTAGACAGACAAATGCGGGGGCAATGTACCAAGAAATCTGGATAAGCAGAATGGAGAATTACCAGATTGAATCCAAGAAACGCAAATGGTGTTGAAAAAAGAAGACCTACAAAGTAGAGGGTGGGGCGTTGGAGGAAGCTGCAGCTGCTCTGCTATATAGTGTTCTAGGTTCATGATTGGTGTACTAGTTTATGGATCATGTGCTCGTTGGTAGATTGTCATTCTGCGTTATAGGAATTGTTCTAATTATATCAAATATTCCTGGACAAATAATTAGGCTACTCTGAACTTCAGGGAAGGTTCTTGTTCAGTATGCATAATGAAGAAAGATTTTGCAGTTGAAGAGAAATATGGTTAAGCCAATTGTCTTGTACTGTCGGTAGGGGATACTATACTATGCAATGAATGGATGCCGTGTTTAATTTGCAGGTATATCTACATTTTTTGAAAGATTTGCAAGGTCAAAGAGAAGGAGATATTCGAGAATCATCATTCGGACAGCCAGCAATGAGCTGGAAAGAATTGATACCTGAACAAATGAATTATATGTTGGGCAAATGAATCAGGGAAATAATTGCAACAATTTAAGAATAATTGCTCTTGCTTCATTCTTTTTCCTTTCTGTGTACAGCATATTAATCTTTGTTTTGAGAGAAATTATTCAGGTATTCAGGAATACAACATTTGGGTGTATTATTCCAGACAACTATTAAGTACTTTAATAATGTGTTTTATAATGATAGAAATATACCGCAAAATATTAGTCCTTCATAGAAACGAGTAAAAAACTGAGATGGAGATAATAATCTACGAGCGTGTGCTTGCTCCTAACTTTCGTAGATCTTCGTTTGGTTATTGTAATTATGTGCACATGCGGGGCATATGCATGATCTTTTGTCTCTAATTAGGTCAGAATAGTGGACCAAATGCTGACACATGGGCACCCACAAAGAAAAATAGACAACTGTCCATTGTTTGTCTCCCCCAAAAAAGTGGTTGTTTGTGGGTATTATTAATTTATTATGTAAATATTTTCCTTTTGTTCTTTTGCTGAAATCCATATATACACTAGAAATACTCAAATTAGCCCTTGGAGCCAGCTTAAGTGACCATTAAAAAACAGTGAAAGCAAGAAACAGTCCGCAAGCTAAACATGATGTTGGTTTTCATGACCTAACAAAGTAGGGTTAAGAATTGACGAACCTAATAAAGATGTGATGTACGCCAAATCACTTTTAACTCACTATCAACAGTACTATATCCCACCCGCAAAGAGTGATGTTTTAGTTTTATTCTAAATCAACAATATCTTACATTCAATTAAATTTATAGAGAACATTATCAACATTTATAACAATAAAAAAAATATTTTATGATGGGTCAAATGATGTTTATTTGGTATCATAAATATCGATATATAGTTTTAATCAAATTAAAAATGATTTGACTTAAAATAAAAGCAAATGATGCTTAGCTAAAAAAAACTGTGCTTATTTTGAAACACCACTAGGGTCTGTTTGGAACGGATGAATACAAAACAAAGCAAAGGAGGAAAACACAGGAATAGAAAATGAGTAGGTAGAAAACAAATGATTGAAAAATATAGGAATTTTATAGGAATGAGTGTTTGGAACAGTGGCGGAGCTTGAGCCAAATTCTAAAGGGGCCAATAACGATACTAATTAGGCTATAGCAAAGAGGAAAAATCTATAAAATACTGTAGAGTATGCTTTAGTTCTATAGAAAATCTAGTGGACCAGCAGTGGCCGCGGCCCACGTTGGCCTCAACTAAGCTCCGGCCCTAGTTTGGAACATAGGAATACAAGAACATGTTTATCCCTTCATTCTAGTGAATAAGGACGTGTCCATCCATCCATTCACATGTAGGAGATTTTTTAAGAGCTTGATTTTATTTCCTTCATTTCATGAAAAAAGAAAGCCTTTCCATATAGGAAAGAAAAACTTTATTCCTCCATTCCAAGCACCATGCGATAAAAACAAAACAAAAAGAATTTCATTTCTTTAAAATTCCTGTGAAAATCCTCTAATCCAAACAAGCCCTAAAATATGTTGGGTGAACCGATATATACTCCTAGATTCATCAATTTGCAACCCTACATACAGAATCAAATGTAAACACCACCACCAAGCCGATGCAGTGAATGAATCAATGAGCAAAAAGAATATTAAAAATAAAGCAAATGATGAGGGGAGATCAGAGGAATGGAACCTCTGAATGCTGGGAGCAAAAGCGAAGTGCGTGCGTGCGTGCATCTGCGCATTGATGAGGCAAAGGCAACACAATGGAAGCCCCACGCCACGCCTCTCCCTTCTGCACGGTTGGCATCGAACCGCCGCCGGCCGTCGAGGTGGGGAGGACGGAGGAGGGCGGTAGCTAAGCTAGCGGGAGGAAAGGCGCTAGCTGTGGCACGAATCGAATTGAAGCGGCCGGTCAGATAATGGGGCCCATGCATGCATGGCGAATCGGCGATCGAGGGAGAACCACCGCACCGCCACCGCCGCTTGTGTGCTAGAATTATTAGCAACACCTATGTATAGCATAGCACTTTTCTCCCTTTGGTTTGGTGTCCCTCCGATCAGTGGCGGAGCTAGGAATTTGCGGCTGGATATGCCACAGGTATAAAATTTTGAAGCAAGACGTTAAGTTATAATGGTCAAAACAAATCTATAATAATAACCAAAGTACAAGTTTGAAACATAAATAAATCATCATTCCGCATTGGCACAAGTTGGGGGAGCTTCACCATCATTCTATGCTGGCACAAGTGCTAACTGCATATCGCTCCATTACTCTCAATCTCAACAAAATGAGCATTTGGTGTGGATGTGGAGTTTTTTCCCTTTGCCTTTGCCTTTGCAGCTTTCTCCCACAATGCAAATATGTTAACACCCTTCTTCTTCATCTACATTACAAAAATTAAGAATACAACCAAGAGAATTAGAAAAAGAAAATTTCATTAGATCACTGAACCACTAAGGAGTGGATCTAGGCTCTGGGGTGTTCTGCATCTTCTCTGTATTCTGGGCTTCCTTCGTGGGCCACAGGAAATGGCTGTTCTATTGGGCTTATGAGGGAACACTACCCCAGATCTGAACATCACTGTCGGTTCAAAAACCCCCTTCACTGCCGGATTTTGAACCGACAGTGGCATACCGACAGTAATAGGGGGTTGACATCACTGTCGGTTCTCAAAAACCGACATTGATCTACAGGAAATAGTGTCGGTTTCTGGCTCCACCCGAAAGTGTCTAGTTGAACAACACTGCCAGTTTGTAGTGCTAACCGACAGTGATGGTTGCTTCAAGAGTGTCGGTTCTTGGCTCAAGCCAATAGTGTTCAGCAAGCCTACACTGTCGGTTCAAGGCTCAAGGCGGCAGTGTTGAGCTAGCCAACACTGTCGGTTGATGGCTCAAACCGGCAGTGTTGAGCTATCCAACACTGTCGGTTGATGGCTCAAACCGGCAGTGTTTTGCAAGACAACACTGTCGGTTTGTTGATAACCGGCAGTGTTTTGCAAGACAACACTGTCGATTCGTTGGTAACCGGCAGTGATGGCCCATTCTCATTTTATTGTTTTATAATTAATTTTAATTTATATTTTTTCGTGGAATCGGGTTTCGCTTTATATACGCTACGTAGACGACAGGTCCATCAATATTAAACATTACAAATGTTACGATTACAGTTCAAATGTTCTTATCCAGATCTCGATCTCTTAAAATAAAAAAAGAAATGTTCTCGGGCTTCTTACAATAATTTAGCGAGCCGCTCTGGGCCATACTGGTCCTTGTACCTCACGGATTGTGTAATGGAAAATACTCCATCTTTTTCCAATACCTAGGCTAAGATGAATTTTGCGAGCTCCGATTGCAGTGCGACGATCTCCATGTCTACCAGCCTTTGGTGGTTATATTTCTTGCGCTGTCGTTCAAAAAAGATGATATCCAAAGAGGAACAGTAAATCATTTTGTTGAATTATTAACAGACATAAATGAAATAGGGATTATATACACCAACTTATCGACTTCTTCCGATTTTCCGCCGATGTAGCGAAGCATTGCCTATATTACATAAAACATACATTCATTGTTTCCCGCCGGCTGTAATAGGTACTTTCCCTCCATTTCGACAACCTTAAATGGGACCAGCGTCCCACCGATATGTCTTCTTCGAACACTGAGCAACATTAAAGGAAGAAATATTAGAAAGCGGTATGTGTGATTAGAAAATAATATATTATTAGGATCGCTTACTAATTCAGCACTGCCACCAGTGCATCCAGATGATGAAATGATTTTTTCTTCGAGTCCCACACCTCAATCAGATTTTTTGCAAGATTGACACAAATGAAGACGAAATGGTTGCTACAATCACAGAATCCTAATTATCGAATAATCTTAACGAAAAAAGAAGCATAAAATTAAAAGCCGAGAACACATACCCGCAGTTGTAGGCTAGAAGTATGTGGATTTTCTTCTTCATCGTGAATTCGTCGAAATAACAATCAATCTCTATTTTAGGTCTTCCATGTCACATCCATAGAGGCCTAGACATGTCCTCTCATTAACTCGTAAGGGGTCCAAGAAGTCTATGTAATCCCATTTGCTTTTTAGAATGCAAAATTTTACTATACACCTACATAAAATCATGGGAAGTGCTCAAAAGTTAACAATTTGTCTCGAGAGAGTAGTTAATTGTAATATCGTGCTTGTAGGGTACTTACATAGTCCACAACGTCAATATTTGAACATCGAGAGAGCGTTTCTGGTATAGCTGGAACAAGCATTCCCACTCGACATCGAACTTCTCTTCTTCAGGATAATGGAAAATATGTGGCGAACGGATAATAACCTCAAAACCAAAGTCATCTGTCTCTGTTGCTTGAGCCATGTAATATTCATGCAACTAGCGCATATATGTTGTCAAATTTTTATACTCATCATCAGGAATCAAAAGATTGCCCCTTTCATACTTCATTGCCGGTGTTCCCATCCCTTGTACATTATAATAGATGTTCGCGGCCTCTTCCATGGTTAATCCTGGGTTGTCTTCGATGTACTTCTATATGTTCCTTAAATCTTTATTATGTATTTCTTCGTCTCTTGTTGTAGCGTATTTATTCTGTGTTTGCCTTTCAAATTCAAACTTCAACAAATACAAAGGCACTGAGGCACAGAGATTGAAGAAACTAACACAATCTTCCTTCAAGATGTGTGCTGTAAATTTTCTTTCATCAAGGTGGTAACGCTGCCACTGAACGACCTTTTTTTCTTTTCTGTTGGTCCACTTTGGAAGCATTAGCGACCGAATCCAAGGACCTTTTCTGCGACTGCGAGGATGTCCTTGATCTTGTTTTGGGCTAAGGTGGAGGAGGAGGTGGAGGATGACGACGAGAATTCTATTTTCCCAACGCTGATGAAGATGGAGGAGGAGGGGGAGGAGGAGGAGTCTCTTTTCTCAGGGCTAATGAAGATGGAGTCGGATGAGGAGGAATAGAAGGAGACCTCTATCTTCTCGGGGGTGATGGCTCCAGATGAGGAGGGGAGTGATCTCTATTGGGAGATGGTGAGTGATCATCGTGGGTGGGCGAAGACTCGTAGTCGTCCTCATCATCAGAGGACAATTGATGGTCAAGCTTAATGAAGCGCTTGCGCCAGGCCACTTCAGAGCCCTTGTTTTGACCAAGTTTTGGTCTGTCTTCTGCTATGGGGTACTCAATGGGTATCTTGTTAAACTTCTTATCAAGTATTCTGTCAATGGTGACGTGAGCGTACCCCTATGGAATTGGGTGGCCATTAATTATCCCGTCTCCCGTAGGCCAGGCCTAGCCAAGCGCCACCTTGTCCTTTGTCTATTCTTGACGAATGTACAATATGACATTGATGGGTTCAGTGATGCCGTCCACCGGATGAGGCACATTCGCCTCTTCTTTGTCGAGCGGGGTCAATCCGTAGGTGCTGCGACCCCTAAACTGTGGGCTAAAGGCAGTAGGAGTAGGGTTTTGTGGTACTTCTGACCCCTTGGATAGCAAAATTTGCTTGACTCATGCTTCAACAGTCGCCTCAATCCATGCTTCATTATGTCTTCCATCTCTTTTAGTCACCTCAAATACTCTGCCTCTTGTTCCGCTCTACCCCTCGAGCGGCTCTGGTAAATATTAGATTCTTGGGGGAATGCTAGTTTCCAAGGAACAACACCGGTTCCTCTAGTGCGACCAGGGTGCTCCTTGGTTCCAAGTGCTTGGGTGAGCATGTCTTTCTCCCTATTAGAAGTACGAGTCCCTTGCCTCACCTCCTCAGTTACCTAGGAGATCCTCTGGATGAGTTTGCTCATGGGTTCATTTGTGGAGCTAAAGCTCCCATCCTCGGTGTGTCGTACATTCCTCCCTATACAATATAACACCGATCTAGGCTCCTAATCGGCTGTCTCAACCTGAACGCCTTCCGCAGCAAGGTGATCCATCTTTTGAAGTTCTGCTTCAAATTCTGGCATCTTTTTGGCGTAGCCACGAGAGCCGAGATGATGAGGATTCATCACTTTTTTGTGAGTTCTCCTTATTCTTCCTGCTCAGTGCTAAGTACTCCTCAAATAACATGTATTCCTTGAAATGCTGCTAGAAGTCCTTCTGCTTGCTAAATTGTCCACCATCAAAATCTGGCTCTTTATTTTAGAGGACAAAATTCTTGTACAATGTCCCCTTGAAATTCTTGAAGCATGTCCCCATGATTTGTTTTGCTTTTTTCTTGACTAACTCCCTATCATACTCGGTTGGAAAAGTGAAATACTCTGGGATCTTGACATCCCATATGTAATCCTTCTCACTTTCGAGAACCCTCCACGGGTCATCATCTTTCCCAATCCACTTTCTGTACCTAATTAGGATGAAGTCCCTAACAAGTAACCCGAGGATAGTCTTGTATTTGGTCAAAGCTATAGGCAGTGAGAGTGGATCCCCGAATTCATCGAACTCAGTAATGTGCTAGTGTGCATTCCTACCAACAGGAATCTTTGACACGCCTCGCTTAGATCTAGCCTTCCTGCTACTCGAACCTTCTAGCTCCTCGGCCGGTGGAGGCTCCTACTAGAGACACCAAGTAAGCTATGACCCTCTCAATTGATTAGGGTGTGTGACTACATAGTCACATGATACCAAAGTTACCTAGCCATCTTGGTCATTTTGACCCAGATCGAGCAGGCCAGATGGGGTCCATGGCTGCTCGTTCTCACCGACCTGATTGACACCGTCACCGTTTGTCGGATCATGTGGCTCTCCCATCCCAGCGATATCAGCCGCTTCTTGTTGCCGATCTGTTCTTCAGCGATGGGGTAACAGGCGACGATGAGTCATGGCTGTGACACAATCGTGGTTAGTTTTGGCCATGGACAACTACTAATAGCATATGTTCATATATATATATATAATATGTTTAATGCAAAGTCTAATAATAAGTCCACATACAACAAAGTCAAATAATAGCATATGTTCACCTAGAATAAATTCATTGTTTGGTTGACCACATACAACAAAGTCCACCTACTGTTCTATGAAACTAAGCCTACATCAACTTCCAGATAAGAAAAGCGATGACCATAGCCATAAATAAAAGCATGACATCTTTCCAAGACCAAGGAGCATTTCTCCTAATCTTCACATCTCCGGCGGGTGACTTCTCTTCGATCTCCAGTGCCAGCGGATGGCCATGTTTGCATTCATTGGACCATAGTAGGCCGGTTGCCCATGGTTTGCAAGGTAGGCCGAATGACTATAGTAGGCCCTCAAAGCTTTAGCTTTCGTGTTGTATTTTTTGTGCAAATTACTAGGATAGTGATTGACTTGAGCATAGCAATCTTTCCAGGTTCGATAAATCCCAGGCATGTGACCAACATGCACTACATACCATGTCATGGTTGCCTATACATTTAAGTAAATCAGGTTGTCATTCAAACATGATGTATTCTTATACAATTTAATATATTTACGAATAACACACAACCATTGCATAGATAGGAGTGTTTGGAAAATAGCTATTCACGTGCCTTAGTAATAGTTGTTAGATGTAGGAAAGATATAAAGAATATTTTTTATTCATTAAAAACCAAATGATGATTTAGAGAGCCAGTTTAAGACTTTTGGATATACTCCTAGAGATGTCTTAGAGTCTTCAGTCTCACTATAAATCTCCCAACCATCGGCGCGAGGTTCTTTCACAAGTATCAGTGTAGGTAGGCATCTTTCTGAATTAGTGATACTTTGATCTGAAACTTACATGGTTGGTAGGGGCAAATATGCATCTCATACTATCCTAGGAAAGTGACATGCAAAAACTCATAATAAGATAGGATTGTTGGAAAATATTCCCAGTTTAATGCACAAGGCTACATAACTATGTATTACTTGTAATCTTGCATAAGTTAATAATTATCCATCTTTATGCTAATAGCATGGAGAATTCCATGACAAGTTTGGACATATATTAGTTCTATAGGTCTAAAGTATATATACTCCATCCTCACATCCAAAAACATTGTGCATTGGTGGCACAGTTCCAAAAACATTGAGTATCCGCCTGATGGGAGCATAGTTGCAATTGCAAGCTACCAGGTGAGGCTAGCCATTGGTTTCACATATGTATCTAGCCAAGCTCCAATGATGCACAAGATGGTTTCATAGAGAAAATGTAAGTTTGTTTCATAGAGAAAATGCAAGTACTCCAAAAACAAACTAACATTAACGTTCAGAGAGCAATTTCTGTCAAGTATTATGAGTCCCTGCTATGTTTATCCTGGTAACCAAAAATACAATTACGCTTTTGTTCTTATCAGTATACTGATGAATAGAGTTGAGCAATGTGCTACTAAGTAACAATGTACTACTTACTAGCAAATGCGTCCAGAAACACAAAGAAACAGACAGCACACATTGTGTGGCAAACCTAGGTTCTAGCATTCACAGCTGCATGATCAAACTGTAAAAACAACACACACTGCATGATCAAACTAATTCAAGTAAGCAGCTGTGGGACATTTCATCAGACACCTAGCGGGCAGTGAGCCACGCACTCACCGTGGGGGTGGGAAAGCAGCTATCCGCGCGCTCCTAAAGGCCTCGGCGGTGGGACGAACGACACAGTGCTCCAAACAGCGCGGTGCTCCGGCTTGGCATGGATGGCGCGGTGCTTCGGCTTAGGGTGGTGGACGGTGTGGGGCGGTACTCTGGCGTGGGGCGGTGGACGGTGTGGGGCGGTGCTCCGGCGGCGCAGGGGGAGGGGTTGGCACAAGGTTGAAATGAATTGGGATAATTTCAACCCGTGCACTTTTATAGAAGTAGCTCATCACTGCCAGTTCTGCTTATAAACCGACAGTGATGGGGCACATCACTGCCAGGTCACTACCCAAACTAGCAGTGATGTGTTGTAGCAGTTATGTGTTAAGTTAGGTGTTAAGTAGGATAAGTTTATGTTTTCTTTCAAACTCCTCCTATTGGCGCCACGGTTAAGACCCCTCAACTTAGCCCCTAAGACCCGTGTTCGAGTCCCAGGTAGCCCAAAATTTTTTGTTCTATTTTATAAATTATTAATTTATTTTGGAAAATAGCTCATCACTGTCGGTTTTTCTTGCAAACCGACAGTGATAGGGTACATCACTGTTGGGTCATTCCCCAAACCGGTAGTGATGTTGTGTAGAAGTTAGGTGTTAACTTAGGTGTTAAGTAGGATAACTTTTTGTTTTCTTTCGAACTCCTCCTACTGGCGCAACGGTTAAGACCCCTCAACTTAGCCTCCGAGACCCGTGTTCGAGTCCCAGGCGGCCCAAATTTTTTATTCTATTTTATAAATTATTAATTTATTTCGGGAAATAGCTCATCACTGTCGGTTTTGCTTGCAAACCAATAGTGATGGGGTACATCACTGCCAGGTCATTCTCCAAACCGGCAGTGATGTTGTGTAGCAGTTAGGTGTTAACTTAGGTGTTAAGTAGGATAAGTTTTCTTTTTCTTTCAAACTCCTCCTACTGGCGCAATAGTTAAGACCCCTCTACTTAGCCCCCGAGACCCATGTTTGAGTCCTAGGTGGCCCAAAATTTTTTGTTCTATTTTATTATTTATTAATTTATTTTGGGAAATAGCTCATCACTGTCGGTTTTCAAAAATAAACCGACAGTGATAACCAGTATCACTGTCAGTTTATTCTCATCAATGCCGGATTTTTAAACCGATAGTGATGTTTATATATATTAAAAAAAATCTTTTATATACTGAATAAATAGAAGCATATGTATTCTTATGTCGAAATGGCTTGAATTTTTTTGGTAAGCTTGTACACCTAAATTAAGACCCCACACAGAATCTTAGGTTTTTCTGATCAGTTTTTTTATTTATTATATTTTTCTGTGTGCTGAATGAGATAAAAGAGGGTGGACCCAATAGATTTTTTCATCCACCTTCACAAAATTCTTATCCCTAGGGCACATTAGAGACTGTGTAAAAGTTTGGCACCATTTTGGATCTTTTCGTGGGTAGACTCAGTTCAACCTATAATTAATCGGTGTGGCACATGCAAGCCTAAGAAAAAGTTTGAGACGGATACGACACCGAAATGCCTATGAACCATAGAAATCTTGATAACCTATTTGTATAGTAATGGTTCGATGAAAGGGCACGTGTACCTCTGTAAAGCATGTATACTCCGCCTATGTTGAAATGGCTTAATTTTTTTTGACAAGCATGTACACCCAAATTAAGACCCCACACAGGATCTGAGGTTTTTCTAATCTTTTATTTATTTATTATATTTTTCTCTGTGTCGAATGAGACAAACGAGGGTGAATTTCATCTTGGACCCAATAGATTTTTTCATCCACCTCCATAAAATTCTTATCCCTAGAGCACATTAGAGCCTGTGTAAAAGTTTGACACTATTTTGGATTTTTTCGTGGGTAGACTCAGTTCAACCTATAATTAAACAGTGTCGTCGTGCGGAAATTCAATTAAACATCAGAAAGTAGCAACCATCTTCGAAAAATCCTAAACTTGGTATTTCCTTCACCCGTGACATGTGCAAGCCTAAGAAAAAGTTTGAGACAAATACGGCACCGGAATACCTATGAACCACAGAAACCTTGATAACCTATGCGTATAGTCATGGTTCGATGAAAGAGCACGTGTACCTCTATGAAGCATGTATACTCCGCCTATGTTGAAATGGCTTGAATTTTTTTTGACAAGCATATACACCCAAATTAAGACCTCACAAGGATCTAAGGTTTTTTTTGATATTTTTTTATTTAATATATGTTTCTCTGTGCCAAATGAGACAAACGAGGTGAATTTCATCTTGGACCCAATAGTTTTTTTTCATCCACCTCCATAAAATTCTTATCCCTAGGGCACATTAGAGCCTGTGTAAAAGTTTAGCACCATTCCGGTTCTTTTCGTGGGTAGACTTAGTTCAACATATAATTAAACGATGTCGTCACGCGGAAACTCAATTAAACCTCAGAAAGTAGCAAACCATCTCCGAAAAATCCCAAACTTGATGTTTCCTTCACATGTGGCACGTGCAAGTTTGAGAATAATTTTGAGACCAATACAACACCAGAATGTATATTTCTAGTTGCCCAATAAATATTACACGAATTACATGCATGACAATAATTAAACACACAAAGCCGTACATATTAAAATTAGAACCCAATTAAACTATGACCTTGAAAACCTAGCTAAATAAACATTAATTACTATTGAAATCACTGTCGGGATCGATCGGGCCACACACACTAACATGCCTCTATAGCCATATATGATAATTGATGTCACGGATTATGTATCCGCTTGTATCGATGAAGTCCAATGCCCGTATGACTGCACTCTCTCGTGCCTCACATACCAAAAGAATGGTCGGCCATAGATATAACTTACTGAATGACCACTGCCCCTGTTAGTAATCCTTATACAGTACTGGCAGTTTTAGTTTAAAAACCGACAGTGAATTGGGCCTTCTGTGTCGGTTTGAGCGACTGTGATAGAAGCTATCACTGTCGGTTTTGAAACCAAAACCGGCAGTGAAGAGCCCTGCCATCATTTTTTAGTAAAAAAATATAAAAAAGTTTGGCCCGCCTGAGATTCGAGCGTGGGTTGCGGGGTCGAGAGTGCGCGGCCTTAACCGCTGAGTTAGGAAAGGGAGTTCGGTTAGAATGGTTTTATTTTTTTCTTTTATCCCATCGTAATGCACTAATAAATAATAAATGCAAAATAAAAAATGTTTGGCCCACCTGGGATTCGAGCGCGGGTCTTAGAGTACCGAGTGCGCGGCCTTAAATGTTGAGCTAGGATAGGGAATTCGGTTAGTTTGCTTTTCTTTCTTTATTTATTAATAGAAATAATGCAGTTAGTTTATATTCTAAAATAACTCAAAAAATTTGTGTCTTAATTATTTAATTCTATGATAATTAATTAATGGTCTATAATTATCAAATAATAGTGTTTGTGAACATCATATTAATATTTGATTACATAGTCAATAATTAAATTGTAGAGATGCGCACAAAGTATAAATTAAATATTTAGTGCAAATTACTGATACAACGTCTACATAATGATTACATAGTTAACTATAATCTTACTACTTTAAGTGCATTAACAATGAGGGCCTTAGTGTGATCAATTCATACGTAAGCAGGTTTGTCACCCTCTTGAAGGATAGGTAGGGGTACGTTCGTCCCGAATGGATGCATTTCCTGATAGCCCCTGTAGTCTTCTTCATCCGTTACTCTATCGACACCGATAATCTTCCTTTTCCCTTCTAGGACTACTTTTAGCCTTCCTTTTGTCTTGTTGTCCCTTGCACAGAAGACTTGCATAACATCTCTTACAAGGACAAAGGGGTCGTCTCTGTATGCGGTCTTAGTGAGATCAACGGTAGTGAACCCTTCGCTGTCAGTGTTGATTTCCTCGAGCTAGACCCATTGGTAGCGAAAAAGAGCTACCTTCAATGGATCATAGGCTAGCTCTCATATCTCCTCTATGAAACCATAGTATGTCGCCTGCACGTTGCTGTTTTTGTCGTGAGCATCAAAACGAACACCACAATTTTGGTATGTGCTCTTTCCATCTTGCTTTTTTGTGTAAAATGTGAATCCATTTATCTCATACCCTTGGTACTTAAGATATGTACTCAAAGGCCCCTTGGCTAAGTCATCTAGTTGATTACCCAACTTTATTCCAAGCAAGCGACGTCGCAACCAGTTGACAAATTCCTCCTTATGTTTTTTATCTAGCCAAGCCTGTGACCTGCTCAAATACAGAGTTTGCAGCGATTGCCTATGCTCATTAATGTATGGCATCACACCCTCGGCTTGCTAGAGAACAGCGAACTATGCCTGTCTAAAATAAATAGGGTCATCTACTATAACAGATTTTTCCCCGATCGTTCCTTTGCCACGTAGTCTTCCCTCGTGATGAGATTCTGGAACTCTGACCCTTTTGATGTCCAGATAATATGTGCAGAACTCAATGGCCTCCTTCGTTGACCATCCTTCAACCATGTGCCCTTCTGGCCTAAATCTATTCCTAACATACCTCCTGGAAACTTTCATCAATCTTTCGAAAGGGAACATCTGGTGTAGGTACATTGGGCCAAGGGCTCTAATTTGGTCAAACAAGATGAATGAGCAGATGCAATGAGATATCAAAGTAAGTTGGCGAGAAATGCATCTCAAGCCTAATAAGAGTTTTGGCTATGTCCCACTGTAGCTGCTCTAGCATGGACACATCAATGACCTTTTTTGAGATCGCGTTGAAGAACGAGCAAAGCTTTATGATTGGGGCATAGAACTTTGGGGGGAGGATACCACATAGGGCAACAGGGAGCAATTGAGTCATAATGACATGACAGTCATGTGCCTTCATAGGGCCATAGTTGAACTTGAGTTCTCTCATGTTCACTAGCCTCTTTAGGTTCGCACAGTAGCCCGTCTAGACTTTGAGTTCATTGAAGAAAGAAATAAGCGCACACTTTTCTTCCTTCTTCAATGTCCATGACGCAATCGGAAGTTCGAACTAGCCATTCTCTAGCTCCACGGGATGTAGCTCCTTCCTGATTCCTAATTGTTGCATGTCTAGGCATGTGGCTAGTGAATCCTTCGATGTCCCCCGGTGTCCATCAAGGTGTTAAGAGTGTTAGCGCACACATTTTTAGTGATGTGCATGGGATCAAGACAGTGGCGTACACTCAGAAATGGCCAGTAAGGTAGTTTCTAGAAAACTAATTTTTTCTTCCAAACACTCCCATTAGGCGCTGCTACTACATTGTCCCCCTTCCTAAGGACAACCTCTAGTTTGTTGAGTTCTCAAAGTATCGTAGGCCCATTTCGATATTTTGGAGCTAAGCGTTTCTCAATAGTACCATTGAAATCTTTTTTGTTCCTGCGGTAAGGGTGATTCTTAGGTAGGAATCTACGGTGTCCCATATAAACTATCTTTGAGTTATTTGGCAGATTTACTACATCAGTGTCATCTAAGCACTCGACACATCTAGTATAGCCTTTTATCTTCTCTCCGGACAACGAACCTCAACCTAGTAGGTCAGTGATTGTAGCAATAAGTACTCCCTTGAACATGACATATTCCTTTTTGTACTCGTCCTAAACATCTAGCACACCCTTTCTAAACATCTCCACTAGTTCATCGATCACTGGTTCTAGAAACACATCGATGTCATTCCTAGGTTGTCTTGACCCTTGGATTAGTAGTGGCATCTGGATGTATGACTGCTTCATACACACCCAAGGTGGAAGGTTGTATATACAGAGCGCCACTAGCCAAGTGCTATGATTGCTTCTCACCTGGTCGAAAGGATTCATTCTATCTATGCTCAAAGCAAACCAAAGGTGCCTTACCTCTCCACCGATGTCCTTATAGAACATAGTATTGATAGTCCTCTAGTCATGCCCATCGGTGGGGTGCCTCATCATTGTATCTTTCTTACGCTCTTCGCCATGCTAGCGCAACATCTTGGCTGACTTTACACATGCAAATAGCCTTTGCACCCGGGGAGCTATAGGGAAATACCAAACGACCTTTATGGGACCTCCTCTGGTCTTGGTACCCTCATCTGATGGCCCTTCCTTGTACCGTGGAGCTCCACACTTGGGGCACTTATCCAAGTCTTAGTATTTTTCTCCATGGTGTAATATGCAATCATTAGAACACGCATGGATTTTATCAACCTCGAGGCCAATGGGGCAGATCATTTGCTTGGCCAAGTATGTCTTTTTTGGCAACTTGTTTTTTCTGGGAGCATTTTCCTTATTATACCTAACAACTAATCAAAGCCTTTATCACTCAATCCATTTGTCGATTTGAACTCTAACAACATGATGTCGGCTTCTAGTTTGCTCATTGGACAATCCCTATACAATGGTGTTTTGCCATCTTGTCTCATTTTCTCTAGCGTTCTCAACTATCTTTCACTAAGACATCCGGTCTCTATATTACGTAGCAGCTGAGAAATGCCATCGTTATCATCGGTGTCGTCAGCTAGCATGTTCCTAAACACATTATTAACTATGGGCATAGGTTTTGTGTTGACACCGGGTTCCTCATCACCATCGTGGATGGCTACGTCAGGCATGTCCACATGATCATCGTTTTCCTACAGAACATTCACACCAACCTCGCCATGTATAGTCCATATCGTATAGTTTGGCATAAATCCCCTAGTAAGCAAGTGCGATCGTATAGACTCAATTTGACGAAAGTTCCTTTCATTCTTGCATGGGCAGAAGATAGGGTTCCCATTCCCAGCATGGGCTTTAGCATCGGTGATAAACTGGCTGACGCCATGCATGTACTGCTTGTCCGTTCAGGACAAATGCATCCACTCTCGATCCATCTCTGCATAAAAAAAATACTGAGACAGTAATTACAAAGAATTAATAAGAAATTGAGCTTCATGAACAACAATTGTAGCTCGAAAGTACCAATTTTGGAAAATATTATTGTACACTAATTATTGGAAAATTGAAATTGGTAGCCCTGGCCCTATAAATTGAAAATCATAGTAAAAAACAATTATTGCACAATATTGAAGAACAACTATTCTACTCTACTTCTAAGAACTAATTATAGCATCACATACTAACAATGATGATCTTGACCACCATGGAATAATTAGCGATGAATTTAAATGTGTTCATAGACACCAACCGTTTGGATGATAGATTCACCACATTTTTTAGCCTTGCATAAATATCCAATTGGAAATGTGCTCTCTAGAATGGAGAAAGAACTAGAATGAGAATCAAGCATTGTAGCCATCAAAACGAAGCTAATTAAGCAACTAAATCAAAGGAGTGGATGTTTGTTACTAACCTTAAAGCAAAAAGATCAAGCCATTCTTCAAAATCCAAGCGCTAGCTTCATGGTGAAGAGCAGCCGCAACAATGGAGGGAAGGCTCCAAACGTGCACCTCTGTTCTCGGGATGGAAGAGAGGAGGAAGAAGAGGATGGTTGTAGCATTTTTGTGCTGTAGGCTTATCACCATCGGTTTTTGGCTAGAACCGACAGTGATAGAGCCCAATCACTACCAGTTTGTGGCTTCAACCGGCAGTAATGAGTGGCCGCCAAAATACTGCCGATTCAAGCCACAAATCGACAGTGATGTGGTGCTTCACTGCAGGTTTTAACCTAGCCCCAATCATTTTCTTATTTTCGAGCTCATAACCGGTAGTGAAGGGACATCACTGTCAGTTCTCACAAATCCGGTAGTGATGCGGCCGACAGTGATGTCCAAATCTGGCGTAGTGGAATGTAACAAGATACGTATAAACCTATGTATTAGTGTGTATATATACATATTAATTTTGTCTACCAAATCTTGGGTATGCCTTGGCAGACAGGGTCATACCCCTGCCACCGCCCATGCCACCGATCCTCTTCTCTTCCACCTTGCATTATTGGTAGCAAAGGAATGGAACGAGGAAGGTGTGTGCAGTGTGCCCTCCAAATTGTTGATTATTGCTGCACGCACATCGGATGTTAAATTTCCTCATCATCTTCTCCTATCTGCATCTTGACTGGTGCAATTCAGATTCAAACTAATTAATTAGTACTCCCTCCATGCATAATTACATTTTTGTTTAGTTGCCCTCCATGGGCATGCAAGTAGGTGCATACAAGCATGTAAGCAAGTGGGCACTTATAATTAGGTGCAAGAGAAGTGCACGTGGTAAACCAAGCGTCCAACCACAATATGTGCGGAGGTAAGGTCTAGTTTGGGGGAGTTGTTTTTCAACCTGGACAAATTTCTTCGAAAAGCTCGAGAAGCTACTCTGAGGTAGCATCTCTACTTTAAGTATAAAGCGTAGCTTTGAGCATTTTGTCAGCTTAAAGAAATAGCTATGTTTGAGAGAACTTCTGGCTTTTCAAGCTTTCTTAGAAGTAAAAGCTGCTAGAAGCCTAGATGCTCCACAAACAGGGTTAAATGTTATTCTTGGCTTCTATGTTCTAGTTAGTTGTGCCTTATATACTAGGATTGAGGGAGCACTAATCAAAGCTCATGCCATATTAGTTTACGCCATGAACATACGATCCTAGGAGAAACGTTTAGTTTAGGGTGTGTGTATGGTTGAGATAGCAGACTAGAGGGGGGGGGGGTGAATTGTCCTTTCTAAAATTAAATGCGTCGGCTAACCGAGATAAATGTGGAATTAAAACTAATGGTCTAGCCAAGACTACACCCCTCTATATAAGTTCACAAACACCTTATAAAGATCCTAATTAGGCAACAAAGGTGTTGAGCTAGCTAGAGCTCACCTAATGAATTCTAGAGCAAGGTCACACAAACCTATGCACTAGTACTTTGCATAACCGGGGGAGCTCCTACACAATCTAGTAAGAAAAAACACAAAGCCACCTAAGCTCTCTAGCAATGCTCAATAACAAGGCTATACAAGCCAAATTAGAGAGCGCAAATTACTTAGCTACACAAACTAAGCAATGTGACTAACAAGGTTACCAAAACCAAATTAGCTACTCAAGGGAGCTACTTCTTATGCTACACAAGCAAGAAGGCAACTAGCAAGCTACTAAAGCTAAACTAGTCACAAGAGCAACTACACAAGCACAATATATATGAAAGTAATACAAGCTTGTGTTTTGCAGAATGCAGACCACAAAGAAGATGATGAAGACAATGTTGACACGGTGATTTTCTCCTGAGGTTCACTTGGTTGCCACCAAGCTACGTCCACGTTGTGTCGACTGCTCACTTGGTGGTTCAGCGGCTAATTAGCATCACCTACCAAGCCCGCATGTCAGGCACTGCAAGAACCAACCCCGAAAGTGAGGGTAGCTCAATGACACGCTCAACTAGAGTTGCTCTTCGCCATCTCTACGGGGTGAGCACAACCCCCTAACAAATCCTCCTCCAGAGCTCCGCACAATCTTCTTGTAGGCTTCAACGGAGTCACAAGCCACCAAGCCATCTAGGAGGTGGCAACCTCCAAGAGTAATAAGCACCACCGGCTTGCAACATGATCACCTAGTGCCACTCGATGCAACCTCACGATGCAATCGCACTAGAATCGCTCACTCACTCTATCGGATGAACACTATCAAGCTAGAGTGAGTTAGAGGGCTCCTAAGCACACTTACACAAGCCACCAAGGCTCAAGGGTGCTCAACACTATGGCCCATAGCCAATCAACACTTGGTTTTATAGCCCCCATGAAAATAGAGCCATTGTACCCCTTCACTAGGCACAACTCGGGTTGACCAGATGCGCCAGTCAAGATGACCAGATGCACTCGGCCAGCGTCTGGTCGCTGTGATCGTGCCATGTGGCCTCCACATTCAACCTCGGTCGTGCGATCTCAATGATCACTAACACTTCCTCAATGGTCAAGTGACGATCGGACACACCTCTATGCTAAGACCAGACATGCACTGAGCAGCGTCCAATCAATAACAAAAAGCTCCCTGAGCCTCTAAATTTTGACCAGACATGTCCAACCATATCTGACCAAACGTAGACCAGTGTCCGATCAGTACTACCACTGCGCACTAACTCTAGCTTTGCCTACGTCAGCGTACGTCACCCTGACCGGACGTGGCCCTTATGTGTCATGTCACTCTTCGTGCCAGTGTTCAGTCATAAGACCGTGACCACACTCTCTCAGCTGCCACTTGACTGGATGTGTAGGTCCTCCCGAGAACAGTGTCCGTACACTCACACTGACACTTTCTTGCCTTTGTTTCTTTGCCGAGTTGATCCACAACAACTCTAACCACTTCTCCTTTGCAAATTTGCTAACAACACCAAGTGTACACCACCATGTGTATATGTGTAAGCATTTTCATAATCATTTTTGAGGAGTTAATCACTCAATTCACATCGCCACTCGATCCTAACATGCATGCAAAGTTAGATCGCTCAAGTGGCACTAGATGACCAATATGTAAATAAGTTTGGCCCTCTTGATAGTATGGCCATCTATCCTAAACCGGGTCATCCACTTCTCTACACACTTATGACCGGTCAAATAAAATGCCCTAGGTTATACCTTTGCCTTGCGCATTCCATTCCATCTCCTCCAATGTCGATGCAACACATGCACCAACATGACCAACAATGAATTGATCATCCATATCATCACATGACCATATTGGTTCATCGATCTTGACTTCACTTGCTTTTCACCATTGCCTCGGTCCATCGGTGCCAAGTCCTTGACTTGCCCTTCACTCTTGCAACCGGTCCATCAAGCCAAGCCTTGTCTTGATCTTCTCCACCTTAGCCACATGATTCCATGTCATATCTCATATGCAATGAGCTCCTTCATCACATGTGTGAGCTTTGCAACTTCTCCAAGCCATTTCACCTCCATGGCAAAGGATGTACCTATGGACTAATCACCTGTGTATCTCACATTAAACATAATTAGTCCATCTAGGTTGTCACTCAATTACCAAAACCAAACAAGGACCTTTTAGCATGCCTAACGCGATAGGTTGGCGTGCTACCCTAGAGACCATGTTAGATCCAATGGTCCAAATCACCTTAATTGTTAGCCTCATAGACTATCATAGGCTCTTGTAGAGGATGCCATATCCTCATATGACAAAAGTTCAAGGCACTAGTTGGAGGGAGCATTGTGGGAAAGATGCACTCTGTTGTGATGCCAAGAGGATGGCAAAGTAGCATGCAGGCAGACAGAGAAATAGTGGTTCGTGGGACCAGCAACTATGGCCTACGTTGAGAAGATAACAGCCTTAAACCATCTTAAGTCTACATGGCCTAGGACTTTTTGGCGAGGCTAACATATTGGAACGTTGGGCTTGCCCTTTCATCACCTCACCGACACATCCATTGTAGAATCATTCCTTTATGATGTTTCCATAGGTGAGTAAAGTCATTCCTCAAAAAACATCGGATGACTTCTGTAGCAACCGATTTTAAGAACAAAACCAGATACGCACCATATGTGACCCTAGGAAGTCAAATCTCATATATAGCTATAAATAAGGGTAATATCGAAAGACAATGCTCCAAATATAACATACTTAGTATAAAGGATATAACATTAGACAACAAACAGTGGAAAGACAACTCCAATCTTTGGGTGAAGACTCTAATTCCACAGGGACAATTGATTGGTTGATCACAAGCCTAATTCCTCCAAACTCTAGTAATCTGGTACCCATCCAGGATTTTTATCCAAATAATTGAAAAAATAAAGCAAGCGTAAGAACATTGTGTGCTCAACAAATATAACATGGGGTTCATGAGGCTCAAAACGCTGACACTGGTTAACTGCGATTAGCTTTTAATGAGTCATGATTTTAGAAATATGGTGGCAACAAGTTTATCCATAAGCCCATGTAAACACATGATTAGGTAAACATGAATAATGAATATCATAAATAATTAACCATTAATGAGCAACTTTATCATCAATGGTCATCATCTATTTCATAAGGGTTCCAAGGCCGCTCATGACCGTGAGCACGGCTAATATACTAGTTTTACACTCTGTAGAGGTTGTACACTTTCACTATGAGTCATGATTTACCCTTTTGCCCAAGGTGATCAGCCTCTTGACCCACTACCAAGGAAGATCGACAAGGTTCACTATGAAGCCTTTCAAAGGTTCGTCTAACAAGTTAGGGCCATTAGATTCACTCAACAAACAGATGTAGAGCCCCCCTTCCCGATGGCACAATGACGCGCATCCTATACATAAGGGGATAGAGGCCGCACTATACCCAATTTAGCAAGCCATTCTTACGCCAATAAAGGTAACCACTAACAAGCTAGAAAAAGGTCCTCATACTGAGCTAAAGCTAGAGCCATGTAGCCCTCATAGCTGTACTGTAAGTCTTGGATGATCACTTACAGATAAATCCTTAGGAAGAGAAATCTAGAGCACCATAAAAATAGCCCAATGCTCTAGCCCCCTAATTCCATGTTGCTAAAAACATCTTTTAGTGTTTATTGCATATACCATTAGTCAAGTTACAAGATCATGGTTTTAGTTAAACACTAGCATCATACTAACCAACGCAATATCCCATAGGTATCAAGGTACAGGGAAATAAAGTATTAGGAAATCCTTAGTGGTAGTCAAGGTAGACACATGCAGTATGAATTAAATGATTTAAGGTGTATAGGACAACAAGGAAGATCTCATGCTATACTTGTCTTACATTCAGATCCTTCTTCTATTGAATTGTAACCTCCAAAGGACTTCTTCTGGATCACCCACTTCTTTTATATCATCAATGCAAAGCTCACTGATTGGACATGATCATAAAGCACCACACAAGCATCCATGCAATCATACATGAAGCAAATAATAGAACTAAATCAGAACAGTACACCAAACATAATAAACAACGAGTAAAAAAGTTTTAAAGATGTTCTAGATGTCACTACTAACATAGACACGAAAAGCACTCTAATCAGAACTACAGTTGTAAAGAAACGACTACAGAGTTTTATATTATAAAAGAAAAGAGAAGACTATAAGCTTGATTTATGTTAATTAGGAAAAACTATGTGAGTAGCATTAATTTAGATTAAACAAATCATATTTATACTTAAAAACTGAGTTGAAGCTAATCATATATTATTTATAAATATTTTGATATCATTTATGCCAATTCAACTTTAACTTACAAATACAAACTGACATGTGAGAACATCTAATCAAATTTGATGTGTGTGTTTAGACTAAACATATTATAATTTATAAACATATTTATGTTAGTAACTAGTCATGTTAAAACTTATTTGTAAAAGAGCATTGTATATAATTATGTTGCTTTTATTTATAAAAACTAGTTGCATGCATATTAATTAAATTAATATTTAAGCATATATATAAAAGTCACTTGACATAAAAAAAACAACGACACTAGCATGTAGATCACATCGATACGAATCTAACGCAATTGGAACGACTCAAAACGGACTTAAAACGAATATACGACGACGACGATATTACAAACTAGTGGTAATTTTGTAATTACCTCGTCTTCATCCTTTGGCCTCTCGTACAGCCACGACATGGCCATGGCAACAAAAGTTGTGCAGGGGTGGGCTCGACTTGTTGCATGAAGGAGAGGATGGCTGGGCTGGGCAGCGCGGCGGTGACGGCGACGACGAGAGAAGGAGGAGAAAAATCTAATTTACTACATGAGGGATTTTCCAAACTAGGGGCTCCCATTATGGTAGTTTTGGTGTGCTTTGCCCAAGAGGTTTGTACATATGTATAGGAAGAAAAACTCTCCACATCTACATCAACTAACAATATGGTAGTAATTGATGTTGCATCCTCCACATTTACTAATGGGCCTAATAATCATTAAAGCCATTAGTAAATAAATGCATGGGCCTTTAGGATTTATTAGAATTATTGCACATGGGCTTTGAGCGTGGGAAAAAATGAGAGATTTATTATTTTCAAAATTAATGAATTTTGCGGATAAAATAATTTAAGAAAAGTCTAGAATTATTATTTAAGCCACGAAAAATACTCCAAAAGCTCTGAAAATTCAGGGAAAATTCTCAGAGACAATATAGAACATGAGGAACCCAAATAAAGTATTTGGAGCCCATGATAAGATAATTTGGAGTATATAAAAATTAAATTATGCTCACAGACAAGTAGGAACAAGTTCCAAAAAAAGCTAAAAAAATTTCTGAGAAGTTTATAGAGATTGATTGACGGACGAGGAACTAAAAAGAGTGATTTGCGTTACAAAGAAAAGATTCTAGAAAGCTCCCAACAAAAACTTGAGCTGAGAAACTGTCGGCACAAAATTTCGTGCCATGCCGAGGGCACACGAGCAAGCCAGAAGGGTCTGCTCGATGTTGCTATAGATCCGCCTAGCTTCACCGCATGGGTGGTCGATCCTGCGTACTCCTTCCGAGACATTCCAGTCAATTTGACCCTGCAATTGACAAGAAGAGAAAGCTAATCAGCAATTTAAGGCGAAACATGCCGGTGTTGCCAAATAGTCCCAAATGTGTGGCTCTGAGAGCCGATGTGGAAGGAGATCCACTAAATAGTTGATTCCAGCATACTCATAAGAATAAATCAGTTAAAGCTCATAGGATTGTGTAAGAAAAATCGGTTATCATTCAGGATGAATATCGTTATTTAGACAAATATTAGTTAATGGCAATAAGATCAATAATAATCTGTTTTTGCTAAGCCAATGACTGCAAGTAACCGAATCTCTTTTATATAAAGAAGTAGCTCATCACTATTTAACCATTTAATAGAGATAAATCTAATGAACATATTAGATCTTGTCTATCGCTATGACCAGTGGGTCATGAGGTAGAATCATGTAGGTCGTAGAAACAATAATAGATTTGACGACCTTAACTTATTACTAATATTAGTGGGGCATGAGGCAGAATCATATCGGCCGTAATACAATAATAAGATCATGGGACTAACATATCTTTCAACCTATCTTTACTTCAACGGTCTCATGACATGAACTGCGTATATGAAAGCACTCAATATCGGCTAAACAGCCGATTCAGGCATAGCGCAGAGTTAAGGTCATCCCCTATTAAAAATAGATCTACTAAGTAACGACCCTTACTCCATAGTGCTAATAGTAGGGTGTGAGGCAGAATCACACAGCCCATGATAACGGGCCATGGAACAATTTTTTTAGCCAATAGATCTATTCAAGACAAAACATGCCTTAACCGCATACTATGCACGATCAAGATTGACATAAAACAGCTGATAAAACATAACTCATCGTTTAAGATGTAGATTTGATCAGTTTAGATTAACAAACGATGGGTTAAATAGGAATATAAGGCCGATCTAGATCAATCCCAATCTGGCGAAGTGATATTGTTGTAATTGAATAAATAATGAAAGCAATAAGCAATATTGGTAACTTAATGAATCTATTAGAAGGACGTCACCCTTAGATAGAGCCGATAACTTGACCTTAATCTAGTTCGAGCAGTGGAGGTTGATCGGATCGATGCAGCCGTATGAACAGAAGTATAAGCCATGACGATACTTATAGATAAGCCAAAGGTCGGCCGAACCGATGTAGCTCTGCTCGCTGAAGAACTCACCGAGATATACTCTACTCCTACTCCTAAGGGGTGGCCAGAGCCAAAAAAGTAAGTAACTTATATTTGATTGATTATGTGTCCTCTTACAATGGCTAGGGTCCAATATTTATACCCGGAGCCTAAACATGAATCCTACTCGACCACAACTTGTTACAATCTTCGGCATAGAAGAAAACATTCCTAATTTAAGATAACTTGGACCCTAATCTTTCTCTTTTTGTAGAGTCTAATATGTCGTTTCCTAGCGCCAACCGTAGCTCATCATCGTTATCTGCTGACGTCATCCAAAGAGATCCGATTCTAGAGTCATATCTGAATCAGCTGATATCAATCCTTATGCAATCGATTCCTTGATTAGCACAATCTTGGAAGCCTTCGAATTCTCGTGTTCTTCTCCCAAATTTTGGTGTAAACACATGCCCCCTAATTTTGGGATAAAAGTGATTTTATTCTAAAATTCCTATTTATCCGTTTACCACGCTGCAACCGTTCTATTCTGAGATATACTCATGATTCCTGACTTCCCAGGCCAAGTCTTATATAATGTCCCAATAGTATCCTTTCCAACTCACGCAGCCTGTTTGCTTTCCCCTTCTTTTTTGAGAGAATCTCAACATCCGACGCTGCCATCGCCAAAGCTTCAACCCTAGCAAATCTTCCGCCCCATTAAGCTCTTATTCAAGCGGTCTTCCTCAGATTCACATCTATCCCAGTGGTAATGGTGACCAACGACCACATCCCTGAGGTATGCTTTCAAATTCCCATTCTCAAAATGTCGGTCGCTATATTGTATTTCCTTTGTCCTCAAATTTAATTTATCTGATTTCTAGGAAATGAGGAACAAAATCTTGATTCCATCAGCTATTACTCCCAATGTTTATTTTCTTGGGCCCATGGGTGATCCTAATCCATCTAATTTCATCCATCAAGAAACCAATCAAATCCCCTTTAAACAGTCTACAGTGGATTTGTCCTCTTGGAATACCAAAACTCCCTTAAAAAATTAGCCCAAAATGGCTAAGGGATGAAAAAATTAGTTCTGTAGGGTGTCTAAGAAAAGGGTGGAGATTTGGAGTTTTATGATTTGAATCAATGCTTGACACTCTTATTGTCCGGGATGGAGAGGAATGATTCACTCTTGCTTTCCATATCTTATTTCTGGTCCAATGCTCTTAATGCTTTTGTATTTAGTCATGGTCCAATGACCATTACTTTGGTCGATGTTTATATGTTGACCGGCCTTAGAATTACTAGATCAATGTAGCCTTATGAGTACTTGAGTGCTGGATCCAAGATATTAGCCAAGATATCAGACTGCATAGGATGGACCAGTTATATTCTGAACCATATCGGAGACGAATCAAATGTTAGTGAAAGGGAATATGTAGCCTTTCTGAACATGTGGCTTGAGAGATTCATCTTCTGTGGGTCATCGTGTGGCCCGAGTTACAATCATAAACTCATGGCCAAGCATCTAGCAGTAGGCAAGGACATCCCTCTCGGAAAGTATCTGTTAGGAGCTACTTATCATCTGATGTACCAGGTATATGCCCAATTGCTGAAGAATGAATCAGTGCATGCTATCAGTGGCCCCTGGTGGTTGATACAACTGTGGCTTAACCTGTACATGCACAAGATTGTAAGGCTTGATCTTAGAAACCTAAGTTTCCCTTCCTCCAACTTTGATGAGGAATATAGAGGCAAAGAAGGAAGAACCCATCAGTGTACAAGCTATGGTGAGGCTGCATCAACCATAACAATCGATATCGATATTGCCATCTCTTCAAAAAGTTTTATAGAGGGTTCGATGCAGGCATCCTGACTTGGCTACCATATAATGAGGATGAGAACGATGAGTTGATCTTCCCATTCAAATTCTGATTTGAATCAGGTTGTTCGGACGAGGCAGCGGCTGCAATCTTTAATTCCTTCATCAAGCCATGCGTTCTTCTAGCCGAATTTCACCATGGTCATGGCAAAATGGCCACAAGCTCCTTCCTTCTAGGCAATCTTCCAACTTATGAGTTCTATCATCCGTCCTTTGTAGCTTGCCAGTTTGGTTTTGGTCAACTTCCTCCTCAATTGTTCTTCAAAAACATATTGAAGCCAAGAGAAGGTATCAGTAAGGTAATGGAAGCTTCTAGAGTCTTCCAATTGGGATCAGATCTTCCTTCCCTTTGCTTGCATGACTAGATCAGGGTCAGCTTCTCTTCCATTCTTTTTTACTCCTAGTGGCAAGAATGATGCTCCCATCTTTTCTATGGGTCAGTCCACCCTTTGTGCATAGCTTTAGATGGGGAATTCGCTTCTGACAATGAGGTAACCTTTCATCTCTTTTTAAGAACATTCTTCGATGAGTCCTTTGCTAACTATTCTAACCAACTTTTTCAAGATGTTGAATTTGATCCCCCAAGCTTAGATAGGAAGGGGCATCCTATAGACTATCAACCACCATTCCCCGTTTCAAGAATAGGATCGGCCACACCTTCACTGAAGAAGTTGATGAAAACTCATGCTACCTCCACCATCATGACATATCAATCTTCAAAGTGCAAGGCAGGGATAACCCAAAAAACCACTACCGGGAAGAGACTCTGTAGAACAAGACCATCAACTGCTTAGGTAAATAATTTATCTCCTTCTAAAAAAATGATATTCAACTATTGATCCCGTTCCTTCATAGCTATTGAGCATTGCGTCCCAACATGCTCTAGGTACGGGACTGCTATCCTAGGCATTTGACTCAGCACCAACTGAACACCCATCGACCGATCCTCAAAAGGAGTCAATTTCGGTTGAAATAACCAATACTTCCATAACAACAGAAAATATGAGTTTTATCCTTGATGCTTGTCAGAGCATTTTTCTTTAACTTTTTGATCTACTCAGTTTCCATTCTTCACCTGGCTTCTTACCATGCCAGATACTTCCTGAGGAAACACCTATGGAAGAGCAGGAGCCTGACAGTCCACTTAATGATCCTATCGGTGTCAAAGGTGATCCTGTTGATTCCCTAGCTCAGCATGCAACTGATGGTAAGGAAGTTATATGTCCCTTTTATTCTTCTACAATAATTATGAACTAAAATTTGACATTGCAGATACCAATGTTGAAAGCTCAGAGCCAATTCAACTAGATATTATTGGTGCATCATTAGCTGTTCCTTCTTTTCAGATATAGGCTACTGCAGAGAAGGTATTGTATCCTCTTTGCCATCCATTTGTTATAAACTGATTTAAACCTCCTAATCAAGATTTCCTTATACACATGTACTCAATCTTCCAGCCCTAAGTTACTCTTTCAATCTTGAGGAGTATCTTGATGAAGATGAAATCAGTTCGTCAGTCACTTCCTCCCAGGAAACCTTGCCAGAAGAGACCAAAAATCAGCTAAGAGATGTTCTGTCAATGTTTGAGAAGAATATAGCCAATTTGGTCCAAGACACTAATCCAATGCATAGAGTCTTCTTGGCCATCAAGGGTAATCCATCCTCAGCTCTCTCTAGAGTCTTGTCTCCTTTTTCTATCTTTGAAGATTAGGTCCTGAAGGTGAAATAGGCTCAGAGGAATCTGTTTGATTGTGAAACTTTATTGGCCAAGGGTAACTCTAATAGGCAAGAGGCTAAAGAACTATCATAGTCGATTGATCACTTGAAGAACTCCTCCCTCAGTATTGACCCAGAATTATCTCAACTAGAAGCCAGGCGTGCAAAACTTGACAAGGAGCTAGAAAACATGAAGGCTGCCATTGATCATCATAAGTCCACCCTAGCTCAAATACCTGATGCCATTCAACAAAAGAAATAGGAACTACTGGTCAAAGTCAGAGAAGGCATAGCCATCTGAAGTAGCCTTGAGAGCATTCATGGATCAACTGAAGAAGATAAATAATAGATCACAGAAGCTGATGCTATCTAGCTAGAAGTACTAAAAGCAATCTAGGATGTTCTAGATTTATAATTCATGTATCATATATCTTGTGTAGAATCAATGACAGCCATATTCTCTATTGTCTCATTATACTTTTTGTTTTGGCTAAAGAGCCGATTTGAAAATAACCGATTCCAGACTTCCATCCTTAATCCAATTAAGTTTGAAAACATGGCCTTCATTATTAAGAGAACCCTTCAGTCTTCTATCCTTAGTCACCTAACACCGTATTCTCTTCGGTATTAGTGAGGTGGCGCTTCACCTTCTATTTATTGTGGTTGCCTTTTGCATGTTCCGAGGCGTCCACCTCTTCGCTCCATGGCTTCAAATACCAGCCGAGGGCTCCATCCTCGAACACATCTACACTTGCAATCATTTCTGTTCCTTTGCACTTCTCCGCCCTCATAGAACTCTATATTGGCCTTTCTCCCTTCGTGTAGATTCGATTAACTTCATGGTCGGCGAGGAGAACCACGGCAAGCATGCGGCGGAGGAGGTTCTAGAGGAGAACATGCCAGTGAATCAGCACCTCCAATGCATGAGGTGAGATCGACATCTTCTACTTGGGATGATGAACTATTCTAATTTGTCTATAGATTCATTTTGAATGACAGTCTCTGTCCTCTTCCTAGGGCCGACGAGCCCTCTGACGCTGCATCTTCTACGCCGGCCTCATCGTCAGATTCCTTTGACTTGTACAATGGTGATGATGCCCGGTGCTTCTTTCGAGAGTGGAAGGTGGCCTAGGAACGCTATTCTAAGGCGACTCAGAAAAACGGCTAGCTTGAGATCTGTCTTGGGGTCTTTCAAGTGGCCCTTCATGTGGCCGAGGAGGAGGCCAGTGTCGTTCGAGCATGGCTGGCCGAATCTGATGACACGGTGGTGGGTAAGATGAGTCCCATGAACGCTTCTATTCTTGTTTCCATTGGTCGAATCTGTTTGCTTAGTACACCATATTTGATGTTTACTGGATGCCTGAGCCTGTTCCAACTCTCTATTCCATAGGCGTTGCACCCTTCTCTTCTGGCTTCTTGTGAAATCTCCTAGACACCATTGGCCTTCCTGCCAAACATATTTTCTCTCGTTACTTTTTTCTTCATAATCAGCCCAGTCTTGATCAACAACTCTTTTTCCAAGCCAATTATGAACATTTCCATTTTTAAGCGCCGATCCATGTTATTATGATAATACGCATCTTGAGCATGGATAGACCGGCGGTTGACTTGAGATTGCCTAAACTCCCAATATTGATCACTGCACTCTGGACAGTCATTCCTGGTAGGCAACTTCAAACCTTCGTTCCAGCAATGACTGAAGAAAGGACAATTCCAATGTGATTCAGCTTGCTTTCTTTCATACCTCTTTTTTTCCTATTGACGCTGGTATTCTTGCTTTTCTAACCAACGCTGATGATCCTTTTCCTTCTGCCGCTGCCATTTATTCAACAGAATTCAAGATGTAACTCATGGCTTTGTCGCCCCTTCTTTTGACGTTTCTCCCTGCTCATATCGGCTCTTTTGCTTGTCGCGATGTCTTTTAATTTCCATATATTCATTGGCCGATACTTGCCTCTCAGGATCGACTATTCCAGCTTCCCTTGATTTGGTTGATGTTAGGACCTTAGTCTTTCCTCTGAGCAGCCTAGCATCGACCATGTTTTGATCGCCTAGGAAAGGATTATCATCAACTTTTATTTTCCGAGGTGTATTAAATTTGAGTCTTTCTTGCTGAATAGCCCTCTGTATATGCTGCCAGAAAATTCTACATTCATTAGTGGAATGAGAAGTAGCGTTATGGAACTTGCAGAACTTCTTATTCTTCAACTGATCAGGGGCCAACATAACATAATTATTAGGCAACTTGATCTGTCCCTTCTCAAGCAAGAAATTGAAGAGCTTGTCTAATTTTGTGACGTCAAAGTCATAGCTCTCCTCGACTCCTCTTCCCCAAGGATTTGGCAGCATTACTGTCTTTTTGCCCCAATTCCATTCAGCCACGGCAACCTCTTCTTCTTCATATTCATAGCCATCATCGACTAAGTATGGATTATAAGCTTCGGCCAATGTGGTACTCTTCTGGAATTAGATATCTCTATGCATACTCTAGAATTGGCTATTGAGCGCCGCCACTCATTGAGCCAATTGACCTAGGTTGTCAAATTCTTGTCCCGGCAGCTTTTTTTCCATGTTGGCAGCATTCCTTGAACGGCCAAAGCAGCTAGTTGATCATCAACCAAGTTTAATGAGAAGCACAAATTCCTAGTCTCTCAGAACCTCTGAAGAAACTCAGTGCCCGATTCGTTAGTTTTCTGCCTTATAGTTGTCAAATCGATAATCTTCTTTTCTCCAGTCCCAGTATAAAAATATGTATAAAATTTCTTTTCTAGGTCAGCCCAATTGGCAATGGAGTTGACTGGCAGTGATGAAAACCAAGTGAAGGCTGACCCTGATAGTGACAGGGAGAAGAAACAAAATCGATGGGCCTCCTCCACTGATGCCTCGCCCAATTGTGTAAGATATCAACTGACATGTTCTATTGTGCTTGTGCTGTCTTGGCCAGTGAACTTAGCAAACTCTGGGAGCCTATAATTTACAGGAAGAGCAACCAAATCATACCATTCTAGATATAGGCGTTCGTACGAGAAGGTCAACCCTTTTGGCTTTAGACCGAACTGATTCTTCATCATCTCAGTCACCTTCAGCAGCAACTCGTCAGCATGTGAATTTAGATTTCTCTGCACTTGCTGACCCATCTACGGATTGAAATCCCATGTGCCTTGATACCCTGGATTCAGAATCATGTGAAGGGTGTTATAATCTATGCCATAATAATACCCTTATGGAATCTCTATCTGTTGGGTCCTTTACTGGTTTGCTGCTTGAAGTCTCTGATTGTAGATATAAGGATCTATATCTCTTCAGATCCTTTGAATTGATGGTGCTATTTTTTTGAGCCGACAACGGTATGTGGCCTGATGTGCCAAAATTAACCACCTAGTTCTGACCTTGTCCCACTGGCTATTGCACATACTGCACTGATGATCTAGGATTATACTATGTCTGATTCATAGTAGTACCTTGAGCTTGTTCAGATAAACTCTGAACTGCCTAGACATCATCATTACCAGCTGGTGCTGCTTCTTGATGGCTGGTACCGACTTGATTAGTCCCTTGGGTCGATGGATGTGGAATGTTGTAATAAGCCAGCCCAACCTGATCAACTAGAAACCCATGAAACACCTCTTTTATGGTGTTGTGGAATGTGTCCAAGAAAGCTTCATTATGGCTTGATATGGCATCACGAACAGATTTGTTTACAGCTTCCGTGAAGAAATGCATGTCTTTAGCTTTATCTGCATCTGTCTGCCTGTGTAATAGAACTCTTGGTAGTGAATATTTCTGAATAATTGTATTGTCACGTGTTTTGGTGTAGGACAACAAACACTTGTTCTGAAATTCTTCTGTAGTTTTGCCAATGACATCTCTATCTCCATCAGGTAGGTCTTCGTAATGTACCATAAGGATGTCATTGTTGTTGTAAACCGCCATGACGATTGTGGGGTCCCACTGAGCGTGCCAAAACATGTGTCGGCATGAAATTTTGTCCCATGCCGAGGGCACACGAGCAAGACAGAAGGGTCTGCTCGATGGAGCTGTAGATCCGCCTGGCTTCAATGCAGTGGTGGTCGATCCTACGTACTCCTCCTAAGACGTGCCTGTAAATTTGACCCTACAATTGACAAAGATAGAAAGCTAATCAGTAATTTAAGGCGGAACGTGCCGGTGTTGCTAGATAGTCTCGAATGTGCGGCTCTGAGAGCCGATGTGGAAGGAGATCAATAAAATAGTCGATTCCAGCATACTCATAAGAATAAATCAGTTAAAGCTCATGGGGTTGTATAAAAAAAATCGGTTATCATTCAGGATGAATATCATTATTTAGACAAAATATTAGTCAATGGCAATAAGATGTCAACAATAATCTGTTTTTGCTAAGCCAATGACTGCAAGTAACCGAATCTCTATTATATAAAGAAGCAGCTCATCACCATTTAACCATTTAATAAAGATAAATCTAATGAACATATTAGATCTCGTCTATCGCTATGACCAGTGGGCATGAGGCAGAATCATGCAGACCGTAGAAACAACAATAGATTTGACGACCCTAACTTATTACTAATATCAGTGAGGCATGAGGCAGAATCATGCAGGCCGTAATACAATAATAAGATCATGGGGCTAACACATCTTTCGATCTAGCTTTACTTTAACGGTCTCGTGACGTGAACTGCGTATGTGAAAGCACTCGATATTGGCTAAACAACCGATTCAGACATAGCACACAGTTAAGGTCATGCCCTATCAGGAATAGATCTACCAAGTAACGACCCCCACTCCACGGTGCTAACAGTGGGGTGTGAGACAGAATCACATAGGCCATGATAACGGGTCATGGAACAATTTTTGTTAGCCAATAGATCTATTCAAGACAAAACATACCTTAACCGCATACTATGCGCGATCAAGATTGATATAAAATAGCCGATAAAACATAACTCATCGTTTAAGATGTAGATTAGATCGGTTTAGATTAACAAATGATAGGTTAAACAGGAATATAAGGCTGATCTAGATCAATCCCAATTGGGCGAAGTGATATTGCTGTAATTGAATAAATAATGAAAGCAATAATCAATATCGGTAACTTAATGAATCTATCCGAAGGACGCCACCCTTAGATAGAGCCGATAACTTGACTTTAATCTAGTTCGAGCAGTGGAGGTCGACCGGATCGATGCAAGCGTACTTAAACTAAACAAGAGTCGATAACTAGCTCATACCAGAGTCGCAGTGGAGGTCGACCGAATCGATGCAGCCGTACGAACAGAAGTATAAGCCATGATGGTAGTTACAGACAAGCCGGAGGTCGACCGGACTGATGCAGCCCTGCTCGCTGAAGAACTTACCAAGATCTACTCTACTCCTACTTCTAAGGGGTGGCCGGAGCCGAAAAAAGGAAGTAACTTGTATTTGATTGATTGTGTGCCCTCTCACATTGGCCGGGGTCCAATATTCATACCCGGAGCCTAAACATGAATCCTACTCAAGCACGACTTGTTACAATCTTCGGCATAGAAGAAAACATTCTTAATTTAAGATAACTTGAACCCTAATCTTTTCCTTTTTGTAGAGTCCGATATGTAGTTTCCTGATGCCAACCGTAGTTCATCATCGCTATCTGCTAACGTCGTCCAAAAAGATCCGATTCTAAAGTCGTAATTGAATCAGCTGATATCGATCCTTATGCAATCGATTCCTTGATTGGCACAATCTTGCAAGCCTTCAAATTTCCGCGTTTTTCTCCCAAATTCTGGTGTAAACAGAAACAAAGAATTTGATTGTAGAAAAAGATAAAGACGTGCTAGAGAATAAAAATTGACCTACTAACGTATTTTAAAGACTTTGCTCACTCTCAACACAGAAAGAAGCAACAAACAAACATCACATCATCCAAATGCCCTTCAAAATTAGAGAACTTTGAAAATTCACATTTTTCCTATAACTAAATTTACGCTAGCTCAAACTAAAGTTGGTAAATTTTATCCAAATATTAAAATAATTCATTTTATTTAGTGTTTTCTATGCACAACCCAAAATCGAAAATTTTGGAGTGTGACAACTTCATGCCGGATCAGCCCGAATGAATACAATCTGCAAACCAAACACAATGTAAAGGTTTGATCCCAACCTATCCAGAAGGATAGGAGGGGAGTAATAATAATTATAGGCAAATGCATTTGTTGGTGGTTCAAAATGCTACTGATGGGAACAGTGGCCTGTTTTCAAAAGAACTTTCACTTAATTGAAGATACATTTTTGGCTCGTTAAAGAGAGAACGAATCGTGGCCTCCTTCTACTATTTCTCTTGCTTGCTAACCGACAGGAGGTGTATTTTCTGGGGGTGTTGTCTCGAGTAACAATAGAGTTGAAAGGTAGGTCAAGTCCAACCAAGCAAGCCACAACCTTGCCATTGCTATGGAATAGCTCAGACCTCAGATATATTGCATTTGAATTCCAGACTACATGATCCATTATTGGCCCTTCTCTCCGCGTTCAGCTTCCTACCACGATCAGATGCTCTCTGCCTCTCTTCATTCCAGTTGTCCACAACATTCTAAGCATGACAGAAATATGGACCCCCAACTCCTTAAAAAAGGGCATGGACTGGGTTCTGGTGCAGCCACAGTACCGACCGCAACTTGCGCCATAACATAGTATCTTCATCAACGGATATCATCAGATAAACACATACTGGTCTGGTGGAACTAACTTCTGTGATATTGACAAGGAAATATCAAGCAATTGCAAAATCAAACTTTGCTCTTTACAATAGCATAAGGATTATTCTTTTACTGACCGATGAAGTAATATCATCCTATAAACACAACAATCATTTGGGCCACTACATCTACATGCTAACTCTTTATCACTAAAATAGGTTCCCAAGGAAAGTTTCAAGTTGCTTGCGTGTTCATTATCCTTACTGCATCAGTGGCGTGAGCTGAGGCTAATAATCTGGTATGGATGCAAATGTGTACCCTGGTGCTCCCCGCCATGAATAGTAAGCAACTCGAGTCTCGTAGAAACCTGCAATTATGTAAAAACAAGTAAAGCTTTCACTTTCTACAACCATAGCAAAGTGTGAACAGTTTCCTTTCAACAATAAAAACTGTGATTCCAAACAGCAGACTGGCATTGTTTTAAGCGACCATGAAACCTATTGATTACATAACAATGATGCATAGTGCCTTATTTTATATGCAATTTTATATGGCAATAAATTTCACTGAATGCATGAGATGCAACTCGAGAATAACTACACCAATAGGTACTTTTGAAGCTAAAAGATATTGAAAATAAAAAATAAAATAAAAGCATTCATGCTGAGGAGATAAATGCATAAAAGCAGTTAGAATAACATACCAGGAAGAAAGGAAAGGAAACCCAGGAACAAGAGACCATATGCCTGAGAACTATCACCCTCCATGTGACCTGTGAATATGAAGTAAGAAAGAACGAGAAGTGAAGTTCCTAGGAGGAGGAGGAACAATGCCAGGGCAATTGACTTCCATGGGATCCTTCTGTAGGATTTTGGAGTGTAAGTGTATCGGAGGTCAACATCTTCTTTAGTAAAATTGTTGTCACCCCCATCCTCTGAAGGAAGAGGTGAGTACCGAACATTGCGTCTTGCCGCCATACTTGGGTACCTGCGCTGGAAATGTTTCCTGCAAAATACAAATTTAGAAATGAGATAAAAAATACCACAGGACTCTGTAAATCATGAAAGAGTTCGTGTGGACCATATCGTATATACAAAGTTGCCATACAGCAAGAGGATTTCATAACATCCATTCATCCATCAACATCATAAATTCCTTGGTTGAGGCCAAATGGTCACATAAATTCTATTCTCTGGGACATGTTCATACTTGCATCGTTATCTCTTATCTGGCATACTTATACAAGTCAGATCTCTATTTCCGTGCATCACAGATACATGTTTTGTCTTCTATAAAGTGCACTATTGCCAAAAACATGTCTTGGGAGAGACATGATCCTACTTGCAGTAAATGTAGCCTTGGGCATGCATCTCAGGCTAACTAAAATGCACATAGTGAGATATCCTGAAGCATATATTGTTTTGTGTTTTACTTTTACTTGTAATTTTTTAGCAAAGCTACACTCGAGATTTTTCTGCTTTGGACCTGATCGAGCACCCAAACAGATGACTATTTTGAAAAAAGGCAACATAATAACATCTTATTTAACGTAAGTTGTTGTCGTATACCAAATAGACCACAAGTTATTGCACAAAGATGGATTGCTTGCCATGTTTGTCATGAATGAACATTTATAAGCAAAAGAGAAATAGAAAGAATAAAACAAAACAAGACCATGCTTCAATAAGCAATGCTTGCCATCTAATAAAGGGTGAAGAAAACAAAGCAAATCAAGACAACAGAAAAGGAGCAAAAAACGAAAAGTAAAAGCATAACTATCATGTACGGCATCGGTACAAATGCTGGACAATATCAAACAGCGGCTCAACTCCCTAATTCTGCTAACAACTTGCCATGCAAGATGGTTAGAACTACAACTAGCTCTACCTTTCGATCCTTAATGTTTGGGCCACACTCTATAACGACATGGTGCTTTCGTTTGTAATCAAAGGAAGAATTTATCATTAATCTCCCTAGAAGAAACATTGATCAATAAGTAACACTGTCATGTTGAGTACTAGACTCATTCCGAATAGTGGAACAACTTCATATAAATACTAAATGAGTTTTGGAGCGGTTTGCACACAATGGACAATATGCCATTCAAGCAACATCAGCCTCAACACCAATGCGAAGGTGTCTAGCCCCCGGAACATCCACTACGTTGATGCACTTAAACGTCATGAGTTTTCCACCCTTCTTTCGTCTGTTTACATCTGGAGGAGTAACTTGGCCAGTGTGATAGGAGATTGAGGCTAAGGGTAGCCTCAAACGTCAGACCAAAGGAAAGAATGAGTATGAGAACTTAACTTTCCCATCGACCACCTATATCATATAATGTCGGGGATATCTGAAGATGATCAAGACAAGGCTGCTGAAATTATTTATACTGGTCAAGAAGGAAATTATTTACTTTGTAACCATGACCAAATTGGCTCTCAATAGTTGACACGTGGAAATTTAGAATATCAGGGACAATGATAATCCTGTCCAAGTTATTCGAGGTCATTTGTTAAAGAATAGCTATACAAGAAAGGTCTACACCTACGATGGGCTTTACAAGGTTGTAGATGACTGGGTGCAGAATGGAATGCAAGGTCATGTTGTTTTCAAATTTAAATTGAAATGGCTTGAGGGTCAGCCATCATTGACAACCCCTACCTCCTCTTCCTCGTCTCCCTAGTTCTAAAGCCAACAAGATCTTCGACCAGCTCATGGTTGATGTGGACTACCGTTAAGTTCAACCAAACTAAGTAGCTGGATGGTGCCATTGTCAGGGAACATGCACTACACAATAAATCAGTTTATGCTTCACCAAGAACAAGAAAAACTAGAGAACATTATAGTTACAGTAGGAATGGAATAAGCCACCAGCAAGGAAAACTGACCCACAATTAACCAAAAGTATGCGTACCCAGTGCCAAAGAGCTCCCGCTCTGTGCGGGGTCTGGGAAGGGTGTCAGTGGCAAGCCTTACCCTCGCCTGTGCAATGCGAGGAGACCGCGACTCGAACCCGGGACCTTCCGGTCACAGGCGGTAAGACTCTACCGCTTGCACCAGGCCCGCCCTTCAATTAACCAAAAGTATGCATTTCTAACAATTTCATCTGCTATTCCTTCAAGGGAAAAAAGTACATCTTCTAAGGGGAAGGGACCCTGTACAAAATCCAGTAATAAAAGGGTAACACGAGAAGAAAGGGAGATGTCATTTTAAATTTCAATTAAGTTCAGATGGCAGCAAATACATTACATAAATTAAAAGAGAAGAACATTTCATAAACCAAATCATTAGTACACATAGAAGGGTTTAATGTTGGGGCACAAGGTTCATACACAAAAAGTTTGTAGGCATAGATGCATCGTATATGCATACTAGACCTGAAATTGGATCAGATCAGATCCGACTACAAATAAATTAAGCTAGGGTTTGGGTATTAGGTTTCGCACAGCAGGAACAAAAGAGGAGGGGATGGGCGCACCTGGTCACCGGCGAAGGCCAGAAGATGGAGACCTGGCGGCGGCAGTCACCCACTCGTCGCCGCTGAAGACAAAGAGAGCGCACGCGACGCGAGGGCCACAGGAGGACGGCCGGACCGGACCGGAGAACACACAAAGCAGCAGCAGTCTAGCAGGGCCGCATGAGAATGAATTCAATGAAATGAGATCGCAACCTCTTGGGCTGAGATCGAACGGCGACTGCTACCCACCAGGCTTTCCATGCGCTGGGCCTCTTGGGCTGACATGGGCCGGCTGCTATGATTGTGCGGCCAGTAGTTGTGATTCCAGCCAGCAGGGTGCTAGGATAGAAGCAGCTCTGGGCCAGTAGTCTCTTTGTTTTTTCCCTTTTTTTAAATGCTACGCGTCTTACGTTAGACGTGAGCACAAATCGTCGGACACTCCGGTAGGCCCACTGTCGACGAAACCTAATCGGCAGTCTACTGAGGGGTATGACCATAGTAGTAGATGAATCGGTGGAGGTGCACGTGAGGAAACCAAATGGTGACACAGAACGCAAGAGACAATGATTAGACAGGTTCGGGCCGTCGGCTCGACGTAATACCCTACGTCCTGTATCTTTGTGAATTGTATTACGTGTGGACAGATGAAAAACGAGAGGGGTCCCTACCCGCCTTATATAGCTTGAGGATAGGGTTACAGATCGGTTGTTTCTATCCTGATCGGTTTACAAGATAGAAAATTACAGAGATCAGGGTAATCTAGCGTATCCGAGCAGATTTCCTAGATCGCCGAGAATCTTCACGCGGTCTTGCAAGATACGTTGCCTTATGTCGTACTTCACGTGGCGTCGACTTGCAGGCTGGGCCTCCACTGGTGGCGCGGCCCATGCGCGGTCCTGTGGGCTGGGCCTTCCCTAGCGGCTCGGCCCATGTGCAGTCCTGTGGGTACCGGGGGTTATACCCCCACAGCTAGTCCCCAAGCGCCTTGTATCCGCCGAGCAACACCGTCTTGAGCTTGTCCGAGCAGTTCAGCTAGCCACCGGTCGTTGAAAGCAGACGTCCGACCAGATTGATTGGGAGCCGAGCTGTTTGAAACGAGCATCCGAGCTGCGGAATACGTCATCCGAGCTATTGAACAAGGCGTCCGAGCTGTTAAACACGTCAACATGGCGTTCGAGCTGTAGAGACAGATGTTCAAGTATCACAACTGGGAGCCGAGCTCGGGCTCACGTGAAGTAAAAGGTTTGTCGGCGTGATGTAAGTAGCTCAAGCAGAAAATTTTTGAAGTCTTGGCCGGTGAAGTGTACACACTTAAGTGCCAATTGCGATGGCTCTGACGACGTGGTCATCAGGGCAGAGGGGAGGCATCAGATGGCAGACTTGACAAAGTCAAAAAACCGTGGAGAAGAAAAGCAGTACAAGCACCGCAAGGTGCATTGTACACAATGTAGTCTCCGAGCCTGGTGGAAGATGGAGGAATCATGTAGCTGGGTCAAAGAAAAATATCCAGACCAAGCCATCAGTACATTCACCGCTAAGTGAAGTGTACACACTTAGTCCCCGAGCCTGACACTAGGTGAAGAAGTCTCGTGGTGCTAGGATCCAAAGAGGCAATCTACGAGTGCTGAACCCGTTTCCCAATTAGCTGAGAAAATCGGTACAGTCATCGCAAGATGACGTGTACACACGTAGTCCCCGAGCCTACTAGAAGATGGTGAAGGTATCTTGTAGCAGGGTTAGAAAATATGTTTACACCGTGGAAGCAATGTGTAGCATTGAACTCCGTTTCATCATTCCGCGTTCAACGTAGTTTGCCGCGGGGCCCATCCGGCCTAATCCGCGGCCCATCGACACACAGAGGTTTCAGAAGGGAAGGCGGCGGGAGCGGGCACGGTTTCCCAAAAACCCTGGAAGGTGGAGGGTCAGGGGTCGAACCGTTATAAGAGCGCCGCGGCCCCGGCGCACATTCCCTGCCTTTCCTTCGCCACTTCGTCTTCTTCCTCGCGCCCACACCGCATCACCCGGCAACTGCTCCGCCATCAAGTAACTGCGAGCTTGTAATCTCCTCCAAGCCACAGATCTGTTAGATGGCGCCCAAAAGAAACCACAACAGCTCAAGTAGGGCATCGCGCGAGCTCAATCATGCCGAGGAATGGGTGAGCTCCATCAGCAACGAGGCGGTGCTCAATCAGTTGGTGGTGGACGGCGTGCTGCCAGATAGAGTGACAGCATGATGGCGTCCGGCTCGTGGTGAGAGCTTTCCTACCCCCCGCGGCGATGAATTAGTTGTTTTTGAAGATTACTTTTATCACGGGTTTGGTGTTACGATCCATCCATTCCTCCATGGGTTGATTGACTATTACGGGATTAGTCTCTGTAATCTGGGCCCAAATTCCATCCTTCATGTCTCTGTCTTTATCCATTTCTGCGAAGCCTATCTTGGCATTCTTCCTCATTTCGATCTCTTCCGCCACTTCTTCTGCTTGAAAGCTCGAGGGGGATCTGGATCTAGGATAGTAAGTAGCGCGTACTTGCAGCTTCGGGATGGGATGATTGGCCAATACATCACTACCCCGTTGAACACAAACGTGAAGTATTGGGCGCAACGATGGTTCTACATGCTATAGGTGGAACACCATGTGACATGTGACATTGATCAGATTCCCGTGAGCAACACCAAGTGGTTAGAGAGACCTGGTGTCAATGGAATGGAGCAAGTGAGGGAGCTCTTGACATTGATCGACCAGAGAAGGGTGGATGGGGTTGTAGTAGCGACGAATTTCACTTTTCAGCGATGCCAACCCAGCAAAGAGAGGGCACATCCCGCGTACAAATTCCACGGGGATACTGATGGGACCCGAGAGGTGCCCGAGCCAATTGGCCGAGATGAAGTCATACGGCAAGTTGGGGTGTTGTTTAACCTCGCGGGTCGCCGCAAGATCGACGACCAGCAGAGGGCCTTCAGTGTGGGGAACCTCCCACCACGGGTAAGAGTTTTACTCCTAGTTTCGTTTGATTCCTTTTTTGTTGCAGCATAGTCATTCGTGCTCTTGAAGATTCATGGGCAGGACCGGGCAGTGTACTTCTTGGCAGTGCCGCCAGCTGACTGGCCGAGGGGTGTTGATCACGGCCGAGCAATCCCCAGCATCGGGCCAGCTTGGAAGCTGGTGGGGACAGCTCGGATGATCACGACGCTGGAGATGGAGGTGAACGGACGTCGCATGTTCGTGAGAAACTCCGAGGGAAGCAGCCTACGGGCGAGGAGCCGTCCCCAAAGAGAAAGAAAACGGGAGGGTCGTCCCGTCGAGAATAGCGGCCTATGGTTTCTTTTGGGCGCCATCTAACATATCTGCGGCTTGGAGGAGATTACAAGCTCACAGTTACTTGATGGCGGAGCAGTTGCCGGAGGATGTGGTGTGGGCGCGAGGAAGAAGACGAAGTGGCAAAGGAAAGGTGGGGAATGTGCGCGGGGGCCATGGTGCTCTTATAACGGTTCGACCCCAGACCCTCCGCCTTCCAGAGTTTTTGGGAAATTGTGCCCACTCCCGCCGCATTCCCTTTCGAAACCTCTGTGTGTCGATGGGACGCGGATTAGGCCTGATGGGCCGCCGCGTCAAACTACATTGAACGCGGAATGATGAAACGAAGTTCAATGCTACGCGTTGCTTCCACGGCGTAAACATATTTTCTAACCCTGTTACAAGATACCTTCACCATCTTCCAGCAGGCTCGGGGACTACGTGTGTACACGTCGTCTTGCGATGACTATACTAATTTTCTTAGCTAATCGGGAAACGGGTTCAACACCCGCAGATTGCATCTTTGGATCCTGGCACCACGAGACTTCTTCACCTAGTGCCAGGCTCGGGGACTAAGTGTGTACACTTCACCTAGCAATGAATGTACTGATGGCTTGGTCTAGATATTTTTCTTTGACCCTGCTATAAGATTCCTCCATCATCTTCCAGAAGGCTTGGGGACTACATTGTGTACAATGCACCTTGCGGTGCATGCACTGCTTTTCTTCTCCACGGTTTTTCGACTTTGTCAAGTCTGCCATCTGATGCCTCCCCTCTGCCTGATGACCACGTCGTCAGAGCCATCGCAATTGGCACTTAAGTGTGTACGCTTCACCGGCCAATACTTCAAAAAAATTCTGCTTGAGCTACTTACATCCCGCCGACAAACCTTGAACTTCACGTGAGCGCGAGCTCAGCTCCTAGTTGTGATACTTGAACATCTGTCTCTATAGCTCGAACGCCATGTTCAACAGCTCGGATGACGTATTCAGCAGCTCGGATGCTCGTTTCAAACAGCTCAGCTCCCAGTCAATCTGGTCAGACGCCTGCTTTCGACGACTGGTGGCTAGCTGAACTGCCCGGACAAACTCAAGATGGTGTTACTCGGTGGATACAAGGCGCTCGGGGACTAGCTGTGGGGGTATAACCCCCGGTACCCACAGGACTGGACATGGGCCGAGCCGCTAGGGGAGGCCCAGCCCATAGGACCGCGCATGGGCTACGCCACCAGTGGAGGCCCAGCCTGCAAGTCGACGCCACGTGAAGTACGATATAAGGCAACGTATCTCGCATGACCACGTGAAGATTCTCGGCGATCTAGGAAATCTGCTCGAATATGCTAGATTACCCTGATCTCTGTAATTTCCTATCTTGTAAACCTATTAGGATAGAAACAACCGATCTATAACCCTATCCTCAAGCTATATAAGGCGGATAGAGAGCCCCTCGTTTTCCATCTGTCCACACGTAATACAATCCACAAAAACACAGGACGTAGGGTATTACGTCGAGCCGACGGCCCGAACCTGTCTAATCGCTGTCTCTTGCGTTCTGTGTCACCATCCGGTTTCCTCACATGCACCTCCACCGATTCATCTACTACCGTGGTCATACCCCTCAATAGACTGCCGGCCAGGTTTCGTCGACAGTGGACCTGCCGGAGTGTCTGACGATTTGTGCTCACGTCTAACATAAGACGTGTAGCATTTAAAAAAAAAGGAAAAAAACAAAAAGACTACTGGCCCGGAGCTGCTTCTACCCTGGCACCCTGCTTGCTAGAATCCCAACTACTAGCCGCATAATCACAGCAGCCGACCCATGTCAGCCCAAGAGGCCCAGAGCATGGAAAGCCTGGTGGGTAGCAATCGCCGTTCGATCTCAGCGAAGGGTGCGATCTCATTTCATTGATTTCATTCTCATGCGGCCCTGCCAGGCTACTGCTACTTTGTGTGTTCTTCGGTCTGGTCCAGCCGTCCTCTCGTGGCCCTCGCGTCGTGTGCGCTCTCTGTCTTCAGCGCCGATGAGTGGGCAACTGCCACCGCAGCCCTACGCCAGGTCTCCATCATCTGGCCTTTGCCGGTGACTAGCTCCCATCAGGTGCGCCCATCCCCTCCTCTTTCGTTCCTGCTGTGCGAAACAAAATACCCAAACCCTAGCTTAATTTATTTGTAGTCAGATCTGATCTGATCCAATTTCAGGTCTAGTATGCATATACGATGCATCGATGCCTACAAACTTTTTGTCTACGAACCTTGTGCCCCAACATTAAACCCTTCTATGTGTACTAATGATTTGGTTTATGAAATGTTCTTCTCTTTTAATTTATGTAATGTATTTGCTGCCATCTGAACTTAATTGAAATTTAAAATGACATCACCCTTTGTTCTCGTGTTACCCTTTTATTACTGGATTTTGTACGGGGTCCCTTTCCCTTATAAAATGTACTTTTTTCCCTTGAAGGAATAGCAGATGAAATTGTTAGAAATGCATACTTTAGGTTAATTGTGGGTCGGTTTTCCTTGCTAGTGGCTTATTCCATTCCATGCATCTCAGGCTAACTAAAATGCACATTGTGCGATATCCTGAAGCATATATTGTTTTGTGTTTTACTTTTACTTGTAAATTTTTAGCAAAGCTACACTTCAGATTTTTCTGCTTTGGACCTGATCGAACGCCCAAACAGATGACTATTTTGAAAAAAGGCAACATAATAACATCTTATTTAACATAAGTTGTTGTCGTATACCAAATAGACCTCAAGTTATTGCACAAAGATGGATTGCTTGCCATGTTTGTCATGAATGAACATTTATTAGCAAAAGAGAAATAGAAAGAATAAAACAAAACAAGACCATGCTTCAATAAGCAATGCTTGCCATCTAATAAAGGGTGAAGAAAACAAAGCAAATCAAGACAACAGAAAAGGAGCAAAAAACGAAAAGTAAAAGCATAACTATCATGTACGGCATCGGTACAAATGCTGGACACTATCAAACAGTAACTCAACTCCCTAATTCTGCTTACTTGCCATGCAAGATGGTTAGAACTACAACTGCTCTACCTTTCAATCCTTAATGTTTGGGCCACACTCTATAACGACATGGTGCTTTCGTTTGTAATCAAAGAAAGAATTTATCATTAATCTCCCTAGAAGAAACATTGATCAATAAGTAACACTGTCATGTTGGGTACTAGACTCATTCCGAATAGTGGAACAACTTCATATAAAGACTAAATGAGTTTTGGAGCGGTTTGCACATAATGGACAATATGCCATTCAAGCAACATCAGCCTCAACACCAATGTGAAGGTGCCTAGCCCTCGGAACATCCACTACATTGATGCACTTAAACGTCATGAGTTTTCCGCCCTTCTTTCGTCTGTTTACATCTGGAGGAGTAACTTGGCCAGTGCGATAGGAGATTGAGGCTAAGGGTGGCCTCAAACGTCAGACCAATGGAAAGAATGACCATGAGAACTTAACTTTCCCAGCGACCATCTGTATCATAATGTCGGGGATATCTGAAGATGATCAAGACAAGGCTACTGAAATTATTTATACTGGTCAAGAAGGAAATTATTTACTTTGTAACCATCACCAAATTGGCTCTCAATAGTTGACACGTGGAAATTTAGCATTGAAGAATACCAGGGACAATGATAATCATGTCCGAGTTATTCGAGGTCATTTCCCCAGACCCCGCACAGAGCGTGAGCTCTCTGCACTGGGTACGCCCTTTTTGTTAAAGAATAGCTATACAAGAAAGGTCTACACCTACGATGGGCTTTACATGGTTGTAGATGACTGAGTGCAGAATGGAACATGGTGAACGCTCTGAAATCCCAAAGGATTGGCCCGAGGGATGCAACCAGTGGGTGCCGAGGACGACGTCATAGCCGGCTAGCGGCAGGGCGAAGAAGTCGGTGGAGAAGGTCTCACCGTCGATGGAGAAGGCCGCTGAGAGGTACATGCCGGGGCACGGCACGCGCTCCCCGTTGGCCACCGTCACCTTCATGTTGCCACGAGGGAGGAGCTGAAGCGAAGTGCGTGCTGTGGCTTCTTCGAAGACAAAATTGTGTCGAGCCAGAGTCAATGAGCGCGAGGAGGGAGGCACCGCCCAGCTGGATACGCACTTGCATTGTTTTGCTAATGCGGATGCCAGCGATGTCGTGCAGCGAGATGTGCGGATTGACCGTCTCAGCTGCAGCCACATCCTCAGTGGCCTAGACATCTTCAACTTCATCTTCTTTAGCCACGTCAAAGAGAAAAATGCGCTGGCAGACCCGGTTGTGACCCCGGCCAAATTTTTCATTGCAGTTGAAGCAGAGGCCAAGGCGACAGCGTTCCTCCATCTCGGTCTGCGAAAGACGCTTTACCTGGCGGCCTTCGACGGAGACCGTGGAGAATCCAGTCCTGGTCGGGGGAGCAGGGAGCGCCAGCTGAGGGGGCGGCCCTGTGAGGAGGCCACGCGCCGGTGCCCGTGGTGGAGCAGGCAGTGATGCAACCACCCCCGACGTACTGCTCGCGTTGCTCCAGTTTGCGAGCGAGGCTCATGGCAACGATGAGGGATTGGGGATTGTGGATCTCGACTTCGAGGCTGAGTGGTGGCTGGAGTCCCGCCGTGAAGGCCTGGACGCGCTAAGCCACCTTCAGGGTGCCAACGCGGGGCAGTAGAGCCTCGAACCGGTCCTGATACTCGGAGATAACTGGTTTCTTGATTGATTCATCATAAGCTGATTACAGAATGTATAGAGCAGCCCCAGCTCCTGAGCGCCCAGCTCTGGTCTCTTCGTTTCTCTCCCCATTAAACATTCTCTCATTACTCTAATCCTTTCCCCATAAACCTTAATTGCTGCTGACTACAGCTGGTACCTCCTTGGATGCCGCTCTGGCCCTTCTGGCAACTTCTCGAGCCCTGGGACGGCTTTCATAATGGCGCCCCCACATCACAGTAATACTCAAACTATATAAGAATAAGACAACAGGCTAAGATATAGGGCCACATTTTTTCTCATGTCATTTAAAGAAAACTGAACATAAGCAAGTGGAAAGCATTCAAACCACATACAAGAAGAAAATAGTCAATGAAGTCTTAGCCTCTTGGTTAGCATCGACTTTTAGGAGTAAAAGAAAGATTGTGCAGTTGACTTAAACTCACCTAACTAGTGCATAATTCACATATGGCCAGACTGTATAGCTACACCAAAATCATTCAAAAGCAGCCCAAAAGGAACAGAGACCCAAGAAGTTCGCTAGGGAAACTGTGCATGCCAATGGCATACACCTTTATCAGGTATGATACTAAACTTTGTTTTAAACCTTCATTTCTGTTGGTTTTAAATTGAGTACTATAATTACGAAACAACATTTCCAACAGGTCAACAAAATTTGACCTGTATAACAAGGTACATCCATTTTGTGAACGAAAAGATTTCTATCCAACTAAACGTTCTTAAATAACAAGATATACTTTAGGAAATTCTTCTAACAAGCCTATCATGCATCATTCAACAATCCACTATTGCTATAGCATATGCATTGATTGAACTATTAGCAAGTGCTTTTAAGTGGTTGATCTCATAACAAATACAAACAACTTATGAAGCTATATACAAAATTGAGCTTTTTTTTAAAGTCTGGAGTGTGGTAATGTGGAGTTTCATGTTTTTCTCCAAAAAAAACACAACTCAAATTATGAACTGAAGTATGCAGCGACACACTTGAAAGTAAAAATGCTTCAGCAAAATAATTAGAGAGTGGATGCTTTTCATCTGATAAGCAGATAAAAGTGTCAATGGTTTGCAGTTCTCTAAAATGCTTCCTGAAACAATTTATACAGGAGATATAGGCTTTTGGACTGTGTCCGTGCAGATATTCAGCCTGTCTACAAAATAAGATCATTGCTGCATGCAAAGCAGATTGGGGTAATACCAAACATAGTGTGCACACAATAAGGAAAATGACGATGACGACAACAACCACCTACCCTAGAATTTCTTTCTCTGAAGCAACCTAGTAATAGCGAAAAACAATCAAGCTCACACCGGAAACCAACTTCTTTGATTGATAAATAAGAAATAGAAAGACACATAAGTAGGATACAGAACCAATTTTTATATCCAGGCCTGGATAATGTGAAACCACACCCAGATATTGAGCTGAGAAAGGCTGCATTGTGAAAAGTTTTGGCAGTCGTGTTAGCCAGACAAGGCTTAGTTACTTGGCTAAACTGTTACGGTTTTGAGACACTTGGTTACATTCAGATGTTCCTTGGTACACTATAACTGATTATTGCACGGGCATGGGGAAACATATGATGTTCAGTGAAAATAATACAAACTCTAATTTGAAACTGAAAAGTTGTTGTAGCCTAATCACAGCTAGAAAAGAAATCAGTGCATATATCTGATTAACCAAACAACCTTTTGAACTCCATGCTGACAATCATAGGTCATAATAAACATTCTAGGAGAACTATTCAACTCCATGCTGACAATCATAGGTCATAAATATTCTAGGAGAACTCAACATGAAGTAGGTCATAATACATGTGGGCATTCAACCACTCCTCTCAGAAAAAAAAGAAACACAGCTTATGGACACTACTTAGAAGAGCGGTTGAGGTTGAACAGGGTAATAATGTATGCTGGACATAGTTTTTCCCGGTTTCTGTACTAGATTAGCAATAGCAATTTGACCCCCCTTTTCCACTATGTGTTAGCTAATTTTATTAATTACTACTTCCTCTATTCCAAAGTATAAGACACTTTGACTTTTCTAGATACATTGCTTTTATTGTGTATCTGGATTTAGTGCATAGCAAAAGCTATGTTTTAGAAAAGCCAAAACGTCTTGTAATTTAGAATGGCGGGAGTACAGTATGAAAAATTAGCACCAAAGGACATCTTATGCAAAAGAGGCTTGCTGGATGCCATCCATGCTCATGTGTAAATCACATTCTAGCTCTGTAATCTGCATCTAATGCGCAGGTAGCTAACAACACCTGATGGTTGCAGCATGTGCACCTAAATTTTTCTAGGTCTTCTTATCCACAGATCAATCTTGATACAATCCAATTGGGAAAAAAAATATATCCAGCGGTCCACAATCAGATTCCGTTCAGCAAGTCACCGGATGGAACAGACGAATCACATTTGGCACACTAGAATTAGACGAGGCATGCACGCATGGAAGTCAATTAAGAAGGGAAGTACACAAGGGCGATCATATAATTCATAACGTTTGCTTCCAGGTTAGCAAGCTCGCACATCCACCGCGCCTAAACTGAACCGTTAATTTTGTTACCGGCTCAAGCAACAAGGAGCGAGAAACGGGTGAACGGAGGCAGAACGTGTACCCGTTTCAGCGAGCCCCACGGCGCGGCGGCCCCGGACCTGGCACCAGCGACGGTGCCGCTACTGGCCGGAGAGGTGCTCGGCCCAATCTGCTCGTCTGAAGCAAAGCGGAGCAGGGGCGCGACGGCTGTAAGGGGAAGCACTCGAATCACAGGAAAGGGAGAGGTATCAGCGTCGGAACTCACCGGCGGCGGCGGTACGGAGGGAGGGAAGGGGCGCCGCGACCGCCGTCGTCGCCGCTTGGCTCGGTGGGAGGAAACGAATTGGGGATCTGCGGTGGCGGGGGTGAGGATGGCCGGCCAGTGGAAAATGGAAGGGAGCTGGGTTTGGAGGGTTGGGCGGCCGCCATGTGGATGCGGTCCACAGGTCTGCTTCGAGGTGGGACCTACCCGTCACAGCCTCTGACGTGGGTGCTACTTTCAAAAAAAAAAATGGTTTAATAAAGTCAAGCAGCCAAGAGCTCATGGAATTTTGCAGTAGTAAGGGCCGGTTTGAATGCAAAGTACTTCAAAAGTTTATACTCCCTCGTTCTAAAATAAGTGCACATCTTATAATTTGAGGAGTCAAATAATCTTAAGTTTGACTAAATTTATATAAAAAATACTGAGATTTATAATATCAAATAATCATAATTAGATTAATCGCAACATATGTCTTCATACTAATCCTCTTTAGATATACAAATATTACAACTATTTTCTGTGAATCTAGTCAAATTTAAGATTGTTAACTCCTTCAAATGCAAGATGTGCGGTTTGGGATGGAGGGAGTAACAAATGTTGTAGTGTCTAAAACCTTGGTTTTGCTAAAAACATAGACTTTGATTTAGGAAAACTCCAAAAGACAACCCTCGTATAGTCTATCTACCGATAATCCTTGTACTACTGTTTGGCTTGGTTTGGTTTACTCTCCTCAATTATTTGAGTGGATTCAATTTACACCTAGACAAGTTTTGTCTATTTTGTTTCTCCACGTTCAAGCTGAATTTTGATTTTAAACTTTGAGGGGATATCTAGCACCATAATTTGTGTTTAAAAAATATGTCATAATTTATATCATTATTTTGGTAGGTTAGGATTTATAATAATAAATTAACACTAGAAAAACAAAAAAGTATTAAACATGATGATATAAAATTCATAATATATTTTTAAAAATACTATATGTTGTCCACAGTCGCCTCACACATTTTTAAGTAAAATTCAACTTCTACGTAGAGAAATGAAAAAGACAAATCTTGTTAATGAGTAAATTGAATGGACTGAAATAGTTAAAGGGATTAAACAGAACCAAACGTTAATTTAGAGGTTACCTAGACATAAGCGATACTTGATGGTAGTAATTTAGACTCTTGACCTCTTTTCACAGTTTTGTGTCTTCTTTATTTGTAAAACCACAATTTTATGGTAGTATAGTCTTTGAAAATAGTGCCATCCGAATAGGCCCTAAACTTCTTCGTCCGGTAGACCTCCTAGCGCTCATCATGGAGGTCGACATGAAGACCCTTCTCATACTTGAAAGACTATTGTTCTTTGTTACCATGAATGCTCACGTAGATGTGGAAGTTGGAGAAATTCTACTCAACATCAATGACAAGAAGGAGAAATTTGCATTTATACTAAGAGTAAAATAGGATCCATATGTAAGATTCATTTATGATAAAAAAAGATTGTATCTCACATTAAATAGGATGTGCAGAGAAATAATGTCTTAATGCAGCTAGTGGTGCAGGAGTGACTTTGTGATAAGTCTTCTGTTTGCAATAGCGTTCTGATCATTGCTTGCAGTTGCAGGGGATTAGTTTACTCATTAAGTTGTCTCTTTTCCTTAGTTATTCTTTTCTTCTATATTGCTCCTCTATTTAGTATTTTTCTTAGCTTTGTTTTATCTTTGTTGCAGTAGTTTGCTTGTCTGAATGTCGAGTAATTGCTTTATAGTACCAGTACTTTAGCTAGTAGTAGTGTGTCCGGTTTCTTTTTCTGTAGCTTGTTTATAGTCCACTTCAGTTAGCCTTATTTCATTTTATTTTACTGTTGTTTATAGTATTTGTGGTTAACTTTTATAGACTTGGATCTTGATTGTTTTCTTCCATGAATTTTTAAGAAAGACCTAACCGTTCCTAGGTCAACCTATCACAAGCTGGCTCGTGTAGCCTTGATGATTAGAAGAGATGAGTGTTGGATATTGACGTAGACTAAGCCCGATCTTTCAATAGATATGATAGTGTCGATTGGTGGAGACTCGACGTTCACGATCTAGGTTTCGAACCAAGACTGATTCGGACCCCCGCAACCGTTACACCACTACTCCGTTGGTTATCAACCACGCGAACGCGATTGACCTCACCGAGAAGGCTTTCCTGTAAGCGAATCGAGAACACAAGTAAGAACGAGATGAACGCAATCTAAAATTGTAAATAAATATGAGGCTTATGATAATGAGAAGGAGTTTAAGTCTTTATTCGAAATGACTAATCGCCACAGATGAACAAGATTAAGAACTGGGGCCCTGGTTCACAGCAAGCGGCCTTGGCGGCGACAGTTGCAGCAAAACGACGTCTGTTTCACGAAAAAATCAAGAACTAAACAAAACCCAAACCCTAAGGAGAGCGACGGCTGCTATTTATAGAGTCTTGGGCGTCACCCCTCTAGACGTGCCCCCTAATGGGCCCAAACACGATACACGGTCCAATGGACCAAAAGACGGTGTCGCAGCACCCTGACAGATTCTGGACGTTGACTTGTTTCGACGATTTCCGTTGATTCCAAAGGTCTTTTGACGTGAAACCACTTGGATTGGCTTCCTTATAGAATTAGCTTTCCAACCATATGTGGATCGTCGAAAACGGAGTCTGGATACGTCCTGGGTGACCAGTTTAAAGCAGACTGGTCCTAGAGCCCGAGCCGGACTCGAACTTGATTTGGGTCTCCACCTTGGGGACTCGAACTGGATGAACTTCGGGTCTCCTTCTCGGTTAGGACACCCTCGCTGATCTCTTTGGTCTCCATATGGTTCTCCAAGCATGGTCATATGTATGGAGGTCATGTCCTCATCATCCTCCATTTTTTGACGAAAAGCCATCCTCTGCGTCGATTTTGTTTGAAGTCGATCCTGCACAACATGAGGACAATTGAGGTTTCTAAAATAATGAAAATGGACAATATTGTTAGAAACAATATGACCACATGTCCAGGTTTGTATCATGTCTTGTCCTACAGACATATAGTCTGCTTGATTGAAATACACACGATCTTTGCAAATACTATCCTGTAAAAAATTAGTACTAACAAGAAACATATGCTCCCTTTCTTTGGATTCCACTTGTGTTCGAAAAGCAAAACTAGAGGAATATGGCATAACAACAGTGTTGATTTTACTATCCTCTAGTTCATCATTACTTTGCACAACAAAAGAAGAATTCGGATTTGTGCAAATGTAAACTCATTGTATCAAATATTGTCCTTGGTTGTTATATTTACCAAAAACATGATATGTATGTCTAGAGAACCATGATAAATCAGCATATGCATAAAGTTTCTCCTCTAAAGAACTAAGATTACACAGAACATCAAATTCAATGTAACCCAAAGTATTTAAAGAAGACAATAATTTCGGCTCATCAACTTCACTAGTATTATGAATAACAAGTCTATTTTCGGCACAAGTGCTCGATTTTAGCACACATATAGCATGATCATTCTTTAATGATTGCATGGGTATAACATAAATATCATCATGCAAGTCATCTTCGTTACAAAAAACATCAAGCAAATCATCTTGTGACAAAGGTAAATCAAGTGAAGGCTCCACTAAAATTTACTCTATCATAGCATGATTGGTGGAAAAATTCAGCACATCAAGAGAAATCTCACCTTCCGTGAGTTTAGCATCGTGGGCTTTACCTTTGCTCTCATGTTCAGTAGGAGTAATAGTTGATGGTTCTGAATTGTCACATGAGACTGTGAGCATCTCATTTTCTGTCACGTCATCCTCGCTCTTTTGTACATTGTTCTGCAAAAGGTTAGGCATAGCAGGAGGAATAACAATAGATTGATCTAGTTGATGCACCTCATCATTTGAATTAATTACAAGAGATGGATTAACAAAATTTTCTCTCATAAGATCTTTCATATCATTCCAAGTTTGAGGTTTATCAGAAAAATTTAAAGACTCCCACCAAGATAAAGCAAAATATCGCAAAACACTAGATGCATTTTTTACCTTCCTCCTTGGACACATAAAGCGAGTAACAAATATGTTATCTATGACACTTTCCCACTCCATGTACTCATCAACACCTATACCATCATAAGTCGGTGGATATGAACAACATGTCATTGTTAGAATCAAACAAGAAAACACACAAGTATGTATTTTCCTATGAACTACTATAGGATGTGATCAAGGAGTAAAGTCACACACTCTCAAGCATCTTACCACAATCTTACGAGTGTTCTTACTAAAGCAACAGGCGGTGCAATCGGTCGGTGACTGTGATACTATTGTAGCTTGAGTGTAACAGTTGCAAGGTGAACCTGTACTTGGTTAGAAGAAAGTGGAGCTTGGACAGGCACAATATAGTAGCAAGGAATAGCAAAATTCGCAACTGAATGGCAAAGCTGAATAAGTATCCCAAGTACTTGTCTTAGTTGCTGGCCTACTCACGTTCCAAGTATCAGATATATTAAGTGATGTGAACAGCAAGAATATGATTAGGAACAAGATAAAAATCAACACACGCAAACATAGCTCAAATGGCGCTCTCTATGTGCTCCTCTAGATATTGTTCCTCTTTTACCCCTATCTTTTTTCTACTTTTTTGGGCTGTCGTTGTTTTTTGAGAAATTTTGACTTTTTCTTTTTCTTTTTTTGATATTTTTTCTTCACTTAGGAGCACAAAAGAAGTAACCACAGAAAATATGAGCTTAAACAAGTGAAAGACGTGGCCTATGGAATTTCTAGAAGACATGCTCGAAATCGACAAAAACCTTGTGACCACGAAAAGAGGATCTTGTGATCACTTTTTGACCAAAATAAAAATCTCTGACCCTAAGAATGCTAGGGATGGACAGATCCAAAAAAAATTTTTGATCGATTTTGATATATGGAACATCAAAATCCGAGTTCGTATGTGAAAACTAGACTAGTTTTACGAACGCACTCCAAATTAGAGGACAAAACGAGAATAATGCTCGTAAAATTGGTCACGGTAGCAATGATTTGATGGAAACAGTGAAGACAAGTGTAGAAAATTAGATGGCGTGGACTAGGGTTTGATGGATACAAAGGAAACTCAACAAGACTTGGAGATGTTCACGGATTATGATGAAAAACAAAGGGGAAAACACAAACTGGACTAAAAATGATCTAAAATCAGTAACCAGAACTTGACCTAGGGCACAAACTCAATAACGCGAAACAGAGATGAAATTGCACGGCACAATGAGGCTATAGGACAGGGAATATGTAACGATGTATATTTTTTGGCTTTTTGTGGACTATAGGTAATGCAAAAATAATAACAATCTAAAGGGGAAAACAAAGTTATACCTACCGGGTGTCGACGAAATATGGTCTGCAGTCCATCTAGGGGTATGTCCATGATGGTAGATTGTCGGTAGACGGTGCGTGTAATCAGGAACCAGATGGTTACAGAGGCATAGGACACAAGATTTATACAGGTTCGGCCACCGTATTGGCGTAATACCTACGTCCCGTGTCTCATTATTCTATATTGATTGAGGTATATTAGAGATATCGACTAGAGGACCCCTGCCTCTCCTTATATAGTCCGGAGGAGGAGGGTTACAAGTAAAGTATCATATTTGGTACTATTACAATATCTAGTACAACTTGTAATCTTGCCGTACATGCCTCGATCTTATGGACCGAGCCACCTCGGATAGTGCGGCCCATGTACCATCTTGTGGTACATGGGGGTGTATCCCCCATAGCTAGTCCTCGAGCGCCATGTATTCTGATGTGACACGCCATTTTAACCTTCTCCGAATAGTGAGACTTGAGTTCTTGACATCTTCGACCACCGTTGTCGCCAGAGAAGTAGGTTGTCCAAAGAATTTATGGTGCTCTTAAGAAGAAAGAAAAATATTTCTGTCCTAGGAAGTGTGCCCACTTGGGTTTCTGTGAAGAAACGTAAGGGTGTCTTGAAGCGTAGCGTTTTTTATCGTCAGAGGTGTAGTGGTCGAAAAACAAGCACATTCACCGCAAGGTGAAGTGTGCCTACTTAGTCCCCGAGCCTGGTAGTAGGTGACGTAGGCACATGGTGCTAGGGTCTAAAAAGAATTCCTAGTTAAGTTGAGAATCCAATCGTCGCACAGGCGATACAAGATGCACCGGCAGGTGCATCGTATCGATGTAGTCCCCGAGCTTGCTAGAAGGCGAGGTATGAGCCTTGTAGCAAGGTCTAAAGGAGAAAAAATATCCCAACTGTATGCGAGTTGCTAGTCACATGTAGTCGAGATATTAAGTCCCCGAGCCATGGTCGGAGAGTGGTCGAGGCAGTCCCCGAGCATAGGTCAAGGAGCGAGCGACGAAGTCCCCGAGCTGTGATCGAAGAGTGATCGAGGCAGTCCCTATGCGTAGGTCGAGAAGCGAGCAACGAAGTCTCCAAGCTGTGGTCGGAGAGTGATCAAGGCAGTCCCCGAGCGTAGGTTGAGAAGCGAGCGACGAAGTCCCGAAGCTATGGTCGGAGAGTGATCGAGGCAGTCCCCGAGCGTAGGTCGAGAAGCCAGCGATGAAGTCCCTGAGCATAGCTCGAAATTCCTACAATATAAATATGTAGAATTGTAGTACATGATGTACAAAATAATAAATTATGGAGAAAAAAATCAGCGGTGAAGAAATAACGCTCAACAGTCATTTGCAAATGAGCATGATGTGATAAAGCAGCTAGTGCTTTGTAAACATCAGTGTTAATGTGAAGTTTGTGTTTATACTTAATATAAACTGCTCGACCAGTTAGTATGTAGCTGAGTCTCCAGCCCTAGCTAGCCCGTTAACCATAAGGCGGGGCGTGGAGCCCGTGCATGTGTAGGAAGAACAAAGCGTCGCTAAGGAGTCGCTGCCAACCACCCATAACGTAGAGGGCAGACACTCGTGCACGTGTAGGGAGGAGCCGGAGACAGGGCCTTTTCTGGAGACATCGAGCGTCAACATGATTGGTCGGGGATTTGCATTAAGTATAGTTGTATGTTATATTTAAGATTGTATACATGGACAAACGTTATTTGAAGAATAATCATGACGAGGACGTTTGTGGAGAAACATCGTAATGAAAAATTATATTAAATATAAATATTAGAAGTGTACTTATCTTTGGATAGAAATCTGGTCGGCGATGATGAAGTTGTCCGGTCCTCGAGCTTTCTGACCTATCGTCATGACGGTGGTCGTGGTTGTCGTAGTGCCATTCTTCACGGCGATCATCATTGCGACATGGTCTGGTGGTCGAGATGGTCGGAGCTCAGCAGAGCCGCTCGGGACGTGGTCGACGTGGTCAGTGGTCGATGTGGTCGGAGCTCAGTGGAGCCGCTCAGGACGTGGTCGACATGGTCCGTGGTCGACATGGCCGGAGCTCGGTGTAGCCATTTGGGACATGGTCGACATGGTCTGTGGTCAACGTGAGCTCGGTAGAGCCACCTGGGACGTGGTCGACGTGGTCTGTGGTCAACGTGGTCGGAGCTCAGCGGAGCCGCTCGGGACGTGGTCGATGTGGTCCGTGGTCGACATGGCCGGAGCTCGGTGTAGCCATTTGGGACGTGGTCGACGTGGTCCGTGGTCGATGTGAGCTCGGTAGAGCCGCCCGAGACGTGGTCGGAGCTCAGCGGAGCCACTCAGGATGTGGTCAACGTGGTCCGTGGTCCCTGAGCCTGTACATCTCGGTAGCCTCTGGATCGCGTAGTCAATGGATGAAAACATCAAGCAGGATTAGACTGTACGTAATGCATATACACGTATATGCATGATTAGCTTGCATGCCTTCTTCTATCTTGCTCCTTCCTTATTGGCTTGTTGTCGTATATGGAAACTATATTTAGCTATATGGTGGCGTAGATCATCACATCATTTATTGATCGAGTCTTGACTCTTTGAGGCTACGGAGACCAAGGCACTGTGCATGTTACCATGCAGTATGACTCGTAGAGTCCTTGCCGGTTGGATCTTGTGTGAAGGGTAACTGCCACGGCGGCGCTGTTGGTGGCTACCCTCTGTGTCGTGCCCGAAAATCAGCTAACGCTTGCCAATTCGGATTTGGCATCTACTGGGATGCCACAAGATATCGCCGTGGAATCGTGTCACGTGGCGTAGTGAGAAAAGTCGATGCTCTGGTTGTCGAAGCTTGTCGCCACGATCTGCTGAGTTCCATGAACGACGAAGATCTTGAGGTAGGCCATCTAGCTTGCCATGGGATCAGCGCGCACACCCCCTACCTAGCATGCCACTGTCGACGAAATATGGTCGGCAGTCCATCTAGGGGTATGTCCATGATGGTAGATTGTCGGTAGACGGTGTGTGTAATCAGAAACCAGATGGTTACAGAGGCACAGGACATAAGATTTATATAGGTTTGGCTGTCGTGTTGGCGTAATACCTATGTCCTGTGTCTCATTATTTTGTATTGATTGAGGTCTGTTAGAGATATCGACTAGAGGACCCCTGCCTCTCCTTATATAGTCTGGAGGAGGAGGGTTACAAGTAAAGTATCCTATTTGATACTATTACAATATCTAGTACAACTTGTAATCTTGTCGTGCATGCCTCGATCTTATGGACTGGGCCACCTCGGATGGTGCGCCCCATGTACCATCTTGTGGTACCCGGGGGTGTATCCCCCACACCAGGCAACAAGGTCTCTAATACCACTTGATGTAGACTAAGCCTAATCTTCCGATAGGTATGATAGCGTCGATTGGTGGAGACTCAACGTTCATGATCTAGGCTTCGAACCAAGACTGATTCAGACCCCCGCAACCATTACACCACTGCTCCATTGGTTATCAACCACGCGAATGAGATTGACCTCATCGAGAAGGCTTTCCTGCAAGCAAATCGAGAACACAAGCAAGAACGGGATGAACGCAATCTAAAATTGTAAATAAATATGAGACTTATGATAATGAGAAGAAATTCTACTCAACATCAATGACAAGAAGGAGAAATTTGCATTTATACTAAGAGTAAAATAGGATCCATATGTAAGATTCATTTATGATAAAAAAAGATTGTATCTCACATTAAATAGGATGTGCAGAGAAATAATGTCTTAATGCAGCTAGTGGTGCAGGAGTGACTTTGTGATAAGTCTTCTGTTTGCAATAGCGTTCTGATCATTGCTTGCAGTTGCAGGGGATTAGTTTACTCATTAAGTTGTCTCTTTTCCTTAGTTATTCTTTTCTTCTATATTGCTCCTCTATTTAGTATTTTTCTTAGCTTTGTTTTATCTTTGTTGCAGTAGTTTGCTTGTCTGAATGTCGAGTAATTGCTTTATAGTACCAGTACTTTAGCTAGTAGTAGTGTGTCCGGTTTCTTTTTCTGTAGCTTGTTTATAGTCCACTTCAGTTAGCCTTATTTCATTTTATTTTACTGTTGTTTATAGTATTTGTGGTTAACTTTTATAGACTTGGATCTTGATTGTTTTCTTCCATGAATTTTTAAGAAAGACCTAACCGTTCCTAGGTCAACCTATCACAAGCTGGCTCGTGTAGCCTTGATGATTAGAAGAGATGAGTGTTGGATATTGACGTAGACTAAGCCCGATCTTTCAATAGATATGATAGTGTCGATTGGTGGAGACTCGACGTTCACGATCTAGGTTTCGAACCAAGACTGATTCGGACCCCCGCAACCGTTACACCACTACTCCGTTGGTTATCAACCACGCGAACGCGATTGACCTCACCGAGAAGGCTTTCCTGTAAGCGAATCGAGAACACAAGTAAGAACGAGATGAACGCAATCTAAAATTGTAAATAAATATGAGGCTTATGATAATGAGAAGGAGTTTAAGTCTTTATTCGAAATGACTAATCGCCACAGATGAACAAGATTAAGAACTGGGGCCCTGGTTCACAGCAAGCGGCCTTGGCGGCGACAGTTGCAGCAAAACGACGTCTGTTTCACGAAAAAATCAAGAACTAAACAAAACCCAAACCCTAAGGAGAGCGACGGCTGCTATTTATAGAGTCTTGGGCGTCACCCCTCTAGACGTGCCCCCTAATGGGCCCAAACACGATACACGGTCCAATGGACCAAAAGACGGTGTCGCAGCACCCTGACAGATTCTGGACGTTGACTTGTTTCGACGATTTCCGTTGATTCCAAAGGTCTTTTGACGTGAAACCACTTGGATTGGCTTCCTTATAGAATTAGCTTTCCAACCATATGTGGATCGTCGAAAACGGAGTCTGGATACGTCCTGGGTGACCAGTTTAAAGCAGACTGGTCCTAGAGCCCGAGCCGGACTCGAACTTGATTTGGGTCTCCACCTTGGGGACTCGAACTGGATGAACTTCGGGTCTCCTTCTCGGTTAGGACACCCTCGCTGATCTCTTTGGTCTCCATATGGTTCTCCAAGCATGGTCATATGTATGGAGGTCATGTCCTCATCATCCTCCATTTTTTGACGAAAAGCCATCCTCTGCGTCGATTTTGTTTGAAGTCGATCCTGCACAACATGAGGACAATTGAGGTTTCTAAAATAATGAAAATGGACAATATTGTTAGAAACAATATGACCACATGTCCAGGTTTGTATCATGTCTTGTCCTACAGACATATAGTCTGCTTGATTGAAATACACACGATCTTTGCAAATACTATCCTGTAAAAAATTAGTACTAACAAGAAACATATGCTCCCTTTCTTTGGATTCCACTTGTGTTCGAAAAGCAAAACTAGAGGAATATGGCATAACAACAGTGTTGATTTTACTATCCTCTAGTTCATCATTACTTTGCACAACAAAAGAAGAATTCGGATTTGTGCAAATGTAAACTCATTGTATCAAATATTGTCCTTGGTTGTTATATTTACCAAAAACATGATATGTATGTCTAGAGAACCATGATAAATCAGCATATGCATAAAGTTTCTCCTCTAAAGAACTAAGATTACACAGAACATCAAATTCAATGTAACCCAAAGTATTTAAAGAAGACAATAATTTCGGCTCATCAACTTCACTAGTATTATGAATAACAAGTCTATTTTCGGCACAAGTGCTCGATTTTAGCACACATATAGCATGATCATTCTTTAATGATTGCATGGGTATAACATAAATATCATCATGCAAGTCATCTTCGTTACAAAAAACATCAAGCAAATCATCTTGTGACAAAGGTAAATCAAGTGAAGGCTCCACTAAAATTTACTCTATCATAGCATGATTGGTGGAAAAATTCAGCACATCAAGAGAAATCTCACCTTCCGTGAGTTTAGCATCGTGGGCTTTACCTTTGCTCTCATGTTCAGTAGGAGTAATAGTTGATGGTTCTGAATTGTCACATGAGACTGTGAGCATCTCATTTTCTGTCACGTCATCCTCGCTCTTTTGTACATTGTTCTGCAAAAGGTTAGGCATAGCAGGAGGAATAACAATAGATTGATCTAGTTGATGCACCTCATCATTTGAATTAATTACAAGAGATGGATTAACAAAATTTTCTCTCATAAGATCTTTCATATCATTCCAAGTTTGAGGTTTATCAGAAAAATTTAAAGACTCCCACCAAGATAAAGCAAAATATCGCAAAACACTAGATGCATTTTTTACCTTCCTCCTTGGACACATAAAGCGAGTAACAAATATGTTATCTATGACACTTTCCCACTCCATGTACTCATCAACACCTATACCATCATAAGTCGGTGGATATGAACAACATGTCATTGTTAGAATCAAACAAGAAAACACACAAGTATGTATTTTCCTATGAACTACTATAGGATGTGATCAAGGAGTAAAGTCACACACTCTCAAGCATCTTACCACAATCTTACGAGTGTTCTTACTAAAGCAACAGGCGGTGCAATCGGTCGGTGACTGTGATACTATTGTAGCTTGAGTGTAACAGTTGCAAGGTGAACCTGTACTTGGTTAGAAGAAAGTGGAGCTTGGACAGGCACAATATAGTAGCAAGGAATAGCAAAATTCGCAACTGAATGGCAAAGCTGAATAAGTATCCCAAGTACTTGTCTTAGTTGCTGGCCTACTCACGTTCCAAGTATCAGATATATTAAGTGATGTGAACAGCAAGAATATGATTAGGAACAAGATAAAAATCAACACACGCAAACATAGCTCAAATGGCGCTCTCTATGTGCTCCTCTAGATATTGTTCCTCTTTTACCCCTATCTTTTTTCTACTTTTTTGGGCTGTCGTTGTTTTTTGAGAAATTTTGACTTTTTCTTTTTCTTTTTTTGATATTTTTTCTTCACTTAGGAGCACAAAAGAAGTAACCACAGAAAATATGAGCTTAAACAAGTGAAAGACGTGGCCTATGGAATTTCTAGAAGACATGCTCGAAATCGACAAAAACCTTGTGACCACGAAAAGAGGATCTTGTGATCACTTTTTGACCAAAATAAAAATCTCTGACCCTAAGAATGCTAGGGATGGACAGATCCAAAAAAAATTTTTGATCGATTTTGATATATGGAACATCAAAATCCGAGTTCGTATGTGAAAACTAGACTAGTTTTACGAACGCACTCCAAATTAGAGGACAAAACGAGAATAATGCTCGTAAAATTGGTCACGGTAGCAATGATTTGATGGAAACAGTGAAGACAAGTGTAGAAAATTAGATGGCGTGGACTAGGGTTTGATGGATACAAAGGAAACTCAACAAGACTTGGAGATGTTCACGGATTATGATGAAAAACAAAGGGGAAAACACAAACTGGACTAAAAATGATCTAAAATCAGTAACCAGAACTTGACCTAGGGCACAAACTCAATAACGCGAAACAGAGATGAAATTGCACGGCACAATGAGGCTATAGGACAGGGAATATGTAACGATGTATATTTTTTGGCTTTTTGTGGACTATAGGTAATGCAAAAATAATAACAATCTAAAGGGGAAAACAAAGTTATACCTACCGGGTGTCGACGAAATATGGTCTGCAGTCCATCTAGGGGTATGTCCATGATGGTAGATTGTCGGTAGACGGTGCGTGTAATCAGGAACCAGATGGTTACAGAGGCATAGGACACAAGATTTATACAGGTTCGGCCACCGTATTGGCGTAATACCTACGTCCCGTGTCTCATTATTCTATATTGATTGAGGTATATTAGAGATATCGACTAGAGGACCCCTGCCTCTCCTTATATAGTCCGGAGGAGGAGGGTTACAAGTAAAGTATCATATTTGGTACTATTACAATATCTAGTACAACTTGTAATCTTGCCGTACATGCCTCGATCTTATGGACCGAGCCACCTCGGATAGTGCGGCCCATGTACCATCTTGTGGTACATGGGGGTGTATCCCCCATAGCTAGTCCTCGAGCGCCATGTATTCTGATGTGACACGCCATTTTAACCTTCTCCGAATAGTGAGACTTGAGTTCTTGACATCTTCGACCACCGTTGTCGCCAGAGAAGTAGGTTGTCCAAAGAATTTATGGTGCTCTTAAGAAGAAAGAAAAATATTTCTGTCCTAGGAAGTGTGCCCACTTGGGTTTCTGTGAAGAAACGTAAGGGTGTCTTGAAGCGTAGCGTTTTTTATCGTCAGAGGTGTAGTGGTCGAAAAACAAGCACATTCACCGCAAGGTGAAGTGTGCCTACTTAGTCCCCGAGCCTGGTAGTAGGTGACGTAGGCACATGGTGCTAGGGTCTAAAAAGAATTCCTAGTTAAGTTGAGAATCCAATCGTCGCACAGGCGATACAAGATGCACCGGCAGGTGCATCGTATCGATGTAGTCCCCGAGCTTGCTAGAAGGCGAGGTATGAGCCTTGTAGCAAGGTCTAAAGGAGAAAAAATATCCCAACTGTATGCGAGTTGCTAGTCACATGTAGTCGAGATATTAAGTCCCCGAGCCATGGTCGGAGAGTGGTCGAGGCAGTCCCCGAGCATAGGTCAAGGAGCGAGCGACGAAGTCCCCGAGCTGTGATCGAAGAGTGATCGAGGCAGTCCCTATGCGTAGGTCGAGAAGCGAGCAACGAAGTCTCCAAGCTGTGGTCGGAGAGTGATCAAGGCAGTCCCCGAGCGTAGGTTGAGAAGCGAGCGACGAAGTCCCGAAGCTATGGTCGGAGAGTGATCGAGGCAGTCCCCGAGCGTAGGTCGAGAAGCCAGCGATGAAGTCCCTGAGCATAGCTCGAAATTCCTACAATATAAATATGTAGAATTGTAGTACATGATGTACAAAATAATAAATTATGGAGAAAAAAATCAGCGGTGAAGAAATAACGCTCAACAGTCATTTGCAAATGAGCATGATGTGATAAAGCAGCTAGTGCTTTGTAAACATCAGTGTTAATGTGAAGTTTGTGTTTATACTTAATATAAACTGCTCGACCAGTTAGTATGTAGCTGAGTCTCCAGCCCTAGCTAGCCCGTTAACCATAAGGCGGGGCGTGGAGCCCGTGCATGTGTAGGAAGAACAAAGCGTCGCTAAGGAGTCGCTGCCAACCACCCATAACGTAGAGGGCAGACACTCGTGCACGTGTAGGGAGGAGCCGGAGACAGGGCCTTTTCTGGAGACATCGAGCGTCAACATGATTGGTCGGGGATTTGCATTAAGTATAGTTGTATGTTATATTTAAGATTGTATACATGGACAAACGTTATTTGAAGAATAATCATGACGAGGACGTTTGTGGAGAAACATCGTAATGAAAAATTATATTAAATATAAATATTAGAAGTGTACTTATCTTTGGATAGAAATCTGGTCGGCGATGATGAAGTTGTCCGGTCCTCGAGCTTTCTGACCTATCGTCATGACGGTGGTCGTGGTTGTCGTAGTGCCATTCTTCACGGCGATCATCATTGCGACATGGTCTGGTGGTCGAGATGGTCGGAGCTCAGCAGAGCCGCTCGGGACGTGGTCGACGTGGTCAGTGGTCGATGTGGTCGGAGCTCAGTGGAGCCGCTCAGGACGTGGTCGACATGGTCCGTGGTCGACATGGCCGGAGCTCGGTGTAGCCATTTGGGACATGGTCGACATGGTCTGTGGTCAACGTGAGCTCGGTAGAGCCACCTGGGACGTGGTCGACGTGGTCTGTGGTCAACGTGGTCGGAGCTCAGCGGAGCCGCTCGGGACGTGGTCGATGTGGTCCGTGGTCGACATGGCCGGAGCTCGGTGTAGCCATTTGGGACGTGGTCGACGTGGTCCGTGGTCGATGTGAGCTCGGTAGAGCCGCCCGAGACGTGGTCGGAGCTCAGCGGAGCCACTCAGGATGTGGTCAACGTGGTCCGTGGTCCCTGAGCCTGTACATCTCGGTAGCCTCTGGATCGCGTAGTCAATGGATGAAAACATCAAGCAGGATTAGACTGTACGTAATGCATATACACGTATATGCATGATTAGCTTGCATGCCTTCTTCTATCTTGCTCCTTCCTTATTGGCTTGTTGTCGTATATGGAAACTATATTTAGCTATATGGTGGCGTAGATCATCACATCATTTATTGATCGAGTCTTGACTCTTTGAGGCTACGGAGACCAAGGCACTGTGCATGTTACCATGCAGTATGACTCGTAGAGTCCTTGCCGGTTGGATCTTGTGTGAAGGGTAACTGCCACGGCGGCGCTGTTGGTGGCTACCCTCTGTGTCGTGCCCGAAAATCAGCTAACGCTTGCCAATTCGGATTTGGCATCTACTGGGATGCCACAAGATATCGCCGTGGAATCGTGTCACGTGGCGTAGTGAGAAAAGTCGATGCTCTGGTTGTCGAAGCTTGTCGCCACGATCTGCTGAGTTCCATGAACGACGAAGATCTTGAGGTAGGCCATCTAGCTTGCCATGGGATCAGCGCGCACACCCCCTACCTAGCATGCCACTGTCGACGAAATATGGTCGGCAGTCCATCTAGGGGTATGTCCATGATGGTAGATTGTCGGTAGACGGTGTGTGTAATCAGAAACCAGATGGTTACAGAGGCACAGGACATAAGATTTATATAGGTTTGGCTGTCGTGTTGGCGTAATACCTATGTCCTGTGTCTCATTATTTTGTATTGATTGAGGTCTGTTAGAGATATCGACTAGAGGACCCCTGCCTCTCCTTATATAGTCTGGAGGAGGAGGGTTACAAGTAAAGTATCCTATTTGATACTATTACAATATCTAGTACAACTTGTAATCTTGTCGTGCATGCCTCGATCTTATGGACTGGGCCACCTCGGATGGTGCGCCCCATGTACCATCTTGTGGTACCCGGGGGTGTATCCCCCACACCAGGCAACAAGGTCTCTAATACCACTTGATGTAGACTAAGCCTAATCTTCCGATAGGTATGATAGCGTCGATTGGTGGAGACTCAACGTTCATGATCTAGGCTTCGAACCAAGACTGATTCAGACCCCCGCAACCATTACACCACTGCTCCATTGGTTATCAACCACGCGAATGAGATTGACCTCATCGAGAAGGCTTTCCTGCAAGCAAATCGAGAACACAAGCAAGAACGGGATGAACGCAATCTAAAATTGTAAATAAATATGAGACTTATGATAATGAGAAGGAGTTCAAGTCTTTATTCGAAAGGACTAATTGGCACAGGCGAACAAGATCAAGAACTAGGGCCCTGATTCACAGCAAGCGGCCTTGGCGACGATAGTTGTAGCAAAACGACGTCTGTTTCATGAGGAAATCAAGAACTAAACAAAACCCAAACCCTAAGGAGAGCAACGACTACTATTTGTAGAGTCTTGGGCGTCACCCCCTGGATGTGCCCCCTAATGGGCCCAAACACAATACATGGTCGAACAGACCAAAAGATGATGTCGTAGCACCCTGACAAATTCTGGATGCTGACTTGTTTCGACAATTCCTGTTGATTCCAAAGGTCTTTTGATGTGAAACCACTTGGATTGGCTTCCTTATCAAATTAGCTTTCCAACTATATGTGGATCATTGAAAACAGAGTCCGGATGCGTCTTGGGTGACCAGTTTAAGGCAGACTGGTCCTGGAGCCCGAGCCGGACTTGAACTTGATTTGGGTCTCCACCTTGGGGACTTGAACCGGATGAGCTTCGGGCCTCCTTCTCGATTAGGACACCCTCACTGATCTCCTTGGTCTCCATATAGTTCTCCAAGCATGGTCATATGTATGGAGGTCATATCCTCATCTTCCTCCCTTTCTTGACGAAAAGCCGTCCTCGGTGTCAATTTTGTTTGAAGTTGATCTTGCACAACATGAGGACAATCGAGGTTTCCAAAATAATGAAAATGGACAATATTGTGAGAAAGAATATGACCACATGTCCAGGTTTGTATCATGTCTTGTCCTACAGACATGTAGTCTGCTCGATTGAAATACACACGATCTTTGCCAATATTATCCTACAAAAAATTAGTACTAACAAGAAACATATGCTCCCTTTCTTTGAATTCCACTTGTGTTCAAAAAGCAAAACTAGAGGAATATGGCATAACAATAGTGTTGATTTTACTATCCTCTAGTTGATCATTACTTGGCACAACAAAAGGATAATTCGGATTTGTACAAATGTAAACTCGTTGTATCAAATATTGCCCTTGGTTGTTATATTTACCAAAAACATGATATGTATGTCTAGAGAACCATGGTAAATCAGCATATGCATAAAGTTTCTCCTCTAAAGAACTAAGATTACACGGAACATCAAATTCAATGTAACCCAAAGTATTTAAAGAAGACAACAATTTTGGCTCGTCAACTTCACTAGCATTATGAATAATAAGTCTATTTTCAGCACAAGTGCTCGATTTCAGCACACATATAGCATGATCATTCTTCAATGATTGCATGGGTATAACATAAATATCATCATGCAAGTCATCTTCATCACAAAAAACATCAAGCAAATCATCTTGTGACAAAGGTAAATCAAGTGAAGGCTCCACTAAAATTTACTCTATCATAGCATGATTGGTGGAAAAATTCAGCACATCAAGAGAAATCTCACCTTCCGTGAGTTTAGCATCGTGGGCTTTACCTTTGCTCTCATGTTCAGTAGGAGTAATAGTTGATGGTTCTGAATTGTCACATGAGACTGTGAGCATCTCATTTTCTGTCACGTCATCCTCGCTCTTTTGTACATTGTCCTGCAAAAGGTTAGGCATAGCAGGAGGAATAATAAGAGATTGATCTAGTTGATGCACCTCATCATTTGAATTAATTACAAGAGATGGATTAACAAAATTTTCTCTCATAAGATCTTTCATATCATTCCAAGTTTGAGGTTTATCAGAAGGATCTAAAGACTCCCACCAAGATAAAGCAGAATGTTGCAAAACACTAGATGCATTTTTTTACCTTCCTCCTTGGACATATAAAGCAAGTAGCAAATATGTTATCTATGACACTTTCCCACTCCATGTACTCATCAGCACCTATACCATCATAAGTCGGTGGATATGAACAACCTGTCATTGTTAGAATCAAACAAGAACACACACAAGTATGTATTTTCCTATGAACTACTATAGGATGTGGTCAAGGAGTAAAGTCACACACTCTCAAGTGTCTTACCATGGTCTTACGAGTGTTCTTACCAAAGCAACAGGTGGTGCAATCGGTCGGTGACTGTGATACCATTGTAGCTTGAGTATAACAGTTGCAAGGTGAACCTATACTCGGTTAGAAGAAAGTAGAGCTTGGACAGGCACAATATAGTAGCAAGGAATAACAAAATTCACAACTGAATGGCAAAGCTAAATAAGTATCCCAAGTACTTGTCTTAGTTGCTGGCCTACTCACGTTCCAAGTACTAGATGTATTAAGTGATGCGAACAAGAATATGATTAGGAACAAGGTAGAAATCAGCACACGCAAACATAGCTCAAATGGCGCTCTCTATGTGCTCCTCTAGATATTGTTCCTCTTTTGCCCCTCTTTTTTTTCTACTTTTTTGGGCTATCGTTGTTTTTTGAGAAATTTTGACTTTTTCTTTTTCTTTTTTTAATATTTTTTCTTCACATAGGAGCACAAAAGAAGTAACCACAGAAAATATGAGCTTAAACAAGTGAGACGTGGCCTATGGAATTTCTAGAAGATGTGCTCAAAATTGACAAAAACCTTGTGACCACGAAAAGAGGATCTTGTGACCACTTTTTGACCAAAATAAAAATCTTTGACCTTGACAATGCAAAAATAATAACAATCTAAAGGGAAAACAAAGTTATACCTAACAGGCAACAAGGTCTCTGATACCACTTGATGTAGACTAAGCCCGATCTTCCGATAGGTATGATAGCGTTGATTGGTGGAGACTCGACGTTCATGATCTAGGCTTCGAACCAAGATTGACTCGGACCCCCACAATCGTTACACCACTGCTCCGTTGGTTATCAACCACACGAACGCGATTGACCTCACCGAAAAGGCTTTCCTGCAAGCGAATCGAGAACATAAGCGAGAACAAAATGAACGCAATCTAAAATTGTAAATGAATATGAGGCTTATGATAATGAGAAGGAGTTTAAGTCTTTATTTGAAAGGACTAATTGGCACAGGCGAACAAGATCAAGAACTGGGGCCCTGGTTCACAGCAAGCGGCCTTGGCGGCGACAGTTGTAGCAAAACAACGTCTGTTTCATGAGGAAATCAATAACTAAACAAAACCCAAACCATAAGGAGAGCGATGGCTGCTATTTATAGAGTCTTGGGTGTCACCCTCTGGATGCGCCCCCTAATGGGCCCAAACACGATACACGGTCCAACAGACTAAAAGACGGTGTCGCAGCACCCTGACAGATTCTAGACGCTGGCTTGTTTCGATGATTTCTGTTGATTCCGAAGGTCTTTTAATGTAAAACTACTTGGATTGGCTTCCTTATCAAATTAGCTTTCCAACTATATGTGGATCGTTGAAAATGAAGTATGGATGTGTCCTGAGTGACCAGTTTAAGGCAGACTAGTCCTAGAGCCCGAGCCGGACTCGAACTTGATTTGGGTCTCCACCTTGGGGACTCGAACCGAATGAGCTTCAGGCCTCCTTCTTGGTTAGGACACCCTCGCTGATCTCATTGGTCTCCATATGGTTCTTCAAGCATGGTCATATGTATGGAGGTCATGTCCTCATCAGATATGAATTAGGATATATGCTAAGTTTTTGCAACCAAATTTTATTGGCTCACATTCGTCCTCTCTAGTCGCCTGTTTGATTCTATATTGGCGAAGACACACAATTTTAAGCAATCTAATGCATTTGGTTCAGCATCAGTTGCATCTGAGGGATGTGAGGATGGCATCAAGGTCCATGGGTGAAAGGTCCTAAATGACTATAGGGGGTGAATAGGCTAATTAAAAATTCTATAAGGCACTAGAGCAAATGGTTAGACAATTAAATAGCGATAATTGCATTTTGCTCTAGCTCTACTAAAAATGCAAGATGGCTATAAATATGCTAGTGTGTTATGATCTTTATGGCAATCAATGAGCTATGTCACTACTAAACTATCTAGTGAGCTGGCTAGCAAGATAATTACAACTAAAAACAACTAGTTACTCAACTAATAACTTCTCTAGTTCACTAGCTACACAAGAAGACTAACAACTACAACACAAGTATATCAATGAAAGTAATGTACTTGATATAGAAATCGATATACCGAGCCAAGCAAGCATCAATCAAATGAATACCAAGACTACCAATTGACACAATGATTTATCCCGAGGTTCACTTGTTTGCTGGCAAGCTAGTCCCCGCTATGATGCCTGATTCACTTGGTGGTTCACGCGTTAATAGGCATCCACGCTTAGCCCAACACTTGGATGCTGTAACAACCAACACAAATGAGGACGCTCAATGTCATGAGCAATTTACTAGAGTTGTTTTTGGCGCTCCACCAGGGAATAAGCCCAAGAACGCCTCACAATCACACCGAGAGTGGCCACGAACAATCATCAACTCATGCCAAGACTCCTCCACTGCTCCAAGCCATCTAGGTGGTGGCAACCACCAAGAGTAACAAGAAAATCGCAAAAACAATGATCTTCTAGTGCCACTAGATGCAATCACTCAAGCAAATACATTTGGAATCACTCAATCTCACTTTGGATGCACAATCAAGTAGGGAGATGAGTGGGAGAAGTTTGCTTAAGCTCACAAGGATGTATCGATGATTAAAATGTTTAAAAGAGTGAGCCCAAGCCGGCCAATATCTATTTATAGGCCCCCCAAGGCTCCAATAGCCCTTATACCCATGAAGGGTCGTCGAACTGAGCTCCGAACCCTGAAATTAGGGCCTTCGTACCATGCTCCTTGGGTCCGACACTCAGTAGCTTTGAATCTCATTGCGCCATGTGTCCAGTCGACCATTGGCTTGCCAATGGCTCCCTACAAACCTCCGGACCAGACTCGCATAGTGCCCAGCCAGACCAACGCCAACCCCAGTCTAGAGCTATCCAGTAAGCATCTAGAGAGGGTTTTTTTCACTTCAGACCTAGTCTGGACTCAACCTCTAGACCAAGCACCATAGGGTTCGAAGCATTTTGGCTGCTGTCTGTCTCGGCGATAAATATTTGTGCAACCTTTGAACTCACGCTCCTTGGTCCAGATGCTGTCCTCCCGCATCCAGTCATTTCATTGTTGTGTGTCCGGTGGTTTATGTTAGAACTTGTCAGAACGAGCCATTGGGGCACCAATAGCTAACTAATTCAAATGGGACATGTGGCAATTTCTAGGTGACCGGACGCAGCGGCCGGACATGTTCGGTGCAACTGACCTGTGTGTCCGGTCATCCCACAGTGAGCCTAGTGAAGGGGTATAACGACTCTATTTGATTGAGGACTTATATAAATAGATGGGGGTTGGCTCCAAGGTATCCTTCTTGGACTTTTGACATTCCTAACATCCTTGTGAGTTGAGCAAACTCCCTCTCACTCATCTCTCTTGCTTGATTGCAAATTCAAAGTGAGATGAGTGATTCTACTAAGTGCATTTACTTGAGTGATTGCATCTAGTGGCACTTGGGGATCATTGTGGCTGCAGATTTCTTGTTTCTCTTGGTGGTTGCCACCACCTAGATGGTTTGGAGCAGCAGTGGAGGTTCGGCATGTGTTGGTGATTGTTCGTGGCCGGCTCCAGTGACCTTGTGAGGGGTATTGCACCTTCCCCGACAAAGAGCCACGAGGTAGCTCTAGTAAATTGCTCATGTCATTGAGTTACCTCACTTGTGGGTCGGTTCTTGCGGTGTTCAACATGTGGATGAGGTTCATCCAACACCTCTTAGCCATCGAACCACCAAGTGTTGGTTGACACAATAGGGACTCGCGTGCCGGCAAGCACGTGAACCTTAGGAGAAAAATCACTTGTCTCTTGCTATTGGATTTCTCCTGGTATTCATATTGTGGACTGATTGATTGGTTCATCTTCTCTACATGGAGGTATAATCTTCTTGCTTACTAATTTATATTCCCGCAAACTAGTTGTAACAAGCTCTTTAGTGTAATTAGTTTTGAAAGCTTGTCTTACCTTTGCTAGCTTAGCTTTTCACCTAGTTAAGCTCTTTAGTGTAACTATCTTTGAGAACTCATAGTGACTTAGCCATTATTTGTATTAGAGATTATAGCGACTAGAATTGTTGGGATAGGAGGCTTGCAACACTTGTTAGAGCTAGTGCAAAAAGCTTTATAGCCAATTAGTTACCTAACAACTTTGTTTAGTGGTTTGTAGTATTTAAATTAGGCCATTCACCCCCTCTAACCAATTAGGACCTTTCAAGTGGTATCGAAGTTGTGGTCACCATTTTATCAAGGCTTAACAACCTCGTTGCATAAAAGATGGCTCAAATTGTGTTCAACCATGTTGGGGGTAAACCACCATTATTTGATGGCACATCATTTGACTATTGGAAACAGAAAATGAAGATGTACCTTGGTTCAATCAATGACAAGGTGTGGGATGTGGTAGAGAATGAGTTTGTGACCATTGACCCCACCAATCTCACCGACAATGATAAGATCAATAAGCAATGCAATACCATGGCACTCAACACTATATACAATGGCATTGATTCAAAAGTGTTTGAGCAAATCAAAGATCTTGAGAAGGCATGTGAAGTTTGGGTAAGATTAGAGGAAACATATGAGGGCACTTCAACAGTAAAAGTGCCAAGCTCTACATGCTCAAAGACAAGCTATCAAACTTCAAGATGAAAGATGATGAGTCCATTCCAGAGATGTTCTATAGGCTACAAGTCATCATCAATGATCTCAAGAGTTTGGGTGAGAAGATGAAGGATGAGGACTTCTCTCATAAGTTCTTGATGTGCTTGCCAAAAAGATTCAAGACATTGAGAACTATCATTTTTAGAGGTGGATTGAAGGATGTATCTCCAAATGAGGTACTTGGAGATGTCATGATCGAAGATCAATAGAATGATGATGATGATGATGTTGTGAAGAAGGAAGATGAAGACAAGAAGAATATTGTAGGATTCAAGGCTAGCACCTCATCTAAGAACAAGAGCAAGGGCAAGGCTAAGAAAGAAGAATCAAGTGATGAAGAATGCTCTAATGATGATAGTGATGATGAAGGACTAGCTCTCTTTGTGCGCAAGTTTGGCAAGATGAAGAAGAAGAAGGGCTATGGTGCAAGAAAGAGAAGAAATCACACTAAGAAGGGATATGTGAGACTATGCTACAATTGCAAGAGTCATGATCATGTTGTAGTGGAGTGTCCCTACAATAGTGACAATGAAGAAAATGAGAAAAAGAAGAAGGACAAGAAGGAAAAGAAAGAGAAGAAGGAGAAGAAGATGACCTTCAAGAAGAAGAAGAAGGGTGGCTCCTATGTGGTGATATGGGATAGTGATGCTTCTTCGGATGATGATGACTCAAGTGATGATGACAAGAAGGCATCCAAGAAGAAGGCTCTTGCAAGCATTGCTATCAATAATAAGCCTTCATTATTTGACACTCCATCATGCTTCATGGCCAAGGGCTCTAAGGTAAAATATGATGAGAGTGATGATGATAGTGAATGTGAAAGTGATAGTGATGATGACAATGAATTCTCTAATGAACAACTAATGGACATGCTAGAACAAGCTAATTCAATTATTAACAAGAAAGGCAAGAAGTGCAAAGAATTGCAAAAGAAGCTTAGTGCTCTTGAGAAATCCTTTGATGAGCTCAATGCTACTCATGAGAGGCTAATGGAAGCCCATGGGAAGCTTGGCAAAGCTCACACCAAGCTTGAAAAGGCTCACTCCTTGCTTCTTGAACAAGATAAGGAAAGGGTAGTAGTATCATGTGATGTGGGCATAACATGTAACTTGATTGATGAATATTTTTATGAACCCATTGTTATTGCTCCTACTAACCCTTCTTGTAGCTCATCATCCACCACCACCACCACTTCTACCTCTACTACTAGTGATGGTTTCACTTATGATGCCTCACTAATGGTTGAGAATGAGACTCTCAAGAGAGAGGTGGATGAGCTCACTCACGCCCTAGGCAAGGCCTATGGTGGTGAGGCCCGCTTGCTAAAGTGCTTGGGTAGCCAAAGGTTTTCCCTTAACAAAGAGAGATTATGCTATACCCCCAAGAAAGGTAAGGCAACCTTTGCTACTCCCAAAGCTAGCTTTGTGAAGAGCAACGAACGGTTTTGCAATAGATGCAAGCAAGTTGGGCACCTAGAGCAATATTGCAAGAACAAGAACAATGCTAATGTATCCTCAATTTATTTTGATTCTTGTTACATGCTTACCAAGAGTGTGAATGGTGTGAAGGCTAAGTTCATTGGTACACCAATTGTGGGCTCAAAGAAGAAAGCTAATTTGGATGCCAAAGACCTTAGTGACTAACCTTCAAGGACCTAAGCAAGTTTGGGTATTGTCGGGGACCAATAGTAGGGTACTCGAAGATGAGGAGTTGATACCCATCAACGCTAACTCATCAGAGCGATCAAGAACGTGACTACATTTCTTAGTAGGCCGTAGGCTCCGTTTTGTCTGATCGTCTGACCTTCGAGGGTTGGGAATGCCTCTAGCCAACCCTTGAGGGGTGGCTCTGCCTCGCCCGACTTCTGGGGGCTGGCTTCACCTTGCCCGACATCTAAGGGGTGGCTTTGCCTTACCTAACATCTGAAGGTTGGCTTCGCCTCACCTGACGTCTAGGGGTTGGCTCTACCTCGCCCAATGTCTGAAGGATGGCTTCACCTCGCCCAACATCTAGGGGCTGGCTCTGCCTCGCCCGATGTCTGAAGGATGGCTTCACCTTACCTGATGTTTGAGGACTGGATCTGCCTCGTCTAACCCTCGAGGGATGGCTCCACCTTGCTCGACCCCTGAGGGGTGGCTCCGCTTCGCCCGATGTCTGCACATGACTCCTTCCTAACAACACGCATAGATAACATAGGGCAATCAAGTCAACAGCAATACCGAAGACCATACCCTGCACGCCTGTAGGAAAGTACCATTAGGATATGACAAGAAGGGCGCTTTGAGACCTTCCAGGCATGTTAGAGCCCAAATAGTGTTATAGGCGCCGACATTTGTCTTATAGTGTTGTGGGCGCCGCTATCTACCCTCGGGCATGGATCCTGACGGAAGCTCACGACAACCACTATGGTCTAGGAGGAAACTCGCGTCACCTACAGTAACGGACGTATGTTCACTGTGCCATCTACTCCCTATATGGCCATGGATCAGCACCCTGGTCCACCGCACTGCCCACTGGAGTGGGATGGGATGTGACAACTTGTTGATAATACACTATAAGACAAGCAAACATGCACTCGGCAAACATGCACTCAGCATGGAGTTATCCTTGGCACCACCTGCCATGTCAGTAGGGTCCCCATAGAGGAAAAGGAAGACCTGGCATCTTTAAAGGACCTCCTTTGCCTCTAGTTTTCCTCTTTTCTCCCATATGTAATCCTTGCTCTCCCTTGGCCTATAAAAGGGAAGGTAGGGAACCCCACTAAGGGGATTGATTCAACACATCATGCATCACATCACACATAGCTGAGCAGCAACCAAGCTCTCATCACCTATTCGACCTTTCCATCAGAGACTTGTGACCTATCCCTCTCTCACTTGTTTGTAACCCCTACTACGAACTTTTTAGTGCTAATAACACAAGCAGCAACCATGAACTGGACATAGGGACATTCTGCCTAAACTAGTATAAACCTTGTGTCTTTTTAACACACCATTAGGGCCATGCACAATAACACAAATTTACTCATTGGTCTTTACTCAAAACACCGACAGTTGGCACGCCAGGTAGGGGCTTTTGCGCATCCTAACATTAATATCAGGCCATGGATATCTAGTCACAGTATTAGCTGGGTCCCAGGTGCACACGTGCACTTTGAGGACCTAGACTTCATCATCATGGTGGGAGGAGAGTTGGCATTGGCTCACGTCACCATCCAACCTCTCCCCTCCATTAGCCTCGACTATGGGAGGCTTAAGCACCAGCTCGATGTCTCCCTAGGGCCCTAACCATCTAGGGAGGACCAGTGCCGCCTCACCTTCTCTTATGCTAATGACATGGCATGGCTCACCAGAGGGGAACCCTTCTCTCTGGAACACCTCATACGGAGCGCCCCGATAGTGCTTTCGTTAGGTCTCCACAACGCCGCGGCGACCATTATCCACCTTGTGGCACAACGTATGATTCCACCTCCTACGAATGACAAATTCATGGGGGTGATCAAACATGTCGTTGAATCCTTCCATGTCCTCCTAGCAGAGGAGCTAGAGTCACCCTCTGGCTCTGACTCTAGCAGGGGGAGTCATCACCCCTCTCGTGAATGCTTCATGATGGGTACCCCTGAGGGACATGTCAAAAGCGTCCATGAGGGGGAGGCTACCCCAACAAATGACCTCGATGATGAGGCCGAGAGGGAGATAGTGGCCTCACCTCGCATGCAAATGGAGCAGCTAAAAGGCCGACACCAAGAGATTGAGGAAGCACGACTCCAGCTCAAGCAGGAATGTGTAGAGCTCGATTGGGAGATCGAGCGTCGTGGAGATAGTGGGCACGCATGCGACATGGCCCACGATGTGAACCGAAGGATCATTGTGGATGATGAGGCCCTTCCTTGCTTCGCCTGGGCAAGCCAGAACATCGTCGCTATGGCAGCCTTGCTCTATGGTCTTCCAGAGGCCATGACGCCCAAGGATCATCGGGCACACCACGAGATTTGCACGCTACTTGAGCATGTAGCTACGCAGTAGGCCAAGAGCTCATTGTCTTAGTGATGTGAGCTCGACACTAGCCAACACACACTCTCTGAATGCCCTAGCAGGGATGCATCGGTCCACCAGGTGCCACAATGCGATAGGCAGTGTGCCACGGTCCTGGTACATCAATGTCTCAACCACAACCATGATGCACGTGACACCCTCGACACTTGTAGGCGTAGCCATGATTACCCAAGAGAGAGAGCTAGCCTTAGCTTTCACCCTTGCCATGGCAGATGCTATGACAGTGGCGAGGACCAAAGACTAAGCCCCGACCTACCGGGGCCTTAGGCCTTCGACCGACACATCCTCAACGCTACCTTCCCACCAAGGTATCAACCACCAACCAACATCCTAAAGTACTCTGGGGAGATGAACCCCAGACTATGGCTCAAGGATTATCGGCTTGCCTACCAAGCCAGTGGTGCAGGTAATAATGATTTCATTATCCACAACCTCCCATTGTTCTTGGTTGGCATGAACATGGTTGGAAGACATGCCATCTAATAGAATCTAGAGTTGGGTGAACCTGAAGGAGATCTTCATGGGGAACTTCTAGGGCACATACAAGCATCCTAGGAACCCATGGGACCTCAAGAACTACTGATAGAAGGCTAAAGAAACCCTCCATGGGTACATCTAGTGCTTCTCCCGATAATGCAACGAGCTACCTAACATCGCCGACACCGATGTTATAGGAGCTTTCCTATCTAGGACCACTTGCGAGTCCCTAGTTCACAAGCTAGGATGCAAGGGCCCATGAACCACCAAGAAACTCCTCAACATCGCCAGCAGCCATGCCTTAGGTAAAGAAGCAGTCAGAGCAATCTTTGACCACCTCAAGGGCAAGGCGAGGTGGGATGAGGATGTCGGCGAAGGCACCTCCAATTGTTCCACCAAAAAGAAGAAAAAACAACGACGCGAGGGCTCACTTGTGGTCGTCGCTGATCGTAGGGGTGGTCGGAAGCCCACAAAGGGCACTTCGAACCACTTTGAAAAACTACTCGAGGGCCCATGACCAAACCATGCCTACCCCATCAAACATCTGTACAAGGACTGCGGCCTCATGAAGCAGTTCTTGTCCGGAGGCCCCAACAAAAGGGAGCATGGGAAGGATTCCGACCCTACCATGGATGACGTTGAGGGGAAGGACAGTGGCTTTCCAATGCCAGATGGCTGCCTCATGATCTTTGGAGGATTGGCAGCCTATGGCTCCAAGCGCCACCAGAAGGTCGCGTGCCGCGAGGTCTATATGATCAAACCGACCACACCTGCCTTCCTCCGGTGGATAGAGTCTGCCATAACCTTCGACCGAACCGACCATCTGGATAACGTCCCACAACTAAGGAGATATCCACTCATGGTCGACCTAATCATTAGTATGAAGCGGCTCACCAAGGTTCTAATGGATGGGGGCAGTGGCCTTAACATCATGTATGTCGAGATGCTCGATGCCATGGGCATCGACTGAGCGCATGTCTAGCCAACCAGAGCATCTTTCCATGGCATCATGCCTGGAAAGCAAGCCATGCCACTTGGGTAGGTCGATCTGCCCATCACCTTCAGGGGACCGTACAATTATAGGACGGAGACCCTCACCTTTGAAGTGGTTGGGTTCCATGGGACCTACCACGCCATCCTGGGACGACCATGCTACGCAAAGTTCATGGCCATCCCCAACTACACCTACCTCAAGCTAAAGATGTCAGGACCAAGCGGGTTCATCACTGTCGGCACCTCCTTTTAGCGCGCCTATGAGTGTGAAGTCAAGTGCTACAATCACGACGCAACGATCATTGCCTCTAGAGAGCTCGTGACCCTTAGGTAGGAGTCGCCGAAGAGGGACCCAACCCCAAAAGGTCAACTAGGTCCTTCAAGCCAGCAAAAGGCTCTAAGGAGGTCCTCATAGACCCTAGGAGCACCAAGGGCAAAATGGTACACATAGGAAAGTGCACTCGTCAGCTTCCTCCATGCCAATAGAGACATCTTTACGTGGAAACCCTCAGACATGCCAAGCATCTCAAGGGAAGTTGCCGAGCATGCCTTGAAGATCTGCCTAGGCTTCAAGCTGATGAAACAATGCCTACGTTGCTTTGATGAGGTGAAACACAGGACCATTAGCGAGGAAATCACAAAACTTTTGGTGGCCAGATTCATCAAGGAAGTGTACCACCTAAAGTGGTTAGCCAATCCTATTCTTGTATAAAAGAAGAGTGGGAAATGGAGGATGTTGGTTGACTACACAGGTCTCAACAAAGCATCCCCAAAGGATCCATTTCCTTTGTCACTCATAGACCAAATAGTTGACTCTACCTCAGGGTACGAAACCCTCTACTTCCTTGATGCGTACTCTGGGTACCATCAAATTGTGATGAAAGAGTCTGACCAGCTCATGACATCTTTCATCACCCCCTTTGGATCATTCTATAATGTCACAATGCCATTTGGTTTGAAGAACGCTAGGCTACATACCAGTGTTGTATGCTTAAGTGTTTTGGGGACCTCATTGGATGGACCGTTGAGGCCTATGTTGACAACATCATGGTCAAGACCAAATGGGCTGACCATCTCGTAGCTGATCTTGAGCAGGCCTTTGCAAAACTCCAAGCAAACGACATCAAACTCAATCCCAAGAAGTGTGTTTTTAGGGTCCCGAGGGGCATGCTGCTTGGATTCATCGTCTCCGAGCATGGCATCGAAGCCAACCCGGAGAAGATTCAGCCATCACAAGGATGGGCCTGATTCAGAACATGAAGAGAGTACAATGAGTTATAGGGTGCCTCGCTGTGCTCAACCGCTTCATCTCATGCCTTGGCGAACAAGGTCTCCCCCTTTATCAACTTCTGAAGAAGGTTGACCACTTTGAATGGACATCTGAGGCCTAGGAGGCACTTGACATGGTCAAGCTGCTTCTGACGAAGGCCCTAATCCTGGTTCCTCCTACTAATGGAGAACCCCTCCAGCTCTACATTGCGGCCACCATGCAAGTGGTTAGCGCCGCCTTGGTGGTGGAATGGGAAGAAGAGGGGCACACCCTCAAAGTACAACACCCTATGTACTTCATTAGTGTGGTCCTATCTGACTCAAAGACCCACTACCCCCAAATCTAGAAGCTTCTATATGCTGTCCTCATCACCAAGAGGAAGCTGTGCCACTACTTTGAGTCACATCTGGTGATAGTCATTACATCCTTGCCCCTCGGCGAGGTCATCCAAAACTAGGATGCCATGGGAAGAACCACGAAATGGGCACTTGAGCTGATGGGTCAGGGCATTGCTTATGCCTCTCGGACGGCCATCAAGTCCCAGGTGTTGGTCGATTTTGTCATAGAATGGACCGAGATCCAAATGCCACCAGCGGTCATCGATCAAGAGTACTGAATGATGTACTTCGATGGATCGCTGATGAAGAAGGGCACCAATGCAGGGCTAGTCTTTGTGTCACCCCTCAAGGTACGCATGAGGTACATGGTCTGTCTCCATTTCCTATCCTCCAACAATGTGGCTGAATATGAGGCGCTCATCAATGGCCTACGCATTGCCATCGAATTGGGCATTCGATGCCTCGACATTCGAGGAGATTCCTAGCTAGTCATCGACCAAGTCATGAAGGAGTCAAGCTGCCATGATACCAAGATGGCCGCATACTACCAAGAAGTCTGCCAGTTGGAGGACAAGTTCAACGGTCTCGAGCTCAATCACATCCTGAGGTGCCTTAATAAGGCAGCCAATGCACTTGCGAAAGCAGCATCTAGCCGAGAGATGGTGCCAACTGGCATCTTCACCAGTGACCAGCACAAGCCCTTAGTATGCTATGAGGGGTCGAAACAAGGTGGTGATGGTTTGTCCAATCTAGGCCCAAGGACTGAGCAACCATCGGCTCCATTCGGCCCCGAAGTCATGGAGCTTGAAGAGGACCCAACGATAGAGCCTGACCCTCTGGTCGACTGGAGGATGCTCTACCTCGACTACCTCCTCCATGATGCACTACCGACAGACAAGATGGAGGCTTGATGGCTCACACATCGCACTAAGTCCTTTGTTCTTGTGGAGGGCGAACTCTACAAGCAAAGCCACACTAGGATCCTGCAGCGCTACATCCCCATCGAATAGGGGAAGCATTTGCTGAGCGATATCCATGGTGGGGTCTATGGTCACCATGCCATGCCTAGAGCCCTAGTTGGAAACACATTCCGATAGGGCTTCTACTAGCCCACCGCTGTAGCTGACGCTGAGCAGATAATGCGTACCTACGAAGGGTGTTAGGATTACGCTTGTCGGATTCACTCACCAGCCCAAGAACTCTAAATGATCCCTATCACATGGTCATTCATGGTCTGGGGGTTGATCTGGTTGGACCTCTCAAGAGGGTGCCTGGAGGCTACACTCACCTGCTTATCACCATAAACAAGTTTACAAAGTGGATAGAAGCTCAGCCGATCTCCATTATCAAGTTCGAGCAAGCCATGCTATTCTTCCTCGACATCGTCCATTACTTTGGAGTCCCAAACTCCATCATGATGGACAATGGCACATAGTTCACTGAAAAGAAGTTCCTTTGATTCTACGATCAATAACACATTCGGGTCGATTGGTCCGCCATCACCCACCCCCGAACAAACGGGCAGGTCGAGCGCGCAAATGGCATGGTCCTACAAGTCCTCAAGCCTAGGATCTTCAACCGGTTGAACAAGTTTGGTCCACGCTGGGTTGCTGAGCTTCCTTTAGTACTCTGGAGCCTAAGGACAACCACTAGTCAATCCACCGGCTACACACCTTTCTTCATGGTCTATGGTTCTGAGGCCATCCTCCCAACTGACCTCGACTATGGAGTGCCAAGGATTAGGGCGTATGACAAATAGGGAGCCAATGCATCCCACGAGGACACCATGGACCAGCTGGACGAAGCACGCAACATTGCCCTCCTCCGATCGGCCAAGTACCAACAGGCGTTGCGATGGTACCACAACCAATGAGTGCGGGGTCGAGCCTTCAACGTCGGAGACCTAGTCCTCCACCTCATATAGAGCAACAAAGACTACCACAAGCTCTCCCTACCATGGGAGGGACTGTACATAGTTGTAGAGGTGCTCCGTCCAGGCGCCTACAAACTCAAGACCATCGATGGCAAAATCTTCACCAATGCCTGGAACATCGAGCAGCTACATCGCTTTTACCCTTTGAAGGGGACTATGACACCTAAGAGGGGGGGGGGGTGAATTAGGCAACTTAAAACTTTAACTCTAAACTATGGCCTCTTTTTCTACCCCTAGCAAAACCTACGCAAAAGATAAACTATCTAAATGTGCAACTACTATTTTGCTAGTGTGTTGCTATCTCTACCACAAAAGGAGTAATGTAATCAATGTAAATGCAGAAGCTAAAGAGCAAGGTAGAGATATGCAAACTCCCATCGATGACTCTGGTATTTTTACCGAGGTATCAAGAAGTGCACAAGCTTCGCCCTAGTCCTTGTTGGAGCCCCTCACAAGGAATCCCTCGCAAGGGCCAAGCTACCAGTCGGGTAACTCCATGGATAGCCTCGGGCCTTCCCTACGTGCAAGTGGGTCTTCGATGTGCCTTCCAGCAAGCCTCTCCTGGATGGTCCCCACCATCTTCACTATCAAGCTTCTGGCCGAAATATCACAGGCCTTGTTCCCTCCGGTACACGGTGGTGGCCACACCACAAACATGGTTGGTGTTATCTTACAAGGCTACAAGCCCCTCCGATGTACAACAATGGTGTGTGCAAGCACCGAGTGGTAAGAGGTATGCAAACCTCACTAAACACCAGGCCTAAACCTAGAGCAAGCGCATAAGTGATGGTCTAATCAACCTAAGCACTTCGTAAAGCACCTACGCTAATCACTTAATGAAACACTAAGCACTATGCAAGTGGAGATCACTAAAATGGTGTATCAACACCCTAGATATGTTTCCTCAGCTCCACCATACTCATTTGGTAGGTTGGGAGTTGTATTTATAAGCCCCACTGAGAAAGTGGCCGTTGAGGATGAAATCCTGCTTTTCTTCTACTGACCGGACACTGATCACGTCCTAACCAGACGTGTTCGGTCATCCCGACTGTTGGAGCCGTGAACAACTGATCGAACGCTGCCAGCGTCCGGTCACATGCCACCAGACATGTTCGGTTGCATTTTTGCCGCTCTGGAACCTCTCTTTACTCGACCGAACTCTGTTGTCCTATGTCCAGTCGATCTGCTGCCAGCGACCGGTCTAGCATCCGGTCACTGCTGCTGTCGAGCCTCTTGATTGAGTGTCCAGTCACTATGCTACCATTGTCCGGTCCAGCATCTGGTCACTTCTGTGAGCTCGTTTCTTTGTGATCTTGCATACAGCTTGGTTCCTATCTTCATGCTTGGACTTTGCTTGATATCTTGGGTCTTCTCTTGTGCTTCTAAGGTCTTGCTTATGGTGTTGATCATCGGATCGTCATGTTGCCTTCGTCCAAGTCACATCTTGCACCCTATCACATGCAAATCCATTAGTCTAATTTAGTTGTGTTGGTCATCAAACACCAAAATCCAAAGTAAATGGGCCTAGGGTCCATTTTCCTTACAATCTCCTCCTTTTTGGTGATTGATGACAACATGACCAAAGCAAGCATATAATAGAATTTTGAAATTTGAAAACTACCTACTTGCTAGGATGCAATGCAAGGGGCAAGGTTATATGATGCTAAAAGATACTACTTGTAAGACAAAAAGATACTACATAACAACTTATCTTGCCCTTGCAAAGGTCCCCATGTGGCATTATGGATTTAAGCCTAGCTTCCCACAAATTCTCCCCATTACATAGGCAATCCATAATCCACTATCCTCCCTTTCTCGGACTGTTACCACTTATAGACACCACTTGTAGGCCATTACCACTTGTAAATTATTATGATCTAGCTTTTGGTCCTACAAATTAGTGCTTGCTTTTGGTCCTCTAAATTCTCCCCCTTTGGAATCAAACACCAAAAAGGAAGACATTGGTAGCTCAAGGGAGGGTCAAACTTTGTGAACCTTTGTGTGTAGAGTGAAGATAGGTCACAAAATTTTACTCTCACATTATATAGATTAAGCTCCCCCTAAATATATGCATACATATGGTAGAAAGCAAAGCATATGCATAATTGGCAAATTTTTGCTCAAGGGAATTTAATCTATATAATGCATGGAGAAAGCATATAAATATCAAAATGAAATCAACATGATGATATTGGTTTAGAAATACCACATGTGGAAACTAATTTGATTTCTACCACTTGCAATAGGTGGTGGATATTTAAAGTATGATGCTTAACTCCGGGGACTCCATTTTCCTTGCAATAAGACTACTACACACATGATAAGCTTGAAAAGATGTTAGTCTCAAGGCATCCAACTTGTAGAGTAACCTCCCCCTAAATTTGTGCACACAAGTATGGAATACTTGTAGGAAACATGCACATTGATTTAGAATTAAAATACCACTTGAAAGATGACATCACATGAATGTAAGAGTCATTTTCGAAGGCGATATTCGAGAGAAATTATCTACAATTTGGACTATGGCACATATTAGATGAACAATCGAAAGATAAGCTATGTGGCGTGCTCCTAAACATTTTTAAACCATGTAGGTTTGCTCCAAGGGTTAAGAATGGAACCGAGCAAGCCTACCATAAGATATACCTAGTGTATGCATGACAAAAGATATAAGCATGCAAATGCAAACATAGGCATGAAAAAGTAACTAGATGCTTAAAGATACCAATTTGTAAGAAATACCACTTGTTGGAAATGCAAATTGGTACTACTTGAAGGAAATTGAATCTAGTTACCTAACATGGGAAGGGGAATTTGGGTCCATAGTATTCACTAACCCACTTGGCAATGATTTTGTCCATCATGATGCACCCCATGAAATACGCCCATACTTTGCCAAGTGTCCAAATTCCCTGATGTCCATTGGACTTCTCACTTCCCTTTTGGGATCCAAACCTTCTTGGTGCTCTTCATGTTGGAAATGATTTCCTTTGGCACCCAAAAGCGTTTGACCCCATTGTTGGCTTGCTTGTTCACCTTGATGGCCACCGCCTTATCATTTTTCTTCTTCTTTAACAAGTATGGTGTGGAGGTCTTCTTGTCCACCTTGTTAGTGTAAGTGTTGGAGAGCTTGCTTGTTTGCTTCTTTCTTTCTTCTTTCTCCTCCCCCATTCTTCATCTTGCACTCATAGGACTTGTGACCTTCCTTGTGGCACACGTAGCAAACCACGGTTTGTCCTTCATCAAGCTTCTTCACTCCCTTGACGGTGTTATCTTGATGAAGTTGGACTTGCTTCATCTTGCCTTTCACTTGAGTCAAGTCCTTGGTGAGGTGAGCTACTTCTTGCTTGAGTTGCTCATTCTCCTTTGCAACCTCTTGTGTGCATGTATCTACAACAACTTTCTCAATACAAACTTGGTTGCACAAAGATGAGTCTAAACATAAGTCATTACAAGAAGTAGAAGCATCATTTTTAGGCATGTTAAAGATAGAGCTTTTATTTTTAGATGCCTTGGTGGGGGTTGTACTAACGGCTTTAAGATTAGCAACTTTATTAGTTAGCTCATCACAATGTTTGCACATGGTTTCCATTTTAGTAAGCAAACTTTTATAAGCATCTTGTGAGCTAGCTAACTTTTCTTTTAATCTTTCATTTTTCTTTACAAGTTGCTCATCATTGATTGTGCATGCATTTGTTGTTGCACTAGCCTTAAGTTGCTCAATTTTAGTAGATAGTTCAACATTAAGATTAGCAAAGTTCTCATATTGTTCAAGCAAAGTTTTGTATGCTTCTTGTGAACTATTTAGCTTTTCTTTTAATTTTCTGAGCTTCTTTTGTTGACTAGTGCAAACTTTAGCATAATTAAGATTTTGTTGTACAATTTCATCATAAGAAGGCATTTCATCATCACTATCACTCTCTCACTAGAGGATGAGCTTTTGTTACCTCATGCCATAAGGCACATACGAGATGAGCTTGATGATGAGTGCTTGCGCCCTCGCCTCTTGTGATGGTGTTCTTCTTCACTTGAAGAATCATCCCATGACCTTATTGATGTGAGGGCTTGGTTCTTGCATGCCTTCTTCTTTGTCTTAGGTGTGGGTTTGTTTGGACAAACTTCCACAAAGTGTCCCAACTCGCCGCATCCATAGCATCCTCTCTTTCTTTGCTCATTTCTTTGATTGGTAAAAATGAGATCTTGGATTTAGATGGGCACGCCCTTGACATTGAGCCTTTGGATCATCTTCTCCACCTTGTTGATTAGTTTGATTGATTCTTTATCAAGGTCGGAGGTGGAGGAGGAAGATTGATCATCTTCACTTGAATCTTCTTCATCATCATCATCGTCCTCATCTTCTTCTTCATCTTCACTTGAGGAGCTTGAGCTTGATCTTGTCCTTCATCTTCTTTTTCTTGCTATATGCAAGAGCTTTGCCTTTGCTTGATGAAGAGGCTTCATCTTGACCCATCTTACATGACATTTCAAATGCCACTATCTTACCAATGACTATGCCTAGAGTCATGGTGCTCAAGTTCTCCATGTTGTGAAGGATGGTGATGATGCTTGCATATTTCTTTTGTGGTAGCACGGAGATGATCTTCCTCACGATGTCTGCATCATCTAGCTTTGTTAATCCTATTGAATGGAGCTCATTGATAATTAGATTCAAGCGAGAATACATATCACGAACAAGCTCATCATCATTCATTGTAAAGGAATCATAATTTTGTTTAGCTAGACAATATTTTTGCTCACGGACATTAGATGTGCCGTCATGGAGCTCTTGGAGTTTTAACAAATTTCATGTGCCGTATTTAAAGTGAACACTTGGTTAAACACATCCATGCTAAAAGATTCAAACAAGCAATTCTTAGCTCTAGCATTGAAATGTATTTCCTTTTCTTCACTCTTTGTAGGTTTATTGGGATTCTTAATGGGTTTCATCCTATCAAGAGTGACTCTCCAAACTCCTAAATCAACTGCCTCAAGGTAGCAAGCCATTCTAGCTTTGTAATAGGGGAAGTTAGTACCATCAAAGTGCAGAGGCCTAGAGGTATCAATCCCAACCACTCTAAATAGCATCGGCTCAATGGCGGTGAAGCCAAAGGTCCAAATTGAGCCAATTAGCTCTGATACCAATTGAAGGGGACCGAGACGCTTAAGAGGGGGAGGTGAATTAGACAACTTAAAACTTTAACTGTAAACTATGGCCTCCTTTTCTACCCCTAGCAAAACCTATGCAAAAGATAAACTATCTAAATGTGTAACTATGGTTTTGCTAGTGTGTTGCTATCTCTACCACAAAAGGAGTAATGTAATCAATGTAAATGCGGAAGCTAAAGAGCAAGGTAGAGATATGCAAACTCCCATCGATGACTCTGGTATTTTTACTGAGGTATCGAGAAGCGCGCAAGCTTCCCCCTAGTCCTCGTTGGAGCCCTTGTAAGGAATCTCTCGCAAGGGCTAAGCTCCTGGTCGGGTAACTCCGTGGATAGCCTCGGGCCTTCCCCACGCTCAAGTTGGTCTCTGATGTGCCTTCCGGCAAGCCTCTCCTGGATGCTACGTGTCGTCTTCACTATCAAGCTTCTAACTGAAACACTGTGGGCCTTATTCCCTCTGGTACACGGTGGTGGCCACACCACAAACGCGGTTGGTGTGATCTCACAAGACTACAAGCCCATCCGATGTACAACAATGGTGCACGCAAGCACCGAGTGGTAAGAGGTATGCAAACCTCACTAAACACTAGGCCTAAACCTAGAGCAAGCGCTTAAGCAGTGGTCTAATCAACCTAAGCACCTCGCAAAGCACCTACGATAATCCCACTTTTCTGCTACTAACCAGACACTGATCATGTCCTGACCGGACACGTCTGGTCATCCCGACCATTGGAGCCACAAACAACTGACTGGACACTACCAGCGTCTGGTCACATGCCATTGGACACGTCCAATCGCATTTTCGCCACTCTAAAACCTCTCTGTACTCGACTGGACTCTACTGTCTTGTGTCTAGTCGATCTACCACCAACGATTGGTCCATCGTCTAGTCACTGCTGCTGCCGAGCCTCTTGATCAGGCATCCGGTCACTATGCTACCAGCGTCCGGTCACTTCTGTGAGCTCGTTTCTTTGTGATCTTGCGTACGGCTTGGTTTCTATCTTCATGCTTGGACTTTGCTTGATATCTTGGGTCTTCTCTTGTGCTTCTAAGGTCTTGCTTATGGTGTTGATCATCAAATCATCACGTTGCCTTCGTCCAAGTCACATCTTGCACCCTATTGACCTACAAAACAATCACTTGCAAATCCATTAGTCGAATTTAGTTGTGTTGGTCATCAAACACCAAAATCCAAAGTAAATGGGCCTAGGGTCCATTTTCCTTACAATCTCCCCCTTTTTGATGATTGATGACAATATGATCAAAGCAAGCATATAATAGAATTTTGAAATTTGAAAACTACCAAAATCCAAAGTAGTAGAATGCCACATGAGGGCTCTTTCGACCCCGTCAGCAGATGATGGACCCGGATTCCACTCGAACATGCTCGTTAGCAAGCTCACCGAGCGCGACACTCAAGCCATTGAGCAAGTGTCGTTAGCTTAGCCCCTCTGGTTGTAGAAACCGAGGATAGGGTGATGCATGAAACACGGCCGACCCCTACTGAACCCCATGGGGCTTTGGAGCTTGAGCCGCCCAATTCTAGATCGAGAGACCAAGGTTTGAAGGCCAGCTTGGGAAGGGCCCAAGGCCACCTCATGTCAAACAAAAGTCAGGGGAGAAAATGCAGATGAGCCCCAATGGCCTTTGCCCATCCCACCTAGAAGTGGACAAGGTCATCTCAACCTTCTCATTTGATCCTAACCTCTAGCCGAGCCCATAGAATCCCCATTAAGGGGGAATCTGTTGGAAGGCGGGTTAAGGAGCAACAGAATGTCACACGAGGGCTTGCCGACCCCATCACCAGTGACAAAAATGGATTCTATTCAAACATGCCCGTTAGCGAGCTCATAGAGCACATCACTCGAGCCATCGAGGCAAGTGATAATAACTCAACCCCTCTGGTTGCGGAAACTATAGACAGAGCGATAGTCACAAAAATGAGCCAACCCTCGACCGAATCCCCGCTACACGTGGGGGCTCGAGGAAGGTGGGACTTGCGAGGAGACCAACGCTCGGTCATAGAACGATGGCTAAGATCCTAGGGAGGGGGTATGTGCGAATACAAGAGATGCTTTCTCCTACTAAGTTTTGCTATCCTCTCCTCGATTTTCAGTGACATCTGACCATAGCAACGACAAAGGGTTGGATCTCACTCGAGGGCTGATGAAGGTATAAGTACACCTTTTTTGAAACAGTCGCCGCATCTAACCTCTTTCTCATGCTAAGCCTAGCAGCAAGGTTTGTGGAAATGAACAACTAAGCATCCCTGGTTGGACTGCAAAAAGCCTATGCCTTAGTGGCTATGGTGTCTTTGCTCACTAGCATGATCAAAGTTTTGCTCTTACACCTCGGGCCCTACAGTCTTAACAAATGGAAGGGTTAGAATCGTGAGCCCCTTTTTTGCATACAAAAAGGGAAGAAAAGAAGTTCAATCAAACAAAACAAAGTTACGAAATTGTTTTTAAGATACATAAAGGTCATCACTTGTCCATAGATGACACTAATGTTCATCCAACCTATTTGACTAACTAGCCCCTTGAGGGGAGAACTATGTCTTCAACTCTGTCCACCAGGTCCCACGCAAGAGGAGCCACCACCATCTCTATCTCGTCTGGCTCGGAGGCTTCATAGCCAGGTGCAAAACCAAGGCTCATCGTCTCCGAGTTGATGATGTCTGCGTAATGCGAATGAGAAATCACAAAGGCTTGGGTGACCTCGATGCAAAGAGAGTCCCTCTTGAGCTGGCACACCTACACCGTGATATCGATAGCACGGGCCACAAGCGAGCTTGTCCCCTCCAACCGCACCACCTCTAGGTCATTGCAGACCACTTTGAGGGTAGCACTCAGGAGACCGAGCTCATCGCTCTCTGCCTAAAGGTTCCTCCTCACCTCGGTGAGCTCCATAGCCAACCCGATGGAGATGCCCTTGGCCTCCAGCCTCTAGTTTGTCGTAGTTCTGAGCTCGGCCTGGAGGGAGCCAATCCTCTATTGTGCCTCGTCACACTCTCAGATGGCTTGGTCACGCTCCTCATGGGCTATGCTATGCTCCAAGCAAAGTCTCCCCATGGTCTGGAGTAGCTCGTCTCGCTCCTTGCATAGCCAAGTGACTGCCTCGACATCCTAACTCGACATCCATGCCAGGGCCATGAACTTCTCTTTGGCAACTAGCTTCAGCTCCCGCTCCTTCTCGGCCTCAACTAGGAGGTTGAGGATCCGCTAGCGGGTCTCAGCATCCCTCTGGAGTAGTTGGTCCCACTCCCTCTTGACTCTAGTGGCCTTCTCCTCATCTCGCCGCACCCCTCACCGATAAGGCCTCCAATGCCTTCTCAGTCTCCTCTTCATGCCGATGGGCCTCAGCCTCCCACCATTAGAGACTGTCTGCCTCCTCGGCTAGGGGAGTTAGCTCGGCCACCCTCTATTGGGCGTTAGCAAGCTAGGCGGCCACATCCCATGCAGCCGGGGCCTCTTCGACAAGGCGGTCCCAACTCTCCTTCTGCGCATGAAGGAACTAGGATTTCTCTTGGCTATGAGTGATAAGGGACTAAAAGATGATGGTCAGAACACAAAAATGCACGAAGAAAAAGGAGGGCAAGAGGCAAGGTTGAGTGAATACCCAGCCAGTGGGAACGATGACTTCACGCAGGGCGCCCCTGGCAATGGTCTAGGGATTTAGCGTGGCAAGCAATACCCTCATCAAGACTCTCCCACCCCATGCTCTCAGTAGCATCATCTAGGGCAAAGAGTGTCGACGCTTTGGAGTCCCAAACTCCATCATGATGGACAATGGCACATAGTTCACTGAAAAGAAGTTCCTTTGATTCTACGATCAATAACACATTCGGGTCGATTGGTCCGCCATCACCCACCCCCGAACAAACGGGCAGGTCGAGCGCGCAAATGGCATGGTCCTACAAGTCCTCAAGCCTAGGATCTTCAACCGGTTGAACAAGTTTGGTCCACGCTGGGTTGCTGAGCTTCCTTTAGTACTCTGGAGCCTAAGGACAACCACTAGTCAATCCACCGGCTACACACCTTTCTTCATGGTCTATGGTTCTGAGGCCATCCTCCCAACTGACCTCGACTATGGAGTGCCAAGGATTAGGGCGTATGACAAATAGGGAGCCAATGCATCCCACGAGGACACCATGGACCAGCTGGACGAAGCACGCAACATTGCCCTCCTCCGATCGGCCAAGTACCAACAGGCGTTGCGATGGTACCACAACCAATGAGTGCGGGGTCGAGCCTTCAACGTCGGAGACCTAGTCCTCCACCTCATATAGAGCAACAAAGACTACCACAAGCTCTCCCTACCATGGGAGGGACTGTACATAGTTGTAGAGGTGCTCCGTCCAGGCGCCTACAAACTCAAGACCATCGATGGCAAAATCTTCACCAATGCCTGGAACATCGAGCAGCTACATCGCTTTTACCCTTTGAAGGGGACTATGACACCTAAGAGGGGGGGGGGGTGAATTAGGCAACTTAAAACTTTAACTCTAAACTATGGCCTCTTTTTCTACCCCTAGCAAAACCTACGCAAAAGATAAACTATCTAAATGTGCAACTACTATTTTGCTAGTGTGTTGCTATCTCTACCACAAAAGGAGTAATGTAATCAATGTAAATGCAGAAGCTAAAGAGCAAGGTAGAGATATGCAAACTCCCATCGATGACTCTGGTATTTTTACCGAGGTATCAAGAAGTGCACAAGCTTCGCCCTAGTCCTTGTTGGAGCCCCTCACAAGGAATCCCTCGCAAGGGCCAAGCTACCAGTCGGGTAACTCCATGGATAGCCTCGGGCCTTCCCTACGTGCAAGTGGGTCTTCGATGTGCCTTCCAGCAAGCCTCTCCTGGATGGTCCCCACCATCTTCACTATCAAGCTTCTGGCCGAAATATCACAGGCCTTGTTCCCTCCGGTACACGGTGGTGGCCACACCACAAACATGGTTGGTGTTATCTTACAAGGCTACAAGCCCCTCCGATGTACAACAATGGTGTGTGCAAGCACCGAGTGGTAAGAGGTATGCAAACCTCACTAAACACCAGGCCTAAACCTAGAGCAAGCGCATAAGTGATGGTCTAATCAACCTAAGCACTTCGTAAAGCACCTACGCTAATCACTTAATGAAACACTAAGCACTATGCAAGTGGAGATCACTAAAATGGTGTATCAACACCCTAGATATGTTTCCTCAGCTCCACCATACTCATTTGGTAGGTTGGGAGTTGTATTTATAAGCCCCACTGAGAAAGTGGCCGTTGAGGATGAAATCCTGCTTTTCTTCTACTGACCGGACACTGATCACGTCCTAACCAGACGTGTTCGGTCATCCCGACTGTTGGAGCCGTGAACAACTGATCGAACGCTGCCAGCGTCCGGTCACATGCCACCAGACATGTTCGGTTGCATTTTTGCCGCTCTGGAACCTCTCTTTACTCGACCGAACTCTGTTGTCCTATGTCCAGTCGATCTGCTGCCAGCGACCGGTCTAGCATCCGGTCACTGCTGCTGTCGAGCCTCTTGATTGAGTGTCCAGTCACTATGCTACCATTGTCCGGTCCAGCATCTGGTCACTTCTGTGAGCTCGTTTCTTTGTGATCTTGCATACAGCTTGGTTCCTATCTTCATGCTTGGACTTTGCTTGATATCTTGGGTCTTCTCTTGTGCTTCTAAGGTCTTGCTTATGGTGTTGATCATCGGATCGTCATGTTGCCTTCGTCCAAGTCACATCTTGCACCCTATCACATGCAAATCCATTAGTCTAATTTAGTTGTGTTGGTCATCAAACACCAAAATCCAAAGTAAATGGGCCTAGGGTCCATTTTCCTTACAATCTCCTCCTTTTTGGTGATTGATGACAACATGACCAAAGCAAGCATATAATAGAATTTTGAAATTTGAAAACTACCTACTTGCTAGGATGCAATGCAAGGGGCAAGGTTATATGATGCTAAAAGATACTACTTGTAAGACAAAAAGATACTACATAACAACTTATCTTGCCCTTGCAAAGGTCCCCATGTGGCATTATGGATTTAAGCCTAGCTTCCCACAAATTCTCCCCATTACATAGGCAATCCATAATCCACTATCCTCCCTTTCTCGGACTGTTACCACTTATAGACACCACTTGTAGGCCATTACCACTTGTAAATTATTATGATCTAGCTTTTGGTCCTACAAATTAGTGCTTGCTTTTGGTCCTCTAAATTCTCCCCCTTTGGAATCAAACACCAAAAAGGAAGACATTGGTAGCTCAAGGGAGGGTCAAACTTTGTGAACCTTTGTGTGTAGAGTGAAGATAGGTCACAAAATTTTACTCTCACATTATATAGATTAAGCTCCCCCTAAATATATGCATACATATGGTAGAAAGCAAAGCATATGCATAATTGGCAAATTTTTGCTCAAGGGAATTTAATCTATATAATGCATGGAGAAAGCATATAAATATCAAAATGAAATCAACATGATGATATTGGTTTAGAAATACCACATGTGGAAACTAATTTGATTTCTACCACTTGCAATAGGTGGTGGATATTTAAAGTATGATGCTTAACTCCGGGGACTCCATTTTCCTTGCAATAAGACTACTACACACATGATAAGCTTGAAAAGATGTTAGTCTCAAGGCATCCAACTTGTAGAGTAACCTCCCCCTAAATTTGTGCACACAAGTATGGAATACTTGTAGGAAACATGCACATTGATTTAGAATTAAAATACCACTTGAAAGATGACATCACATGAATGTAAGAGTCATTTTCGAAGGCGATATTCGAGAGAAATTATCTACAATTTGGACTATGGCACATATTAGATGAACAATCGAAAGATAAGCTATGTGGCGTGCTCCTAAACATTTTTAAACCATGTAGGTTTGCTCCAAGGGTTAAGAATGGAACCGAGCAAGCCTACCATAAGATATACCTAGTGTATGCATGACAAAAGATATAAGCATGCAAATGCAAACATAGGCATGAAAAAGTAACTAGATGCTTAAAGATACCAATTTGTAAGAAATACCACTTGTTGGAAATGCAAATTGGTACTACTTGAAGGAAATTGAATCTAGTTACCTAACATGGGAAGGGGAATTTGGGTCCATAGTATTCACTAACCCACTTGGCAATGATTTTGTCCATCATGATGCACCCCATGAAATACGCCCATACTTTGCCAAGTGTCCAAATTCCCTGATGTCCATTGGACTTCTCACTTCCCTTTTGGGATCCAAACCTTCTTGGTGCTCTTCATGTTGGAAATGATTTCCTTTGGCACCCAAAAGCGTTTGACCCCATTGTTGGCTTGCTTGTTCACCTTGATGGCCACCGCCTTATCATTTTTCTTCTTCTTTAACAAGTATGGTGTGGAGGTCTTCTTGTCCACCTTGTTAGTGTAAGTGTTGGAGAGCTTGCTTGTTTGCTTCTTTCTTTCTTCTTTCTCCTCCCCCATTCTTCATCTTGCACTCATAGGACTTGTGACCTTCCTTGTGGCACACGTAGCAAACCACGGTTTGTCCTTCATCAAGCTTCTTCACTCCCTTGACGGTGTTATCTTGATGAAGTTGGACTTGCTTCATCTTGCCTTTCACTTGAGTCAAGTCCTTGGTGAGGTGAGCTACTTCTTGCTTGAGTTGCTCATTCTCCTTTGCAACCTCTTGTGTGCATGTATCTACAACAACTTTCTCAATACAAACTTGGTTGCACAAAGATGAGTCTAAACATAAGTCATTACAAGAAGTAGAAGCATCATTTTTAGGCATGTTAAAGATAGAGCTTTTATTTTTAGATGCCTTGGTGGGGGTTGTACTAACGGCTTTAAGATTAGCAACTTTATTAGTTAGCTCATCACAATGTTTGCACATGGTTTCCATTTTAGTAAGCAAACTTTTATAAGCATCTTGTGAGCTAGCTAACTTTTCTTTTAATCTTTCATTTTTCTTTACAAGTTGCTCATCATTGATTGTGCATGCATTTGTTGTTGCACTAGCCTTAAGTTGCTCAATTTTAGTAGATAGTTCAACATTAAGATTAGCAAAGTTCTCATATTGTTCAAGCAAAGTTTTGTATGCTTCTTGTGAACTATTTAGCTTTTCTTTTAATTTTCTGAGCTTCTTTTGTTGACTAGTGCAAACTTTAGCATAATTAAGATTTTGTTGTACAATTTCATCATAAGAAGGCATTTCATCATCACTATCACTCTCTCACTAGAGGATGAGCTTTTGTTACCTCATGCCATAAGGCACATACGAGATGAGCTTGATGATGAGTGCTTGCGCCCTCGCCTCTTGTGATGGTGTTCTTCTTCACTTGAAGAATCATCCCATGACCTTATTGATGTGAGGGCTTGGTTCTTGCATGCCTTCTTCTTTGTCTTAGGTGTGGGTTTGTTTGGACAAACTTCCACAAAGTGTCCCAACTCGCCGCATCCATAGCATCCTCTCTTTCTTTGCTCATTTCTTTGATTGGTAAAAATGAGATCTTGGATTTAGATGGGCACGCCCTTGACATTGAGCCTTTGGATCATCTTCTCCACCTTGTTGATTAGTTTGATTGATTCTTTATCAAGGTCGGAGGTGGAGGAGGAAGATTGATCATCTTCACTTGAATCTTCTTCATCATCATCATCGTCCTCATCTTCTTCTTCATCTTCACTTGAGGAGCTTGAGCTTGATCTTGTCCTTCATCTTCTTTTTCTTGCTATATGCAAGAGCTTTGCCTTTGCTTGATGAAGAGGCTTCATCTTGACCCATCTTACATGACATTTCAAATGCCACTATCTTACCAATGACTATGCCTAGAGTCATGGTGCTCAAGTTCTCCATGTTGTGAAGGATGGTGATGATGCTTGCATATTTCTTTTGTGGTAGCACGGAGATGATCTTCCTCACGATGTCTGCATCATCTAGCTTTGTTAATCCTATTGAATGGAGCTCATTGATAATTAGATTCAAGCGAGAATACATATCACGAACAAGCTCATCATCATTCATTGTAAAGGAATCATAATTTTGTTTAGCTAGACAATATTTTTGCTCACGGACATTAGATGTGCCGTCATGGAGCTCTTGGAGTTTTAACAAATTTCATGTGCCGTATTTAAAGTGAACACTTGGTTAAACACATCCATGCTAAAAGATTCAAACAAGCAATTCTTAGCTCTAGCATTGAAATGTATTTCCTTTTCTTCACTCTTTGTAGGTTTATTGGGATTCTTAATGGGTTTCATCCTATCAAGAGTGACTCTCCAAACTCCTAAATCAACTGCCTCAAGGTAGCAAGCCATTCTAGCTTTGTAATAGGGGAAGTTAGTACCATCAAAGTGCAGAGGCCTAGAGGTATCAATCCCAACCACTCTAAATAGCATCGGCTCAATGGCGGTGAAGCCAAAGGTCCAAATTGAGCCAATTAGCTCTGATACCAATTGAAGGGGACCGAGACGCTTAAGAGGGGGAGGTGAATTAGACAACTTAAAACTTTAACTGTAAACTATGGCCTCCTTTTCTACCCCTAGCAAAACCTATGCAAAAGATAAACTATCTAAATGTGTAACTATGGTTTTGCTAGTGTGTTGCTATCTCTACCACAAAAGGAGTAATGTAATCAATGTAAATGCGGAAGCTAAAGAGCAAGGTAGAGATATGCAAACTCCCATCGATGACTCTGGTATTTTTACTGAGGTATCGAGAAGCGCGCAAGCTTCCCCCTAGTCCTCGTTGGAGCCCTTGTAAGGAATCTCTCGCAAGGGCTAAGCTCCTGGTCGGGTAACTCCGTGGATAGCCTCGGGCCTTCCCCACGCTCAAGTTGGTCTCTGATGTGCCTTCCGGCAAGCCTCTCCTGGATGCTACGTGTCGTCTTCACTATCAAGCTTCTAACTGAAACACTGTGGGCCTTATTCCCTCTGGTACACGGTGGTGGCCACACCACAAACGCGGTTGGTGTGATCTCACAAGACTACAAGCCCATCCGATGTACAACAATGGTGCACGCAAGCACCGAGTGGTAAGAGGTATGCAAACCTCACTAAACACTAGGCCTAAACCTAGAGCAAGCGCTTAAGCAGTGGTCTAATCAACCTAAGCACCTCGCAAAGCACCTACGATAATCCCACTTTTCTGCTACTAACCAGACACTGATCATGTCCTGACCGGACACGTCTGGTCATCCCGACCATTGGAGCCACAAACAACTGACTGGACACTACCAGCGTCTGGTCACATGCCATTGGACACGTCCAATCGCATTTTCGCCACTCTAAAACCTCTCTGTACTCGACTGGACTCTACTGTCTTGTGTCTAGTCGATCTACCACCAACGATTGGTCCATCGTCTAGTCACTGCTGCTGCCGAGCCTCTTGATCAGGCATCCGGTCACTATGCTACCAGCGTCCGGTCACTTCTGTGAGCTCGTTTCTTTGTGATCTTGCGTACGGCTTGGTTTCTATCTTCATGCTTGGACTTTGCTTGATATCTTGGGTCTTCTCTTGTGCTTCTAAGGTCTTGCTTATGGTGTTGATCATCAAATCATCACGTTGCCTTCGTCCAAGTCACATCTTGCACCCTATTGACCTACAAAACAATCACTTGCAAATCCATTAGTCGAATTTAGTTGTGTTGGTCATCAAACACCAAAATCCAAAGTAAATGGGCCTAGGGTCCATTTTCCTTACAATCTCCCCCTTTTTGATGATTGATGACAATATGATCAAAGCAAGCATATAATAGAATTTTGAAATTTGAAAACTACCAAAATCCAAAGTAGTAGAATGCCACATGAGGGCTCTTTCGACCCCGTCAGCAGATGATGGACCCGGATTCCACTCGAACATGCTCGTTAGCAAGCTCACCGAGCGCGACACTCAAGCCATTGAGCAAGTGTCGTTAGCTTAGCCCCTCTGGTTGTAGAAACCGAGGATAGGGTGATGCATGAAACACGGCCGACCCCTACTGAACCCCATGGGGCTTTGGAGCTTGAGCCGCCCAATTCTAGATCGAGAGACCAAGGTTTGAAGGCCAGCTTGGGAAGGGCCCAAGGCCACCTCATGTCAAACAAAAGTCAGGGGAGAAAATGCAGATGAGCCCCAATGGCCTTTGCCCATCCCACCTAGAAGTGGACAAGGTCATCTCAACCTTCTCATTTGATCCTAACCTCTAGCCGAGCCCATAGAATCCCCATTAAGGGGGAATCTGTTGGAAGGCGGGTTAAGGAGCAACAGAATGTCACACGAGGGCTTGCCGACCCCATCACCAGTGACAAAAATGGATTCTATTCAAACATGCCCGTTAGCGAGCTCATAGAGCACATCACTCGAGCCATCGAGGCAAGTGATAATAACTCAACCCCTCTGGTTGCGGAAACTATAGACAGAGCGATAGTCACAAAAATGAGCCAACCCTCGACCGAATCCCCGCTACACGTGGGGGCTCGAGGAAGGTGGGACTTGCGAGGAGACCAAACGCTCGGTCATAGAACGATGGCTAAGATCCTAGGGAGGGGGTATGTGCGAATACAAGAGATGCTTTCTCCTACTAAGTTTTGCTATCCTCTCCTCGATTTTCAGTGACATCTGACCATAGCAACGACAAAGGGTTGGATCTCACTCGAGGGCTGATGAAGGTATAAGTACACCTTTTTTGAAACAGTCGCCGCATCTAACCTCTTTCTCATGCTAAGCCTAGCAGCAAGGTTTGTGGAAATGAACAACTAAGCATCCCTGGTTGGACTGCAAAAAGCCTATGCCTTAGTGGCTATGGTGTCTTTGCTCACTAGCATGATCAAAGTTTTGCTCTTACACCTCGGGCCCTACAGTCTTAACAAATGGAAGGGTTAGAATCGTGAGCCCCTTTTTTGCATACAAAAAGGGAAGAAAAGAAGTTCAATCAAACAAAACAAAGTTACGAAATTGTTTTTAAGATACATAAAGGTCATCACTTGTCCATAGATGACACTAATGTTCATCCAACCTATTTGACTAACTAGCCCCTTGAGGGGAGAACTATGTCTTCAACTCTGTCCACCAGGTCCCACGCAAGAGGAGCCACCACCATCTCTATCTCGTCTGGCTCGGAGGCTTCATAGCCAGGTGCAAAACCAAGGCTCATCGTCTCCGAGTTGATGATGTCTGCGTAATGCGAATGAGAAATCACAAAGGCTTGGGTGACCTCGATGCAAAGAGAGTCCCTCTTGAGCTGGCACACCTACACCGTGATATCGATAGCACGGGCCACAAGCGAGCTTGTCCCCTCCAACCGCACCACCTCTAGGTCATTGCAGACCACTTTGAGGGTAGCACTCAGGAGACCGAGCTCATCGCTCTCTGCCTAAAGGTTCCTCCTCACCTCGGTGAGCTCCATAGCCAACCCGATGGAGATGCCCTTGGCCTCCAGCCTCTAGTTTGTCGTAGTTCTGAGCTCGGCCTGGAGGGAGCCAATCCTCTATTGTGCCTCGTCACACTCTCAGATGGCTTGGTCACGCTCCTCATGGGCTATGCTATGCTCCAAGCAAAGTCTCCCCATGGTCTGGAGTAGCTCGTCTCGCTCCTTGCATAGCCAAGTGACTGCCTCGACATCCTAACTCGACATCCATGCCAGGGCCATGAACTTCTCTTTGGCAACTAGCTTCAGCTCCCGCTCCTTCTCGGCCTCAACTAGGAGGTTGAGGATCCGCTAGCGGGTCTCAGCATCCCTCTGGAGTAGTTGGTCCCACTCCCTCTTGACTCTAGTGGCCTTCTCCTCATCTCGCCGCACCCTCACCGATAAGGCCTCCAATGCCTTCTCAGTCTCCTCTTCATGCCGATGGGCCTCAGCCTCCCACCATTAGAGACTGTCTGCCTCCTCGGCTAGGGGAGTTAGCTCGGCCACCCTCTATTGGGCGTTAGCAAGCTAGGCGGCCACATCCCCATGCAGCCGGGCCTCTTCGACAAGGCGGTCCCAACTCTCCTTCTGCGCATGAAGGAACTAGGATTTCTCTTGGCTATGAGTGATAAGGGACTAAAAAAGATGATGGTCAGAACACAAAAATGCACGAAGAAAAAGGAGGGCAAGAGGCAAGGTTGAGTGAATACCCAGCCAGTGGGAACGATGACTTCACGCAGGGCGCCCCTGGCATGGTCTAGGGATTTTAGCGTGGCAGCAATACCCTCATCAAGACTCTCCCACCCCATGCTCTCAGTAGCATCATCTAGGGCAAAGAGTGTCGACGTCAGGTCTTGCAGGTTCATCCACTAGAGCAGGGCTCACCCCACGTGGGCGAATGGCTCCCCCCCAATGTCATGGCCAGGAACAATTCCCCACCGGTCCACTCAGCCATGGCCACAACATCTAGGGACCCCTCGACCGCGTCCCCCTCCGTCCGGCCCACATCAGCCACCATCACTTGGGCCGCTGATGGTGTGGATTGCGCCGCTCCCTCGGGCACCACCATGGCCACATCCGGCTATGCCCAGCTTGTCACAGTCACTGCCACATCCACCTGCATCAGCAGGGCCTCGACCGGTGGCATCGCGCCCACCACAGTTAGTGCCACAAGCGTGAGCGGAAACTCCGTCTACTCCGACATCGACAGCAGAATCACCTCCATCATCGGTTGCTCGGTGACCTCCGAGGGCGCTCCCTCAGCCCCGGCGCTCACTTGTCCCATCGAGGACACAGGTGCCACCACGAGCAGCACCTCATTGGCCGATGACACAGTCGCACCAGCGCCACTCCCGCCTAAGACGGGTGCGACATCAGCCGATGGCCGCTGCCTCACCTAAAGGGCGACGCTCTTCTTAGGTGCTAGCGCCAAAAAGTTGCTCCGTCTCAAGATGCTGCAAGAAAAAAGGCATAAGTCATGCTGAAAAGTGGAGAAAAACAGAGAAAACAGAGGAGTTGATGACTTACATTGACGCTGTTGGATGGTGGATACATTTGGGGGATGAACCCCTAGGTCCCTGCTCCACCTCATTGGGATGGGGCCGTTTTGAGCCCGCCCCTACTCCTGGGCAGAGGGACTCACTTCCCTTGCATCTAGGGGCGCAGCAGCAGAGCCACCCCCCTCCATCGGTACCTCAGGCATGATAGCGGATCTGCCCATCCCTATTGGCTCTTGGGGCATAGCAGTGGAGCCACCCCCTCCATTGGCACCTCGGGCACGATGGTAGATCCGCCCACCCCTGCTGGCTCTTGAGGTGTAGTGGTGGGGCCACCCCCCCTCTGCTAGCACCTCAGGTGCGGTGGCAGATCCGCCCACCCCTACTGGTTCTAAGGGTAGGCCAGCGGTCTGGCCTATCTCCGCCAGCCTCACGGACGCTCTTTCCCCTCCATGATATAGGAAAAGTCCCAACCCCTGCAAGAATGAGCAGGTACTTGTTAGCATGTCCTCACTCTCTAGGCCATCACACTCGGTGTCATCAACTACCTCATCATCTTCTTCCTTGTCGTCATTGTCGTTACTATCTATTTCTTCTCCTCTCTCCCGCACACGCAATTTCTGCTGTTTCTTCTTCCTCTTGTCCTCCTTTGCTTTCCTCTGCCACTTGGCCTTGGCGTGGTTCACTGCCCTCATGGATGGATCCCTCGGCAACAGAGCCAGGAGATCTATGAGGATGAGGTCCCTTTGCTAGTCCTCCAATCTCAATGTTAGTATCAAGGGGTCAAAAGTTCAATTGAAGAAGAAGGCATGAGGAAGAGAAAACTTACAAGGACAATGTACCTTGGTTTTGGCCACATCGAGGGATGCCCCAGCACCGGGTACACAAACTCAAGAGGGGCACCCGCGCTGTCCTAAGAAGGCTCCATCGCCTCCTTGGTGTGTTGTATGACTTTGGAGGGAGAGAGCGCCTCCTCGGCAAGCACCGTCCCATCGAGTGATGCCCCAGGTGCCATCATGTACAGGGTAAGCACACGCCTCATCAGTGGTGCCACCCTCCTCATATGGTAGGTGCTGATGATTCCCAACCCCTTTAGCCCCTTCTCCTTCAGGAAGTGGATGGTGGCAAGATGGGCCTAGATCCTCTTCTTGTCCTTCTCCGGGACGCCCCACTTCCTCCATGAATCTAGGGCTCTTTGATTAAGTGCCTAGTAAACTCTAGCAAGGGGGCGGTGGCATTGTTCTTGAGATAAAATCAATGTGAATGCCACCCCTTGTTGGAGGTCGACAGCCACATTGTCGGGTAGTCACCGACTCGGTTATTCCAAAGCTGGATGCCGGCGCATCCCATCAGCACATTCAGCTCCTGCCTCTTCTCCCTCTTCTTCTGGAGGGTGATGACAAAGAAGTGCCACCACAGATCAAAGTGGGGCTGATCCCCAGGAATCCCTCACACAGGTGATGAACGCCACCATGTGTTGGATCCCATTGGGGTTGAGGTGTTGCAGCTCTATCTTGTAATAGTGCAGTAGTCCTCGAAGGAATCTATGGGTGGGGGTAGCGAACCCATGCTCATGGAAGCGCACGAATGAGATGACATAGCCATTGGGTGGCAACAGCACATCCTCCTCGCTAGGTAGCCGCCACTCCTCGATGGCATTGCGCGCGCAGAGAAGACCGTGGTAGACAAGGCCCTCCAGGTGCTAGAGGGTGATTTTAGAGCGGCACCATGGCTCCATTGGAAGATGAGGGTGGGTGGATGCAAACTTGATGATGGCTGAGACGTGGATGCGGGGTGCTTAGGCGATTGGTGATGGAGGTCGTAGATGTAAAGGCAAAGAGGCAAAGTATGAAACCCTAGGGGTGAACCTTTTGGTTTTATAGGGGCAAGGGATGCGAGGAAACAAACTGTCTGCCTAGACCTCCACGCCTCCCATGATCTACCACAATGTCATGTAGCGGGATACGTGCACGCAATATCTATCCTTTCCTTCGGGAAACTCGCTGAACGTTTTGCCTCCCCAGGCGGACTAGGACTCGTTATGAGTATGAGGAATATGGATCGAAAGCGCATCTATGGCCCATCTGGGCCTAGGAGTCCGATGGTTGGCCCATCAATGGGTCCAACAGCCGCTCCAAACACCCCTATGACAAAGGGTGGAAAGAGCTGGGCCTTGCAAGTGGCCAACGCCTAGGCACACAAATGCCACGGGCATCTCGGCCCACGATTAAGTCTCAGTCAAGCTTACCCTGATTAGATCCCCGCAAACAGGATACCAGGACCCCAATTGAACTATCCAGCTAACAAACCACCAAAACTCACGACCACACCCGCGAAGGGTCTGACCTTGGCAAAAATGTCGTAGAACCGACCAATTTATAAGAGTACAAGTACAATGGCAGCCCGCAAGTGGTCGCACTGTCATACTTGAACCCATATAAACCCGGTAGTCCGTCGAGTACCACGACGGGTCTCGATAAACGATTTACAACAACCAAGATCGTACATGATTCAACATACATGCCACATATTACATAAAGTTCACAGATACATTTCATCATCAGAGTACGAATAAAAGTTATTACAAACCGAGTTTGATAGATAAAGCGGAAGCAATTAAGTTTAAAAATAAAGTTTCCAACATAGTTTGATACAGTGCCAAGTAGGATCACAGTCCACAAAAGCAAAGAGAGGGATTAATAAAGAAGCCTGCCCAAGGCTTACTCCTCATCCACGGTGGGATAGAAGCAACTCTTGCAATAACCATGATACACAGTGCCATCTACAACAATGGGAAATAAAACCTTGAGTACGAGAAGGTACTTAGCTAGACTAACCCGTCGTAAACCATAAATAGAATGACTCCAAGGATTATGCAAGGCTGTATAAGTGGAGATAACTTGACAACATTTTGCATAAAATCAATTGACTCATTGTACAATTATGATTCCTTTATCAAGTTAATTATAACTATACATTTCTAGATTAGCAACTATCCTATGCCAAACATGTGGTATATCATTTAAAAGCATACAATAGTAACCATAGCAAGTATTGTAATTCCATATTCATCCAAACCATCATGTTCCATAACACAGTTACTACGATGTTGGGACTAGCCAAGTTTCTCACTATCCGGGAGAGATGGTGATTCGAATCGATTTCAACCAGCTAGGAATTTATTCCTAACACAAACCCAGGCATACTGCGTGAAGGCAGCCTTAGGTCACCTTTGGTACAACTCAAGTCTACATTTCATGGGTCCATACTGCACCGCACAATCTCGAACACTAGATGCTAGGATGTTCAGGCCTAGCGTGCCCTTGGGCTCAGTCTGATTGTTCCCAGAAGGAGCGCACAACAAAACGGGTCCTGGCCTGAGTTGAATTACTCGGCTTCGCGGTCAGAATGAGTTATCCGGCCAGCTAAGTGAGAGGCATGCGTTCAATCTTGTCAGAAGCGCCAACAATGGTACGGTCCTTAATCGACACAGATGGGGATAGATCCACACCCAAGACCTCCATGTCTCATTGCTTCTCTATCGACATCCCGCCTGGTCTTGATTCTCTTTTACCCTATGGTTCTGTTCCACGATAGCAAATATAGCCAACCGTGCTCTGGTATCCACCTATATCTTGCAGGTGATAGGACATCACCCGACTTCTACCGGTCTAAGCATGTCTAAGCATATATTCGATCCTGGACCTATACCGGTTAAAGGTGTAATATCTGGATAAGGAATGTATATGCATCAAGTGGTTCCATTCAACTCTTATAACCTAATGTATCAATCATAAGTACTTAAGTAATCATTTGTAAAATACTAGGAGACTTAGAATGCTCCGGGGCTTGCCTTGCAGAAAGGAAGTAGGGCGGTGGTCAGGACACTCCGAAAGCTCTTCAGGATTCTGTTCCACGCCTTTGGGAGCTGCGGCTTGAGGATTCTCCTGCTGGTCCCCTTCCTCTATCTCGTCGAATTCCAGCAACGTTATCTCTTCCTCTGATCCTAGATGCATGAATATAGCATAAAATATTGCGAATGCATATGTTAACAAGTGCATCATGTTTATTGAGTAGGTGCATATCTCTTCTCGATTATTCAATTAACTACTTCCACCATGCATCTACTATATCACAAAACAGCAGCTACTTGTTTCACTCATAACTAGAGTTCTACTAATCCAAATGCAGTAATCCTAGACTTTCTGGAAAGCTTATCAAATTATCTACAACTTTGTTATTAACCATTTTTACAGCAAACATCATCCATATCATGCAACTTAACAAACTACAGAATCTGTCCGGAATCCTTTTAAATTTGCATTTTAAAGCAACGATACTTCTACTTCATGTAATCACTCAAAATTTTACAACATAAAGCCTATCAACAGTTTAAGCATACCAAATACATTCAAGACAATATAATGGTGAAGCCCAAACTATTTCTTTGTATGCCTTTATTATTTTATTTAGATATTTAGGTTAAATAATAAACATATATCAAATGTGCATCATAAATTCTTAAAAATTTATAGTGCCTTACTAATGCTATCAAAGGACTACTGTAAAAGTTTCATGCCATTTTATTCAATAAAACACTCTATACCAAAATGATATGATAGAAAGGCCTAAAGTAGCATAAATAGAAAATCCTAGTGAAAAGTGTCAAGCAATAGATTTCCTATTTTTCTTAGTGTCCTTATGGTACTAGGATTACCCCCAACAAATTTCATGAATTTTGGATTCATAAATAATTTATAAAAATTCATACAAGGATTCACTATTTATAAAAGAAAAATCTATAACTACAAATCTACACATTCACTGATCCTCAAATTTTTACCAGAGTTCATACATGACAAGAATAGCTTACCAAAAAAATTTCATAATTTTTGGGGAACAGGAACTCTAGATATAAAATAAACAAATTTGCATGCATTCAAAAACACATTTCAAATCTCTATTTTAATCTCCCAAAATTTCTACTGTAAATATCAAGAATATATTTTTCCTAAATACTACACTTCCTAAGGAACACTACACAATTTATTGCACAATTTTTGAAGCAACCAAATTGGAGATATAAAAATTACAAAACAATTCAAAATCTGGAATCAAATGACCTAGCTTTCAAATACAGAGTCGCTGACCGGTGGGACCCGTTGGTTAGAGGACCCCACATGTCATCGACTCAAAATAGGGCAGCTACACTGCGCTATGGTGGCGCGGCCAAAGCTCGCCGACGGTGAACTTGCCGGCGGTGACATCATCACACGATGATCTACTTGATCTAGCGCATCGATTGAGCTACGTGGGTGGCATTCTTGTCAGTGCTAGCAATGGCGGCGGCGGCCATGGCGGGGCGAAGGTGAGGGTCGACGGTGAGACATCGGTGAAAGCTACGGCGGCTTAATCAAACGCTACGCCAAGCATCTACGGACTACAAGGAAGCTATTGCGCGTGCTCTCGTGGCCTGGGGTGGTCTGGTTAGGTGGGACCATGGTGACGGAGGTTGGCGGCGGAGCTCAGGTGAGGCTGTGCGCGGGGCTAGGGCTTACTGAGCTTGAACAGCGGGTACTGGCTAGCGCAGGGAGTCGCTGGGAAGGCAGTGATGCTGTTACGGTGACAAATGGGTGGCTTAGCGCTAGCTTGAGCTAGCTATGGCAACGGTAGAGGTGGGACGAGCTCGGCTATCGCTACAGCGAGGAAGGAGGCCGAGGCGAGGTGAAAGGCATGCTTTGGTAGTGCGGGCAAGTGCGGGCGATGTTAAGGCGTGCTCTGGCCTAGCCTAGCCACACGCGGCGAGGCGCCGGTGACGCGCGGCCGTTGCCAGCCACCACGCGGCGCGTGACAACTGACGCTGGTCGGCCACCACGTCCTGATTCAGTCGGTTTAGAACCCTAATGGGACGCCTGACAGCCGGTTTTCATGACGATGCAGCTGCTAATCCGTGGCTCCAACTCGTAAACCGTCTTAACAACAATCATAGCCCTATGTACCAGCTACAATTTTCTTTCAGTGAACTCATGCTAAATCACGACCGAGACTGAGTAAAATCACCCCCAAAGTCAGCCTGTCAGTCGATTAGTGAACACGACTTAGAAAATTTTTGTTAAGTCATGAGATGTTGATTTTTCTGATTCTTGTGAGACCAATTCAAGCATGTTAGAAGCTAAATCAGTCAATGACCCAAAAATAAAAGTTGTTCCTTATTGCAATTACTACAACTTTGCTTTAGTGATCTCCTCCATGCAAGGTCTCTAACACCTAGTTCAAAATTGGTCAAACATGTCACATTTAAAGAGTGGTGTGCTTCAAACCATGGCTTAATGACCTATTTATCCCTAACCATGAACATCAAAGTTGTTCATAATAATACTCTAAACATGTTTAAGCAATTTGCAAGGTCATTCAATCATTTCATGTAATAGTCACTCATAGAGCTATTTAGTGTAATCACATGAAAGCTTAAGTGCTGGTTCATGAAAGGTGACCATGAACAAAGTCCTATTTGCTAACCTAGGTGTTGCTACATGTTTGTGTGACTCACATCCACCAAGTACATGTGTCCACTCATGATCATATGCATAAACACATGGAGACATGAAATAACAAGAAAAGTTGCATATGTTCTAGGAAACATGCGATAACAAGCAAGTGTTGCAGATGTTTCAATCAAAGGTTTCAATTGTAAATGATGGTTTATGAATGCCTGATGCTCATGCTCATGTTATGCAAGTCAAGTTATGCAAGGCTAACACCTGAGGTGTTACAGCCCCTCCCCCTTATAAAAATCTCATCTTGAGATTTGCAAGACCTACCATTCTTGGAAAAAGGCGGGATAGACTTCTTGTAAATAATCTTCTCTTTCCCATATAGTATCTTGTTCACTATGATTGTTCCATACCACCTTATAGAACTTAATAATCTTTCTCCATGGTACTCTCTCCATCTCCTCTAATACTCGAATTGGCTTTTCTTCATAGGTCAAATCCGATTGAAGCTGCACGTTGGTGGGTGCAATAGCTTCCTCAAGTACTCGAAGACATTTCTTCAACTGAGAAACCTGGAACACATCAAATATTGCACTCATCTCTGGTGGAAGTTGTAACTTATACGCAACATTTCCTTTTCATTCCAAAATTTTGTATGGCCCTACATATCTTGGTGAAAGCTTCTTTTTCATCCCAAATCTCTTCACACCTTTCATGGGTGATACTCTCAAGTATACATAGTCACCCACTTCAAAAGGCAGTAGTCTTCTTCTTCTATCAGCATAACTCTTTTGTCTTGATTGAGCTGTCTTCATATGTTGTTGGATGATACGTACTTGCTCTTCGGCTTCATTGACAAAGTCAATACCAAAGTATCTCCTTTCACCAGGCTCAATCTAATTCAATGGAGTTCTACATTTTCTGCCATACAAGGCTTCAAATGGAGCCATCTTGATACTCGCTTGATAACTATTGTTATAGGAGAACTCAGCTAAAGGTAACCATTTCTCCCATGAACCTTTTGAAGATATAACACAAGCTCTAAGCAAATCTTCTAGGATTTGGTTCACTCGCTCTGTCTGTCCTAAAGTTTGTGGATGGTATGCCGAACTTCTGATTAGCTTGGTTCCCAAAGCCTGGTGTAAGTGCTCCCATAAACAAGCTATGAACTATGGTCCTCAATCTGAGATTATAGTCCTGGGTACTCCATGCAGTCTCACGATCTGGGAAACATATATCTCCGCGTATTTCCCAACTATATACCGTGTGTTTACGGGTATAAAGTGTGCTGACTTGGTGAGATGATCAACAATAACCCATATTGAATCATGACCTTTTGGTGTCATTAGAAGGCCTATGATAAAGTCCATGCTGATTTCCTCCCATTTCCAACATAGAATAGGCAATGGCTGAAGTAATCCGGCAGTTTCATATGGATAGCTTTTACTCTACTGCAGTTATCACACCTAGCAACATAGGCTGCGATCTCTTTCTTCATCTTAGTCCACCAAAAATGGGTTTTCAATTCTTGGTACATTTTACTACTACCTAGATGGATAGATAATTTGGACGAGTGAGCTTCATCAAAAATTTGATTCCTTAGCTCATGGTCTTTTGGTACCACAAGTCAGTCCTCAAACCATAGTACACCCCTTTCATCCAATCTGAAGTGCTTAGTTTCCTGCTCTTGCATTTTTCTCTTGATGTGACTTATTCCTACATCTGTCTGCTGTAGCTCTATGATTTTGCTCTCAAGTGAACAACTGATCGTGATATTGTGTAGTACAATAGGATGTAACAAGTTGAATCCATCTTCCAATAAGGCTTCTGTAGTGTTGCAATGAGACTTCCGACTAAGTGCATCGGCTACTACATTTGCTTTACCCGGATGGTAATGCACTTCTAAATTGTAGTCCTTAATTAGCTCTAACCATCTTCGTTGTCTCATGTTTAGCTCTGGTTGGGTAAAGATATACTTGAGACTTTTGTGGTTAGTATATATATGACATACATTGCCCAACAAATAATGTCTCCATATCTTTAATGCATGAACAACTGCTGCAAGTTCTAAATCATGTGTAGGGTAGTTGACTTCATGTTTTCTCAATTGCCGAGAAGCATATGCAATAACTCTTCCTTCTTGCATAAGCACACATCCCAAACCTATTCCCGATGCATCACAAAATACATCAAAAGGCTTTTCAATGTCTGGTTATGCCAGCATAGGTGCTGTAGTCAACAAAGTTCTGAGGGTGTGAAAAGCTATTTCACATTCTAGTGTCCATTTGTACTTCTCATCTTTCTGAAGTAGCCTGGTCATAGGCTTAGCTATCTTTGAGAAATCTAGAATGAAACGACGATAATATCCTGCTAACCCTAGAAAACTCCGAACTTCATGAACTGAAGTTGGGGCTTTCCAATCCATGACCTCTTGTACTTTTGATGGGTCCACAGAGATTCTATCTCTTGATAAGATGTGACCTAAGAAAGGTACTTTGCTCAACCAAAATTCACATTTGCTAAACTTTGCATATAGCTTATGCTCCCTCGGTCTGGATAGGACAATCCTCAGATGTTCTTCATGATCCATCTCATTTTCTGAATAAATCAATATATCATCGATAAACACGACCATGAACTTGTCAAGCTCGGGCATGAATACCAAGTTCATCAGGTACATGAAGTAGGCTGGAGCATTTGTTAGTCCGAAAGACATAACCAAATACTCATATAAGCCGTACCTAGTAGAGAAAGCAGTTTTAGGTATATCCTCTGGTCTGATCTTTATCTGATGGTAGCCTGATCTCAAGTCAATTTTGGAGAATACCTTTGCCTTCGCTAGCTGATCGAACAAGATGTCAATGCGAGGCAATGGATATTTGTTCTTGATGGTCACCACATTGAGTGGTCTATAATCTACACACATTCTCAGTGACTTGTCCTTCTTTTTCACAAACAAGGCTGGACATCTCCACGGAGATGAGCTAGGTTGGATAAGACCCTTGTCCAATAGATCTTGCAATTGAACCTTAAGTTCCGCTAACTCATTGGGTGGCATTCTATAGGGCCTTCTTGACATGGGTGCCATACCTGGTACCAACTCAATCTTAAATTCCACCTCCCTATCAGGTGGTAAGCCTGGTAATTCTTCTAGAAATACATCCGGAAACTCACAAACCACTGGGATATCACAAATTGTGGTGGTTTGGATAGCACAAGCTAAATGTTGGAGTTCAAAATTGTGGGAGAGTGGTACTAGAAAAGCATTCCCTCCCATGGGTTCTCTCAACATAATAGTGCGGGTGCTAGTGTCAATAAGAGCACCATGATACTTTAGCCAATTCATGCCTAAGATTACACTTATCGATAACCCGGGCAATATTATCAAATCTATTGTGTACTCCCTCCCTTGTATAGAGATGAGCACATTTTTTACTATCTTTTTGGTAGTAACAGTACCCCCTACTGAACTTATGTTATAACCCCCTTTGCTTACTTCAATTATTTCTTGATCATGTCTAGATGCAAATGCTTGACTCATAAATGAATGAGAAGCTCCCAAATCAAATAAAACAACAGCGGGATGCTTGTTGACGAGAAACATACCAGCCGTGACAACTTCTCCAGCGGGTACTTCCTCAACAGCGGTATAATGCATGTATCCCAGACGTGCCCTTGTGTTCGCCTGCCTCTGATTGTTCTGATTTGGGTTGCCATTCTTCTTGGGGTGGGGGCACTCTTTGGCCCAATGACCCATTTGGTTGCAGTTGAAACATGGCTGATTATTCCGAGGTCCTATGGAGCTTCCCTGACTGCCAATCCCTTTTGGTAAGGCAATAGTGAATGCCTTACAAAATGGTTTCTGTGGCCTGTTATTCTGAGCCTTAGGTGGTGGAGGCCTAAACTTGGGTGTAGGTGGACGGAATTGTGGCCTAGCTATGATAAGCGCTTTCGACTGGGAAGATCCGGAGGCACCTGCCTCATATGCCCTCTTGCGACCCTTAGCAACGGCATGCATGTTGTTGTGGTTTTCTTGGGTCAAGGCATCACTAATAAACTCATTGTACGTGGCACATCTAGAATTGGCCATGGTCTTCATCAGTTTGGTACCCAGACCCCGTTTGAAACTCTCTATCTTTTTCTCCTCAATATCCACAAAACCTGGAGCATACCTGGACAGGTTGTTGAATGCATGCATATATTCTGTGAGAGTCTTCGTTCCTTGAGTGAGCCTCATGAATTCGGCCGCTTTCATGCGCATTAGGCCCGGGGGAATATGATGTTCCCTAAAAGCTAGCTTGAACTGTTCCCAGGTCACTCATGCATTAGCAGGCAGGGATGACAAGAAATGTGTCCACCAGATCCCTGCTGGTCCTTGCAACTAATGAGATGCATACTCAGCTTTCAGATGCTCTGTGACCCTCAGCAGACAAAATTTTTGCTCAATGGTATTGAGCCACTCGTCAACCTGCAGTGGTTCCTCAGCCACCTTGAAGATTAGAGGCTTCGTATCCAGAAATTCCTTGAATGTACTATGCTAATTTGGCTCGGCCCCTGGTTGATGTGGGTGGCCATGGGCGGTGTTTTGCACGATGAGGCGCAAAGCTTCTTCCATTGTCCTTTGGCTCCCCAAGAACTGGGTAAAGAACTCCTGAGCAGACGGCAGCGGCGGTGGTGGTAAGTCATCATTATTGCCATCTTGGCTACCACCAGCTCCAGCATGGGTGCGCGTCATCTGCGAAGTTACAACAATAAGCGATTATTGGTTGACGTCAAGAGATTGCAGATGAATCATATTCATGCCAAACTGAAATTACTGGAGAAAATTGTCAAATTCACAATAAAAATAGTCATAACAATTCATTCTCACAACATGACATCACCAATTTGATCGCTCATCGGACTCATAGCACGTGCACATTTAAATCATGATCACCAACAAAAGACTGGAATAGCATTGATGTGCAACCAAACGTGCGATAGTCATGTGATTAACAATATTACATGATAGTCGGATTACTAATACCAAATTTGAACTATAGGTCCATTACATGAATAAAGGTGATACATTAGCCCTTCTACTCAGTACTAAGTGATCTAATCCTCATCATGATCACTATCGAGGTCAGACGTAGGATCATCTCCTTCCTCAGGCTCCACTTCTTCCTCTTCCTCGTCCTCCTCTGGATCCATCTCTGCAGCTCCAGGCAGAACATAAGGGTGGAGCTAGTTATTCAGCTGATGAACCTCCTCATGTAGGTTGTCATTGTATTCTTCCGCATTGGCCAGCTACTGCTCTAGCTCAAACTGTCGAGCTCTCAGAACATCTTCTCTAGACCAGGCTGCATTCCTCTGGTGAGTTAACTGAGCCATCTCTACATTGAGCCTCTCAATCTCGGCGTCGTGCTCCCTCTGAAGCTGACGTCAGTCCTCGTGGGCATGACCAAGAGCACCAGACACACATCTGAGGCTACCTTCTACTCCATCTAACACCTTCATCACTACGAACATGGCGGTCATGGTAGGGTTATCACTGTTCTGCCCTTCTGCTGCACCAATCTCTAAAGATCTTCCTCTTGCCTGCTGCCATGAGTTAGTGGAGAGGTTGCCCCTCAGAAAGACTCTAACCAAAGCGGCTGCCAGCTCCTGAGAAAAATGATCCATGATATCTCTTAGTATCCTAAAGGCTACCCTGCCAGCTGCTTCTTCAGCAGTCCGGCCAGTTGACTCATAACACCAACCTGTCCACTCAGAATCGTCACCTCGGGGATGAACAACGGCCTCCATAGTAACCAAGAGACCTTCCCCCAACTGCTTATTCGCCCAGAAGTAGCGGGGTTCCATTCCATCAGGATAGCCTACATAGCTGAGCACTCTCCACAAGAGTGTAGGCATCCCAAACTCTCCAAGAAACGTGTGACGTTGATGGGTACGTGGAGTAAGCTAACGGCTAGGAGCTCTGCCTCCGGTGGACTTGCGAGCGGTCTGCTTTGTGCGTGCCATCTGCACCATTAACATGTACCACTTGGTGAGAGACTAGGCCATAATGGAGAAGAGTTACATATTTGAGTAAGAATTTTATAAAGAGAGGAACAATTTAATTATGGGAATAGTAATTATCATGATGCATGCTCATTCCGTACGTCCTCACAAACTTAGGAAAAATTTGTTTCTAACGGTAGACATGGTGGCATACATATGTTCTCTCATAAATAGCGTAACTAGTCGAGCTACACGTTTCGTTGTTAGTGTACCTGCATAAGAATTTCATTTCAACCCTAAACCCATAATGAAATATGCAGAATGTAATTGTAAATACTTCCATATATGTATACCCATACATATACTTCCGTATTAATCTACCCGACCATAATTTAAACCCACAATTAAATACGTACCATATACACATGAAAGCATGCATACATAGCCGTACCAAAGCTAACTCTCCCCGACCACACGCTCACATCTTGCAGTCATACACTCATCATCTTACCTTGGCGTAGAGGCATTTGATCCATACATTACCACTCAAGTGAATGGCATCCATACAATAGCACGCCGTATGGACGACGAAGTAAAACCCCCCCATGTTAGTACTTAAATAGCCACCTAATAGTCCTTAATTTGGGCATAAGGAAAGTGATCATTGGCACACTTTAGATTTCAAATACCTATTATTATAACTATTAGTTGCTAGTGAAGGGTTTTTGGAAACAAAACTTTTGTTTTAAATACACATGTGACAATTAATGTTGAATCTTGCTCTGATACCAGCTGTCATAGAACCGACCAATTTATAAGAGTATAAGTACAATGGCAGCCCGCAAGCGGTCGCATTGTCATACTTGAACCCATATAAACCCGATAGTCCATCGAGTACCACGATGGGCCTTGATAAACGATTTACAACAACCAAGATTGTACATGATTCAACATACATGCCACATATTACATAAAGTTCATAGATATATTTCATCATCAGAGTACGAATAAAAGTTATTACAAACCGAGTTTGATAGATAAAGCGGAAGCAATTAAGTTCGAAAATAAAGTTTCCAACATAGTTTGATACAGTGCCAAGTAGGATCATGGTCCACAAAAGCAAAGAGAGGGATTAATAAAGAAGCCTACCCAAGGCTTACTCCTCATCCACGGTGGTATAGAAGCAACTCTTGCAATAACCATGATACACAGTGCCATCTGCAACAATGGGAAATAAAACCCTGAGTACGAGAAGATACTCAGCTAGACTTACCTATCGTAAACCAGAAATAGAATGACTCCAAGGATTATGCAAGGCTGTATAAGTGGAGATAACCTGACAACATTTTGCATAAAAGCAATTGACTCATTGTATAATTATGATTCCTTTATCAAGTTAATTATAACTATACATTTCTAGATTAGCAACTATCCTGTGCCAAACATGTGGTATATCATTTAAAAGCATACAATAGTAACCATAGCAGGTATTGTAATTCCATATTCATCCGAACCATCATGTTCCATAACATAGTTACTACGATGTTGGGACTAGCCAAGTTTCTCACTATCCGGGAGAGATGGCGATTCGAATTGATTTCAACTAGCTGGGAATTTATTCCTAACACAAACCCAGGCATACCGCGTGAAGGCAACCTTAGGTCACCTTTGGTACAACTCAAGTCTACATTTTGCAGGTCCGTACTATGCCACACAATCTGGAACACTAGATGCCAGGACATTCAGGCCTAGCCTGCCCTTAGGCTCAGTCTGATCGTTCCCCGGAAGCAGCGCACAACAAAACGGGTCCCGGCCTGAGTTGAATTACTCGGCTTCGCGGTCGGAACGAGTTATCCGGCTAGCTAAGTGAGAGGCATGCGTTCAATCTTGTTAGAAGCGCCAACAATGGTATGGTCCTTAATCGACACAAACGGGGATAGATCCACACCCAAGACCTCCATGTCTCGTTGTTTCTCTATCGACATCCCGCCCGGTCTTGATTCTCTTTTACCCCATGGTTCTATTCCATGATAGCAAATATAGCCAACCGTGCTCTGGTATCCACCTATATCTTGCAGGTGACAGGACATCACCTGACTTCTACCGGTCTAAGCATGGCTAAGCATATATTCGATCCTAGACCTATACCGGTTAAAGGTGTAATATCTGGACAAGGACTGTATATGCATCAAGTGGTTCCATTAAACTCTTATAACCTAATGTATCAATCATAAGTACTTAAGTAATCATTTGTAAAATACTGGGAGACTTAGAATGCTCTGGGGCTTGCCTCATAGAAAGGAAGTAGGGCGGTGGTCAGGACACTCCGAAAGCTCTTCAGGATTCTGTTCCACGCCTTCAGGAGCTGCGGCTTGAGGATTCTCCTGTTGGTCCCCTTCCTCTATCTCGTTGAATTCCAGCAACGTTATCTCTTTCTCCAATCCTAGATGCATGAATATAACATAAGATATTGCGAATGCATATGTTAACAAGTGCATCATGTTTATTGAGTAGGTGCATATCTCTTCTCGATTATTCAATTAACTACTTCCACCATGCATCTACTATATCACAAAACAGCAGCTACTTGTTTCACTCATAACTAGAGTTCTACTAATCCAAATGCAGTGATCCTAGACTTTCTGGAAAGCTTATCAAATTATCTACAACTTTGTTATTAACCATTTTTACAGAAAACATCATCCATATCATGCAACTTATCAAACTACAGAATCTGTCCAGAATCCTTTTAAATTTGCATTTTAAAGCAACGATACTTCTACTTCATGTAATCACTCAAAATTTTACAACATAAAGCCTATCAACAGTTTAAGCATACCAAATACATTCAAGACAATATAATGGTGAAGCCCAAACTATTTCTTTGTATGCCTTTATTATTTTATTTAGATATTTAGGTTAAATAATAAACATATATCAAATGTGCATCATAAATTCTTAAAAATTTATAGTGCCTTACTAATGCTATCAAAGGACTAATGTAAAAGTTTCATGCCATTTTATTCAATAAAACACTCTATACCAAAATGATAAGACAGAAAGGCCTAAAGTAGCATAAATAGAAAATCCTAGTGAAAAGTGTCAAGCAACATATTTTCTATTTTTCTTAGCATCCTTATGGTACTAGGATTACCCCCAACAAATTTCATGAATTTTGGATTCATAAATAATTTATAAAAATTCATACAAGGATTCACTATTTATAAAAGAAAAATCTATAACTACAAATCTACACATTCGCTGATAATAGCTTACCACAAAATTTTCATAATTTTTGGGGCACAGGAACTCTATATATAAAATAAACAAATTTGCATGCATTCAAAAACACATTTCAAATCTCTATTTTAATATCCCAAAATTTCTACTGTAAATGTCAAGAATATATTTTTCCTAAATACTACACTTCCTAAGGAACACTACACAATTTATTGCACAATTTTTGAAGCTACCAAACTGGAGATATAAAAATTACAAAACAATTCAAAATCTAGAATCAAATGACCTAGCTTTCAAATACAGAGTCGTTGACCGGTGGGACCCGTTGGTTAGAGGACCCCACATGTCATCGACTCGAAATAGGGCAGCTACGCTACGCTACGTTGGCGTGGCCAAAGCTCGCTGACGGCGAACTTGCCGATGGTGACATCATCACATGATGATCTACTCGATCTGGAGCATCCATTAAGCTACGTGGGTGGCCTTCTCATCGGTGCTAGCAACGGCGGTGGTGGCCATGGCGGGGTGAAGGTGCGGGTCGACGGTGAGACGCCGGTGAAAGCTACGGCGGCTCAATCAAACGCTACGCCGAGCATCTACGGACTACAAGGAAGCTATTGCGTGCGCTCTCATGGCCTGGGGTGGTCTGGTTAGGTGGGACCATGGCAACAGAGGTTGGCGGCGGAGCTCAGGTGAGGCTGTGCGCGGGGCTAGGGCTTACCGAGCTTGAACAGCGGGCACTGGCTGGCGTAGGGAGTCGCTGGGAAGGCAGTGATGCTGTTGCGGTGACAAATGGGTGGCTCAGCGCTAGCTTGAGCTGGCTATGGCGACGACGGAGGTGGGACGAGCTTGGCTATCGCTGTGGCGAGGAAGGAGGCCGAGGCGAGGTGAAAGGCGTGCTCTGGCAGTGCGGGCGAGTGTGGGCGATGTTAAGGCACGCTCTGGCCTGGCCTAGCCACACGCGGCGAGGCACCGGTGATGCGCGGCCATTGCCAGCCACCACGCGGCGTGCGACGACTGATGCTGGTCGGCCACCACGTCCTGATTCAGTTGGTTCAGAACCCTAATGGGACGCCTGACAGCCGGTTTTCATGACGATGCAGCTGCTAATCCATGGCTCCAACTCATAAACTGTCTTAACAACAATCATAGCCCTATGTACCAGCTACAATTTTCTTTCATTGAACTCATGCTAAATCACGACCAAGACTGAGCAAAATCACCCCCAAAGTCAGCCTGTCAGTCGGTCAGTGAACATGACTTAGAAAAATTTTGTTAAGTCATGAGATGTTGATTTTTCTGATTCTTGTGAGACCAATTCAAGCATGTTTGAAGCTAAATCAATCAATGACCCAAAAATAAAAGTTGTTCCTTATTGCAATTACTACAACTTTGCTTTAGTGATCTCCTCCATGCAAGGTCTCTAATACCTAGTTCAAAATTGGTCAAACATGTCACATTTAAATAGTGGTGTGCTTCAGACCATGGCTTAATGACCTATTTACCCCTAACCATGAACATCAAAGTTGTTCATAATGATACTCTAAACATGTTTAAGCAATTTGCAAGGTCATTCAATCATTTCATGTAATAGTCACTCATAGAGCTATTTAGTGTAATCACATGAAAGCTGTGTTGGTTCATGAAAGGTGACCATGAACAAAGTCCTATTTGCTAACCTAGGTGTTGCTACATGTTTGTGTGACTCACATCCACCAAGTACATGTGTCCACTCATGATCATATGCATAGACACATGGAGACATGAAATAACGAGAAAAGTTGCATATGTTCTAGGAAACATGTGATAACAAGCAAGTGTTGTAGATGTTTCAATCAAAGGTTTCAATTGTAAATGATGGTTTATGAATGCCTGATGCTCATGCTCATGTTATGCAAGTCAAGTTATTCAAGGCTAACACCCAAGGTGTTACAAAAAAGGGAATTGCCATCCCTAGAGCACACCGTGGGTGACAAGAGTAAGCCAGGGTCTGTAGAGTCCTCCCTTTCGAAAAACCCTTCGAAGGAGTATTCTACTCCTCTGTAGGCTTGGGGGCTACACCCACCGGGTGCGCTCACGCGCACCCACTGGCAAGTCGAAAAAACCTTCAAAGAAGTATTCTACTCCTCCACAGGGTCGGGGGCTACGCCCACTGGGTGCGCTCATGCACACCCGATGGCAAGTCGAAAGATCCCCCAGACGATTCTACTCGAATTGCCTAAGGGCTTGGGGGCTACTATCAGGGACCAATAGTAGGGTACCCAAAGAGGAGGAGTTGATACCCATCAATGCTAACTCATCAGAGCGATCAAGAACATGACTACATTTCTTAGTAGGCTCTATCTCATCCAAACCACCAAGATGGCAGGCTCCGTTTCGCTCGATTGTCCAACCTCTGAGGGTTGGGAACGCCTTAGGCCAACCCTCGAGGGGTGGCTCCACCTCGCCCGACGTTTGAGGGCTGGCTCCACCTTGCCCAATGTCTAGGGGCTAGCTCTGCCTCACCCAACATCTGAGGGGTGGCTCCACCTTGCCTGACATCTAAGGACTAGCTCTACCTTGCCTGACCCTTGAGGGATGGCTCTACCTCACCCAACACCCAAGGGGTTGCTCCACCTCACATGACCCCTAAGTACTAACCTTTCTCATTTATGTCATCCATTGAACCAAAGAAGATAGATGAAGCTTTGAAGGATGTTGATTGGGTAAATGCTATGCATGAAGAGCTAACACAACTTCACAAGAAATCAAGTATGGGAGTTAGTTCAGAGACCTAAGGATCATAATAATGGGTCTTTCGGAACAAGCAAGATCAAGATGGAATAGTTGTAAGGAACAAAGCAAGATTAGTGGCTCAAGGTTACACTCAAGTTGAAGGTCTTGACTTTAGAGAAACATATGCCCTGGTTGCAATATTGGAAGCAATTAGGATCTTGTTAGCCTATGCTTGTGCCCACAATATCAAGTTGTACCAAATGGATGTGAAGAGTGCATTTCTAAATGGGTACATCAATGAGCTTGTGTATGTTGAGCAACCTCCTAGTTTTGAAGATGAGATGAAACCCAACCATATCTACAAGTTGAGAAAGGCTTTGTATGGATTAAAGCAAGCACCTAGAGCATGGTATGAGAGATTGAGAGATTTCCTACTCTCTAAGAGATTTAAGATGGGAAAGGTTGGCACCACTCTCTTCACCAAGAAGCTAGGCAATGACTTGTTTGTGTTGCAAATCTATGTTGATGACATTATTTTTGGATCAACCAATCAAGATTTTTGTGAGGAGTTTGGAAAGATGATGGCAAGTGAATTTGAGATGTCTATGATTGGAGAGCTTAGTTACTTGCTTGGTCTTCAAATCAAGCAAATGAAGAATGGCACATTTGTGAGTCAAGGCAAGTACATTAAAGACATGCTCAAGAAGTTTGGCATGGATGAAAGCAAAGCTATTAGTACACCAATGGGGACAAATGGAAACTTAGATAGTGATGCTAGTGGTAATATGGTGGATCAAAAGATGTATTGGTCTATGATTGAAAGCCTACTCTATGTGACCGCATCAAGGCCAGATGTGATGTTTAGTGCATGCATGTGTGCTAGATTTCAAGCCTCACCAAGAGAAAGTCATTTGAAAGCAACAAAGAGAATATTGAGGTACTTGAAGCATACACAAAATGTTGGATTATGGTATCCCAAAGGTGCAAGGTTTGAGCTTATTGGATATTCCGATTCAGATTATGTGAGATGCAAAGTTGTGAGGAAGAGCACATCGGGCACATGTCAACTTTTGGGAAGATCACTTGTGTCTTGGTCATCAAAGAAGCAAAATAGTGTAGAACTTTCAACCGCTGAAGTGGAGTACATTTTGGCCGGTAGCTGTGCTCAATTACTTTGGATGAAGGCTACGTTGAGTGGTTTTGGAATCAAGTTCAAACAAGTGACATTGCTATGTGACAATGAAAGTGCCGTGAAGCTCACCAACAATCTGGTTCAACATTCAAGAACAAAGCACATAGATGTCCACCATCATTTCATAAGAGACCACCAACAAAAGAGGGACATTTGTATTGAAAGTGTGGGCACCGATGATCAACTTGCCGATATCTTCACCAAGCCACTTGATGAGAAGAGGTTTTGCAAGATAAGGAATGAATTGAACATACTTGATTTCTCCTATATGTGTTGATGCACCCCCATATATGACATGCCTCTCCTTCGAGCAAAGCAAGGTAAAGTTGATTGACATGTCATTTATCCATTGCTAAGGACTTGTTTGGTGCATCTTGACATTCTTCACATGTTAAATAGGCTTATTCATGAAGAATCAAATGAATTTGATGCTTGTATGCTTGAAATGATCTAGTGGTAGCATATGGCATGTTTGTGGGCTTATGAACTTAGTGTTGAATCTAGAAAATAAGCTATAAAGTGTTTAACTCAATATGGTGCATGATAACCCTTATTTGGAGGTGTGAAGAAGCTTGCCCTTGGATCAAACCAAGTTAAATATCTTTTACAACTAATCTAGATTGAACCAAATTGGGAAAATGATCCTCACTTCACATAGTTTTCCCCAACTTATTTAAAATTTGAGCTCACCTTTTGTGGTCATTGATGCCAAAGGGGGAGAAGTAATTCACAAAGATAGTATGATAGGGGGAGCAAACAAATGAAATGACATTGTAAGGGGACCAATTAAAATTTGAAGCACACAAGTAGGGGGAGCAAGCTCATAAACTTGTATGTTGCATGTGTATGTGCATTACACATGGTTGCTTGCATGACACAAGTTTTTAAATTTCCTATCTATGCTTGTGTGGTGTATGCTAGATTATAGAAAATAATTGATGAAATGAAAACTAGCATACATAGGATGATAGTTAGATGTGCCTTGACTAATTTACAAATGGTACTAGAACCTTGCTTGTAATGTTGATCTCACGAGGTATCTAGTATTCATGTTTTGCAAGTGCTATCTAACTAACCATGGTGCTAAGGATGGTGTTCAAATGGCAACTCCGATTGGTATCATGCTTCAAAGGTCCTTTCTTTACACCTTAGCATCATTTGGTAGCTATTACTCTCCCAAACTTCCAATCCATCCATATGTGCAAGCTTTCAAATCCAAACTCTTAGCACATATGTAGGGGGAGCTAATACTACCAAATTGGGTTTATGAAACTTGTCCATATCCTTTACACATGGTAAAATGCTTGGGCAAGTAACATGAATCCAAAAAGATTTTATTGAATATCTTTGTGAAAAGGTTGTCATCAATTACCAAAAAGGGGAAGATTGAAAGCCTTAGTTTGGTTTTGGCTAATTGATGAAACCTAGGTACTAACCTTTGTCATGAGGGTCATGTGAGCAAGGTTGGTACATACCAAGTTGATGGAGCATGGTGATGAAGTCCATGGAGATGGAGATGGACATGTGTTGAAGATGATCAAGCTCCAACTTGAAAAGAAAAAAGAGAAAAACAAAAACAAGGTTGATCAAGGCAAAGGTATCAAATAGGCTTTTGTTTTGGCCCTCAAGACACCATAGAGGGTGTGGGTGTGTTTAGGATCGATAGCCATACTATTAAGAGGGAAAATTCTCGGTTGAAATGGTTATCAAGTGCCACTAGGTGAATTCATATGAGCATATGCATTTAGAAACCTAGTGTGCTAACCTTGACCCTTATAAAATGCTTTGAAAAATGCTAATACACATGCACACAAGTTCTACGCTTTGTGGTTAGCAAGTTGGAAGCAAGGGTAAAGTGGTTGTGGAGTTAGAAAAAGAAAAGGAGGTGTACGTGCTGGTCACTGGGTGATCGGACACGTCTAGTGTTTGATCCAGTCTTGGACTGTCTGCTATGATCGGATGCGTCCAGTGTTGATATTGGATGCATCTGATATTCTGGCTAGGCATGGTCTTGCTGATCCAAAGAGGATCGAACGCTGGCTATGTTCGGTCAAGGGTGACCAGATGCGTCTGGTTGGTCAGGAGCACTTCTAGGAGCTATCTGGACTCAACCAGACGTTGTCCTCCCGTGTTCGGTCATTTCACTATTGTGCGTCCTGTGGTTTGTGTAAGAACTTGTCAGAATGAGTCATTGGGGCACCAACAACTAACTAATTCAAATGGGACATGTGGCAATTTTTGGGTGACCAGACACGTCCAGTGCAACTGACCTGCATGTCCGGTCATCCCGCAGTGAGCCCAGTGAAGGGGTACAATGACTCTATTTGATTGAGGCCATATATAAATAGATGGGGGTCGGCTCCAAGGTATCCTTCTTGAACTTTTGACATTCCTAACTTCCTTGTGAGCTGAGCAAACTCCCTCCCACTCATCTCTCTTGCTTGATTGTGAATTCAAAGTGAGATTGAGTGATTCCAAGTGCATTTGCTTGAGTGATTGCATCTAGTGGCACTTGGGGATCGTTGTGGCTGCGGATTTCTTATTTCTCTTGGTGGTTGCCACCACCTAGATGGCTTGGAGCAGCAGTGGAGGTCTGGCATGTGTTTGTGATTGTTCATGGCTGGCTCCAGTGATCTTGTGAGGGGTATTGCACCTTCCCCAGTGAAGAGCCACAAGGTAGCTCTAGTAAATTGCTCATGTCATTGAGTTACCTCACTTGTGGGTTAGTTCTTGCGGTGTCCAATGTGTGGACAAGGTTCATGCAACACCTCTTAGCCACCAAACCACCAAGTGTTGGTCGACACAATGGGGACTAGTATGCTGGCTAGCACATGAATGCCGCAAGAAAAATCACTTATCTCTTGCTATTGGATTTCTCCCGGTATTCATATTGTGGATTGATTGATTGGTTCATCTCCTCTATGCAGCGGTATGATCTTCTTCCTTACTAATTTACATTCCCGCAAACTAGTTGTTACAAGCTCTTGAGTGTAATTAGTTTTGAGACCTTGTCTTACCTTTGCTAGCTTAGATTTTCACCTAGTTAAGCTCTTTAGTGTAACTATCTTTGAGAGCTCATAGTGACTTAGCCATTGTTTGTATTAGAGATTATAGCGACTAGAATTGTTGGGATAGGAGGCTTGCAACACTTGTTAGAGCTAGTGCAAAAATCTTTATAGCCAATTAGTTATCTAACAAGTTTGTTTAGTGGTTTGTAGTTTTTAAATTAGGCTATTCACCCCCCTCTAGCCAATTAGGACCTTTTAGCATGCTAGGGTCTAACGCCTACGTGTTAGCTCTACGCACTTAGGGTTAGGTACCAGACCCATAGCCATGGTTTGCCCTCCTTGCCGACCAGGGTCTGATACTCATTTTTCATCTTTTTCAAGCACAAGTTCAACACCCCTGCTTCCATATGCTAATACCATTGTGTTCCACCCCTTGTGCATGTGTGTTAGTGTTTTTCCAAAAACATTTTCATGTATCAAGTTAGCACACAGTAGGTACTAATGCATATGCATGAAATGACATCACCCAACGGCACTTGATAACTGCTTTTACCATGATTTTTTCCTCTTCATAGTACGACTATCTATCCTAAACCCAATCACGCACTCTATTGTGTCTTGATCGGCAAAACAAAATGGCCCTATGGTGTATACCTTTGCCTTGAGCCCATTTTGTTTTTCTCTTTCTTCTTTTCCAAGTTAGATCACTTGATGTTCATCTTTTGGCCACCTCCATCACCATGAGTGCCATCTTGCTCCACCACTTGGTGTGAACTAACCTATCTCATAACACTTAGAGCATAGAGGTTAGTCCACTAAGGTTTCATCAATTATCCAAAACCAAACTAGGGCTTTCAATGGGCCCACCAATCCATGCAAAGAAGTATAAATTCATGGAAAATTGACTTTGAAAGTGCATCTAGGCCTCCTAGTGGGTTTTGGTGGTTGGATGATAAAATAATTAAAGAACCAATGAGTTTGATGAGTCTTTGAATAAGTTTCATTAGAAATGATCATGTCAAACTTAAGATATTGCTCAAAAGAATAAGAAGCAAGCATATTTGATAAGGCAAAATGAGACAAAGAGAAATGAATATGGCTTGGTCTCAATAGTGGCTTCGCATGAACAAGAAGAGATTGATATTGGCTATTTTTTTAAGAATGAGTCAAGAATGCATAAGTGAAGAAATATCAAGCAAAGGTCAATGACAGATGGGACAATATATAATGGATATAAGATGGTCTCAATATTGGTTTGCTTGTATGAAGAAAGACTTGAAAAATCACCTTGCATTGGTATTTATCAAGTTGTAAGAATGAAGAAGGAAATTGTCAAGAGTAATACTATTGTGAAGATAGATGTTGAAATTAATGTTAAGAGTGTCAAGACAAAATGAAGAGGATATAAGGAATCATGAATTGGCTTGACCTTATTGATGTGGATTTATATATGTCAAGATATATATTCAAATGAAGATGAGCCAAGTGTAGGGTCAAGATGGTGGACTAGAGGGGGGTGAATAGTCCTTTCTAAAATTTAAATACGTCGGCTAACCAAAACAAATACAGAATTAAAACTATCGGTCAAGCCAAGACTACACCCTCTATCTAAGTTCACAAGCACCTTATAAAGATCCTAATTATGCAACTAAGGCGCCGGGCTAGCTAGAGCTCACTTAAACAATTCTAGAGCAAGGTCACATAAACCTATGCACTAGTACTCAAGTAACCAAGGGAGCTCCTACACAACTAGTGATGCAAAAGTACAAAGCTTCTAAGCTCACTAGCAATGCTCAATAATAAGGCAACTAATGCCAAATTAGAGAGCGCAAATTACTTAGCTACACAAACTAAGCAATGTGACTAACAAAGTTACTAAAACCAAATTAGCCATGCAAGGGAGCTACTTCTATGTGAAAGGTCCTAATATGGCTAGAGGGGGGTGAATAGCCTATTTAAAAATCTACAAGATTACTAGAACAATTTGATTAGTATGACAAATGGCAAAATGCAAACTTGCTCTAGCTCTACAAGGGTTGCAAGCCACCTATCCAACAATTCTAGTTACTATGATCACTAGGTACACAGGAGGCTATGTTGCTACTCACTAAAAGCTCTTAAACTTGCTACACTAAAGAGCTCCACTAGATAAACTTAAACTACAAGGCAAGCTCTTAATTCTAGTTACACTAAAGAGCTTGCTACAACTAGTTTGTGGAAATATAAATGAGTGAGTAAGGTGATTATACCGCCACATAGAGGAGTGAACCAATCACAAGATGAAAACTAATTCAATCACTGGGAGAATACCAATGGGCAAGAGACAACCAATTTTCTCCTAAGGTTCACGTGCTTGTTGACATGCTACGTCCCTATTGTGTTGACCAACACTTGGTGGTTCAGTGGCTAATTGGTATCACACACCTAGCCCACCATAAGAGACACCGCAAGAACCTACCCATAAGTGAGGTAACTCAATGACACGAGCAATTTACTAGAGCTACCTTGAGGCTCTTCGCCAGATCTGACCACGAACAATCACCAACTTATGCCGAAGCTCCTCCACTGCTCCAAGCCATCTAGGTGGTGGCAACCACTAAGAGAAACAAGAAATCCACAACCACAATGATCCCTAAGTGCCACTAGATGCAATCACTCAAACAAATGCACTTGGAATCACTCTCAATCTCACTATGATGATGAATCAATGATGGAGATGAGTGGGAGGTGTTTGCTTAGCCTCACAAGGATGTAAAGTATGTCAAAGTGCCAAGAGGGAGAGCCCCAAGCTGGCCAAACACTATTTATAGATGTCCCCTCGAAATAGTCCCATTGCTCTGCCTATGAGCTAACCAGATGCATCCAGCGCCCAGTCACCCTTGGCCATCCACGTGTCCTCTTTCAAACCTTGCTCGTTCATCTCCAATGGTCAAGTCACAGTCGCACGAAACAAAAAGTCATGACCAGACACGCTGGTCGGGACGACCGGACATGTCCGATGCATATTTGCATCAGTGTCCGATGCGATCCAGAGAGGTATTTTGGCGACCAGACGCGTTCGGTGCACCATGACCGGACACTAACTGAGTCTGGTGCAACCCTAAGATTTGACCAGATGCTGCTTCCTCAACTTGACCGGATGTGACTATGACACTATTCATAGAGTTCGGTCCTCCATAGCTAATCGGACGCATTCGATGCATTGTTGCACCAGCGTCCGGTGCGATCCTCCACAGCTGACCGGATGCGTCTGGTGCATTGTTGCACCAGCATTTGGTGAGGCCTAAGATCTTCCTTTTCAATTCAAACTTGACCACCCTTACTTCCTTGTGCTAACCACCAAGTGTATCACCAATATGCATGTGTGTTAGCATTTTCACAAAGCATTTTAAGGGTTAATTGTTAGCACACTAGGTTCCTAATGCATATGCAAAAATCATGTCACCTAGTGGCACTCGATAGCCGCTTAGCCAAAGATTTCCCCTCTTTATAGTATGGCTATCTATCCTAAACACACTCACACCCTCTATGGTGTCTTGAGTGTCAAAATAAAAATCTATTTGATACCTTTGCCTTGATCAACCTTGTTTTTGTTTTTCTCTTTCTTCTTTTCAAGTTGGAGCTTGATCATCTTCAACACATGTACATCTCCATCTCCATGGACTTCATCACCATGCTCCATCACTTGGTATGTACCAACCTTGGTATGTACCAACCTTGCTCACATGACACTCATGACAAAGGTTAGTACTTAGGTTTCATCAATTAGCCAAAACCAAACTAGGGCTTTCCATCTCCCCCTTTTTGGTAATTGATGACAACCTTTTCACAAAGATATTCAATAAAATCTTTTTGGATTCATGTTGCTTGCCCAAGCATTTTACCATGTGTAAAGGATATGGACAAGTTTCATAAACCTGAATTGGTAGCATTAGCTCCCCCTACATATGTGCTAAGAGTTTGGATTTGAAAGCTTGCACATATGCAAAGTTAAGAAGTGTGGGGAAGTAATGACTACCAAATGATGCTAAGGTGTAAAGAATGGACCTTTGAAGCGTGATACCAATTAGAGTTGCCTTTTGAACACCATCCTTAGCACCATGGTTAGTTAGATAGCACTTGCAAAACATAAACACTAGATACCTCATGAAATCAACATTATAGGCAAGGCTCTAGAGCCACTTGTAAAACATGCAAGGCACATCTAACTACCATCCTATGCATGCTAGTTTTTCATTTCATCAATCAATCCTACATCTAGCATACACCATACAAGAATGGATATGGAATTTAAAAACTTGTCCCATGAAAATAAACATATGTAATGCACATACAAATGCAACATACAAGTTTATGAGCTTGCTCCCCCTACTTGTGTGCTTCAAATTTTAATTGATCCCCTTTCTTTACTACCTTTGGTTTCTCTCCCCCTTTTGCTTATCTTTGGGAATAACTTCTCCCCTTTGTCATCAAGGACCACAAAAGGTGAGCTTAAATTTTAGAAAGGTTGTGTGAAACCATGATAAGTGAGAACCATTTTCCTCATTTGGTTCAATCTAGATCACTTGCAAAAGGTATTTAACTCAGTTTGATCCAAGGGCAAGCTTCTTCACACCTCCAAGTAAGGGTTATCATGCACCATGTTGAGTTAAACACTTATAGCTCACTTTCTAGATCAAACACTAGGTTTACAAGCCCACAAACATGTCATATGCTACCACTAGATCATTTCAAGCATACAAGCAATAGTGGTACCATACAAGCATCAAATCCATTTGATTTTCATGAATGAGCCTAAGACATCTGAGGAATGACTAGATGCACTAAACAAGTCCTTAGCAATGGATGAATGACATGTCAATCAATTTTACCTTGCTTTGCTTGAAGGAGAGACATGTCATATAATGGGGGTGCATCAACACATATTTGAGAAGTCAAGTATGTTCAATTCATTCCTTAGATTGCAAAACCTCTTCTCATCAAGTGGCTTTGTGAATATATCAGCAAGTTAATCTTTGGTGCCCACACTCTCAATGCAAATGTCTCCTTTTTGTTGGTGATCCCTTATGAAATGGTGGCGGGCATCAATGTGCTTTGTTCTTGCATATTGAACTAGATTGTTGGTGAGCTTGATTGCACTCTCATTGTCACATAGCAATGGCACTTGTTTGAATTTGATTCCAAAGTCATTCAAAGTAGCCTTCATCCAAAGTAATTGAGCACAACAACTACCAGCTGAAATGTACTCTACTTCGGTGGTTGAAAGTGCTACACTATTTTGCTTCTTTGATGATCAAGACACAAGTGATCTTTCCAATAGTTGACATGTGCCCGATGTGCTCTTTCTCTCAACTTTGCATCCCGCATAATCCAAATTGGAATATCCAATAAGCTCAAACCATGCACCTTTGGGATACCACAATCCAATATTTTGTGTATGCTTCAAGTACCTCAATCTTCTCTTTGTTGCTTTTAAATGACTTTCTCTTGGTGAGGCTTGAAATGTAGCATACATGCATACACTAAACATTACATCCGGTCTTGATGCGGTCACATAGAGTAGGCTTCCAATCATAGACCGATATATCTTTTGATCCACCATGTTGCCACTAGCATCACTATCCAAGCTTCCATTTGTCCCCATTGGTGTACTAATAGCTTTGCTTTCATCCATGCCAAACTTCTTGAGCATGTCTTTAATGTACTTGCCTTGACTCACAAATGTGCCATTCTTCATTTGCTTGATTTGAAGACCAAGCAAGTAACTAAGCTCTCCAATCATAGACATCTCAAATTCACTTGCCATCATCTTTCCAAACTCCTCACAAAAATCTTGATTGGTTGATCCAAAAATAATGTCATCAACATAGATTTGCAACACAAACAAGTCATTGCCTAGCTTCTTGGTGAAGAGAGTGGTGCCAACCTTTCCCATCTTAAATCTCTTAGAGAGTAGGAAATCCCTCAATCTCTCATACCATGCTCTAGGTGCTTGCTTTAATCCATACAAAGCCTTTCTCAACTTGTAGATATGGTTGGGTTTCATCTCATCTTCAAAACTAGGAGGTTGCTCAACATACACAAGCTCATTGATGTACCTATTGAAAATGCACTCTTCACATCCATTTGGTACAACTTGATGTTGTGGGCACAAGCATAGGCTAACAAGATCCTAATTGCTTCCAATATTGCAACTAGGGCATATGTTTCTCTAAAGTCAAGACCTTCAACTTGAGTGTAACCTTGAGCCACTAATCTTGCTTTGTTCCTTACAACTATTCCATCTTGATCTTGCTTGTTCCGAAAGACCCATTATTATGGTCCTTAGGTCTCTGAACTAACTCCCATACTTGATTTCTTGTGAAGTTGTGTTAGCTCTTCATGCATAGCATTTACCCAATCAACATCCTTCAAAGCTTCATCTATCTTCTTTGGTTCAATGGATGACACAAATGAGAAATATTCACAAAATGATGCCAATCTTGATCTTGTTTGCACACCTCTTGAGATATCATCAATATTAGAATCCAATGAATGATCCCTTGCAACATTGGTTGGTTGGAGCACTTGCACTTGATTTCTAGCATTTGATTGATCACTTGGTTGAGATGATGAACTAACCACTTGTCGTTGATCTTGCACTTTGTCATCACTAGCACTTGCTTGATCATGATCATGAGAACCACTAGCTTGCACATTTGAGTTAGAGAGCACTTGATTCTTGTTATCTTCAACATCAATCACCTCTCTAGGCCTTATATCACCAATGTCCATGTTCTTCATTGCATTGACTAATTGAGTGCCTCTTACATCATCTAGATTCACATCTTCCTCTTGGGAACCATTAGTTTCATCAAATTCCACATCATAAACCTTCTCAAGAGTACCACTAGCCAAATTTCAAACTCTATAAGCCTTGCTAGTAGTGGAGTAACCAAGCAAGAAACATTCATCACATTTCTTCTCAAACTTGCTCAATCTAGTGCCCTTCTTCAATATGTAGCATTTGCAACCAAACACCCAAAAGTATGTAATGTTGGGCTTTCTTCCATTCAAGAGCTCATAAGGTGTCTTCTCTATCATGGGGTGACAATAGAGTTGGTTGCTATAGTAGCAAGCCATGTTGATTGCTTCAGCCCAAAGTGAATGACTCACATTGTACTCACTCAACATTGATCTTGCTATGTCAATCAAGGTTCTATTCTTCCTCTCAACTAGGCCATTTGATTGTGGAGTGTACTTAGCCGATATTTGATGCCTAATCCCAAACTCATCACACAAATCATCAACTCTTGTATTCTTAAATTCACTTCCATTGTCACTTCTCACTTTCTTGATGGTAACTTCAAACTCATTGTGAACTCTCTTGATGAATGTTTTGAAAGTTGCAAACACATCACTCTTGTCAATAAGAAAGAACACCCATATATATCTAGTGAGATCATCCATAATCACAAATCCATATTTGTTTCCACCAATACTAGTGTAAGTGGTTGATCCAAGCAAGTTCATGTGCAACAACTCAAATGCCTTAGATGTACTCATCATGCTCTTCTTAGGATGTGTGTTCCCAACTTGCTTTCTGGCTTGACATGCACTACAAAGCTTATCCTTCTCAAATGTGACATCTTTCAAGCCTCTAACTAGATCATGCTTAATCAACTTGTTCAATTGTTTTATTCCAACATGACCAAGCCTTCTATGTCATAACCAACCCATGCTAGACTTAGTGAGTAAACATGTTGACAATTGAGCTTCTCTAGCATTGAAATCAATCAAGTATAGGTTCTCATATCTAAATCCTTTGAATATCAAGTTAGAGCCATCTACTTATGATCTCTACATCATCAACTCCAAATATGCACTTGAAACCAAGATCACACAATTGAGCTATCGACAATAGGTTGAGGTTCAAACTCTCTATTAGTAGCACATTGGAAATGCTCAAATCATTGGATATGGCAATCTTACCAAGCCCTTTAACCTTGCCTTTGCCATTGTCATCAAATGTGATACTATCAATCCCATTGCTCTCATTTTCATTGATTGAATTGAACATTCTTAAATCACCGGTCATGTGTTGTGTGCACCCAATATCAAGCACCCAATGCCTTCCTCTGGCTGTATAATTGACCTACAAAAGAAGATCAATTCTTTTTAGGTACCCAAACTTGTTTGGTTCCTTGAAGGTTAGTCACTAAGGTCTTTGGCACCCAAATGTCTTTCTTCTTTGGGCCCATAATTGGTGTACTAATGAACTTAGCCTTCATGCCATTAGCAGCCTTAACAAGCATATAACAAGAATCAAATTTAATTGAGGATACATTAGGTTGCTTGTTCTTGTTAGTCTTGCAATATTGCTTTATATGTCCAACTTGCTTGCATCTATTGCAAAACCGACCATTGCCCTTCACAAAGCTAGCTTTGGGAGGGACAAAGACTGCCTTGCCTTTCTTAGGGGTATAGCCCAATCCCTCTTTGTTGAGAGAAAACATTTGGCTACCCAAACACTTTAGCAAGCGAGCATCTCCACCATAGGCATTGCCTAAGGCACGAGTGAGCTCATTCACCTCCTTCTTAAGGGTTTCATTTTCTACCATTAGTGAGGCATCATAAGTGAAACCATCACTCAAAGGTGAAGCAGAAGTTGTAGTGCTACAAGAAGGGTTAGTGGGAGCAACGACAATGGGCTTATAAAATGATTCATCAATAATATCACTTGTTAGTCCCACATCACATTTCACAATCACTTGCTCCTTCTTGGTTTCTTCCTCCTTGACTTGCTTGAGGAGAGAGGAGTGAGCTCTTTCAAGCTTGGTGTGAGCATTGCCAAGCTCCTCATGGTCTTCCCTTAGACTCTCATGAGAAGCATTGAGCTCATCAAATTATCACTTGAGAGCTTTGAGCTCTTTTCACAATTCTTTGCACTCCTTTCTCTTCATCTCAAGACATGTATGGGCATTCTCCAACATGTCCATGAGAGCCTCCTTGGAGTCCTCATCATCACCATCATCATCATCATCCCTACAATCATCACTATCACAAGCATCATCATCACTTTCATCATATTTTACCTTGGTGGGCTTTGCCATGAGGTAAGTTGATGAAGTGTTGAAGATGGAAGGCTTGTTGTTGATGGCTATGCTTGCAAGTGCTTTCTTCTTTGATTTCTTGTCATCATCACTTGAGTCATCATCTTCCAAAGAAGCATCACTATCCCATGTCACCACATAGCCACCACCCTTCTTCTTCTTTTGGAAGGTCATTTTCTTCTCCTTCTTTTCTTTCTTCTCCTTATGCTTCTTCTTCTCATCCTCATCATTGTCACTATTGTAGGGACACTCCGCTACAACATGATCCGGGATCTTGCACTTGTAACATCTCCACACATAATCTTTATTCTTGTTGTTGTCTCTTCTCTTTCTTGCACCATAGCCCTTCTTCTTCACGAATCTTCCAAACATGTGCACAAAGAGAGCCATGTCTTCATCATCAATGTCACTAGCATCTTCATCATCACTAGATTCTTCTTTCTTGGACTTGCCTTTGTTCTTGGATGATGAGCTAGCCTTGAATGCTACATTTTTCTTCTTCTTTTCTTCATCTTCTTTCTTGTCATCCTTGTCAACCCCCTCCCTTTCCATATGGTATGTCTCTTGTGTCATGACATCACCTAGTACTTGGTTAGGGGTGAGTTGTTTCAATCCTCCTCTAATGATGATCAATCTCAATGTCTCAAATCTAGGAGGTAAGCACATCAAGAACCGATGAGAGACATCATCATCATTGATCTTCTCTCCCAAAGCCTTCAAGTCATTTACAATTACTTGCAATCTATATAACATTTCCGAAATGCTCTCATCATTCTTTATCTTGAAGCTTGTCAACTTGTCCTTAAGGATGTATAGTTTGGCACTCTTCACCACTGGTATGCCCTCATAGGTTTCCTCTAATCTCTTCCACACTTCACTAGCTTTCTCACAATCCTTGATTTGCTCAAACACCTTGAAATCAATGGCATTGTAGATGGTGTTGAGAGCCATTGTATTGCATTACTTGTTGGTCTTGTCGATGTTGGTGAGATTGTCCGGACCAATAATCACATAGTCACTCCCGGTCACATCCCACACTTGATCATTGATTGAACCAAGATACATCTTCATTGTTCCCTTCCAATAATCATAGCATGTGTTATCAAAGAACGGTGGTTTGCCCCTGACATAGCTGAACACAACTTGAGCCACAATTTGACACCGAGGTTGTTAAGCCTTCACTCAAATAGTGACCATGGCTCTGATACCACTTGAAAGGTCCTAATATGGCTAGAGGGGGGGTGAATAGCCTATTTAAAAATCTATAAGATTACTAGAACAATTTGATTAGTATGACAAATGGCAAAATGCAAACTTTCTTTAGCTCTACAAGGGTTGCAAGCCACCTATCCAACAATTCTAGTTACTATGATCACTAGGTACACAAGAGGCTATGTTGCTACTCACTAAGAGCTCTCAAACTTGCTACACTAAAGAGCTCCACTAGATGAACTTAAACTACAAGGCAAGCTCTCAATTCTAGTTACACTAAAGAGCTTGCTAAAACTAGTTTGCAGAAATATAAATGAGTGAGTAAGGTGATTATACCACCACGTAGAGGAGTGAACAAATCACAATATGAAAACCAATTCAATCACCATGAGAATACCAACGAGCAAGAGACAACCAATTTTCTCCCAAGGTTCATGTGCTTGCTGGCACACTATGTCCCCGTTGTGTCGACCAACACTTGGTGGTTCAGTGTCTAGTAGGTATCACACACCTAGCCTAGCACAAGAGGTGCCACAATAACCTACCCACAAGTGAGGTAACTCAATGACATGAGCAATTTACTAGAGCTACCTTGAGGCTATTCGCCAGGGAAGGTGCAAGACCCCTCACAATCACCGGAGCAGGCCACGAATAATCACCAACTCATGCCTAAGCTCCTTTGCTGCTCCAAGCCATCTAGGTGGCGGCAACCACCAAGAGAAACAAGAAATCCATAGCCACAATGATCCCCAAGTGCCACTAGATGCAATCACTCAAACAAATGCGCTTGGAATCACTCCCAATCTCACTATGATGATGAATCAGTGATGGAGATGAGTGGGAGGTGTTTGCTTAGCCTTACAAGGATGTCAAGTATGTCAAAGTGCTAAGAGGGAGAGCCCCAAGCTGGCCAAACACTATTTATAGACGTCCCCTCAAAATAGAGCCGTTGCTCTGCTCGTGGATGTGTCTGGTCGGCTAGCGTTCGATCACCCTTGGCCGTCCGTGTGTCCTCTTTCAAACATCACCTATTCATCTCCAATGGTCAAGTCAAAGTCATGCAAAACTTAAAGTCATGACTGGACACGCTGGTCAGGATGACCGGACGCATTTGGTGCATTTTTGCATCAGTGTTCGGTGCGATCCAGAGAGGTTCCAGAGAGGTATTTTGGTGACCAGACATGTCTGGTGCACCATGACCAGATGCTAACTAAGTTCGGTGCAACCCTAAGATTCGATCGGACGTTGCTTCCTCATCTTGACCGGACACGACTATGACACTATTCATAGAGTCTGGTCCTCCATAGCTAACCGGATGTGTCTGGTGCATTGTTGCACTAGCATCTGGTGTGATCCTCCATAGCTGACCGGACACGTCCGGTGCATTGTTGCACCAGCGTTTGGTGATGCCTAAGATCTTCCTTTTCAATTCAAACTTCACCACCCTTGCTTCCATGTGCTAACCACCAAGAGTATCACCAATGTGCATGTGTGTTAGCATTTTCACAAAAGCATTTTTAAGGGTTAATTGTTAGCACACTAGGTTCCTAATGCATATGCAAAAATCATGTCACCTAGTGGCACTCGATAACTGCTTAGCCAAAGATTTCTCCTCTTTATAGTACAACTATCTATCCTAAACACACTGACACCCTCTATGGTGTCTTGAGCGCCAAAACAAAAATCTATTTGATACCTTTGCCTTGATCAACCTTGTTTTTGTTTTTCTCTTTCTTCTTTTCAAGTTGGAGCTTGATCATCTTCAACACATGTCCATCTCCTTCTCCATGGACTTCGTCACCATGCTCCGTCACTTGGTATGTACCAACCTTGCTCACATGACACTCATGATAAAGGTTAGTACTTAGGTTTCATTAATTAGCCAAAACCAAACTAGGGCTTTTACTATGCTACACAAGCAAGAAGGCAACTAGCGAGCTACTAAATCTAAGCTAGTTGCAAGAGCAAATACACAAGCATAATGTAAATGAAAGTAATACAATCTTGTGTTTCATGGAAAGCAAACCACTGAGAAGATGATGAAGACAATGTGGACACGGTGATTTTCTCTTGAGGTTCACTTGGTTGCCACCAAGCTACGTCCCCGTTGTGTCGACTGCTCATTTGGTGATTTGATGGCTAATTGGCATCACCGCCAAGCCCGCACATCGGGCACCACAAGAACCTACCCCAAAAGTGAGGGTAGCTCAATGACATGCTCAACTAGAGTTGCTCTTCGTGATCCCCGCGGGGTGAGCACAATCGCCCTCACAAATCCTCCTTCAGAGCACCGCACAATCTTCTCGCGTGCTTCAATAGAGTCACAAGCCACCGAGCCATATAGGAGGTGGCAACCTCCAAGAGTAACAAGCACCACCGGCTTGCAACTCAATCACCTAGTGCCACTTGATATAATCTCATAATGCAACGCACTAGAATCACACTCACTCACAATCGATTCGCACTCTTGCAAGCACAAGTGAGTTAGAGGGCTCCCAAGCACACCTACACAAGCCACCAAGGATTAAGAGTGCTCAGCAACTAGCCCAAGGCTGGCCAATGCTTGGTTATATAGCCCCCAAAGAAATAGAGCCGTTATACCCCTTCACTAGGCTGACTGCGCGGCGACTAGATGCACTACAGGGTGCACCAGTCGCGTCTAGTCACCAGAGTCCGATCGTCCTCCAAACACCACGTGTATCAACCATCTAAAACTATCTATTGGCGCACAACGGCTCACTCACGCGCGCTCACTGACCATTGACTGGACGCTCCTGTTTACTTGATCGAATGCACTATGTGCTAGAGTTCGGTCATTTCCAGAGAGCTCCCAGAGAGCTAAAAACACGACCAAACGTGTCCAATCATGCCCGACCGGACTCGCCTAGCATCCGGTCACTCACAGCCCTATCGCCCAAGCGCCATGTCACCATGATCGGACTCGCACCAGTCGCGTCTAGTTAGACTACACTGCCAGAGTCCGGTCCACTCCAGAGAGCATCTAGAGAGCTCCCGGAGTGACTGGACGCGTCCAGTCACATATGACCAGACTTGCGCCAAGTCCGGTCAGTCTCTGAAGACCACAAATAATTAAAATAATTACAGAATTAATGAGTTTGATGAGTCTTTGAATAAGTTTCATTAGAAATGATCATGTCAAACTTAAGATATTGCTCCAAAGAATAAGAAGCAAGCATATTTGATAAGGCAAAATGAGACAAAGAGAAATGAATATGGCTTGGTCTCAATAGTGGCTTCGCATGAACAAGAAGAGATTGATATTGGCTATTTTTTAAGAATGAGTCAAGAATGCATAAGTGAAGAAATATCAAGCAAAGGTCAATGACAGATGGGACAATATATAATGGATATAAGATGGTCTCAATATTGGTTTGCTTGTATGAAGAAAGACTTGAAAAATCACCTTGCATTGGTATTTATCAAGTTGTAAGAGTGAAGAAGGAAATTATCAAGAGTAATACTATTGTGAAGATAGATGTTGAAATTAATGTTAAGAGTGTCAAGACAAAATGAAGAGGATATAAGGAATCATGAATTAGCTTGACCTTATTGATGTGGATTTATATATGTCAAGATATATATTCAAATGAAGATGAGCCAAGTGTAGGGTCGAGATGGTGGACTAGAGGGGGGGTGAATAGTCCTTTCTAAAATTTAAATACGTTGGCTAACCAAAACAAATGTGGAATTAAAACTATCGGTCAAGCCAAGACTACACCCTCTATCTAAGTTCACAAGCACCTTATAAAGATCCTAATTATGCAACTAAGGCGCCGGGCTAGCTAGAGCTCACTTAAACAATTCTAGAGCAAGGTCACACAAACCTATGCACTAGTACTCAAGTAACCAAGGGAGCTCCTACACAACTAGTGATGCAAAAGCACAAAGCTTCTAAGCTCACTAGCAATGCTCAATAACAAGGCAACTAATGCCAAATTAGAGAGCGCAAATTACTTAGCTACACAAACTAAGCAATGTGACTAACAAGGTTACTAAAACTAAATTAGCCATGCAAGGGAGCTACTTCTATGCTACACAAGCAAGAAGGCAACTAGCAAGCTACTAAAGCTAAGCTAGTCGCAAGAGAAACTACACAAGCACAAAGTAAATGAAAGTAATACAAGCTTGTGTTTCATGAAAAGCAAACCACCGAGAAGATGATGAAGACAATGTTGACACAGTGATTTTCTCCCAAGGTTCACTTGGTTGCCACCAAACTATGTCCCCATTGTGTCGATCTCTCACTTGGTGGTTCGATGGCTAATTGGAATCAGCGCCAAGACCACACATCAAGCACCATAAGAACCTATTCTAAAAGTGAGGGTAGCTCAATGACACGCTCAACTAGAGTTGCTCTTCATGATCCCCATGGGGTGAGCACAATCCCCCTCACAAATCCTCCTCTAGAGCACCGCACAATCTTCTCACGTGCTTCAATGAAGTCACAAGCCACCAAGCCATATAGGAGGTGGCAACCTCCAAGAGTAACAAGCACCACCGGCTTGGAACTTGATCACCTAGTGCCACTTGATGCAATCTCACAATGCAATGCACTAGAATCACACTCACTCACAATCGATTCGCACTCTTGCAAGCACAAGTGAGTTAGAGGGCTCCCAAGCACACCTACACAAGCCACCAAGGCTTAAGAGTGCTCAGCAACCAGCCTAAGGCCGGCCAATGCTTGGTTATATAGCCCCCAAAGAAATAGAGTCGTTATACCCCTTCACTGGGCTGACTACGCGGCAACCGGACGCGCTACAGGGTGCACTAGACGTGTCTGGTCATCCTCCAAACACCACATGTATCAGCCATTTGAAAGTATCTGTTGGCGCGCAATGACTCACTCATGCACGCTCACTGACCATTGACCGGATGCTCCTATTCGCTTGACCTAACGTGCTATGCGCCAGAGTCTGGTCATTTCTAGAGAGCTCTCAGAGAGCTAAAAACATGACTGGACACGTCCGATCATGCCTGACCGGACTCGCCCAGCATCCGGTCACTCACAGCCCTATCGCTCGAGCGCCACGTCACCACGACCGGACCCACACCAATCGCGTCCGGTCGGACTACGCCGCTAGAGTTTGGTCCGCTCCAGAGAGCATCCAGAGAGCTCCCAAGCGATCGGACATGTCCGATCACATATGACCGAACTCGCACCGAGTCCGATCAGTCTCTGCAGACCGACCAGCACCTAGGGTTAGGCACCAAACGCATCCGGACCCATGGAGATCAGCGTCCGGTCATAGCATCTAGTCACCTCTGTGACTCCCTTTCTCTTCTAATTTCTTACTCCTTTGCAAATATGCCAACACCACCATGTGTATGCGTGTTAGCTTTTTCACAATCATTTTTCAAAGGATTAGCCACTCAACTTGCCATGCCACTCGATCCTAGCAACATCGCAAAGTTAGATCACTCAGGTGGCACTAGATGACCGATATGCAAACAAGTTTGCCCCTCTTGATAGTACGGCCATCTATCCTAAACCCGGTCATCAACTTCTCTACACGCCTATGACTAGTGAAATGAAATGTCCTAGGTTATACCTTTGCCTTGCGCATTTCATTCCATCTCCTCCATTGTTGATGCAACACATGCACCAACCAATCACCAAATGATATGATCCACTTCATATCATCACATGACCGTATTGGTTCATCGATCTTGACTTCACTTGCTCTTTACCATTGCTTTGGTCCATCGGCGCCAAGTCATCACTCAACTCGCCCTTCACACTTGCAACTGGTCCATCAAGCCAAGCCTTGTCTTGATCTTCTCCACCTTAGTTACATGACTCCATGTCATGTCTCATATTTAATGAGCTCCTTCATCACATGAGTGAGCTTTGCAACATCTCCAAGTCATTTCACCTCCATGGCAAAGGTTGCTCATGCATGATGTACCTATGGACTAATCACCCGTGTATCTCACATTAAACACAATTAGTCCACCTAGGTTGTCACTCAATTACCAAAACCGGACAAGGACCTTTCACCATGTCATATGGTTGTGATGTACAATATTTGGAATATGACTTTGGATAAGGATAATGTTGATATGGGACTTCAAATGGATGCTTAATGTTGTTTCAATATATGATATGACTTGAGGATGTCTCGATAGGGTGAACATAGCAAGGAAAGGGCTTTGATGGAATAAGCAAACGTGATGGGCAAGCCATGACTTGGGCGCTGATGGACCATGACTAAGATGAAAAGAGAGAGTACTTGCATTGAGTCAATGTACCAATCAAGCTATGATGAGTCATATTGTGTGGAGGATCAAATCTTTGTTTTGTCATAAGTGGAAGTGACTTGAAACCATGAATGAAACTTGCATGTGTTGAAATAGTTTAGGTCACATGCTTATAGGTGGATTTCCTCAAGAAGAATGACACAAAGATGGTCGCAACCTATATGAAGATACTCACTCTGTCCCATTATTGGTGTTGTTTTAGCTTTCAACATTAGTCCCAAAAATAATGTCGTTTGAGGAGCATATAGGTCCTGCATCTTAGCAACTGTACTATGCTTTCACTATACCACTGACAAGACATTTGAACAATTGGTGTGGTGAAAAGTTGATGTATCCGCTGGTGGTGTTCCTTACTGTATCAACGACGGGACATCTGAGCAACGTGTTTCTTGCAGGGCTTGTAGGGGTATACATGGTCATTTTACTTTGTTCTTGGTATCCGCTACAAATCCTAGACTGACAATAATATTGGGACAGAGGGAGTATATTATTAGAAATAGTATATGAATATTCATGCAAGCCCAAGGGCTTGAGATATGTTTTGTCTTTAATCTTGAGTTGCTTCTCCACCATGAAAATAACACCTTTGAGATGTTAAAGAAGCTCTCCCCTTTTTCTCTTTGCTAGGCTTGTGCGATTTGTGAGAAATCTAGAGAGTTGGTTTGAGCACTTGTGGACTTTGTTAAGCATTTGGTGAAGTGTTCATTACTCTTGGAGGTGAGCCTCTAGACGGCAAGGAGTTGCCCGGTGAGCATCATGTGCTTGTGGTAAGCCACAGGAAGTTTGTGAAGGTCCCAATCTCGCTCCCACAAGGAAATAGATCCAGATAGTGAAGCAACAAAAGTGGTTGAAAGAGACACACTCCCTTGGAAGCTCCTCAATGGAGACGTAAGATTCACGGAGGTGAATCCAGACTTTGGTAAACAAATCGGTGCCTTCTTTTTTGTTCTTATATTTTTTTGTTTAAGATTTACTTTTGCGAGATTCTCCCCAATCTACTTATTCTTGTATCTTTTGTTATAGGTTTTGGGAGAAATCAATTGACTACATGTCTAGCAAGCCTTGATAACAAGTAGAATTGATTATATAAATGTAATCTTTGTCGATTTGTGATTTCAAGTTACCCTAACTAGAATTTCCAGTTCTGGGAGGTCCGGAAATTCTGAACCTGCTAGGAATTTGGTACTATCAAGGTTTTTTAAAATTAATATCAAAGATAAAAAAATGTTTAACTTAGAACAAAACTAATATGACATGTAAAAGCAGAGGGAGTATATACTTATTCTTACATATTTTGGTCTGGCACACTTTCTCCCGGGCCGTTTGTTGCTCCATCCCTCTGAGCACATAGAGTTATAGTTTTAAATAGTAGGCTATTGAAAATAGCGGTAGCTTTTTTCAACAGCTATGAGGCTATAGCGGCGCTATGATAGATATTGTTTTTATAAAGAAAACATAAAAAACACCAATAATTGATGAAAAAAACATGGTAAATATGAAATTCGATGAACACAAATATGTTTCTAAGGTTCCACAAGTCTATGTAACATTACTAAAATGACATTACAACATGGTTCATGAAAGTTCAGTGTTTAATTATCCAAAATACCAAATTAGTAATAAATGATAAGTAGGAAATAACAAATAAAATTGTCAAAATCTATTAGTGATGGCAAAATCTAAAATAGCACCGCTATTTGAATGCTAAAGCTATGCAATTAGCGGGGCTATAGCACACAACAATGGTTAAAGTTGACATAGCGGCATAAATAGAAATAGCTTAGCGTTGAGTCTCTCCGGCTGCTATAGCGGCGCTATATAGCCCGCTATTTTTTTTTCTATGCATAGAGTCCTTTCCGATTTTAGTGAAAGTAGTAATACATTATGAATTAGAGTTAAGAGTTCTAATTGATTTAGGACCTATTTGGTAGGGCTCATCCACGGCTCTGGCTCTGGCTCATCCAGAGGAGCCCTACCAAACATTTTACTGGAGGAGCCGTTTTCCAGTGAAAAACAGAGGAGCCAAGCCTCTCAGGAGGAGCCCTACCAAACACCCCCTTATTGTCATATGCTTATACACAAAATATGCACATATCCAGTCATGATACATGATGTGATTCTAATATGTACAATATTTTGGAACTTAGATAGCGCAATTTTATCCATTTTGGTGTAGCGGGCATATTTACAGGTTACTTATTTGCATGTCCAGTCACGATACATAATATATACAACATTTTGGAATATATATAGCACAATTTTGTACTCTTACATTTTGGTGCAATTAGGGCTGGGCAATCAGTTTAAACAGATAATTCGGTTTAGGTTATTTGATTTGGGAGTACTTTGGTTTTGAGAAAGGTTGCGACCAACCAATTCTAGAAAAAGAGGGAAACTGATGATCGCATATTCGGTTTTAATGGTTCGGTGTTCGATTTTAACCGAGATTTATGTGTTCTATCTCGTACAATCGTACCTGCATGGGATGCTGCAGCTAACCTTGCAATTGGGACCCTGCATCCAAATATATATACACCAAGTTGTGGAGTGTGTTGACTCAAACCACAGTCCAATTAGCAGTGTAGGAAAAAAAACTCAGACTTGCAAGTTGTTCTAAAGTATGTGTAAGTCACTCTGCATTACATCCTTCTCTGTATTTTTGTACGTCAAAGCGTAAAATAGACAAAGCTTACCAAACTTCTCAAGAAAACAGCCAACACATAAACATGAAAAGACTTGATTTTGCTAAAGAATAAGATTGTACTATGGAAAAAAAAGGGTCCAGTTTTTAGGCTAAGAAACTTTAACACGTGCTACATCTGCACATTCTGATTAGTTAGTACCAATCTGATACGATGTGCACATGAGAATATCAATTCTAACTTTCTAAGTTCTAATAGCATCGATTTGATTAAGTAGAACGTTCCTATGAATTATTCATGAAAAGATATAATAGTGCCTGACCTGAAAGGCGAACAAGAAACATAGTCCAGTCCAGCCTTAGCGAAAAATGCAACTGAAGACGGTTCTCCACCATGTTCCCCACAAAATGCCCACCTGTTATTACTATTTTGTTACCCGAAGACACCAATTTAATAAACAAGAGACAAATTTAAGCTTCAATATATGTAAATTTAAAGAGGGAGTACAGATAATGCATGTTCCCATTACCTCCAAATCAAGTCTTGACCTTTGGCCCCTCGCAGTGGCAATCTTAACCAGTTCCCAACTCCCTTCTGGTCAATTACCTGACGATCCAAACACAACTTTATCGACACATACTTCATTTTAATGATACAGAGCGAACGGAAAATAGAACATCAGGACTCTGACAACCTTAGCTTGATCAGGGAGGCAGGGAATAAAGCTTACCACGAATGGGTCGTGCTGGAGAATACCCTGGGATATGTAGGTTGGGAGAAACTTGCTAACGTCATCCCTGCTGTAACCAAATGTCATCTGTGTGAGGTCATTTGTCCCAAATGAGAAGAACTCTGCCAGCTCTGCTATCTGTCAACCACTCAACCATTGTAATCACATTCACAGAAAATATAAATCAGTATGTTAGATTGATCTCCCAGCCAATAACCCCAATGGCCTATTGGGCCTTAGTCACGCGCTCTGATCGGGGGTGCCCAACCCTACATGGTTGGTGGGCCCCCGTCGCACTGCGCTATATAAAGTGGTGGGGGCCGGCGGCTCAAGGCACGAGGTTCACCATGAGCCAATCTGCCCCACCAACAAACCCTAAGTCCGATCTAGCAAGGGTGTGCAGCCAGCGATGGGAAGACGCCACCGTCATCACCGTCGGCTTCACTACACCTCACCCCATCGCCGAACTTCACCGACTCTTCCCCGACCGTCGTTGCCCGTGCGCAGCCTATGACAGCGAACCCGATGGAGGCTTCTGGATCTACCCCTTCCTCGGTGTCAGGTCCTAAGATCTCAACTACCCCTCTCTGTTTTTCCTTTGGTAGTACTAGAACTAGTTCTAGGTCTTTGATCTATCATGCACCCCGGCTAGATCCCTACCTAGATGATCCAAATGGTTTAACAATGGTATCAGAGCATGTTTTCTAGGGTTTTGATCTAGAACGGGTGAATCAATTAGAAAAGGGAAAAGATGATTAGAAATCTAGTGCGGTTTTAGAAAGTAGAAAGGGGCTTCGGCCGACAAAGGGTTCGGTTGAACCCTAACTTCGATCCTTTCGGATCTGAGAAAAGTTTTTGATTCGGATGAATGAAACTCTAACCCTATCCCTAGCTCGGGTTCGGGAAAAGTGAAGAACAGATACAACCAAACCCTAGATCAGGTTTTGGGATAGAGATGATTACATGGTTTCATCCAGAAACCGAACATCAAACCCGTGAAGAAATCAAATCGGGGAAAAAGAAAAACAGTGGCCATCCCAAACCCTAACCCTAACCCTAACCCTAATTAGGAAATCAGATGAAATCCGAACAAATGAATCAAAAGAAAGGGGAAGAAAGGGAAGGGGGTGGCCTACCTCACCGTTGCACGGCACTGCAGTCACGCCGGCGCGTGGGGAAGAGAAAGGCCGGCTCGGGGCACTCCTTGCCGGAACATGCCACAATGGCGCCGCGGTCATGCCACTCGATGGCGGCACGCTCACTCGCTGGGGAGTGCGCACACCGGTGAGGGGGCCGGCGACGGCGCCTGGGCTCGCTGCTTGCTCTCGCCATGGATTGCTCGCTCGCTCGGTGACTGACTAAGGAAAGAAGAGAGAGCAGTGAGGCGAAGAGAGAGAGAGCGAATGTAGAAATGATTTAGGGTTTCCGCTCGGAGGCGCGCGGCGTCGGGTTTTATTCCAAGCAAAATGCGCGCGTGACCGTCCGATGCTGGATGAACGACCGAGAGAGAATGGGCCAAGTCGCGGCCCAAGCGGGCGCGCAGACGGGCGGACTTTGCCGACCCAGGCCCAAGTTGCGGCCTGGGTGCGGCCTGTTCATGTGAAAAGAAAAGGGCCGAGCCGTTTTCTACGGTTTTGGGCCAAAACAGAGAAGATTGAGTCCGGTTTTGCATTTTTCTTTTTCCAGAAAATTGAAAATTGGAAATTGGCTCAAAAGAAAATTTTTCCCTGTGGGCAAAATTCATCAAATTGAATGTTTTTCCGCTGCGTATTTAAAGATGCAATTTTCATTATTAAATTTGAACCAACGGGAGAATTTAATTTTGAAAATGGATATGTTTTAATTGATTATAATATTATTATTATTCTGACCAACGTTGATTAATGGCAATATTATAATGTTTTTGTCTTGCATTAATTCTATTTCTGCCCAACGGTGATGTAGAATTAGTGTAGAGAACAATTGTATGTTTTAATTTTGACCAACGTTGAACTAAGGCATGCAATTATTGTTGTTATTATTTGTATTCTCACACTATTTGAATTATGTTTTCAGGCGGATACAACTTGATGAGTTGTATCAAAGAGATCCCCACTCTAAAAGGGGATAACTACATTGAATAAAAGAAAAAGATCGACTTGGCCTTCATATTGGCTGAGGTGGACTAGGTAGTCACCACACTGTGTCCCAAAGAACCTGTGGCACCGGTGAGGGAGACAGATGAGACTGATGCTGCATGGCAGAACAGAGAGCGAGACTTTGCTCCCGTAAAGATGTCTTTTGACCTTGAAAATAGAAAGTGGGTCATAGCCAATAAGAAATATTTGGCTGTGATAAAGAATACAATTGAGCCTGCAATAGTGAGCTCAATTCCAGACTATGACATGGTCACAGAGTACCTAGAAAGAATAAAGAGTCAGTTCACTAGCTCTTTAAAGACATATGCAACCCAGCTGATCAAGCAGCTACTCACAGAAAGGTATTCTGGTGGTGGCAGTGGCATTAGAGAGCACATACTGAGAATGAGCAATTTGGCATCTAAGCTCAAACCAATGGATTTGGCACTCAAGGATGAGTTTCTTATTCATTTGATTTTTGCTTCTTTGCCCAAAGAATTTGACATCTTTGTTGTTAATTACAACATACAGCCTAAAAAATGGGATTTAGAAAAGCTCATAGCCATGTGTGTGCAGGAGGAGGAAAGAATAAAAGTTTCACAGGGTGGTACTGTCAACTACCTAAAAGATAAGAAAAAGAACTATAATAACAGCTCTTCCTCCAAGTCATCTAGAAAGGGTCCCATGCAACAGTCTCAGAACAAGCAATTCCCAGTGGATAAAGACCAGTGTCTCTACTGGAAGAAGACGGGACATTATAAGAAGAATTGTCCCGATTTCTTAAAGATGATTATGAAAAATAAAGGTGAGAACATTATTACGTTCGTAAATGAATCCTTGTATGTCAAGTTTTCAAAATCTACTTGGTGGATTGATTCAGGTGCAACTATTCATGTTGCTAATTCATTACAGGGATTCCATTCGATGAGAACTTTGCAAAGAAGCGAAAGTTTCATTAAAGTCGCAAATGGAGTACAAGCAGATGTTGAGGCCATTGGCGATCTTCCGCTAGAGCTTGCTGATGGCTTCATACTTTTTCTTAGAGATGTTCTTTATGTACCTTCTTTGCAAAGAAACTTGATTAGTGTATCAAAGTTGGACCATGATGGTTATGATTGTCATTTTGGAAATGGCAAATGTCAGATATTGTTTAATAATAGATGTATTGGTCTTGCCTTCCGACAAGACGAGCTTTATTTGTTATCACTTCGTGAAAATGTGAATTCCGTATGTGATGTGAATGAGAATGTATCCTCATCGAACAATGCAAACAGAAAATGAAAGAGAGCTCACGATGCGTTGCAAAATTATGGCACTGTTGTTTAGGTCATATTTCGAGGGGGAGAATAGAAAGACTAGTTAAGAATGATATTCTTCCTCCATTAGAGCTCTCAGATTTAGAACAATGTAGAGATTGCATAAAAGGAAAGTATGTAAAGAAAATTAAAAAGGATGCCAAACAAAGCATAGGAATTTTAGAGATAATTCACACAGACATATGTGGCCCTTTTCCTATGAAAAGTGTGGATGGTTATGATTCATTCATAACATTCACAGACGATTACTCTCGTTTTGGCTACATTTATTCAATTAAAGAAAGAACAGAAGCGTTGGATAAATTCAAAATATTTAAAGCAGAAGTTGAAAATCAGCATGATTTAAATATTAAGATAGTCAGGTCTGACCGTGGGAGAGAGTACTAGGTCGGCATACCCCATATGGACAAGTTCCTGGACCTTTTGCAAGGTTCTTACAGGAGAATGGTATAGTCGCCCAGTATTCAACACCGGGCGAACCTCAGCAGAATAGAGTAGCTGAAAGGCATAACCGTACCCTGATGGATATGGTGCGTAGTATGATAAGTTACTCTACTTTACCGATGAGTCTGTGGATGGAGGCGTTAAAAACCGCCATTTATATTCTCAATAGAGTACCAAGTAAGTCGGTACCCAAAACACCATATGAGTTGTGGACAGGAAGAGTACCCTCACTTAACCACTTGCGTGTGTGGGGGAGCCTTGCCGAGGCTAAAGTTTTTAATCCAAACATTGGGAAGCTAGATCTCAAAACAGTGAGTTGCCATTTCATTGGCTACCCAGAAAAGTCAAAAGGTTTTCGTTTCTACTGTCCAGATAGACATACAAAGTTTGTGGAAATAAGACACGCTGTCTTCCTAGAGGATGAAATGATGAGGGGGAGCATGGTAGCTCGAGAAATTGACCTTGAAGAGAAGCGGGTGTATGCACCCACTCCGATAATTCATGAGCCATTTTTCTCACTACCTGCTATTGCTGCACCAACAGTACAAGACACTATGGTGCCAGCACCTATTGTTATCTCGCCTGTGGCAACAATGAATGATGATGAGGAACCTGTTCCTCAGGATCCTATAGAACCTATTGCCACACATGAGGGGGAGCAACAACAGCCTCAAACAGAAAATGTGCCAAATGAGGAGGCCCCTAGAAGGTCTCAAAGAGTTAGAAAATTAGCTATTCCTGTTGATTATGAAGTGTACAACACTGAGGAATTTCAAATGGAGGATGATCCCACCTCATTTGAAGAAGTCATGAAAAGTGATCATTCATCAAAGTGGCTTGAGGCCATGGAAGATGAAATGAAATCAATGAATGCAAATAAAGTTTGGGATTTGGAGACAATTCGTAAAGGAGCCAAAACAGTAGGCTGTAAATGGGTCTACAAAACAAAACTTGACTCTCAAGAGAATATAGAGAGATATAAAGCCCGACTTGTGGTAAAAGGCTTTACACAAAGAGAAGGGATTGATTACAATGAGACCTTTTCTCCAGTCTCATGTAAGGATTCCTTCAGAATCATAATGGCATTAGTGGCACATTACGATTTAGAATTACATCAGATAGATGTAAAGACAACATTTCTTAATGGAGACTTAGAGGAAAATGTTTACATGGCACAACCAAAAGGTTTTATCATGGAAGGAAAAGAACGATTGGGATGCCGCTTAAAGAAATCCATTTATGGATTAAAATAAGCTTCAAGACAGTGGTACTTGAAGTTTGATCAGACAGTAAAGAATTTTGGGTTTAAAGATAATGTTGAGGACAATTGTGTCTACGCAAAGTTTAAGAATGGGAAGTTTATCTTCCTTGTCCTGTATGTGGATGATATCTTACTTGCTAGCAGTGATGTTAGTCTACTACTGGAGACAAAGAAGTTTTTGTCCTCAAAATTTGATATGAAAGATCTTGGTGAAGCTTCATTCATTCTAGGGATCGATGTAACACCCTAGGTGTTTGGCTTCCATGAAATTGCATGTCATTTCATAAACATATGCATCATCTATGTCATCATGCCATTGTCACTGAAACATACATATGCAACATTCGCAAATTCTATTTGTTTCATACTTGATTGCTTATGAATGGTAGTAATGCAACATGAAGTTCTCATACCTTGAAACATGGCAACATGGTAGTAATATGACAAGTATAAAATAACAACGAAGTCATGAAACATGTGAAACATTGAATTGCAACATTTGGGTGAATTGCTTGTTTTGTTGCTTCATCACATGTGATCATTTGAAATGTGTATAGCATTTGTGTAAAGTGGTTGATTATGGTCTAATACACCTTAACTACACTTAGGGTAATTGTTGGAACATTGTTCATGTGGATCAAAATGACAAAAATGCCCTCAAGTGGAGGTTTGATTTGAATTGACCCTTAGAGTGCCACTATTTGACTGATTCAAAAGACCAACTTAGAAACTTTGCATGGCTATGCACTCTTTACCAAAGTTGTAGCTAATTTATCAAGGAACAAAAGTTGTTTTATGATCAACTCATGAAAATGTGTGGAACAGCCTCAAACATGGCCCACAAGGCATTGTTGATGGTGGATTCAACACTAAAAAATATTCCTAAGTCCTTAAGTGATTTATAGTTTCGTGTACCAATGTTTGGAGGCTTGTATCTCCCTAACTAGGCCGAACCAACTCAAGCTCCAATTGAAGAAGTTGTAGTAGTCACTTAGGTCTTCAATTTTGTTAACTATACCATGAACTAGATTGCCACCGTTTGGGAGTTAAGGATCATCAAATTCGCGCTGTAAGTTGGTAAACTTGGTTTGGTCCAATTATGCTTTTGCATCATCACTAAATAATTAATTTAGTAAACCTGTCATTTCTGGACAGATTCTAGGTTTACTGGAATTCGATTTGGTTAACGTAAGAATCATACTTTGATGTTTACGAATGAATTGTAGAGAATTTCATAAGCTTTCTAGAATGTCCTCTTGCAAGTCATTTCAATTTATAGAACTCTGGTTATGATTGAATTAAGGAACTACTCGTTGCATGTAAAACCTTAACTTTGATTTAAGTATGCCTTTACTATTTCTAAGTTTGTGGTAATGTTCCTAGGTGTTAGGCCTTTAACTGAAGATGAGCATCTTTATCTTAGGTTATGCAAGTTAGGTAAGTTGATCTCGTTCTTCAAGTTAAGTTAGATACACATTTTAAAGTGATTTGAATAGAGCTATTCTTAATCGGTAAATGAGTGTCCAGTGATGTTTTCGTTAAACACTTACTATAATTCATTCATCATAAGCATCATGTCATTCCTTATGCACCCATGATATTTATCTTGTGCATTGGCATGCAATAGGTGTACCAGAAGGAGTGACCCTACTAGAATTCGAGGAACCGAGTGAGTAGCAGCAGTCAACACCGGAGGTTCAGGAGGTGCGGCCTTCAGGAGAAGTGCCAGACGAGGTCGCTGTTGAGTGCTTAGATCACCGTCCATGCAATTTTGTGAAAGACAAGCCCCGGAGCATATTAAGCCACCTAATTTCCGAAATGCAGTTAAAGTATTATTGTTACATATATATTGTTGCATTAAGTTTAGGTGTTGGATGCAAACACTTGCTGCATTGGTTATCCAATCCTTGTCTAGATATTGATACCCTGAATCCTATGTAGCTCAGGCTTGTGTAGTGCTTAGCCCTGCTTAAACATGGTAGAAGTCAGGTGATTTTCTGTCACCTGTGAGATATAGGAAGATACATATGGCACGGTTGGTTATATTTGCTATCGTGGAAAAAAACCAGTCTTAATTTGAAATGAAGACCGGACAGAGGCTTGCTGGTTTGCAGTGACTCCGTCTGTGTCGCTTAAGGACTGAATCTTGGAGCCTTTCCTGTTCATGTTGAACGCATGCCTCTCTCTTAGTTGGCTGGGTCTGGAGACCGACCACGAAGCCGAGTAGCTCACCTCAGGCCGAGAGTCGATAAGTATAAAGTGCGCCTCGGAAGGGAGCTATAGGCGTGAGTCCAAGGGCAGGTGATTTAAAAGTCTTGATCGTCCTGGCAGAAGGGTAATCCCTGAGAGTGATGGCGCTGATCGAACCCATGAATTTGGTTCCTGAGTTGTTCCAAAGGTGACCCACGGCTACCCTTGCAAAGTATGCCAGGGTGAGAGTTAGGAATACCCCCTCAACTGAGTTGTAATTCAATTCGAGTCGCCGTCTCTCCCGGTTAGTGAGAACTTGACGGGCTTATCTCTAATGTAGATACACTAAATAACATAATGGTTCAGAAATGATGATATGATGATGACAGCCTTATTATACCTGCTATGGTTAATATTGTTTGCTCCTAATAAGTGTGTGCTCTAGTACAGGTGCTAATCTAGTGGACAGGTAAATGATGATAAGCTTGATGCTAAGTTTAAATTGGTTACTATAATCATAAGCTCTTTTATGCAACTATGTCAAGCTAGCCC